>NC_072857.1:31184594-31809594 GCF_028858705.1 Grus americana
GGAACTGGTGAATGAAGAGGTCTCATAGTTTCTGAGAGACACAGGAATAATCAAGGAGGCAAAAGTTTCCTTGTTTTCCTCTGCAGTGCCCCCTTCTTTGGTCTGAAAGTAGGCAGAATGAGTTCAGTGTTGCTTTTCCTCTTGGTAGGGCAACATCCCTGTGCCTCTCCTGAAGGGTGACTTTTGAGAACACCAAGAGCCCTGTTCTTGCAGAACACTGGAGCTGCAAGAAGGGTTTGGCCTTGATCTGGCCAGCGGGTGTGTGTTCCAGTGTCCACACAGACCCACACCAGTCCTGTCTGTGATCAGAGCAGTGCTATGGAAGTGGAGGATTGCTGAGCAAGTAGTCTTGTGTCAAGACAGAGGCATTTTGTCATAGGCTGTCCTTAGCAGCTCAGACTAAGGATGGCTCTGAGTTTAGGAGCTGAAATCCCAGCTGATGAATGGGAGGACAGAGATCTCAGGAGTAAAGAAGGGTCTGTACATATCTTCCTGTCAGGATATCACTGACTGACACCAATAAAAATTGGTTAAAACCACAATGTGCCAAATTTTCTCCCTTAGCCTCGACTGAGGGATGAGGAGAGAACTGCCCCCACTCACTTAGAGGGGAACTTTGGGAGGGATGTCTTTCCTCCAATCACAAATAAAATCTGCAGGATTTGGGTCACTGTTGTTATTTAGCTTTGGGTGTTGTGTTACAGGAAAGATATTTTGGTGCAACTACTTGCTCCAAACTAGTTCTGTGCTCAAAATCTTAAAGTACTGTCAAGCCTGTGTGGTATTTTTGATGAACTGGCAGATGTAAAGCTAGATGAAGAAATGTATAGAATCATAGAATGGTTTGGGTTGGAAGATCATCTAGTTTCAACCTCACTGCCATGGGCACAGACACCCTTCACTAGACCAGGTTGCTCAAATAGCTAATATCTTGGATTTTATTTGCTGGATAGGTCAAGTTTGAAGCTGCAGGGACTGGAGTTTATGCTTGATTTGATGCACATGAGTAAGCCAATTGAATTCAAAGTTCAGCATCTGTGCAAGGCTTCAAGACTGGGGACTTGCTTTGTAAAGAGCATGATGTTTCCCTGTCACATTGCTAGGAGTTAGAGACGACTTTGCTGCTTTTGTCTTATTCTAGTCTGAAAGAAACAGCTGCCAGAGAAATCTTAGGATGTGACCTGTTTCAAGAACCTCTGAAACAATTTCTAAGAGAAGAACTGAAAACCACCTTATCTTCCAGTGTAAATATTTGGAAATATTGTTAATGCATTATAGTAATGGCATAATTATTAAATGCTTTGGTACTTAGTGTCACATTATGATGAAAATCGCTTGATAACAAATTAAAGCACTTTTACTGTAATTGCTGTGGTTCTAGAGGATACACATGGTTATGCAGCATTAATTTTAAAGACTTACATGAATTTTTAAGCTTAGCAGATACAAACCTTTGGAGAATAGCCAGTATTCTTGAATGTGCTATATACACTCTAAGGAGTATTTAACTAAATCTTTTGGACCTTGGTTGGAAGTAATTAACATTTTTTCTAAACTTTCAATAATTCATACTTTTTTTTTTTTCCAGTTACAGCTGCAGATTTGTTTAGAGTAAGCTCAGATGCTCTGTAGGTGCACGTGACAGTGGGGAACATATGAAAATGATATACATGCTCCAGAAGGTTGTAACATCTGATAGTCCAATCCGCAATTGCTTGGTTATTCATGTAGATTATTAACTGACTACTAGGAGTGCAATTGCCACCAAAGCCAGTAAAAGTCTGGTTTCTAAATCACAATCCAGGAAAATGCTCCTTCATATTATTCCATCTGTCCATTTAGAAGAGCAATTGGTCCCATGGAGGAAGGGCATCTTTAGCTCGCTGGCATAGCTCTAAGGAACATTTGGGGGGTGGTTATTGGGGGGATTGTTTGGTGATCCTCCAAATAAACTGGCTTGTGTCTGCTGCATTCACAGGTTGTCCCTTAATGCCTCAGTGATGTATTTCCCAGACATGCCTTAAGTCAGTCTCATACATAATGACTTTTATTGGCTAGTTTAATCTCTAATGTCTATAAGACCTAAAATTGTTGAATGTGGATGCTCGTGATGAGGCAGGAATGGAAAAGAGAGATGATGGTGGACTCTAGCCCTGTACAGCTCTGGGGCTGTATGTTGATAGCTCTGGATTTGTGGTGCATGTGAAGAACTGATGCATCAGGCTCACCTCACATGTGTGGATCAATTGTGCTGTGGCAGTCATCTGCCTCCTTGCCACCTTTAATCTGAGGCGTAAATCTCTGTCTTTTTGCCTAAGGAAGTGCAATATAGCATGGGTACTCAGAAACGGGCAAAAGCAGTTTGAAGATCTTGCCCGTATAGAGCCCAGCCCTCAGTACATTTAGATCCATGTTTGTTCTGTGATAGGGAGCACTAAACCAGCCTGTGCTCCTCAGGGCAGCTGCTTACCCTCCCTATGGCTAATGAAAGCCTTTAAACACAGTTTGTGAACTAGCTTTTATCCCTGCGGCACAGGGTGACCGGCCATGGGAGAGATGACTGGAGCCTCTGCAATGACTAATCAAGTGATGCTGGCCTCAAGTGGAGTGGCTGGTGGGTTGGGATGACCTGAAGAAAAATCATCCATGGAAAGTTTGTCAAGAACTCTATGCTGGGGTGTCTGGAGCAGGGACGTGTTGTGGGGGATGTGACGGCCAGGCCGAGAGCTCCTGGGGAAGGAGGCAGCAGGATACTTGGGGTGTTGAGGGTACATCATGAGTGAAAAGTGCAGGAAGCTAAAAGATGCACTGAGAATCTGAAGTTCAGGGAGAAAACTCAGAAAAGAGACAGAGGAGGGGGAGGAAAATTCTTTGGAAACTGTAGTCTAGGTTTAGCTTTGGTATTAAACCAAAGTTTCCTGTTTCTTCAGAGATGTACCCTGAGGCAAGGGCCTAAAATAGACTTGGGCATGTTCCAGGCTCTCTATAGTGTGGTGAGTACGTATCACACTATTCCCCTTCAGGAACCTTACTGTTAAAACAAAGCCAAAAGTCTATTCTGTTCCTGTATCCCCTGACAGTCAACGCTTGTATTTCAGGAATAAACTCTTGGGGTTATAATCAAACAGCAACATTAATCTGCCCTGTTAGATGTGAGTGAGTGATTGTACTAAGTAATTTTTTGTGGTCTGTTTTAAGGAATACATGTGGTATGGTCTTTAGTGGGTGGAACTGCTTTGTCTTATACTAGGCGAACATCTCATGTATCTTCTCATCTTGGTTGCTTTTTTAAGACAAAACACTAAGGTAGTGACGGAGAAATTGATGTCTTCATTTGTGATGTCATGTCCAAATTTTGATTAGAATGCTTTATCTAGAAGGTTATCAGGAATTATGTTTTAGTAAGTAAGTTTTAAGGTCTGTGACTTCTGTAGTTCTGTTAGTTCATTGGGGAAGTACGGCTGAAAGATGTTGACAAATGTGTCTGCAGATGCTTTGTTGCTGTTCCTGTATCTCTAGTGGTGGTTAACATGGGATGAGCAAAAGAGCAGAATCATTGTCCGTTTCTGTTCTGGTATGTAGCTTAGTTGTACAGTCATGTACTTAAACTATGTTCAGTTTTGTTTTCTTTAAAGAGGCTTTAATAATGTAAGGCACCTTAAGAAAATATATAGTTGTGTGCAATTTGCTGCTGAAGAGCACACAGCGCTTCCCATTTGAGCTACTGCTACCTCCTGAAAGCAGGAGAACATGTCTTCTTTGAATTTGAAAGTATTCTTCTCCTATATGCAGAGTGACAGAATGCATAAAGCTGGTCTTTGGGATGTGCATATGCAAAGTGAGATCGTGATGAAGCCTATTTTGAAGTAAACTTATTACGGCTATTCTGTATATGGCTATTACTTCCTGTTGTAGAATGGTCTCTTCAGCTTCCTCAGTAGCTGTTTCTTTGCAGGCAGGTCCTCTTGTTCTCCTTTGGTTCTGCCTGTGTGAAGCTGGGCTTTTGCTGGCTTTTGCTTTTATTTGAATTGTTCTGGAAAGTTGTTTTATATAATGATCTTATGGGATAATCAAGGAGAGTGAGAAAAGTACTGAATTGATTTGGTTTTTAGCTTTTAATTCTCCCAATGTCCAATCTTTTCCTTCTTTTAAAGGTGCCACAAGGTCAAAATTCTTAGCAATGTGCTGCAGATCTTAGGATGAGGTAAAACAGTCTCTATATGCAACCTGCCATGCCTATAGAGTAGGTATGGTTCCATGGTCATCCAGTTCTGAATTTTGTTTGCTCCCGAAGTTCCCAACTGTCTGCAAAAATAAGTACGTTAGATACGCTGAAAGCTGCAAAGACCTCCTCTATCATCTACACAGGCTGCATGCCATTCTGCTTAAATGTCTAAACTGTACCTGTATTACCTTTACTTTTTCCACAGACACCAGGTTGTTGTCATGCATTTGACAAGTTCTGTAATTTAACCCAGGAAGTCAGGCTACTAGAGGAAGCACAGCCTGTTATGTGGTGTATTTTGCTGTGGGCTTGTGTTTGCTTCAAGGCAGTGATTTTAACCTTCAAGATATCAAATGGTGCAGGCATCCTAATCTGCAAGATCTTCTCTCTCTTCCCTTATGTTCCAAACCACAGAGAACCACCATCTGTTCCCAACTCTGGGTTTCATGAAGGAGAAACATACCATGTCTAGAACATGCCTGTGCTGGGGTACCAAACCTGGGAGAACCTTTTTTAATGAGACATTCTCCCAGATTGTACTGCCCAATATAGTGCCACTTGAAATACACCTGTAATGTAGATACTCAGTGGGAGAAGATGTGGGATTCAAAGAAGCTTGTTTGTAAAAGAAGACATTTTGACTTTCACATGTCATCTTTTCTTTTCTGTAAAATGGGAATGATATTTCTTGAACTTTCATTACCCTTGAGGTCAGATCTAATCTTAGAAAAAGCTTGAGGAAAATAGTGTTTGCTTTTTTCCAGCACACACAGTCTAGGAGACCACTGAATTAGGTACTTTGCTGGATGATGATATGCACAACTTTCAGGCTTCCTTGCTCAAGGGTGCCAATTGCAAATCAAACAGCATCTCCTGCCTGGCCTTGCACACGTGCTCCTCCCAATGGAGACAACTGCTCTTATGCTAATGGATGGCTGCAGCTAATTTGTGTGACTTTCTGATTATGAAAGAAAAACTGCAGTGACTCTGGGTCATTGTGATCTTTTTTTAATACTGCTTTCTCCTCAAGTCTATATTTTCTTAGCTAATTTACCACATCAAGGTGCAAAACTTCTGCCTTGCAGTTCTTCAGTTTTGAAGACCACTAAAAACATTCTGGTTAACAAATATTAAATTTCCAGTAAAAACTCGATACCCTCCTGAAGTGGCAAACCCTTATGGTGAAAAACCACAAACCCATTTGGCCTGGCCAGATGCTTTCATCTCCTTAGGAATCATTTACTCAGCTGAACTATGGTTCACCCTCTCCCACTGCTTTATTTACTAACACAATAGTAGTAGGATCCAAGATAGAGGGGTTAAAAACTGGTATCTCTGTTCTTTTTTTTTTCCTTTCTTTTTCCCTTCGAGGACATGACCCTTTCACATAAATGTTTTTTGCTTTCCCAAATTCTAGTCCCATTGTGGAATGTATGGAGGCAGCAAATAAGTGATACTTAAGTGACATAATCACATTTTCAGTAAACATGAAATTCTCTTATTAGTGTTGTAATGAAAAGACTATCTATCCACCCACTCCCAGGAGAAAAGGCAAACCAGCAATGGATCAAATACTGACAAAACCCAATAGTAAACAGTGTGAGCAATTAATACTTTTGGTATCTGCTGAGACAATAAAACCTTGTATTGGCTTCATAGAGTGTCTGTACTAGAAATTTGTGCCTGGTTCCTTTTTGACTTTGGCATTGCAGATTCTTGCAGCAATGCAAGTTTTTGCATCAAAGGTGACTAAACAGACTTATCTATCAAAGGAGGGAGGAGGAACATTACAAACTGGATTCAGATCTGTGTTAACTGCTTTTGAGAAGAAGGTAATGCACATGGGGAAGAGATGGTTCTGGCCGGGAGGGAGGAGTGGTCAAGTGCCTGGAGGGGTTGCTGCCTTACACTTTCTCTGGATTTACAGACACTTGAAACTTCTCAGCTGGGACGGGACAGACTACTGGAAAATAAAGAGAACAGCCCAGCTTTGAGGGCTGTGGCATGGATGATAAAATACATTTATTCATTCTCATTCATGTCTCTTGTGAATGGTGATGGCTGGTCACCAGCAGGACAAGGAGCAGAGCAGCCACCCTGGGTTTCTGTACCTTGAAAGGGGATCTTACTTTCCCGTTATAGTGATGCTTACCACCAGGAGCTCTCCTTTCTTTGGTCTTCTGTGAAGTTTTACTATTCCTTAGTTGTGCCTGAGACAAGGAGAGGCAGGCTTTTATTATGGGTGAATTGTCTGTTGTCTGTGGACCTCCAGCTGAAGGTCTGTCTCTAGCTGTAAGGCTTCTGGACAATAGAATCCGCTCCCAGGACAAGCCCTCAGGAGAGGGCTAAGGTCACACTTGAGGTGTCCATTGGGATTGTGCCATGCCCGTTTACTTATAGCAACAAAACTAAAACTAGAAAGAGCGACAGTTTTCATGGATATAGGAACAAGTAGGAAAATGCTAGTCTCGTGTATCCTATTCAATTGACAGAGGGAATACTAGCTAGTTAAAAAAAACCCCACCACTGTTGAGTACTTATGTAGAACAAAAAGATCCACATACAGTAATGTCAAATCAGCAAGAATGCAATTTTAATATAAGCTATTGCCAGTATGATGTGAAATTAATTTTTTTGTTGTTATATTAGGTGCCAAAGGATCCAAGGTCTCAGCCAGAGAACAGCCTGTTTGGTGTATACTTTTTCTATTACAAAATTCGAAAAGAAAATGTCGTGCTGTTGGCATTAGAATAGCACAAGGAAAAAGTAATGAGTGATTTAAGATGCTCTATAGGCCGGTTCTCAGTATTTCTTCCTTAATATGGACCAACATGTTTACTCTTAAATTTCTGATTAATTATATTAGAGTTACATTCCATATCTTTCAGAAACAATAGTAAGCTATCAAAGGGAACACATGTGTCTATGCACAGACATTTCAGTGTTATTAGTATCAGAGCACTTAAACTTACCATGCTATGGGTTTTTACATTCTCCACAGTGCTTAAAGGCAGGGATGTAATTGTTAGCATCGTAAAGGTAGAGATTGAAGGCCCAACAGCTAGGGCTGGCAATCCCTGAGGAGATGAAGCACTTGGCTAATGTGGAACGGAAACTTGCATTAAATGAAAAACAAAGTTGTAAGAGCTTTTGGCCCTTTGAATGTGGTGCTATGCAGTAGTGAAGAAGATAGGAAGACTGCGAATAAACCAGCAACTCTTTTGCATGAAGCAAGAGCTTTCCCCAGCCCCTCCTTTATGTTCCTCTGCTCTCTCTTCCTCCAATTCTGGCTTGAAAGGAGAAACAATTTTTTCACTTTCCTGAGCCCACTGGAAACAATGCAGCACATTAGTAGTCCTGGGATGCGGTAATGAGGTAGAAGTTTCCTCTGGGCTGAGGTGCTGAAGATGTTGTGCTAGCAAAACCAGATGACATTAAGAGGAGTAAGCCTCTGCAGAGAAGAGTCCTAGCAGACTTGCATGCATCTTAAATGTGTGCCTGGTAATGAATGTGCTGTGGAGGAGATTTGAACATCTGGTCACTTCATTCTAGTATTTCTTAATTTATAAGGATATGAAAATTTGAACATAATATTTGAGATAAAGTTACAATCTGATAAGACTGTCGTTCCCCATGAGCGAGCATTGTTCGTGTGAATATGGGATGGAACTATTACTGTATCAGCTATGCCTGTAGCTCATTAGCTATGTACATTTCTGAGCTGGAAATCTACTTCATTTATGACTTTAAACTTGGTGTGCAAGTATCCCAAACTCTCTGCTACTGCCTCTCTCAGAAAACTGCAGAAGTGCTACGTATCCAGGAAAGACTATTCTCCAAAAATATTCTCTATGTACAGTCAGTTTGAAGAGCAGCTGACTTCTTATTTTAAGATTCAACCTTTGGCAGACAAATTGTTTCATGTGTTGCATGCCTGGTACATGAATGTGCCTTCTGGGGTGCCTTTTCTCTGAGAGGGCAGGGTTGGAAAAGGGGCAAACTATCTCCGGGATGGTCAGTACCAACGTGTGACTCAGCTGGGAAAACCTGTCCAAGTTTTGACAGAACCTGAAAACAAATTAGGCTGATGCAAGAATAAATGCCTGGTGTTAAAGATGTTTTCTTCATGGGAAGAGGATGACCCTGTTAGTGAACATTAGCAGCACTAACTCCTGGCGGTCCTGACCGAGGAAACAACGTCCACCCAATGTCTACTTTTATTGTTCTTTGTCTTTAAAAGCAGACTAAATGTTTGGTACTCCTGCTTTTGCTTAAAATGCTGCATCCCTGCCCATCTGTCAGCTGAGATGTAGGCTATGGCTTCTGTAAGGTGAAGGTCTTATGTGATGCCAGCACCCTAACTGTGGCCAAAGGCAGTATGTATCTGTCTCTGGGATGCTGGCATATGCCCTAGGGAGATGCCATGTTTTCAGACAGTTGAGGGTGCTTGAGGCACTTGCCATGACTTGCCCTGTTGCAAACTAGATGGTCCCAAGACAGCGCTGAGATGACTCACTCATCAGCCTCTGTCCCCTGTGTGCTGGTGGCACGTCTCTCCAGCTCCTTATCAGTGGGGGTGGCAACAGTGGCCTGAGACAAGCTCTTTGGTCTCCTGTTCTTCCTCCGTCTTCTTCCAGAATACCTGATCCCAAGGTATCTTGTTACCTATACAAGCTGTGAGGCCTAAGCAAGACAGATGCTTGCTGTTGAAGGAAGCCCTTTAAGGCAAAGGGTGCATGGCCTGTGGGTTTGGCTCCAAAAAAAGTCTCACTGGCTGTGGGCCAGCTTTCTGTTGTGGTCCTGGCCAGCTCTCTAGCATGGCCAGCAGCTCCTCCTTGGCACCTGGCAGCAGGGCCAGAGTGGGGATACCATGCTGGTATCCCTGGCAGGGCAAGGTGAACTCATGAGTGTTTTGAAAGGAGGACGACGACTTAAATCCTCAAAGGATTAAAAAGTTAACCATATGATTCTGTGTTGGCCTGAAGAGGCAGCAGGCCTGAACTGACTCCTTAAGTTGCTGCTTTCAGATTAATTTTTTTCTGTGAAACATGGAGAAATAGAGCTAAGGTTTACTGTGATAGTTTGGAGTCAGGATGAGTGCTATCATCCTGGAACGCACAACCAAGCTTTTGGCCCATATTCCTGCAATTATTACCCTAAACACACAGTGCTTGATTTTTTTTTTTTTTTTTCTGGAGACTAAAGCTTTGTTCATTAATGCTTACCAAGACCCTGAGTGTTCTTTGAGAAAAGTCTTTTGGAAAATGTCACATTATACAATCATGCTTTTTTAAAAAGTGCCATGCTTGCTTGAGTACAGCGTAGCCAGACAGGAATGCCAGCCAGGGCAGGAGCCTTCTGGATCAGTAAATTTGGTCTGAAGAACAGCTACTGTTTTCAGGGCAGAAAAGCATGTTCCTCCTCCATCTTTGCCCCATAACAAAATTACAGCAAACTAGGAAAGAGAATTCTGTTAATCAGAATAGTCAATTGGGGAATCATTAGTTCTGATTTTAAACACTATTTGTAATTTGCTTTAGGGTCTGTAGCCTAATTCTTTCCTTTGAGTTAATTAAAATATGTTTGAATGTGACAGACATTTCCAAATCTTCCTGCAATCCAGGAGGAAGGGTAGGTTTTTTGTCATCCTCCATCAAGTACAGAGGCTCTGAGCGCAGAAGAATTTCACTACAATGCTGCAAGGTTGTTTACCTTAGCTCCTTCACAAAAGATAATCCAACAAATTACATTAATTATAAACCAATATGTTCTGTTCAATTCCCACATGAGCCAAACCTGGGTATGAGCATCTGCTCTTATTTTCTGAGCTGGGTTTTGAGGACAAGACTCACAACAATGCTCAATCCATAATTAACAGAAAAATTAAAGATGCAACATCCCTTGCATCCTGCTTTTTGAAGCAGCATGTTTAAAAATATACATGCACTGTCCTGGCAGTTTTTATTCAACATAAAAAAAAAACAATACTCTATTGTTACCCCTGGTGTGTTTTTGTTTGTTTAAAATATTTACATTTATGTTAGGCTTAAAATAAACATGTAAATACTTTCCATAAGGAAAAAAAAAAGATTCATAATTCCCTCTTGTGCTACATTTTTTTCTTTTCAATTGTTTCTCTCCCTCCCCCCAAAGATGACCTCTTTTCATAAAATGTGGTTTATTCTGCATTAAGCATATTGTTTTCTTTATGAAAAAAGGACTGGTTGGGCTTCTTCTTATTTTATTTTTTTAAGTGGCATATTTTTTCAGTTTCATTTCATAACAGGAAACAAAAGAGAACGTGATTGTTTGACCTGGTTACCAAAGAAATATTTGGCTAATAAAAATCCCATTAGCATGATGCCAAGTTCTGCTAGTTGTTTATGGTAAGCATGCCTATACAATTATACTCCATTTGCATGTCGAAGGAGTGGAGGAAAGAGCGCTTTTGTGGTTTAGGCACTAGACTGGCACTTGAGATAAGAGATCAGTTCCCAGCTGTGCAGCAGACTAACTTTGAACAGACAGCAAATTTCCGTGGCTTACGTTTGCAGAGGGGCTTAATAATACTTCTTTTCTCCCATCTTCCATCTTGTTTCTGTAGAAACTGAACTCTTGAAGGCTGCTTGCCCTGGGTGTGCAGCATTGGGCCTGTTGTGGGCCCCCACCTCTTGTCTGAGGGCGACAGCTGCATTGCCTTTACCTCAGATTCCTGCAGGAGCAGGACTAAATTCGTAACTCACTCCAAGGGATTTATTAATTGGTGCTTAATAGGGTTCATGCAACATAAATGGAATAAAATATTATGTGGTTGCTACTATCCATTCCCATTTCAGGGAAAAGGAACTGAATTTCTTGATAATGACGGTCTTTCCTTTGTGTCTCCCATTCCTTGGGTTCGCCTGTGGCCATGTCTGATGGTGCTGACAGCCCCATGGCCGCTAGCTGCTGCAGAGCAGCCTGTTGGCCTGCCCCAGCTCTGGTCCTGCCCATCCTGCCCAGAGGTGTCCTCCTGGCTGGGGACCCCGTGCTGCTGCTGGAGACAAGAGTGCAGTCAATGTCCTGTTGTAATCACGTTTCTTGTACCACTGTGCTGTACAGCAGCCTCTGTAGGCTTGCTGGATTTCCTGCATTTCATGCAAGCCTTGCTTTAATGAATAAATAATTTACAAGAAAACAATAGAAATTAATTAACTGGGGGGGGGGGGGGGGGGGGGAGAAAAAACACTGAAAAGCTTAACATGTTGGGATGCATTTATTCTGGAAAGAGAGAAGAGGGACCATTTCTTTGAAAGCCAAGGCATGTAGCCCCTGGAAGTTTGGAGATGTCGCCTCTGTTCCCCGAGCTTTTTTGTTCCCCAGGGACTTGCAGCATGGATTCAGCTGTGAACACGCTGCAGAGAGCAGGATGTGGTGAACCAGAGGCTCTGTGGGCTCCCTGCTTGGCAGCACAGTCAGAGCTGGTGGGGCAGTCTAAGAAAGGACTGCAGGAGCCTTTTCTGGAGTGACTGGTTGGTACAGAGGATTTTTCTTGTTTAGTCTTGTTTGTAGGAAGGGCCCTGAGCCTGGGTGTAATGGTCAGGAACGCCAGCTCCTGCTAAACGCTCAGATCCTCCAAGCTTGTTGTTCTGGTGTTCTCCATGTTTGAAAAACAGGAAAACTCCCACCCCTTCAGGTTAAGGGCGTAAGCTTGGTGTTGACAAGCAGGAATAAATCCTCCAAGTGTTAAATGTTGTGGTATTTAGGCTCAGAGCCGGCTGGTGAGCTCTGGTACTGGGTATAGGGGTACCATGAGTAACAGGTATGTGGGAATGGCGAGTGCCCCTGCCCAAGGAGGGGGACCAGGCCTGATGTGAGATACAGCCAGGGAGTTGCCCACTTCCCTTCTGCAGGGCTGAGGAAGGGGAACTGGTGTGGGGCAGAGCCCCTTGTGTCAGGGGCAGCCGCTCCTGTGTGGCCTGTGCCACCTACGGAGGGAGGGCTTGCTCAAGCTGCTTCTGCCTCTAACAGGGAAGTGGTGGCCCTGGGGTTGGGTCTTCAGGCATGATTTCCTTTAGGCACCATCTGTATCTTCCTGGGCTGTAAACAGATAACTATTATGCCCTCAGTAAGAGAAACTTTCAGACAAAGGCACATCTCAACCTTCTTGCAAATTTAAAAAATAATCAACAGGCATCTTTAAGTGTCTCTCTCATCTTTGATCCTTTCTCCTCCCGCTTCAACTGTGCTCCTTGAATTCTGGGACACACACATGCCAAAACCTCTTCCTTTTCTGGAAGCATGAAGTTTTCAGCTGCACAGTTTGCAGCATGCACTCAAGGAAAAGTCTTCTGCCTTCAGTATTGCTCTTGGGGAGAAAGATGTGTGTTCACTGCACAGCTAAGGCATGTGCTGTGCAGCAGTCCTTGCTTGGTAGGACTCCGAAAATGACTTCAAAATGGCACAGTGTGAACACTGCATGCCCAATGTGTGATATTAAAACACTTAGAACTGGATCAAATCAAACCCAGTTTTCACCACAAACGCTCTGAGGCTGTTCTTCTTGTTTGAAGACTCTTTTCTTGCCAAATTCCATCTTTCCACACTGAGCTCCTTAAAAAAAAAAAAAAGCCTTGTATGTATGTATTTATATAGCTGAATGGGTTTTTTGATCACATTTTATACAAAAATATTGCCTTTTGGCAGGGAGTCAGCCAGTAGGTGTTGGATTCAGAATGTATCGTAAAGTTACGAGTGACTGCAAATGACATTTACACCCTGTAAATCTGGTAGGGAACTGTTAAGGTCAAAAAATCAAGGTCTTCAAAGCTGGGAAATGACAGAATTAATAATTGAATTGAGGTCTTTGTGTGTGTGTATGTGTATTTATAATCATAGTTACATGATTTTTTTTTTTTATATTCCATGGGACCTGTCTCTTCTGGTGTGTAGGTGGTTATTCAGTCTTATTCGCACCATGTGTTACCATGTGTCACCATCAAAACCCTATGGAGTTATCTACGCATGTCTGTGCTGGGAGTGGGTCAAGTCCAGGAGACTCTGAAGTCAATAGTACCCTGATACGGAGACGTGAGCACCAGGCCTTGTGGAATGGGTGGCTACCCCTAATCTGACAGATTGTGCGGGGGTCCCAGGACACTGTATCCTGATGCTTTGGCTATCCCTCAGCCACAGAAGCTGAAGGCAACTGTATCTGGTAAATACGGACCTGTGAAGCCCAAGTGTCCTAGAGTTGCAAAAGAGACTGAGATAGCAGTCCGGTAATGAGGAAGCATGGACATAGCTGGGGAGCAGGGTGTGAACGTGTGTAAGTTGTGTTCCTGTGGGACCTACAGATACCTGCAGAAGTTTCTGAAAAGACTGCAGCTTGGATAAATATATCTGACTGGATATCCCATGAACGTACATGCCACGAGACAGAATGCACTAGTGTTTCTCAGATAAAAGCTGCATGAATTGCCCAAATTTAAGGAAAAGGTAGAGTATGGGGGTGCATCCTCTCTGAGCCCATGCCAAGAATCCCTAGCCCATCTTCGAAGGAAGTTTTCTGTAAGTGACCTCCAAAGAAAGAGGTCCTATAACCTCTCAATGAGGTCTTGTTCAAGTACAGAGCTACCTTTATTTTTTTTTCCTTCCTAATCACAATCAAAGTGACAATTGCTGTGAATCAAGGCAATTTCTTTCTGTGCTATTCCTAATATTGCTGGAGAGCAATTGCTCAATGTCTTTTTCATAACCTCTTTTGGAAGAGCCTTATCATGTAATCTGTTGTTTCTAAACAAAAGTTTACAATGAAGGCTGTCACTTGGAGCAAAGACTCAAAAAGCAAAGGCATGTCTGTGTGTTATTTTGTTGGTTCTGCATTGCAGAACCTTTTGGAACCCACCACAACTCAAAAGGAAAACCTTATAAAGCATTTTTATATTATTGGATTTTGGAGTTATTTTCAGTTTTGGGGATATTAGGTTTCAATATATTATAGTTGGCTTAAGCTTTCTTGTTTGCTTGAGGTTTTCTCCTCTTAGGATTTTTTTTTAAATGGAATTCCTTTTTTTTTTTTTAATTCTTTCTATTTTAAAGCAATGTGTTCATTACACTTGGATCCTTATTTTGGAGTCACTTCACTTACTGGAGGATTAGATGGCATTTCTACATGTGTAAGGAGTTTAACAAAATTGAGCAGCATTTATTGAATGATCTTGTTTTTATTTATTCACAAAGTGCACCAGGATATTACTCACTAAGGCTCAAGTCTGATTTTTATCTGAGATCCTGGCCTGAGCAAGAGACAAAAACAAGGGCAAATTAAATAAGAACATTGGTAACAACTCTTTAAAATAAACTTGTAAAGTAAATTAAAACTGTGAGTGAAGTAGAAGAAAACTAAAAGAGAATGAGGAAAATCAAGCCTTCTCACAGAGGGAAGTTGGTGACGATGTGATTGAGGGTGGAATTAGCCCCATCTGCCAAGTGCCTCTGAGCAGTAGAGATGTCACCTGCCACCCGCTCCCCAGGAAGGCTTTAGGCCAGACTCTGACCTGATTTTCACCCTGCGCAACACTAACTGCAGTCTGTCTGCACAGACACAAGTTAGAGAAGAATTTGACTGGGTGGGTTTCTAAATGTAAGTAAATAAAGGAATAACGTTTCTGGTTTCTGTAAGCTCTGAAACGATGTTTGTCTCGTGTGATGGCAACTTCCTTGCAGTGCTTGCTAGAGCTGCCAGGCTGACAGCCCTGGGCGATGCGTCCCTTGCAGCAGCCGTGCAAGCTTTACCAGGCTTTCACAATAAACACTCGTCCTCTCCAGCCAGTTTGTTCGGTCCTCAGGGTCCCTGCTGAGACTGCCTTAAACTGAGACCAAACTTACTAATCTAAATGAAATAGATGTGCAATGTTGCAGTTTGGCAATGAAAATTGGCTGTCCATAAAGCAGAGCGGCTCCTCCTGATAATTCTGTAAAAGGATACAGGTACCTCTCAGTGACGGCTGCGCTGCCTCATAGTCTGCAGCTCATAGAAATTGCTACGGGGCTATTAAACCCAATATACGTCAGAGCAGCACAGAGTTTGTTCTGGGTTATGTCTCTTGGCTTAGGAGGGTTTTGAGTATGATGCAACCCATGCTCACTTCAGGTACCCGCACTGAACGGCTCAGAAGATGGAGAAGGGTTTGACTTGCGTGAAGGCATTTGTAAAGTAAAACTTAGGTGTCTAAACTGCTGCAGCTCAGATACCAACACAGTGCACAGCTTCCTTTTTACTACCAGCCTCTCCTAGAGAAGCTGGGCTGCCTGGGTTTGATGACCATGTCGGGAGGCTGGCTGCTGTGGTACCAATGACTTCAGGAAAGTGTCATGAATTCCCCCTCCAAGCTCAAAACTGCTCACCTAGGTCCTTGTAGATGTGAGCCCTTTGATCCTCCACTGGGCTGCTTTGCCGTTGTTGTTTCTGGAAACCGGTGACTGCTTCGGTTGTACTTGAGCTTTTTATCACTGTAAAATATACTGTGTCCCTCTTATTGCATTTAGAAAAATTAGTCTGTTCTAAAACAGCTGGCTGCTTTGAGGGCGTGCAAGTATGTGTATGACAGTGCATGCTTTTACTTTTTAATGAACTATTTCCCCTGGCTTCATCTTACTTCCACAGTCTATTTTTGTTGTTATAATGACACTGGTCAGTGAAGCTCAGAGGAAATCAGTCATCAAGATGCATGGTGCTGAAGCAGAATTTCTGCTGTGGTGGGGATTGTATTAATGCCTTTGGAGATTTCTTGCTGTTGTCACTGCAGCATCCGCACCATAATGCAGAACTACCTAAATTGAACCAAGAGGCAAAATTTGGAGCTATGTAACTAAGTTACCTAAGAAAAATTTCTTGGGACGTTAATTTTAACTCATGCTAGAACAGTCAAAGTGACCCCTAATATGTTCTGTTGGGATGCCTGGCATCTGTTATCTTACTCTAATGCACGGGATTTTCTTCTTCCATTTCCTCACTAGCAAAACTGGCCTGGAATCTGTGAAACTTTAACAGTTTTAAAATACGGAACACCACCAAAATAACAAGGTTTTGGAAATTAAGGTTCTTTTAATTGGTCACATAAAGTTAGATTAGGGTTTAGATAAAGGGTCTGACCATATTGATCATCTAGAATTTTTTTGAACAGCTATTTCATAACTTCTCTCACTTTCCTCCTCCTGCTGCAGGTGCCCCTTTTCCACACTGTTTTGCACTGTGTTTCTCCAAGTGTTCTGGTGTATGTAAACCTGGTCTGTGAACAGTAGGTCTGCAATAAATAGTCAGATCATATCAGACAAATTTGGTTTCTTAACCCTACAGAAACACTCCTGGTTATCTTCCAGCAGGCTCCACCAGATCCTTTATCCCTGTGATTTTTCTAGGATATTTCTCTTGCTTCTGCTGCCTTCACTTGCTTCATCTGTTATGCCTGCTCAGTTCCTTTGCATCTTTTCAGAAAGACCTGAATACAAGCTCAGCCTGTGGGGGCAAAATAAGAACAAGCCCAAAGTGAAATGCTGTAACCTTTTTGCTTGGCAGCCTAGGTGGCTTGGAGAGCCAGCTGTCTTTGGTTCCCACCTCTGCCATAGTGCTTTTGTGCATGTTGATGGTTCAGTGTTTATACTTCTGTATGCATAGCCCTAAATGCAATAAATCTAATTGTTCTTAAATTTCCCCTTCAGAGGTTCTACCTCAACTAGCTAGGATCTTGTAGAGCTACAAGCAAAACCCTATTTCCCAGTTCTTTAGAATAATCTTCTCTACTGCTTATTCACAAATGTGGGATTTTTCATTAGTTACACAGTAGATATATTCAGACAGCAGAGTAATAAAAGACCACGTACCTGGCCTGAATGCCTATTGGGATGGACACCATGAATGCTATTAGTCTTTAATAACTCTCATGAAATAAAACTGATATTTGAAAATTATTCTTTAACAGAGAGAACTGGCTCTTTTGTTTCTTTCTAAGAAATAACAGCAAGAACCTGTGATATGCGAGACTGCAAGTGGGAAATCCTACTCATTTTGTTTTCCTTCTAATTTTTTTAAAGTTGATTATATTTTTACCTGAAACCATATTTGTCAGCTTCACACGCCTTGTTAACATAAAATTAAGACAACAACAACTTGTAAATTGTAAAATTTATGAAAATAAAAATGGATTAATATTTGATGAAGCATCCGTAAAAAGAGACTTAATTGTTCATATATTATTTATGAACTTTGGGGAACAATTTATCTTGTTTTTACCTTTTAGAACAGCCCTTGAGAGCTGTGGTACAGAGCCACCTCTCTGAGTAGGGAGGGCTAGTGTCCCTTCTTCCTAGGGGCTCATTTGCTCCTTAGCTGACAGGGAATGAACCCTCTGGTAGTGTCAGGCCACAGACCCCCCTTCCTGCTGCAGACCTGCTCTTGCTGTCCTTGATGTGGGCACAGGCTGTAGGTCAGACCTCAGGCCAGAGGTCAGTCTATGTGCCAGAGGACCCAACTGCATCATCAGTGGGGTAGCATCAAATGTGACGCAAAATTGTCCTGCCTTCGTGCACAAACTGTTGCGTGTCCCTTTGCCATTCCTCACTGAGGACAGAGAGGAAGTCTGATGGGAGAACTTTGTGTTGCAGATGATGTAAATAGCAAAACCTGCTAGAAAACTTTTGATTAATTATTAGTTGGGTTTATGTCTCAGTGTTTTTATATATAATCACTCTATGTATAGTATATATAATATATGAATGGGTTGCGCTATGAGTATGTTCGTTCTGTTCTTATGGACACATAAAAGCCATTTCCTCCCTTCAGCTGCCCTGGCAATATTTTTTTTTTTCCTTTTTTCCCCCTCCCTCCCATAGGCTATTTATGCAGAAGAGATTGTGGTAGAAATGGTAGACGAAACCTCTCCTCTTCCACGGGAAATCAGGGTATAGAACTTGGCAATGACTATCAATACAATAGAAAATGTTTCCATGCTCTACCAGCAGACAAGTACTTAAAGGGGCTTCTCATTAGTGAGTGTTGTTGCAGGCAATAATGTGAGGTATAAAAGTCACTTTACCAGAGATCAACTTTTGATAAATATATTTTAATTTCTTTACTGAGTTTTAAAGTATAACAACCATTGTTGAATAGGTGCAACTGAAAATGTGTTAAATAGCCTTCAACTCTTCACATTTGTATTGAACATCATCTCCAGGAGTGACATTTCACGTTACCATGGAAACAAATTTGACATTTCAAAAATACATTTATTGCTGGGTCACCAAGATAGGAATTCTGAAAGAAAAAAAGGTCAGAATATTTGCCTGTCTCAGAGATATTATACAGTTTGCTGAATTCCTTTGGAGGAAAAAAATATGTGGTATTGCTGTAAAATAGCACGCTCCAGCTTGATCCAGTTTGAAAATATTTTGACAAGATGGTGGCAATGTTACAGGTCAATAAAGCGTGTCTCAGTCTCTAAGATTTTGCAAAGTGATTAAAACTGTTTCTTGGATCAAGACCTTTTCTGGATCAATTCATGTTCCTAAGGACTTTCAGTCATGGCTTTCATAATCACAGTAGCTGTTCTCTACTTTATCATCTCTCCTCGTAAAAAATATTTGAAAGACTGATGTCAAGATTTTATTTCATATTCAGGAAAAAACATTGCTATATTTTTAATTGGAATTATGCCAAAGTTTTATCCCAGATAATGTATTTAATATAAAATAGGAAATTGAGGAATCAGTGCTAAGGTTTGGTACTGAAGAATGTGTGCCTGTATTTAAAAAAGAAATATGTAATTCAGATAGTATTTTATTCAGATGAGTCAAATGCTGTTCTTGAATGCCTTGGTGTAGTTCTGTAGGGAGATATTATAAAATGAAATACTGGTAAAGTGAAAATACTGATCATATAAAGTGAAATACTGCTTTTACAAGAGACTTACCTTTTACATAGACTTGTTGAAGGCTAACAATGATTGGAGAGTGAGTTATGGCCTGCAGGGAGATCTTTGTCATTTGTACTCACAAATAATATCTTTGAGCAAGAAAAAAGTCAGGGTCGGGGGAATGGGATTTGGAAAATGTCTGGCTCACTTAAATGATACTGAGCAACTGCAACAAATGTCTGTGTGGAGAAGTACGCACAAACCCGGCCTCTGGTGCTGACGTGGAGCTGGCTGGATGAGAGTCAGCTCTATTCTGTGAGCCCTGGGTGCTCTTGCACGCCGTGACGCTCTCTTTTCAGCTTCCAGTCCCGAGCTGGCTTGTATCTGCCCAGCTTGGAGCATAGGTGGGTCACCAGGCATCTCTGTCGACATATATCCACAGAGAATCAACGTACATGTATTTCATTAGACAAAGAGATACTGTCAGGGTGGGGTTGCTCTGCTCTTCTTAGATCTGTACTTTTGCCACTTTGTCCCACAAGTATGTTTCCCAAGCATCGTGAAAGGGAGAATTGCTTGACTCAAAGCCATCTCAGAAGCAGCATTAATTACCGTGCTGTGCTGAATTGTCATTGTGGTGTGTGGGGACTGGGGAGGAGTACCTCCCATTAATATCAATGGACTAGTCCTGTGATGAAACCCTCAAGGACCACACAGAAGACTGACCTACTTAGGTATTAACACTGCCGTTGCTAGACTTGTACCTGCCTTTGAATGCAGTAAAGCTTTCACTTCTTAAAATACAACCATCTAATGTTCTTGTAGAAGAGGAAAAAATATCTGCATAAAAATCTGCCTCTGATCCCCAGGAAGGAGGGTATCAGTGAACAAGAGAAATTTTTGAATGGCCTTTCCTTTTTCTCCTTATTTTCATGGTGAATGCAGCCTGGGCTGAGTTCTGCTTCTCTTTGCATCTGGACTTGCATGAAATCAAACTGGACCAGCAGTCTGTCTATTCAAAGTAAAATGTAATTGGAAAGTGTGTAATATAAAAAATACACAGGAGGTGCAGTGTGTGTGGATGTGTGTTACAGCTAGATTGTAGTCAATATATGACTCATGTCGAGCCTGTATTCTGCATGAGTGTCCACAGTGCAAGGGAATAAATAAACGTTTTCTGCTGATTCCCTTTAAGCACCCTACGTCTGTTCAGAAAGCAAGGTGTTAAATACTTGCAAATGCAACAGCTGTGCAGGCAAACATGGTGGATTGCAACTTATATTCAGGTGTATCTTGTATGACCTTGGACATTAGAGGCTATTTACTGAGAGGGGATGTTGCCCAGGACACTGGGGTTATCTGCTACCCTCTCCAATGGTTCACTTACAGCTTGGACAGGTGGGGGAACTTTGTTTCGACATCGTTTCAAACACAGTGTTAATGCTACTGAGGCAGAGACTCCTGAGATTAGCACCTGTGTTTATGATGCTGAGCAAAGCCAAGTCAAACTTTGAATGTAAAGACACTAGTTAATATTTTAAATAAAGCCCAAACTAGCTGCAAAGCTAACAGGAATACTTTTGTGGTATTGGCAGCTTTAAAGTAAGCTGTGATAGTCTGGTGCAACTCCTTCAGGTTCTCTGGAGCACTCCCAAGCTGCATTTGGCTCATTCAGCTGCGTGTACATAGGACTGCAAACCCTGAGTTATTAACGGAGTTGTAATCTATACAATAACGTGCAATAAAAATGTGCATGATGGAGCGCAGTCAGAGCTGGAATCCGCTGCTGGGCCCCCACCAGAAAAGTGATTCCTCGCTGTCTTGTCCCCTGCCCCCTTCAGAACAAGGAGCTTTGGTGAGTGAGTGCACCCAGTCTCCGTTATGTTGGTGCTGGTGAGACTGCCAGCCTCTGTGGGAAAGACACCTGCTCACGTGAGACAGTGCATCCAGAAGGGACAGCCCTCTAGCTTTAGAATAGGATGGTTTGAGCATCTAAACACGTATGTAGGTGCATGGGATATTTCACTTTGCTTTGTAGACACACATGCTATAATCTCATGTGAGCTATCGAATCCCAGTTGACCTCTCAGTATGCTTGCTACTGTATTTCAGCATGCTATGTTGCTCTGATCTACTGTGATTTACCCTGAATTAATTCCAGTTTGAATTAAAGCTGATCTTTGAGGGATAGACTGTCAAGGAACAAAGTCACATCACTGTTCCCTGTTTAATTCCATGCTGTCTAGTGTTAACTAACTGCATAGATTAGGACTTTGCTTCTATTTCACACTTCCCAAATCTTTATGGTTATTTTTACGATGCTCCTGCAAAGCTGTTCCAGCTCTTCAGCACCTTCAGTTGGGATACCTGATACCACACAGCAATCCAGTAGCAGTTACAGCTATTGCAAAATTTTGGGTACTTCAGGGTCCCTATTCTTCCTGGCAATGCCCCTGCTTCTGAAGAGAGGAGGATGTTCATCCTTTTGTCTACATCCTCGCTGTGTGAGTGCCTATGCAGGTGATTGTCCATCAGGATGCTGTTAAGTCCAAGATAGCCCTCCCCATGCCCAGAAGGTACAACTCATTTGTTGGTATTTGCACCCCATTTACAAAGCAATCTAGGTTAGTGCCTCTCTCCCTTATTTACCACTCTTTCACTGGGTTGCTGAAAAGCAGAGTGCAGGGCTGAAAGCTGGGACACTGCTAGGGACACATCTGCTCAGTGAGGTCTTCCTTTCCATATTTTGTGATTTGTCAGCTCACCATTCTTAAAGCATTAATATGTGTCAAGCTGACTTCTTTTGTGTTGTTCTAGTATCTTAATCAAAATGTCCTGCAGTCCACTGCCTTTGTAGAAATATATATCTATTACCTCAGTACTATTACATTTATTGGCAACACTAATTTTATTTAGAGAAAAGATGTCAAATTAGTTTGAGGAGCTCTGTTTTCCATAAACCTTTGCTGCTCAGTATTAGTTATATTACCTTTCTTTAATTTTTAATTGATTGAATCCTGTATCTGCCCTTCCATTTTTCTACCTGGGACAGTTCTTTATTCTGTATTTGCTTGGGCCATTCCATTTCTCTTGCTAAAGCATTAGTTTTGTTTCATTGACCTAGTTCTGTCCCAACATCCAAAATGCTCTTCAAAATCAGCTCTAGTTTTTTCAGAGAGCCCTGATCTTTACTTTTAAAATTAATGGGTGAGAATTTTTGAGATTAACTTGATATAAAAAAATTAACCTTAGCAACGGCTTGATTTTT
The DNA here is from genome assembly GCF_028858705.1 of Grus americana. NCBI lineage: Eukaryota > Metazoa > Chordata > Aves > Gruiformes > Gruidae > Grus > Grus americana. Next base: position 31,206,979 of record NC_072857.1, read on the forward strand.
CACGCCCTGTATTGAATTTAAATATTTATTTGCCAATGAAGTATTTTCTATGTTAATATTGACAAGGCTGCTTACTGTTTCCAGATAGTAATGTTTAATGAGTTTGTTTGCAATATACCTAGAACTCTTTATTGTCCTTTTTGTGCTTATTGTAATTTCTCTTGTGTATTTATCAGTTTTCAACAGTTCCTAGTTTTTTATTTATATTTATTACTGTCTGGTTTTTTTGTCTCCTTACATTTCTATTTTGGTGTGCACATGTGTTTCACTTATTCTGGTTGCTCTGACTTCCCCTGAGCCAGGTTGAGTTCCTAACCAATGTGGCCTTTTTTTCTTGATTGTAGCTTTTGGGCATCTAGTAATACATTCTTAAGTAGCTCCCAGTTATCATTCATGGTTTTCTATTTAAATTCTTTTTCCTAACTGATTTGGTCCATAATTGTTTTCAGCTTTGTAAAACTGTTTGGGTTTTGGTTTGTTTTTTTTTTTAAACTACCACGTGTATAACTTAGTAGTTTGGGCTTTATTCTGTTTGCATATAAATGTAATCAAGTCACAATCACTTGTATATAAGCTACCACTAATTTTTAGTTCTGTGATCAGTTCTTCTTTATCTGTCAAAATGAGATCTGGTATAGAATTCCCCCATGCTGGATTCAATCTTTATTGAGTTAGGAAATTGTCAGCTATAATTTTTGGAAATTCCTAGGATGTTTCATTACGCAAGACCTCTAGTGTGCACTCAGGTTGGTGATCTTCATAGTAGTATGTATGTCTACACACACGTGTGTGTATGTGTATATATACACATAATTTGTCTTTCCATAAGATTACGAATTGCTGAAGGAGCTTAGATTGAATTAAAAAACCCCAACAACTAGAATTCAATTTCTGCTTTGTTTATAGGTTCATTTTGGGTTTTGTAAGGATTGTAAGGTTTTGAGCAGCTACTCAAAATCTGAAAATTCAGAAATCCTCCAACCTGTTTGTGACTTGTTGTACACATAGATATAGACAACACTGGTGCAACTTCATTTACAATTGGTGAATTCTTATTAATGTCTCTCAAAAAAAAACCCCAACCCAACCCTATCTCCAGCCCAGCTAGTGCAGGAAATGTTCAAGTGTGCCAGCAGAAGCAGTCAGTGCCATGTGACTGCTCTTAGGCTCTGCATAGCAAGAGTTGTCACCATCAGACAGCATCCCGTGGGTCAAAGATTGTTTCTTTAAACTGTTTGGCAAACATGTCTGTATAATACTCAAGCTTCAGATGACTCACAAATAGATGAAGCTCTGCTTGTAAATTGAGTTGCATAGAAAAAAAAATCCCAGCAATTCTGTTGGTGACCCTTATTGCAAACTATCACAGACAAGTGAAGTACTTACAGCTGAGAGTAGTCCCTGGACTATTATCTTGTGATGTAATGCAAAGAGACTGTTTACAGTCAGGGGAAGGAAGGAGAACTGCTGGTAAGGTCTGAGACCTTTCCTTACCACTCTGGCTGACAGTATTACTGGGTGATGAATTTCTCCTGTGTTCAGGGTGCCTGGATTAAATTTTAAAAATTCCTGTTCTTCTCAGGAGTGTTTCTGGAATACAGTAGCTTTTTACTGAAATGTTTAGCACAAATCCTGCCTCTTTGTAGCTCATGGAAGCTCCCAATAGCCGTTCTTGAAAGAATGTACTATATCCTACCTTCTTCTGGCTGCCTGCCTCCCGCTCATAGTCCCTGGAGTCCTCGGCGAGCTCGTGCTCCCCTGCCCTTGGGGACAGGGCACTGCCTCCTCGCTGGGCTAGCGAGGGTTAAGGCTAGCGAGGGATGCCCGGCTCGGGCTTCGCTGGCTAATAAGCGCCGTTCGGTGGAGGAGTTGCTGGGAGGAAATTCTCGGAGCTGCCTGATGTACAGGGGTGAGAGGCGTTCGCGTGCCGTGCCATTAGCCTTAAACGCACATTCCAGCACCTTCGCCTTGACCTCTTAATGGCTCACTTAGTGGAGGACGCAGGGCTTGTGAATGAGTGTGTTTGACAGTTTCCCTGTGCTTAGCGATTCAACCGTGTTAGGGGCTTATTTTCCTGCATCAAAGAGGAGAAATACCCTCAGACATTTGGGGAAAAAACAAACAACCTACCAAAAAAACCCCCAATGCCCACCAATTATGCAGAGAAATATATGCAGAAGAAATTTGTTGAAGTGGAAATAGAGGGGTTACTTCCACTTCTGAGGAAGTTTTGTCAGTCCTCCCAGCATCGCATACCAGAAGCAGAAACCACTTCTAGTTTTCCGGCTCTTGGAGCTCAGGACTGTTGCCACACTCAGGGCATGCTGGTTTTGACAGCACAGGAAAGGTCAAGATCTGCCAAATTACTTAGCTCCTGCAGTTGAATGTGTCTCCTCAGCCAGAAGGTCTATTACTGGGACAGTGTCAGCAAAGAAAGAGGTAGTGGTGCTGTGATTGAGAGGGTGCAAAAAACAACAGAGGTGAGATCTGTGGAGAGACATCAATGAACAAAGCATAGCAATTTGGGAACACAGCAGATACTGGTTAGGAAGGAGGGCTGGGAACACCTAGAACATCACACCAACAGTCTCTGCCAGGATCAACCTGAGTATCAACACGTTTGCACCTTTCTGCAATTTTTTTGGTAAACTTCAACAATTTCCTGTGAAAATATTTTTTGTTTTTGCCCGAAGCAGGAGGAGGTGGGAGAGCAAGAATTTCTTTAGGTTAAAATGTTGAAATGCTTCACTGCTATTGTTTGATGAAAGAAAACCCCCTCCTATTCTTTGCTGTTTTACTTTCTCTCCCCCCTTTTTCAAAGAAAAGGTAGATACTAAAAAGCCCATTTATTAACTTTTCAAAGAAGAATCTGACAGTGTCCTGAAATCTTGAGTGTAATCACAGCATCTATCATGAAATGTTTTCTGTGCAACCCATTTGAGGTGCAGACACATAAGCTCTGAGACACTGACAGGACCTACCTCGGAGCGCCTGGCAGGGCTCTGAAGCAGGGTTACTGCTCTCTGCACTCACTGGGCATGAGCTGAAGCCTGCTGCTGCCAGGATGGCTGGGCCAGGCCTTGAGCAGCCCTTGTTGGGGCAGAGAGCTCCTACCTTTCTGTTGTGTGTTTCTCTTACCTTTAGGAAGCAAAGACTTTGAACAGAATGATAGGTTGCTCATGCTGACCATTGAAAGTGGATTCCCAAGTTCAGCTGGGAAATGGTAGATGAAGGTTTGCAGAAAGACCTCTCATTCTCTGAGGCTCAAGTCTCGCACCTCTCAGCACAGGGTGTCTCTACTTTCTTCTTCACATCTGTGTTTCCCGCTGCTGCCTTTCTTGCTACCCACTGCCCAGAGAAGCAGTGGCCTCATGCTACTGCGCGGGCTCACCTTAACTGCAGGGTCACAGCTCTCTGCTCCAGGCCAAGCATTTTCCTCCACTGGCAGCTGCTCCTGGACCATTGGTCCCAGTTGCTTCTCAGGCTTTTGTTTAAAACTTGGACAGTTTTTCATCTTTGTTCTAGCACTGGTGCAGCTCCAGAGAAAGTAGCAGTGGTAGAAACAATGGCTTATTCATTTTTATCTCTCTTTCCTATAGCTGCATAGTGTTATCCTTCATTTTTGCCTACAGGCAAGGTAAAATGCTTCAAGGTCAGCTCAGAGGACAGCCAAAAGGCTTGTGCTGTGCTTGGTGGCTAGAGAAGCTCAGTCTGTAGCAGTGTTCCCCATAGGAGCCTGTGGCTCTCCAGCTGAGGTGCAAAGCATTCTGCTTCAATCAGGAGAACACTATGCCACACTGCCCAAACCCAGTCCAGAGCAGGCAGGTTGAGAGGTTGTGTTCTTCCTGCCCAAAACCCTCCTGGGATGGAGGCAGCTGTGCCAGGGCTTGAATGGAGACCTCTGTTGAGAGGACGAAGGGAAAGCAAAGGAGGTGTTCAGCACTTTTCCTATCACCCACTTGAATGCAAGGGAAAGGGAGATGCAGCCCCAACAGGCTGATCCTGCAATTGCCTCTGCTTGCCAGTAGCCTGGCAGCCGCACAGACATCTGCCAGGGCCAGTGGGTTCCTCCTGTGGGTGGGAGCAGTCTCAGACCCCTGAGTCTAAATGACCAATTGGAAAGTCAAGCAAGTCTGAGGAAGTGATCCAGTTACAGTCCATACTTGCTTACATGACCGTACCAGGTGTTATTTTAGGGAATGACAATATTTTCCATTAAACAAATTAAATAGAGGAAGGAAAAAGAATAAGTAAAACCAGAAATACTTTTGCAGTGTTTCCAGTGAAAGAACAGAGAGAAGAGGCCCAGGACAACCTTCAGATGGCCTCGCCAGCTACTGCCCCAAGTAATGTATATTGCCTTTTTGGAATAGATGTGTGTACCACTGGAGCACATGCAACGATCAGTCCAGCAATTAAATGCAACAGCCTCTGCTGCCCCTCTGGTCGGAAGGCAGCATCTCCTGCTGACATTGAACCTGCTCCCCTTTCAGAAGGACCCATACACTTTGGAAAAAAAATGTGTTTAATAAACCATAGGCTCTATTTAAATTGCTTAGATTGTTATTTTTAATTGGGGAGAGGTGTGGGACAGAACAAAAACAACCTGACATAATAAAAGTTAAAGGATTGGGTAAGTCCTGCTCTGGGAAAGGGGCCCAGGGGAGGAAGGAAAGAAGTCCATGGTTTTGAAATCCAGCTTGCAATGCCGTGCTGGATGCAGAATGTAAATAGACTATGTGTGGGTGCAGGCTTAATAGGAAATGGGTGTGCTTGCCCTCACTTGGCTGCCTGGAAAAGTGGTGGCCGTGCTGGGTTCACCCTGCCCTGGCTTGGGCACAGCTGCCTGATTATATGTGGTGTTTGGAGCTGAAGCTGTGCCTCAGGCTTTGATGCTGCCCAAACGTTTCTGCCTCTGCATTCTGCTTCTCTTTCAGGAGCTTGCAGGCTGCTTTGTTGCTCTTTTTCTCAGGCAGGGCAGTCGGTGCTGCCAGCAGCATGGTTCAAACCTGTTTATTAACAGTCGAAGTAGAGCTGTGCTTCAGAGTGGCACTAACTTCTGCTCTTTTCTGATGACAGTATTTGCAGTTTAGGGCTATGCAAGGTCATATGGTATCACTTAACAGTATGCCTGTATGGTTTTCAAGAGTATGCTCATGGTCTTACTTCCTGCACTCATTCCTTTAAAGATCAAGTAAGCTTAATTATCTCTTGGCACCTCTATGCCCTTCCTGTCTTTAAAGCTAAATTGTGAGCCATTTTTATTTCCATGAGTGGATCTTATCCTTCTATTTATCTATTTTGATATTTTATAGTTAAATGTTCTGGTTTATAAACCCAACTTAAAAATAAAATAGGGATTTGGTACTGTGTCCAGTTCTGGGCTCCGCAGTTCGGGAAAGACAGGGAACTACTGGAGAGAGTCCAGCAGAGGGCTACAAAGATGATTAGGGGACTGGAACATCTCTCGTATGAGGAAAGGCTGAGAGAGCTGGGTCTGTTGGATGTCAAGAGGGTGGGACCAGACTCTTCTCAGTGGTGCCCAGTGACAGGACAAGGGGCATCAGGCACAACCTGGAACACAGGAAGTTCCATCTCAATGTGAGGAAAAACTTCTTCACTTTGAGGGTGACAGAGCACTGGAACAGGCTGCCCAGAGAGGTCATGGAGTCTCCTCTGGAGATATTCAAAACCTGCCTGGACACAATCCTGTGCAGCCTGCTGTAGGTGATCCTGCTCTAGCAGAGGAGTTGGACTAGATGATCTCCAGACATCCCTTCCAAACCCTACTGTTCCATGATTCTGTGATTCAAATATGCTCTGGTTTTGTGCTTCAGAAATTCTCCTTGAAACAAGTATCTTCCTCACTCCTTTGCTAGAGATCACAAGGAGTTGCGGTCTAGAGTTCATTAACATTACCTGCCCATTCCCCCAAGCACTCAATCCTAACTGATGGTAGAGGCTGCCTGAAGGGCAGAGAGGCTGCTTAAGAGAGAAAAATGAACAGAAATGCCTCCAAATATGAGTGGGCTGGGAGAGGTGTTCCCCTTCCCTATCACTTGCTGGGCCACTGGGCATGGAGAGGAAGTGCTGTGGGAAGGGAAAGAAGCTTGGTGCCTCATGGAGAAGGATTTGGAGATTTGCAGGGAAGCTTGGTGTGGACCTGGGGAGGGCCAGAACACACAACTGGGCTGTGGTAGCATGGCTGCCTCTGAACTTCATTTTACACCTCCCCTTTTGCAGTAAGATGCTGCCAAAAGACATTTTAGGCAATTGTGCCCTACGCTCTAAGGCAGGCCCCGCAGCGATCCCTGCAGCCAGCTCCAGGAAGGGAGGTTGGCATGGGTCTCGTGTCTCTCATGTCTTCAACAGCAGATGAACAGGATGGAGCCAAGAGGCAAGTGGATAGGCCCTGGCTGGCTTAGCCTGATACAGCTTGGAAAAGAATGAAATCAACCTGGCTTGTGCCAAAGGAGTAACTGGCCCTTGGCCATGATTGTTTTGCCCTGATCTCTGAACATAGACATGCAAAACCTCCTTAATATTGCTGTGTAATTGCTATCAATGTTAGTAAGGCAAACTCAAGAAATCATGATCTCTTCTTTCTGGCCTTCAAGTTACTTCTTTTGGTTTCAGCTAAGTGTTTCTTTGCTGCTGCTTAAAAACAAGTGGGAACTGTTTTGTTCTACTTCCCACCACCTTGTAATTTATGCTTTAACAGCATTGTTCCTACTTTTTTTTTTTTAAGATCTCTTTCTGTTAACCGTTGGGTGTTTTTGAGAAGAAAACACACTGGGAGACTTCCCAAACTCCATTTATTTAAATCACAAATCTTGGTCACTACTGGGAGCAGCATCTATTTCTTTGATGAAATGGTAAACTAGGATTGTAGCCAACATGTATAAAAGTGGCATTAGTAGAGTTGTAAGAGTCTAATGGCTGTGAGTTTAAACTCCGCGTATAATGTAGTAAATTTTACAATCCACATTTTCAATGTAAAAATGGAAATGAGATATAATAAGCAGCTCCCCTGAGGTAGCAGTATAAAATCTACAGTAAATTCTTACAGCATTAAAGAAGAAAAGAATAATCACAGCTAGTTGCTAGCTACTGTAATAGGAAGAGTTTCTTGCTCACCTTACTCTGGGTTATCTCCATGCATTTCTGGCCCTTCTGCTTTGTAGGTAGTTGTTAAACACAGCTTTGCTAGTTTTGCATGAAAACACGCAGTCCAGAAGCGTGCCTACTCTGAAGAGCTGGTGTCAAGTCTTCTTGCTAGAAAGAGGGGGGATGCTGTGCAATGGAGCAGAGTAGGGAATTGCCCCTTGTCTTAGGCACCAGCAGAGATGATGCGAGTCTGCCATCTCAGCAATGAGCTGTGGTGGTAGCTTTGGGAAGTGGTGGTACCCCAGGAGAGGACAAGGCTAGGCTTGGCCAAATGCTGTAGAAACAGTACTGGGAGATCCTCTTGCAGATTTGCTTTTGCGTGGCTCCCCTCGCACAGGGGGAGTTTCTGTTTTACTGAACTCACAAGTAAACCAGGCTAGTGTGGGTTGGGGTTTTTTCTATGCAAAATTGTAAGCTATTTTTCCTTGGAGATGGGGATGCTTTACTGCCTATATAGGAGATAGTCTACTGATTGTCTGTTCAGAGAAACCTTGTCTCGTAATGACAACCTGACTGGATTTGCAAACCAGTGTGTTAAAATATTCTGCAGGAAAGTTACTATGCTCTTTTGGCAGCTATAAAGGAAAGTTGTTTCTGCTTGGTTTTTCCTCTGGGAAAGAAGTCATTCTGCATGGGATGCTCTTTCTTTGTATCTGCCCTGCCAGCCTCCAGGGCTCCTGGGGAATTGCTTGTAGATACATATACCTGAGAAGATGCGTGAGTTAGTTCCCCACTTGACAAGAAGTGAGGAGCAGGAGGCTGCAGATGCCCACTCTGCAGCCAGCCCAGCCTTTGGTGCAAGGCTGCCCTTTCTGCCATGTCCCCTCAGCCAGCTTTTCCCACCTGCTGCCCTGTCCCACACAGGGTATGGTAGCACAAGGTGCCCGCCCAGACTGTCAGCAGAGATGCCCGTGCTTTCTGTGTCCCAGTCTTGCATGGGCACGACAGACAGTGCAACATCTACTCCCAAATATCTAGATGAATGATTATAAAAAGTGCTATTTTTGAAGACATAGCAGTCGATTATGCATTTGACAGAAGGTTTTAGGAAATAGGCAATGTGGGATGTACTGGGAGGAACAAAAATCAATCTGTGTATTTGTCTTTTAACTAGTTGGAGACACATTGGCACATATTTTTGGCACATTAATGAATTCTGCCTTATTTAATCTCTGCTACTCTTATAATATGAATTTGTGTTCCATTTGGGTGTTAAAAATCAGAAAGTCAGGGAGTTAAGTTTCTAGAGGAAGTTATAATCACTTCAAGCTCCTGAGCCGGAATGAGGCGGCAGCCACGATTGCTCTGAAGGAGAGCAAGCAGACAAAGGCTTTGTAATGTAGTTTGTAGCACATCTCTGTAGCTGTACATCGGTGAGAGGGAGGGCTTTGCGTAGCAGTGTAGCTCCCTGCAACTTCCTGGCAAACACCATCGCCCAGCCGCGCGCTTCAGCCCGAGCTGCCGGCTGCGCTGGAGTGCACAGGCCAGGGAGCGCCGAAAGCCTCAGTGAGCACACGGTGGGCTGGAGGCTGCCCTGTTTCAGAATAAACTTTCCCGGTTTATTTGCCTCTGACTCCATCCTGCTTTAAACTTGCACAAGTGCTCAGTGCTTCTTATCAATAATGTATTTTCAGGAAATGTAATTTTTTTCCTTCTTTCCTTATTGTACATCCACTTCATTTTTTTTTTTTTTTTAATTTGAATGAGAACTGCCATGTACAAAAGATCTTTTAGTGTGGCAAAAAATTGCTTAAATAAGAAAACACTGTATCTTCTGTGGAAGAAGTATCAGTTGTTTTTTTTTTTCCCCAAGGGTGAATATTTAGGCAGACAAAAGGGGAAGATTTAGAGAAAGCAGCACTGTTTTGAGCACGAGTAACAGCACTGGAGCTGGCATCAACAGCAGTGGTATAAGCAGCAACAGAGAAGTTGGAGAACTAGCTCATTTGTACGGTGTTAAATTTGTTTCTGTGGTGTGTTAGGGAGGACAGCTGGGGTCAAAGCTGACTGTGCTGGGCTAGCTGGCGAGTAGAGGCTAGTGGCACATCTTGGAGTTTCAACTAGAGGTGGCCTACGTTTTTCCATAGTGCAGTTTCATTGAAATAAAAACATTTTGTGAGAGCAGGTAAATTGTTGATATTTGTGAGATGAAAAAATGGTGATTTTTTTATTTTCCCCATGCTTGACAAAACAACTTTGTTTTGACGGTGTCAAAATAACAGGCTTTCAGAGAATTGTTTGGAAAACTCAAAAATGTGATTTTGTCAAAACCAATTTTTTCTGTGTGAAATTGTCACTTTTGATTAAATGTTTGATCTAAAGTTTCTAGAAAAGCTAGAGGTAAATGGGAGTGTTTAATTCTGAGTAATTTTGTCTGATTTCCAGTATTTTGTACAATTCCTCGTATTGTCCTTTCATCTCACAACTCCCTTCCTCTACCTGTTCATCCTCAATAAGGTTGGCTCATAAAAACACATAGAGTTTAAATTTATTTTACAGGAAACACTGAAAATTTGGTATTTGTTTTGCCACTTTTGAGACAAAATATTTTGAAAACATCATCAACAGCAATGTTAGACACAGAAATTGTTTTTATTTTTATATTTTATTTCTGACTGACAACAAAGCCAAATTCCAAAATCAGATCAAATTTTTCATGAAATGTAAATGTTGAGGTCTGGTCTGCCTTAGGGTTTTTGGGTTTTTTCCCCTATATTTCTGGAAAAAAAAGGAGTTAGTGATATAGTTATGAATGATTTCATTAGTGCTAAGCTGAAGTGAAAATAGTTTTTAATCTATAAGAAAATCCAAATTTTTCTGAGGCTTTGAAGGGAGTAGAGGAAGGTGTGAATTCCAGTTTCCAGCTATATGCAGTGTCAAATACAGAAATTCAGCTGATCCCCAGGCAGCACAATTTCTCATGAATGGGGAGGAAGGAGCAGAGGAGACTAAGTTTACACCATGGAAAGTGGAAATGGGGAAAATTTAAATACCGTCCAGGCAGACGCTGATGCCCCAGGAAGCGCTCCCCTGGGTGGAGCAGAGCAGCTGGGGGTTTGCAGGCCTGAAGTGGGAAGGGCTTGTGTTGCTCTCCCTGCAGAGTCACCTTGTCCGTGGCAGGGTGGATTCATTTCTGGTCCAGCTATCGGGAGCCCACGTGCCCCACTTGCAGCCTCACGCATAAGCACTTAGTGATTTCGTTTTATGTGAAGTCCAGCTGTCCTCATTCTTTGAAGTACCTTCTCTAGCATTAACAGATGTTCAGTATCACTTTGCTGCTGTAATCAGGATGTCCTTGATCTTCATTATGATGCACTGTACCTCTGAGCAACTCTGTGTGTGTGGTTTTTCTCCCTGGTCCTCTGGAATATTGCAGGTATGGAGGAAACTCACTCTAGTCCCCGAGCAGATTCGGACATCTGGCTGAACATCCAATCAACCGGGGCAGAACAGCAAGTGGCTGCTCAAGTTTATCACCAACATACCCTAGACAAAAAAATCTTATTTTCAGAGCTCTTTGGAAAAGCCTGAGTGTCTGTATGGGTTTGTTCCATCTGATGTCTGAATTGCTGTGCTTTTTGTTTCTCACCATTATGTCATTTAAATTCCTCCTTATTTTGTGATTTCCCTTTAAGGAAGGATTGATACTTCTAGAGGTTGGTGAAGTGGCGCAGATCAGCTTGTTTCCAAGACACTGGTTTTAATCTGATCTAGGTCACCAGAAACAATCATGCCTTTTAATGACTCTTCAGTGTATTTAAAATGAGCAAATACTCTTATCCCATTTCCCAGTGGAAAATACTTTTGTCAGAGCTCTCTGGGAGGAAGCTCTGCTCCGTAAACAGCATCAGTGGGCAATGGGAGCAGCGCCTGCCTCCCAGTGCTGTTGCCATCTGCACTGGTACCTTATTGACAGTCCAGTTGCTTCTGCACCTCAAGTGCCCTATTCCTCCCACAGCAACAGTCTTCCCATTAAATGAGAGATGTACCTTTTGGCTTTTGTTTGCCTTTTCACTGGTGTAGATTGTGCTACTACTAAATAATGATGATGTCCTGCTGCTGATAATGATGGGGAAGGTAATGCTTTAGTGCAAACCTAGTAATAAGAAAACTATGTATTTAATTTACTGTAGTTTATTACCTATTAAATTAATGTCCCATGCATGTGGAACGTGGTAAGAGTTTGTCCAAGTTGCTTGGTAGGCAGGTTTTCCTGAGTTCACCTCCTATATTGCGTTAGTTTAATATGGATAATGGACACTCTAACACCAGTGGAAGCTGTCCTTGTCTTCCTTCATTATTTCTGTTCTCAGTTACACTCTTTTCTATGGGGCACCTCCTGTGATGGGTGCTGGAGGGCCTGTGGTGGCTGCAAGCCTAATTCCTGGCACAGCCTCAGCCCTTTTCTGCATCAAATCAAGATGGTGAGCATTTGCTTTTTCTATGAAAGGAGAGGCTCCATCTAAATGCGCTGCTTTTCTCAGGATATAGGATTAATTTTGTGAGTTTTACAAATGAGTCTATTAGTTTGTTAAAACCAATCAAAAATGGGTTCCTTGCTAAATCACAGTCCATCGTTCTGTTCCGGGTGACACTAGTGACCAGAGCAAATGCTGTATTGTCAGGTGGTCAGTGTTGGCTGTATTGAAGAAACTGTCATGGTGGCGGTATATGGATGACTGTTACCTAATTCCTACTCTGGATTTGTTGAGGACAACAGTGTTCTCCAAACTGTTCAGCTGTTGCCCAAAAGACCTGTGGTACTGGGAATGCAGCAGCTATTGCCTCACCTCAGTTTAGGACTGGCACTGAGACAGAGGTACAGAGGGACATCGTACCTCTATGAAGGGCTCCTGTCGGGAGATTTTTACCCAGCTCTTGTTCTTGAAACGCTTTGTGGCCCATGGCTGCCAGCACCTGGAATGTTTGCAGGGATGCCACTTGCTTCCTTGGCACAGGGTAGGGTGAAGTATCGTGGGAAGAAGTGGAGTAGCCTTAAAGCTACTGGACACTGAGATTTTGGCTGGTGTTCTCAACTCGGGCAATACCAGCCCTGCTAATACAACTCAGTGATGTAACTTGTCAACAACAGGAAAAGAAGGGGCAAATCTGCTACTAGAGAAGCCATGACTTTTTGAATGTGTCCTTTGCCCTTGGCTGCCAAGGCAAACCCACCCCTGCAAAAGTGCATTTAGATGCCATGCAGGGTGCTGCTTGGATGACTAAGCCTGTGACTTAAGGCACACTGGTAAAACGAGGCCTCACCCACAGCGATGGATGGGGACGGTTGCCCCATCTGGAAGCCTGGCTAGGCTGATGTTACCTTTTTGACTCATTTGGGTCCAGGATGAAGCTCTCTGTTCCAAGACAGTTATGAAGAGAAGCCTGTCCAGTTGCTAAGATTTTCAGTTGCTTTCTTTGGCGATTAGTTATACATGGAAGACTCCGTGTTCTTGCTCAGTGGGCGTGAGCTGAGACTCCTACGGCCATGACGTTACCCTTAGATTTGTGGTCTGAGCAGGTATGTTGCTTGTTGTCTCCTTTTGGGGATTTCCCTCTCCCTGCTTAAAATCTTTGCCATCTTTTCTGTATAGAATTCAGAAATGTTTTCTGAGACACGGGAGCATGCAAATGAAACAAATCTGGTTGCTTCAGGGCAAAAAATGAAGGGGAGGATGGGATCAAGCAATAAAACCCCAATGAACACTAAGCTAGTAGATCTTTAAAATCAATATTCATCTACTGAGAGATCACAATTACTAATTGTATGGTTATTGGCTGGCACATGGACTGGACAGCTTTACAGTTCTGGACTGGAGCAGAGTATGCCCAGAGCTTTTGGAGACCTGGATTACTTTAATTTGCATTTTAACTCTGCAGTTGCCAAGTCTGTGAATTCCTGCAAGCAGTACCAAATGCTCATGTGTTCAGTTAATGCTCACACGCTCAAAATACTAAAATAATTGCTGGTTTTGGGCCAGGACAGGATTTTTCACCTGGGTCAGATTTTAATTTTTTGTACTCTCTGGAGTAGGACCTAAATTCATCTAGTACCCACATAGAGAATGTCTTTAATTCTGTTTCTGTCTTAGGGCTTGTTATAGTTAGGGACTTTAGTCCTTTTGCTATGTGATTTTAAGTTTGTTGCAGGGTGGTTTGTGAGCCGCAGCTGGTGGAGATGTTGGAGATCCCCTTGTAATAGCTATATAGAGAATAGCCGATGGAATAGGTGGCTGTAGTTGCCGATCTCCACAACATTTTCTGGACTGAAGTTCATAACATCCTTGTGAGGTTCTTATCTGTAAATTACTGACATGTACTTTCATTCTTTGTTTTCAATTTATTTATTGTACATACATATGTATGTATGATGTCTTGAAGCATTTAAGGCACTTTGCTTGTTGATCAGGCATCGGTGATTTTCTTGTACCAAGGAATTGCCTCCAAAATGTATCTTTTAAAATACTTCCTCTGGGGATTAATTATTCAGTTTTCATGCATGATTTGCACTAATGTCAGTGGGAATTGCTGTCATAGAACAATGAAAACCAAACCCCTGGACCCTGAAGCAGGAAAATGGTTTGTACTGTGCAAGACTTCAGTCAGAAGGGCTGTTCTTGCCTTATTTCATAGTGGTCAGAGTAAAAACACTGATCAGGTTTGATGTGGACTGCAAATAAAAATTAGTTGCTCTAGAGCAATTCCAGGTTATCCTGACAGCTGAGTTTGGTACAGTACCAGTTTCCTGGGTACATTGAGCTCTTAGGGTGTCACTGACAGTGGGAGGGGGATTGCTCCTTGTGAATTAGTCCTCTAAACCATCACACCTGTGAGCCGCAGCTGCAAGAGAAACAGACACCCAGCTTCTGAAACTCTGGAACAGTGATCTCTTTGTGACATGCAAGGTTTGCCCTCTGTAACTTAGCAATATAACCCCAACAGTTGATTTAGAGAGTTGCTATATATTAATTTAATTTATTTTTTATTTATGCTAATATTAATTTATTTGTGGAGAGAGTGAATTTCAAAACAGGCAGCTTGGCGTGGTAAAGAGCCACCTCCGGTAGGCTGGAGCCTGCTCTGGTAGTTTGGCTTGTGTCCGGAATGGAGTTATTCATTCTTTAAATAAAAATTCACATAAGAATATGCCATGTGGAGTCAGATGCATAATAGTGACGAGGAGCTATGGGGTGTGCTCATGTACGGGTAAGAAGCCAGTGTTTGGGACTGGAAATGTATTTAGCCTCATCTCAAGTAGACCATTGTGTTCATGCTACAGCAATCTTTTAAACAGTTGTTACTTATTATTATTATCCAGATTGAATTAGATACTGTACAAGCACAGAACATAAAGACAGGCCCTGCCCAGAAAAACTTAATATGAATGTGACTGCTTAAGCATTTTTTTATATTATTATTATTTGAAAATAAATACGTAACAGCTGCTGTCATTCCAGAGGAAAGACTGAGCCTATGAAATATCTGGCTTATATAAAAGTTAACAGTTCTTTTAAGTTAGAGTCAAGTGATGGAGTGGGTGTGAAGGGGTGGGAAAGTGCTCAAATTACCCACAACCCTGGACTAGCTGGATTTTCCTGCTAATCAGATCAGCAGTGAAACTGTTAACAATGTTGACATTCACATTGTCATCGTTAAACTGCAGGCTAAACAGTCCCTTTTGATTAAAGGCAGCATCTTAAATCTCTCCTCACTATTGTTGGAGCATTCCAGTGGCTTGAGCCAGCAGTCTGGCCTTACATCCCTGCTTGGAAGGTTTCCCTCCTAACCAGAGAGCTAAGAAACTTCACTGTCACTGAAAATAGCTGAGAACTTGCTTTCCTTTGTATGAGGCAGGCAGTTGTACCTGCGATAGGTTTGGGGTTTTTTTTTCCCCTTCTGTTGAGAAAATGATGAGGATGTGGCTGCCTATTGTGTGACCTGGCTGCACACAAACGCAGTGACAGACAGAGGATACTTGACTTTTGCCCACAGTTCAAACGTGGGTTTAGAATTACAGGTGCAAGTTTTGTGGTTATAAATTGCTGTTGCAAAAAGAGGAGGTGGCCTGGAATAAACTGTGCCATCTGCTTTAGCAGTGGGAAACTGAACATGCATGAGGGATGTTGCTGGAGAAAAGTTAGCATCTTGTAACCACCTGTCCCACTGCAGTGGGATCCTTGGAGATAATTAAAGACAAATATGTGTTCAAACAAAAGTCAAGGGTTCTCCCTTCACTCTTCCTCTTCATTTAATCAAAATAAGGCAATATGGTTTTGTTTTTTTTTTTTTTTTCTTAAATAATGTGGCAGGAAGTGAATTTGCCCCACTGTGTGAAACAAAGCCCAGCTAAATTGAAAGCCACGTCCTGGGACACCCATCCAAAAAAGGGTTTGAATGGAAACGTTGACGTAGCCTGACCTGCAGTGGCAGTGCCGTGCCTCATTACAGTAATTGCAGAATGCATGAGAAGCTGGAGCGCAGCCCTGGGTGGGGTGCAGCAGTGGTAGGTTTTATAGGGTGCCACGTGTATTGGAAACGTGGTCATAAATGTGCATAAAAATTATCATCTTCAACTTGCTTAATAAAATGACTCAGAGTAAATAGGGAAATGTGAAAACACATTCTCTGCTTGTTTTATTGAATAGGGGTTTGGCTCTAGAGCTATGGTCATTCTTTTTGTGGAAGGCTTTTTCTTTCTTTTTCTCAGGATATGTGTGTGAGAGGGAGGATACATTAAGAAAAAAACCCTCAATCCATTTATATCCTTCCTGAAGAGCTTAGCTTTATTGCTTTGTGGAGTCCTACCCAGGCTCTCTCTTCACTGGGCAAGAGTTTGCAAATGTTTTTTTTCCCCTCTTGTACACTAACCTTCCTGCTCAGGGCAGCCAGGAGGCTCGCGCCAGGCTGCTCACTGCAGGGTCATTTCTGGAAGGCTACAGGCGCAGGAGGATGCAGCTCACGTTTACCCACAAAACCCTGTGCAGATGCATGAGCTTGGATGCTCGACAATGTTGGAGATGGTTTCTCTCTCCCTATAGTGCTGTGATAAATCTGAGTGTCAGAGGAACTTTAGAGAAAGTTAGAATGGAGAAAGTTAGAAAATCTTCAAAGCAAACTGCTGGATCCACTCACCTCCCAGTATCTGTCTTGGTTGTGTGGAGGTGTCTTGGGCCTGTTGGGTGCTAATAGTCCCCAGAAGCTGTAAATGAGTGTTTTATGCAGAGCAGTGCTCTGTACTAGGGAAATGACAAGGACCAAATCCTGTCTCTGCAACCCCTTGGTAGGTGGTGAGGGCTCTTCTCAGGCCAGGTGCTGGAGCCCTGGTGCTGTAACTGTGCATGGTCCCCATGCTGGTTGTGCCCTCCTTTGCTCTTTGAAGTGCAGAATAACACCTTCTTGTAAGGGGAAAAATTGGGGAAATATGTTTTTTTTCCTGCTTTGTTCAAAAGTAGCGTGCTCCACGTGGTGTCCTGGGGAGGTTTGGCACTCCATATGCCACTCCTGCCTTCTGCGACGTGACAGATGCGAAAGGTCCTTTCACGTTTACCATGGTGGCACGACAACAATGTGTGTCCCTGATTACTGGCAGCGTGTCACTCCCAAGGTTATGGAGTGCAAATGATTCTGTAGCCATAAAAAATTAATCTCGATGTTCTCTGGTTTGTCAGTCTACTCATAATTGGCCACATTCAAATTTCCGTCAGGCCAGTGAAAATTAAGAATAATCCAGCTGAGTTTATAATTGCACAATCTAGTATAACGGTTAGCCAAATACGGTGTCTGCCTCTCTCTTTATGTATATATTTAATTATACATATATATAAAAATAGATGTCTGTATATATATAAATGTGTGTGTGTGTATGTGTATATATATGTGTATGAAAATGCTCTATACTCCAAAACACCTTTTTTCAAAGATGGGAAGATACCAAGAGGATCATACTGGAGGGGCAACAACTGTGGCGGGGGGCAGAAGAGGATTATTATGGACAGTATGGTAGGAAGGGGGGGATAATAAGATTTTCATCTTTCTGCATTCCAGTTTCTCTGTGTGCCTGCACCGTTTTATTTGGAGTATATTGTCATGGCAGAAATAAAAGCGAAGTTCATTTACTCAGAGGAAATTAAATAAAACCATGAAGACCAGTAAAATGTTAAACATGCTGGCGGCATTGACCTCCTCCTGCTTTACCTTGACAAAAAAAATAAATAAAAAAGGTAATGTTCCTGGAAGGCAACTAGTGCTGTGACCTGCACTAATTAATCTGCCCATCGGATCCGATTAAGCACTTCCAAATCTGGCAAATTTCCATTCTTCTTGAGACACAAATGTAAATAAATATGAAGGTGGTAAATCACAGCCCTCCAGTGATGCTTCTGTCAGCAGCCACGAGCAAAGAGCTGCAGATATTGAGCCTCCAAACACTCTGTGCCTGATAATAAAAATGTTTTTGTGCGCAGGGATGAAGCAGAGCACATCACCATCTGCTCAAGTCTCTCTAATGTCAGGCAGCTTACACACCTGCTGAAAGGCTGTCTCTCCTGGACACAGCCCCAGTCAAGCAACAGGTACAGAGCCCGAGGGCAGGGCAGTGTCCGCCATGCGTTAGTGCGGAGGCTTGAGACATGGTTCACATACAGCAGTTGGTTGCTGCTTGGACTCTGTCTCTGCTGGGAGAGCAGATGAGCTGCAGAGCCACCTGAAAGGGGCTGTGCTTGCACTGGGAGGGGATTTGCAGGTGTTTTCCAGAGCTGCTTTTGCAGCCGACTGTCGGTTCCTTTGCACTGTTTGGTGAATGAGGGCAAATCCCTGCGAGGGCAGCTGCAGAGCTCCTTCCCCAAGTTCATGGCAGTGTGCTGCTGCTTCCTGTGCTTGGGTGGCTGGCCTGGCCTGACCGAACCCTGCACCTATCATGAGCTGGAGCTATGCTTTAGAATAAAGTGGCTACAATGGCACTAGTGTTACTGCTCAGTTTATAACCCTCTCCCTGCTTTGAGACTATCTGGTGCAGCAGAGACTTCTAAATAACATGTATTAAAATTGGTGAAATGCTTTGATTTGATCCTTTGGTCTGAACCATAAAATTATTTCCCTGGATTGTTGGCCTTGGTGTACCATTAAGCATTTAAGAGTTTGAATGTCTTTATAGGAAAGGACTGAAGTTATTCCAGGTAAGGTGATATTATCTTCAGTTACCCACAGTGGACTGCAAGGGTTGATGGATCAGTTCCGCCCACTCTGCTTGTGTACATACAATAAAAAAATAACAAAATATAGATGAAAGTGGGGTCTGTTCGGGAGCTCTGACCATGCCTATAAAACAGTGGAGTTCTAAAAGTTTATAAATAACTTGAACCAGCTTTTCCTTGGATCACTTTGTTATAGACAGTTAATTGTAACAAATGGCTTTAAAGTATGTAAAAAAGGAGAAGGTTAGTGAAACTGAAGGAGGGGGGGCACTATGTCAAAGGCCTTCTTTCTGAGTGTTCAGATTCCTGAAAGCCATAACTTCCAGCATCGGAGCCATAAGATGGCTGCAAGTAACAGCAACCCCTGTAGCCCCTGGTGCAGCTGATGCAGTGAAAGCAGGCTGGCTCATGCATGGACAGTGGAATTTCCCTTTTCACACAGACTTTGAAAGGAAAGGTGAGCTGGTGATGCTGAGGAGTGGTAGTCTCAGCCCCAGAGATGCTAGTATTGAAATCTAAGCTCTTTTAAGGCATTTAGGTCACAGTTTTCTGAGACTTGAGTGAAACAGGTTGGGGGTGGTTTAAAAAAAGATCTCATGTCTTCATGTACCTGAGAAATGGCCTGGTTTTCAGAGGTGCTGAACCCACACTTGACGAATGATTGATTGATTTCTTTACACAAATCCTTTTCTTTGTATAACTGCCTCTGAAGTTTAATCCTGGGTTGTAGGTGGTGCAAAAGCCTGTTTAGTGGAAAAGAAAAGGTGGTTTTCTCCCCTCCCTCTGTATTATACAATAGTATTGAAATTACTTTGAGAGAGAAAAGTGATTTACAGTTTTAAAAGACTATCCCAGTATGGAGTACTTTGCCTTGCTATCCGCATGGAGCGTTGCTGGTATGGAGGTAGGGGGTGCCACACAGCGGGGGGGGGGCTCCCTGGGGTCAGCAGGACTCTGTTTCCTTGTGCATGGCTAGGCTTGCAGGTCTGTGTGTTTCTCTTCCCCAAAAAAATCTGCCCTATGGAGTCTGATTGCTGGGCACCCTGCTGCCATTGCATGGTCCTTTTTGCCAGTAATCTGTGCTCGCTACCATTCACTTATGCCTGTTTTCTGCATCCCCTGTCACCAGAATAGAAATCACACGACCTGCTCTTCCTTCCATTGCTCCCTTTGAGTAAAACAACTGAAGACTAAAATAGGGCAGTGCTGAAATAGAGAGCGCTAAGAAATTTACAGTAAATGTAGCTGGGTAAGTCTGCCGCAGCATTTTACCTGCACATGTCTAGTTCAAGCCAATGCGGTCCCTTGCCTGTTTTAAGGGAGCAAGTGCAGACAGAGGCCACTGGAAGGAGGGAGGGACAATGTGCCACCAGAGAAGTCGGTGGTTAGGTCGTGAAGGGGGTCTCCTGCAGAGGCAAGGCTGAATTGGGAAATGTGTTCCTGAGCCTCTGTGTGTGGTCGTTGTGATCTGTACCCCTGTGTGACTGGCAGCTGCGGGGTGAATGGAGTGCACATCACAGGTGATGCATACACCTGGCAGATAACAAATTCATTTGTGGAAGCAAGCCAGTTGTGATGATCTGCGTGGAGATGTACAGATCAGGTTTGGATGAAAGCTTGACAGTACATTTTCTCCTAGATATTGTTGCCTCACCTGCAGGCTGCTGGGTTTCCAGGGAGTCAGCCCTGCTGTACAGGTCAGAGCAAAATTAGGTACCACAGGGGCTTCTATTATCAGTGCCATGGTAGCGGAAGGGCTGGCAGCCTGGCATGATGTGTGGTTCAGCTTTCGTTAGTATGGAAGAGAGCCCTGAGGCTTGAGAACAGCACAGCATGAGGAATTTCAGACAAGGGCTACAGGCCCTGTCTTTGGGTCTCCCTACTCATCCAAGGCAAGTACAGCATGATGCAGCCATTCAACAATATTAATTCAAGGGCTTATTTTCCTAGGCTGAGTTTGATCCATAGAAGTAGAAAAGGCCTCTATCCTTCTACCTACTCTGTGCTGTGAAAATGCTCCTGCTGTATTCTGTGTGGGAGATGACTTGAAGTGCACTGCAGGCTCTGAACCAATGACCTGTGAACTTGTCTGTGCCACAGCAAGTCTTTGGTCTGCTGGTTGTCTGTTTTCATGAATCGTCACAAAAGCATTCCTTGGCTAGCACACCTCCTCCTTCCATAACTTCACAATGCTCTGAGCAAATAATCTTTTCTTAAATACAACTAAACAATAGTATCTTACACAATAGGGAGATGTTTGTTGATTCATTGATTCATGGGGAAAGCAAGCCTTGAATACATTGTACATCCTCTTTATGAAATATGTGCCATGGAATGCAGTTTCTGGCAAAATATATTATAATCCATTAGCCTTGTAGGAATAATTTATTTTTTTTAAATCCACACCAATCTCGGCCAAACCACATAAAACTGACACCTCATGTTTCATAAATGAATTAAGCATAGCAGAGCAATTGTCCTTGGCTGTAGGTCCGTGTTCTTATGTGACGGTGCCTTTCACACAATTATTTCATCATAGAGGTGTTTACTAACATTATTTTCCTTGCAACAGTTTTTAATAACATTCTTTGGGGAACAGTTCCACTTAAGAGTCTTAAATTACTAGCTTTTTTCAGACACGTACATATTGGCACTTGTGTTTATGAATGTATTTTACCACTTCTTTGTGTTTGATATGTTGTGGATTAGTAGATTATGTGAGACTCAAAAGAGAATAAGTATGGTTTTTTCCTCTAGAGCTGATAGTAAATGAAAATCTATTTTCATGAACATCTACAGTGTTTTTGAAGTCATTTTTCTATGAAAGTTAAAAATGAATCAGTTCCCTGTCTGTTCGCCCTATTTGTTTTTAAATGATATCAATATGTTTGAGAATTTTCTATATCTTCCCCCAGTTTAACAAGTACTACTACAATGATAGTTTAAATAGCATTTTTATTTATGAAAGGAAACATTTCCTTTCCCTATGAAACCCGCATTTTGGTAAAGTTTATCAGCATTTTGCGTAAAAGCTTTTTTTTTTTTTTTCTTCCCCCAAGGCTGTATTTAGCTAAAGGAAAAAAACAGCTATAAACATGAAGAGTTCCACAGATTTCAAGAGGAGGGATGGGAAAGAGCTATTAGGAACTAGAGACCTCTTAACCTCTTGCTCCCAAACCTTAAGTGCTAACATACCTGGAAAAGGGGAGGACAGATGTTCTGCTACTGGGTTAGCTTCAGTCTGGTTCCTGTAAGCTTTTGTCCAGCTGCCTCGATAAGAGCTGCTGCTTCTCCTGCTCCTCCCTCTGTTGAGGCTGCTTGTTCCGGCTGGCAAGAGGGCTAGCGCTACCATCTCCATAAGTCACACCAGTCTGTGTGTAACATCATTTATTGCACTCACTCTTTTCTGAACCTAGCTCTTCCAGAGAGACAGAGAGCAATAGCTCAGCTGCAGTGGGGACAAACATGAAGCTCTCATTGGCCCTTGAGAATGAAGCTACTTTGTCTCAGGGCTAAGAAGAAAGGCAACAAGTGCCATTTGTGTATTTGCCCAAGTTGTCTTCCACAAATTGCCCACCTCCTGGGTTCAGCTCTCCAGAGAGGGACCATCACAAACCGAATTTCATATTCAAGTAGCAGACAACAACATTTGTGCTTAATCTTGCTTAGAGTTGTCAGCTACCATTAAAAAAGGATTTTCTATCTCTTTGTTTGCCTTTTCTACTTCTCCTTTTATACCATCCTCGCAAATTCACATTAATGTTATGGAAAAATTGTCACCAGGAAAAAACTACCCAGACGCAGTGCCAGTGATATCAAAGTTAAAAAGATATTTAAAAATAAAAAAAAAATTACAAGTGGGTACAAATACTATGTTGTAAGGCATAAAAAGCCATACTAAAGATCAATTATTAATTACAAAGTTTCAGCTTATTATTTATATAAGTCTTTTGCGTAATGGTTGAAATAAAAGAACAAAAATTGTTAAATTTTTTTTCCTCTAAATGTGCATGCTGCTCTTGGTCTAAAACAACAACAACAATGCTTTAGGAACTCAAGAAATAGAGAGCAAGAGCTAAACTCTCTTCTTGTTTGCACCTGCCAAGCCACACTGAAGTCAGCAAGCCGGTATGAGCGTAAACCCGGAGGGAATGTCAGTCTTTGCATTTTGTGCTGTAGAGCTCAGACTTGTTGCTTGAGAGGCAGACTGATGGATCTCAAGCCACAAAAGTCTGAATCCAGATTTCTAGGTTTTAGATGCTCTGGGCTGTCAGACAAGATCAGCACTTGGCAGCTGAGAGTTTGATGAGAACCCTAGAATGCTTTGGACTTCAGAGAAGGATTTCAATTGCTAATATTAATTTTGAGCCTAAAGTCCTCTTCTGCTTGTATAGAACTTGGTCATAAGCCCTCAATGTTTAGATAGCCATTTCTGGTTTGTTGGCCCCTTATAAAATCAGAGATTACTTGCCACTTTTGGATCTGGTTAGTAGGTCCGATTCTAGCTGCCCTACAAAATGTATGATCAGTTGTCTCTGACTTCTCAAAATCTGTCTGTCTAACAGGAAGAACCTTCTTCCCCCCCGCCTGAGATGCACACACAAGATAAAGTCAGAGTTCAAGCATAGCTACAGGCATGATTTGGTACGGTGCTTGGATGGTTCATAGTCCAGATCTATGGTGGATTTGAAGAATGAAGGGAGAAATACTAGATGTTTGAGTCTGGAACTCAAAAGATATGAGGATTTTAATGCACAATCTCTTCTATTTCTCCTCTAAATGTTACCTTTTTCAGAAATCCTAGGAGGAAGAAAATTGGTAGACTTCCCTACCTACAAATTCCCCTCTTTGCCTGAAGAAGGTTTCTAATGTTCAGCCAATCTCTTATGGTACCTGGCCTTGAAAATAATGCAGCACTTGGCAATCTTATGTAGCAGTTTCTGGAAAACTTTTCAATATGACATTTCCATTCCTTAAAGCCAAGGTGAGAGAACCCTTTTTTTATGATTAAATCATATAATTCCCAAGTGGCGTTAGAGTTGGGCGAAAATAGAAATGGAGGCAGCGAAGTAAGTGCGTTGATAGGCAGAGCTGCCATATGTCTATATTCCAACCCAGGGCTGCTTCCCATGCAGAGGGGACTCTCCTTCTCTCAGAAAGATACCCATGCAATAAACAGGGACATGTGAGGTGCTACTTGGTGTGACATAAGGGCTGTCTGAGAGAGTTAATGGACTCAGTTGAACTGCTTGGCATGTATTATTCACTGCAGTCTAACATTGAGTTTTGGCACCGCAGTACAGTAGCAGTTTTTAAACAGGGAACAAGAGAAAAAGTGTGTCTGAATTTTTCCATGAACAGTCAAAAGCCTTTGTGTCTGATAAACTCGTACAGAGATACTAATTCAGAAGAACTTTGGCATTGATTAAACGGGTCACATCTGATGTATTATGCATAAATGAGCCTAAAAAGTGCTAGTCTTCACAAATAAAGCAAATACGATGAGGTGATACATGTTTCTTTCTGAAAACTAGCAGTCACTTGGACTCAACAAAAAGTAATTAATACAGTTTTAAAAGATATGCTATATAATTCCATGAATACTTAAGGCTAGGATGAAATAATACCCTATATTGGTCTTGAACCACAATGAATAATATGATTATTTTTACTTTGCAAGAGGTCACAACAAATGTTTGAGATTTAAGCTGCCATAACTACAAATTTAGCAGAAAGTAGGCATTTAATGATAGATTTCATTGCTGTGGTTTAGGTTTTATTTTGAATGTTTGTTTTGTCTTAAAAACACTAATGCTAAAATGTTGTCTCAAATCTTTATTTTCAAATTACTTATTATATCACCATAAATTATAGGGTGCAGTAAAAGCCAGATTTAAAAGGAGGCATACTTTACTTTCTCATATTTCTAAAAATAGTGCAACACTTATGAAACACGAATCATCATTAAAAAAAGTTCTTTTTATACAACTGAAGTTGGTAGTGCTGAACTACTGGCTTTCCTCCAAGTGGCACAATGGACTGCTCCAAATTTAGGTCTGTAATGGTAGAGGTTAACTTTAGGAAGTCCGAGTAAAACTGTAATCTATAATTCTACCACAATTACAATGTTTTCTCTCAAATGATAGTGAAGTCCCTGGGGTGAATGCTAGCAAATACCTTGTAAAGATGTTCTTATGGCTTTTATTGTTTTGATGCTTTTGCATTTTCAGCACATGTTATTAGATTCAGCAAAAGACCTGGGCTGTGACCCAGGACTGTTTAGAGGCTGTGGGTTGCAGTCGGCGCTCAGCGCTCAGCCAGACGCAAAGGGTGGAGCACGTAGTTGATAGCGAAGAGGTGCATATGCCACGTTGACAAGATGACGGGTAAACAAAGCTTAAGGGACGCTTGTTAAATTCAACAGAGCCAAAAATGAATCTTTTCCATGATATTTTTAGAAGGCTTCAGCCTAAGGAAAACATTCACCTGTCTGACCTGAGGAACAGTCTAGAGAACTGGTTGCTATTTAGCCATCAAAAAAACCATATGTGCATCTTTTTCAGATGCCCTCATCAGTTCTTTCCTTCCGGGCATATTTTTGGAAAACTTGCACGTTTCCTCCTGTGAATCACAGTATCCTGCTGGCTTGTCAGAGTGAGGTGGGACCAACACACATCAAACCTAAACCTAAATCATATCTAGTAGGTGTGACGTGAGGGCTGCCAGCAGACAATACTCTTTACTGGGCCACTGAAAGAATGCTGCGTTACTGCCACAAGTGCTGCTGCTTGTTCCCTCAGCTCATGGTATAGTCCCTGTAAGGGGGAAACGGAAGGATGTGGCCATTATAATGTTACCTCTGGCTGGGAATGAAAAGAGCTGGGTGCCTGCCAGCATTTAAAGAGAGAGCTCTGGTGAGAGCAGGACGACCCTGGAGAAGTAGGGGTATGTCGGTAGTAATCTGGATAGGAAGCAGTGCAGCTAGGAGACTGTCAGCACCCTTGGGGCTTGGCCTGGACAATATAAAGGTTCAGAATGAGTGGTGTCGAAAGCAGGTGCGTTGTCAGCAGAGGGCTCACTGGTCAGCACGAGGCAGTAACGGCCTGGCTGGGGAGAGCTGCAGAGGGAACCAACGTGGGGCCCCTCGCCGGTGCAGAGGAAGAGCTCCTGATGAAAGGGGATTTCTGAGCAGGCATTTAATAATGAATTATTTCAAGCATACCCTAAATAAATGAAAATGTAGCGGAAATCTTTCTTAGCTAACTTCACCAAATCTTTTGGCCTAACGTGCTGCAGGCATTAGCGCAGCAAGTAGGTGGCCCGTGCTGCTGCCCATACTCTGTCAGGAAGACAAAGAATCTGGGAGAAGCATCAATCTGTTTCTCTTCACAGGGCTGTCTCTTCCCCCCTTTGTCAGTCAAAGGTGTCAATGTCTCTCCCCTCTATCCTCCCCCCTCCCCGAGTTGAGTAGTGTCAGTCATTCCTGTTTTTTTTCTTTTTATTAATGATTTTGCAAGGCTATGTCATTACTGTGCTATACATTTTCATACAGATGGCACGACTGTGCATTTTAATGGCAAATCTGTTTCTCACATAACGCCTGAACTGCAAAAAGACTTTGACAGACTGGTTCAAGGAAAACAAACTGGTTTTAAATGTAGCAAAAACTAAAACAATGCCTTTTGGCTCTCCTAATCATCTGAACTCAAAGGATGATTTTTATTTGGAAGTCAGAAATCTTAAGGAGAAGAGTGGACCAAACTTGCGTGTCGAAAGAAAACGAGAGGAAAGAGATAGAGAGGTTCATCGTTCATGGGCTGTATGTTTTGTTCAGCAAGACACAGAGGATTTGTCCTTGATCCTCAAACTTTGATCAGTACTGAATTTGGCCTGTAACTCTGGAGACTTTTTGGACCCTGCAGGGTTTTGAATTTCAGGAAGAGCTGGGGTATTGAGTTTATAAATGTGAAAAGTAGAATTTGGGGGGGGCAGGGGGGGAGAACAACCAGAAAATGAAAAATACGTATATGTTAAATACCACCAAAAGAAAAGAGCAGAATACATATTTGTCCATTTTTGGAGAAGCCTATTTCATCTTTGATCAGCTCCTTTGCATTTTATGTTCTTGTAAGCCTATGTAAGTGCAAACAGTTCTCAGTGGTCCTATCACCACCGTTCTCTCAAGTCACACATCAGGTTCTGTTTATGTCACTATCCATTTATCTGTTTAATATCTTTAGCTTGCAATTGATATACGGACACAGTTCACAGTAGCTCTGATCTTTCATTGGCTTCTACACTGTTTAGTTTGGCAGCTCAAATCAGAAATGTTAGTCCTCTCTATTTGGTCTGCTCCAATGTATTCACTTACATGAATTGGCTGAGGTCAGTAGAGAGTTGCTGGTATCTTAAAGCTTTTGCATGTCTGAATTTTCACATCCTTGTTGCCTTTCTATCCCAAATTCAAAGGACTTGACAACTTATTGCTTTGGCATCTATATTCAGAGTGAGTAAAGCTCAATGGCTATATTGGAAAGGATGACCAGGAGAAAGGGGAGGAGAAATTAATTCTTATTAGCTCTGCAAGCCCAGATATTCTCTGAGGGCCTCAAATAGCACAAATTCTGTTGTATTGGTGGGCGTGTTCTTGTCTGTGCTGGCTGCAGTGAAGCATAAGAATAGTAATGTTCAGAAGTCTATAAATATTTGCTTTAACAACATTTGAGGAGCTAGGGAAAATGAGTATGAGATGGAAAGCATAGACAGACCTAGCTGCTGTTATTGACATCTCAGTCTCTTGAAGCAACCTGAAGGTCTTTCTGTAAAGAGGGATCACTAGCTGCTAAGGATGCTCTGGGGTACTGGAAAGACAATAAAATCTGCAGGCATTCTCCTCTTGCTCCAAATTTTCAGCAGAAATCAGCATTTTCTGCTGCTGCTCTTGATCTGCTGGAGAACCACCAGTGTTCAGATTCGGCTCCCAGAATGTTTTCCTTTTTTGTAGCTTGGCTGACTGTAAACATCTGATTTTTAGTAGGCCAGTCCTTCAATAACATTGCAAAAATTGAGGCTGGGGAAAATCACTTGTTGGAGTGTCTGCTCCCTCTTTTTTCTGCCAGTCTTAACATTGAGCTAGCATCAGACTGAAATCACATGGTTGTTGACCACAGCTGCATTTTATATCCACTTCTGCAGCATGTGTTTAGGACTATAAACACAAATTATTGGAGAGTTGTTTCAAGAACAACAGTGTATATAATTAAAAAAGCATCATTTACAGCATTCTTTCATGACAAAGTGTTATGTCACTTTTGTTTCATCATAAATAAAAGGGGCGTTGGATAAATTCTTGGCATGATGGGAAAGCTGCCAAACATGAATGTGGCTTGAATTTATCGGAAATCAGTATTATTTTTATTCACCATGTTATATAGAAGGCATCCTTTTGTGTGGCACAAGTAACTTCCTCTCTCTACCCTAAATATGTGGTAGGTGAAAACCATTGCACTGAGACATTACAATGGTAATTTTTAAAAAAAGTTACTCCAATTTTTTTTTACCCTGAAGTATTTTTTCCTTCACGAAGACTGTTCGCCAGTTCTAATGCCTGTTTTTTCTAATTTGAGTGCTCCAGCAGACTTCCAGGACTGTTTCAGGAAGGCTGGAAGGGGGCAGATGGCACAAGAATACAGAGCAGGTAGAAATGGACCAGAGATTAAAAGAGTGAGCTTTACTGGTAGTGTGATCTTGGAATATTTCAAGTAGAGTTGATGTTTTTGTTATGACCTAGTGAAACAAGGCTGTGTTTCTGCCTTTTTTTTTAAAGCGATCTAATTTTTTGAAAGCAATTAGTAAGTAATAACATTTGATGTACAAAATCCAACAAGACTTTGAGTTTTCAGGTTGTGATTAATGAATAGCACATAAAACCAATCAAGTAGATCGTGTACACTTCATTTTCAACATTGATCTGAACACTCTCAGCTGGGTACGATTGTTATTGTTCCCTGTGTCCAGTCATTAACCTGTATGAAGATGATGGTTGGTATCTGCTTGAGATGGCACAGAAACTAAGGAAGTACATGCAGGAATATTTCAGTGACATCAAGATGAAAAATCACTTTGGCCATGTCTGAACCTTTTGATTGAACTTTTTACAAGCAGAATTTTGCTTACGTGATTGCTTTCTGCAGCTTTCAAGAATGTGGCCCTGAGAGTTTTTTGCACAAGAGTCCTGTGAAAACAGAAACTGCTGTCCTCAGGAAGGCCGACATTTTCTTGTAATTTGGTGGTCCAGTCCATGAGAAGATAGAATAAGCAGTGCTTTCATCTGAATTGCCAGCTAGTTAACTCAGACAAGTTTGTAGGTAGATGTAGACACAGGTAAGCTTTTCAAACCCATCTTTAATGACTCTTAGCAATAGCATTAGAGGCTTGTAAGAGTTTAGCTAGTATCTTTCTTTTGAAATTTTTGCTCCTTATTCATAGCTCTTATGATCTGTGCTCGTCTGGATGCTCACCCATGTGGATTTGTACTTGATGTAAGAGGATGAGCACAGGCTAGCATTCTGAGCCGTGGCAGCATGCTAATGACTGCCTTCTTGGCAACAAGGATGCGTAACATTTTAAAGAGTTAGATACATAGTACCTGTGGGGGTGGGGGTCAACTGGATAACAGCCACTTAATTCTGTAGGGGGCTGAGAGAAGGTGGCAAGCAAAGCTCTGATTTGTGGTGGGTGTTTTAATGGGACTGTTTGGTACTAAAATAGTTTAGCGTAGGACCTGGAAAACTTGCAAGGGCTCCTATATTTGTGGACCACAATTGTAAGAGATTCCAATCCATCCCCCACCTCTGCCCTGAAAGTAGTGGCATTTGAGGTGTTAAGAGTTTATTTACTGCTTATTCACTGTTTCTCCAGCAGGTAACCACTTACTCTGTGAAATATCCCTGAGCAGATAGGTTGTGATGATTTGATGATGTTTTCTACACATTTTGTTGAGACTGTGGCTTGCTATTTGTTTCTCAGTGGAAGTGGATGTAGTTTTGCTTACCATGGGATTGTCACAAGTCACCTGCTATTGGAAATAAAGATAGGATTTCACTCCAGTGATAAATTTCCCAGGGCAAATACCTGTGAAAGCGTCCAGTCCAAAGGGAATCATGGTGGGACTTGTCACAGTGCTCTCCTGAGAACTGTCTGTCAGTCTGTCTGAGCACCTACCCCGGGTGCAGCAGGGCTGCTTTCTGGCCCCAACCTTGGATTTTCTCTGTGTGGAAACCAGGCACAGGGCACTGGTGCATAACGAGTTCTTGCCCTGGGGTGGAGATGAAATGCGGCCAGGAGCTCAGCTCCAGGCTGAACATGGCCATTGCTGCTCCCCACAAATGTGGCAAACAGATCTTCCTCCTGAAGAGAAACCCCTGGAGGAGATCCACATTTTGCCCGTGGAATTCATTCCATGAGTAACACTTATGGGATATCCTAGTTCCTATTACAAACAGCAACAAAGCTGCTGTTCAGGAGAGAAGTTGTGTTTCCCCTTTTTATTTACAGTGTATTGGGAGAACTAATTAGCAGCACCTTGGAGATTTCCCTTCAGGGAATCCAGGCTATAAATATCTTCACTGCTCAGCAAGGAGTTCTGCAGAGTGGGACTGTACGGGGGATGCTACAGCTGGTTAAACAATGCAGCCTCTATGTGGGGGTGTCTGTTAGATTAAGAGAAGCTATAAAGCCACTTCACTGAGAAGTGGTTGTAATTTTTCATCAAAACATTTTTTAATTGAAGAAAATGGCTTTGATTTGCTGGAAAAATTTATGTGGCGAGCTTCTGCTTTGGTTTATTTTTTTTCCATTTTCCTTCTGTTAGAAAACCAATAATTCACTTTTATCAGCAGAAAAAACACAGGAATAGGAAGGATGTGGATAGGAAGGGAATAGCGATCTTTGCGCTGTTGGGCTTCAGAAATTGACCCCTCTGTTTCCATTTGTTTAGTAAAGATGCAAATAAGAAATTACAAACAAAGCCTTGGGGGTATGTGTGGGTTTGGGGAGTTTCATGGTGACTGGCTTCAAACATTTCTTATGAGGCTGATGGAAAGCATAGACGTTCCCCAAATGGCATTTCAGAGTGAAAGCCTGGCTTAGGCACTTTGCGTTTCCATCCGATGGATCCCAGCCTTCCCCATTGCCTGAAGGTGGAGCCTGGGCAGACTGGGTGCCTAATTTTAATTTTGGCAGCACAAACATTGCCAAATGTTCATTTTGTTCATTTTGCATGCATGTGTATGTGAGTAAAACCTGAGGAATTTTTAACCAACTTCGTGCCTTAGTCGTATTGATAGAAACGTGGCTAGAAGTGAGTTTTGATCCTGACTGTTAATAAATGTTAAAATGAGAGAAATTCATAAAATGCTGTGATAAAGATCCTGAAGAGGTGATGTCTACAAAGTCATGACTGGCACTGGGATGGTGGATATGGACTGCTTGTGCATAGGGTTTTTTTCTGTTGCAAGAGCTAGGGGACTTCATATGAAAGTAGCAGACAGTGTTTCCTCCCACGATGTGTCGTACCCGGATGTGCTCACTTTCCCCTTGTACGGTGCCATTGGCAGCTGCTTGGCTGCCTCATCAGACGCTTAAGGGGATGGCACGGGGATTTCTGCAGAAAGGAAGGATGTTGCGGAAACTAATAGTGAGACTCTGGCTTCAAAGGGAGATGAAGAGACAGTGAGCCTGGGACAGGGAGAGGGGTAGAAGAGAAGGTCCCTGTTCAAACTGATGGAAAACCTTCCACTGAATTCTCTGGAGCCTCTGGTTAATCAGTGTCACCTGGGAAAGGATCGGAGAGGGGACGTGGTCTTGTCACTGAGGGTGTATTTGGCTGCTCAGGCAGTCTGTGCTCAGGGAAGACACTTGTGTGGTCAGCACAGTTCCTCTTAGCCAGCAGAAAGCTCCAGTTTGTCGCTCTGTCTGACGTTGCTTGCTAGCAGAAATGTACCTTGGTGGGAAGCCGAGGACTTCAGATGACTGACTTGAAACCAAAAGCTGCTCAGCAGTAGAAAGTGATTTAAGGAAAGGCTTACCCTGTACTCGGATTTCCAGACTAGCAGTGTCTGCCTTTCAGCGTCGCCAGAGTTTTCTATCTTTGCAGCTAATGAAAAATATACAAGCTCCTTATTTTACAATAATTACTACTAGAAACCTTTCTCCATTGTTGTTTGCAGAAGTACAAACTTCTTGGGTCAGGAGAACTGCAGAATCCAGAGAGAATAAACTGCATTAACATTTTAGCAGTTGTGTGACCCTCCTGCATGCATGTTTGCTATTATTTCTAGGAGTTCCCTGGATGATAAGCATGATATAAAAAATTTAACCACAAAGAAAAAAATGTTTAAAGGACTGTTAAGGGTCTGACTAATCCCTGAAAAGCAAGGAAGTTCAGGATTCAGCCGACTCCATCTGTAGTGCTGGTTGTGCTGGTTTTCATTAGTGAAATCAGAGTGTCGGATGATGCAATTTACCACCAGCTCTGTATCACCCAGAACCTTTATGCTGGTGGTTTTTAAAATCCTAGAAATGTAGGGCAGGAAGGACCTTGAGAGATCTTCTCATCCTCTGCAAGGACGTGGAATCCAACATGTGTACTCCATCACTGGCATGTACTTGTCGAGGTTTTTACAAAAACTTCTATAAAAGTACAGCCTGCAGTTTCCCCCCTTCCAGTGTTTCTTAATCTGTGGCCAGAAACCCAACCTGAATCATGTTTAGACTTGAGGTGGTTCATTCTTCTCACTTGCTGCATTGATTCCTGGACCTTGACTGGTTTTGAGCACTGTCTGATTTTCTGCATTAGAACACTGTGCCTCTGGTGTGCAAGGGAGGAGTGAGGCTCGCCCTGGTCCTAGAGCAAGAATGCAGTGGCAGCCCAACTGAGCAAAGATGGAAGATGCTGTCACTTGCATTAGGTCAGCTGAAATACTGTTTTGAGATGGGGCTTTGGGCAGAGAATGAAGTTTCATGTATGACCCATTCATTTAGATGCTGATCTTTGTGCTCTGAAAGTGTTGTTGGGCTCCCTCCTCCTCTTCCCCTCAGCTGATGCTGGTGGCTCCAGGCTGCAGAGCTGGGAAGTGGGGAGCAGCAGGGATCCGCTCTGCTGTGGGCAAACCCCTTCTGGGAGGGGGACAGCGAGGAAGGCCAGATGGTATCACGTTTGGCTCCCACAAAATAAATTCCTTTTCATTCACCTTCTTCCACCTTCCTCCTTTTGCTAAATGCAACTTGAAACAAGCATAGAAAACAACTATATGTTGTCATGGTACCTCAGACCAAATATGAAAATGTTACATGTGCTACCTTCTTACTGGAGAAAATGGAGCAATTGCTGGGGAGCTGAGCAAATGCTTCAGCATTGACAATGTAGTCAGCTGACTGCTTCGTGCATCTGAACAAAAAAAATTGGCTGTATTGACCAAAGCTGTGCTCATTCCCGTTTTTGAATTTGCTTCCCACTGCAGTGGACCAAGAATTTTTCATAGATGTTTCCAAGAATAATGAAAAACCACCAAATTGTAAGCTGCTTGCAGGCATAGTCAGAAGTACATCTAATTTTCCAGATTACTCAATGTGAATTATTAATTCTGCTTGACTAATGCAGAGCAGTCTCCTGGTGTTTAAGAGGAAAGTCTGCTGTATCAGTTCATTGCTGACACCTCCCTGTATTTTGCATGTCACATTATATTTGACTTTTTCTGCCTTCCTGAATCAAACTTAGCACCAAGGGAAGGAGTAGAAGTGCTCTGGCTCAAATAGCTCTGTGACACACGAGTTATCAAATAACTTGACTGTTCCTGAGGGCTCTTTAGTTCTCAGACGCACGTGAACAAGTCCCTCGCAGGGCAGTGGGAGTTGTGAGCCTGCATTAAAAAAGAATTTAAAAAAAAAAAAAAAAATCACTTGTAGCTTACAATAAAACTAAGACAACAAAAGACACCCCCCACCCCACGTTCCTCGGCTATAATTGTTTGTTGCTTTTTTGCTCTGTTTATCTCTTTAGCAAACTGTGCCAGAGAGGCTCAGTGCTCCGCTGCCTGCGAGTTGCCAGGTTTATGTGGGTACCCACAGGTGGCTGCTCTATCTGATGGGCTGAGAAGGGACTGGGGCTTAGCTTGTCTGGAAGAAAAGCCTGTTGTGATTTCAGGGTCAAATCCTACATGTTGTATAATTTTGGAATAATTTCAGTGACTTGCTACGGCTGCTTGGGATTTACTCTGGATTTACACCAGGATGAATTTCATTTGACAGATAAAATAGAGCTCAGAGCATCTGTGCCAAAATTGAATAAAATGTAAACACTTCAGTCCCTCGAGGACGCTCATCCCAAGTGACGATGGAGAAAATAAAGCAGTTTTGCATTCCGGCAGGTGACTCTCAAGAGCTAGTAAGCTGAAGGAGATGAGAAAAAAAAATAACAGCACAGTGAACCAAGGCATTACAGGTGCTTTAGAACTGACCCGTTTAAAATGTTTTTTAAAGAAGAGTTAGAAAACTCAGACGTCACTTTCCCTGCGAAGCCAGGAGGCAGTAAGACATGGTGGTGCCTGTGTGTTGTGGGAGCGGGCAGGACAAGTGGGGCGCTCAGCTGGAAGGTGAGCTCCAGTGTGGGACGGTCCAGCTGCCAGGTCACTGGAGCCCAATAGACGTTTTCCTATTTACTCTGACTCTAGTTTGTGGCAAGGATAAGAAATGCCACAAAAATGAAGTTCTTAACAACCAGCCCTTACTCATTATACGGAAACATTCTCCTTTGTATAGTATGATGTTTTCTAGCTGAAAGCAGACTTTTTTCCTGCCTCCTCCCCTCCTGGTTCCTACGTTCCATGGTATATAGCTAGGCTTCTGTGACTTGAGCTGATTTCTAGCTAAAGGACTATGCTCAAAGTAAAAAGATAAATCCAGGGAGAGGGTGCATTTGTGTCACAACTACAGGTGGTACAATGAGGCTGTCCCTGGTCTCCTAGTCAGTACCAGTGACTGAGTTATCACAAGAATTTGTTTTTAAAAAACAATAAATAAATTAAGAAAAGCATTTTATCTCAAAAAGCTTGTTACTCATTTTCCCCTGTCCCTATCCTGCTTTTTCTTTTCTGGCTACTTGATGTATAAGTTGTAGTTGCTTAATGACGCAAAACTTCTAAAACATTCTTCATGAATTGGACTCAAAATTTCTATAACTGCTTATTTTAGTTAGGAACCGTACATTTGGGCATATGCAGCATTCCTCTTCTGCAAAATATACAGACCTTTCCACTGCATTGTGTTTTAGTCACCATTTTTGCATATCTTTGATAAAAGGAGCCATTAACGAGAGTTTCCAATTCTCTTTCCACGGGCACATAATATGCTCTATGTCTTTAATTAGCACCTTCGCTGCTCTCCCCCCTTCTCCCTCTCCCAGGAAAAAGCCAAACCTTCTTCACTACCAAAATGGCCTGTCAAAACCTGACAACTGAAGTTCTGCCTTGTCAATATAAAATTGTCTGTACCACTGTGCAAGCTGGATATTTGGGACTGGTGCAAAATAACGCACCAGCTGCATTGTCTGCTTTCCTACTTTATTCCATTTCTGCTTAATTTTTCAGGGCTACTGAAGGATTTCTGGACTCCCCTGAGCATTTGCTATAGAAAACAGATCATATTTCCTTAGGGGCTGTGCGGAAAATTGCTCTAAGAGAGTATATGTGGATGCATATGGAAATTGTACATGTGTATCCATTTCTATATGCTTTCCTGTGTGTATTAGTATATTCGGAAGCACTGAGAACTCTTCAGTCAAAGGGTACGTGAATTCAAGCATTGTTTTCCTCAGAAGTGGGATTTTACTGGGAATGCTGGCAGGCCCCTCACAACAGAAGGACGGGTGGGTGCTGCTACTGTATATATCTCTTGTTGTCACATAGGATTTTGTGCAATAAAAATAAAACCCTTGGTCAGAAGTGTCATAAAAGTTTGATTGACTTTCCTCTTTAATTGCTTATCATCCTTGAAGAGACTTTTTGGCATTTGGAAACCAGTGAATCTGTTTCCCATTTCTTTAGGCTTTATAAATACACCCTGTTTATATTAAAATGATAGACAAATATACATAAAGCTGGAAAACATGACCACAAACTCTTTTCCTCTCTCTATGCATTTAAAAAAAAAAAAAACACCCCAAAGACACTTTTATTGTTGCTAAACTTTTGCCCTTGGCTGGTAGAGCCTTCTTTATGTTTTAACAGATCCAGACATCCTTTTCATGTGGTCCTTGGATGTTCTATATTTTATATCTCTTGTGGTTTTATAAAAAGAGAAGAATGAGCTTGCTGCACAAACATATCTGATGGTAATTTTTTTGTTGTTTTTTGCAAGTCAGAAGTATTGTGACGTTTCCATTTTTAAAAGAAACTTGTTTCTCCTTGCTCTGGGAAGCTGCGTTAAAGGGTTTCAGTAAGCCAACGGAAACTGAGTAGATGGAGTATTTTGGATGTGGGTGCTGGGGACAGCCAGACAAGCGCAGAGACCTTCCCTTGCTTGTGCTGTCATCTCCCACCATCAGAGACATGGCCTGTACTGCCTGCAGCCTGGTGCGGGGAGAGATGCAAGGTTGTTGGGGCCTTTTGCACGAGGATAATGTCTAGGGACTACTGCCACAAAGGTTTAGCTCCTCTCACGTGGGTTTTTCCCCTCTTGTGGCATGCTTCTTGCTGTAGGACAGCATCTTTCCCCAGATGTGCTCAAGTCCTGCAGAAATTGAATTCTAGGCTCTGCTCCAGAAGCAGACAGGGAAAGGGCCTTGTCTGTGCTGTAGCCCTGGCTCGGGGTTGGGTCAATGAGGTGCCTTTAGTTTTTCAAAACAGGGGAGAGTGATCCGAAAGGGGAAAGAGAATGGAAACAAGGGACCGGTGGGGTGCTGTGTGGGGCACATGGTTCTGGTGAAGCTCTGGTGTGCCCTTTCACTGCCGAGGGGGACGGTGGGCAGGGAGAGGAGGTAGTGAGGAAAACAGGAGGTCAGGGGCTGGATGAGGGGCTGTCGACCCCGCTGCACCACTGGAGTGAGCGGAGGTCCCTGAAGCACCGAGGCACTCAGTCCTTGTGCAAGGAATTTCTATCAACAGATTAAAAAGTGCACAAATGTGACAGCACTATTGGGCAGAAAAGAAACTTTGGTTTAATAATACCTGTCTTCCATTCAGAGGAACAGAGCCCCCAGATGATTCACTGACTAAATACATCAACCCCCAGGTATTTCTAGCATAATAAAACCCAAGTTAAAGAGGGAGAAAGTGCAGCTCAGCCGTGAAAAGATGTGGTAGTTGTAAAAACAGCCATACTAGATAAAGGTTAACGGACAACGTTTTCAGATGTTTGCCAACTGTTTCCTTTTCATGTAAAGTATGACTTCAGTGCAGCTCTGTGTCAGCATAGGGATATGGCTGTTGTAGGCTTGGGGACATGGCTGAAGAGGCTCCGGCAGAGAAGCAAACGCCCTCATTTTCTTTTTGAGGTGCTGCATGCTTGTGTTATAGTTTCCAGGGCCTGAGAAATTCACCCCTCAGAATGAAATGCTTAAATGCTGGCAGAAGGTGCCTCCTGTTAGTGAATTTAAAAATTTAAGCTTATTTAAACAGGCAGAGTAGCAAACCACATGCCCCAGAGGGCTAATTTTGATCTTTCTTCTCTGTTCAGGGCTCCTATGTGTGTTTGCTAGCCTTGTGGTCCGTGCTGCATTAGTTCTCATGGAGAACTTCACTGCTTGTATAGTTAACTCTTTTCTTACGCAGCTTTATAAAACAGCATATCTCTACACAGCCGTACTGCTCTCCTAGACATGAAAGCAATTGCTCTGGGTCAGGACTTTCTGCTGTGAGTGACAGGCAGCGAAGTTCACAAGTTTGGTGATCCACAAAAAGCAAGGTTAAGTTTCTGTAGCAGAAGGTCACATGTCAGTGTCTGTGGCTGGGGTTAAATCTCTACCTGCAACCCTGCTCACCGCCACTGCTGCTTCAGGAACTCATCTCACTATATTGTCCTGACTCTTTTACAGAAAGGTAATTCTTCCAGATTGAAACAGTGACTTTCTTGCAATTTGGCACTTAGATTGCTGTTTAATTCTGAGCTTAAAGGGATATGACATCTTTCATCACTCAAATGACTACAGAAAACCTTAAACCCAGGCTGCACTACCATTCTGCAATC
This sequence comes from Grus americana, assembly GCF_028858705.1. Taxonomy (NCBI): domain Eukaryota; kingdom Metazoa; phylum Chordata; class Aves; order Gruiformes; family Gruidae; genus Grus; species Grus americana. The sequence continues at coordinate 31,244,580 of NC_072857.1, forward strand.
CAAGATCAGTGCTCTGAAAAACAAAGGCTGATATTTCTTGCCAGTTATCAAAATCAGCAGCCGATTGGCACCAAGCTACCTTAGGTATCTCAGAACTTTGCAGAAACAGGAAAACACATTTGGATAACAGGAATGCTTTGACTGTAGGCTTGAGCACTGAGGTACTCAGGTTTTACTTGCTTGTGGCATTTAAAAGGTATTTTAGGAGAAGTCTTACATGTCACTTAAGGGAGATGAGACATGCTAGACCAGGAGTAAATGTTCTCTCTGAGATGTTTCTGCCCAAAATTATCCTTAAGGTTTAATGTTGGAAAAGGGTTTGCTGCTATGGGCTGACCCCAAGCTTTCTCCTTTCAAAGATGTTTCCTCATCTGTTTACTTGACCAAAACCACATTATTCTGCTACCCTAAGCCTGCCTAGAACCAGGCATTCCCTGGTGTAGGGATTTAATCCTGGAAAGGGCCTCTCGTTGCTTTTATACAAGGCTGCTGGGTGCCTTCTTTGACCACCCAGCAGCACTGGCTACCAAGGGCTGTACTGACTGCTAGCAAGCTCAGCTGATGTAGCTCTGGCTTCTGCTGTTTAGAAGGTAAAGGGCCTCAGGGTATCCATGTGTGCCATTGAAGGGTCTGGTATGCAGCACCTAAGAAAAAGTCACACAAGTCCCTGTGTTCATCATATGTGTGAAGCTAGGTGGACAGGTCACTTAAAAGCAGAAGATGGATTTTGTGGTTTTAACTGTTCTACATCAGGGGTTTTTTTTTAATATAAAGGTGCTCTGGAAGATTTAAGCTGAAAAACATGTCATAGCAAGTTTCTTTTCAGCCAAGGGAATAATGCATGGGGTAGGAGTGCTGTAGAAGAAAGCTGCTCCTTCCACCATTTCCTCTCCTAGCAAGAAGGGAAGCTCAGAGGTAGTTCATTGATCTGGCAGCCTTAGCAAGGCTTTTGATCCCACACTTTCTCTGGAAATTTGCTACATGTTGATGCGATATCAAAGAGTTTGGGTGGTGGTGGTTTTTTTGTTGTCATTGTGAAGTTTGTGTAGGCTGTCGTGGGCCCTTTTGTGTCCTGCAGTGAACTACTCAGAGCAACCCTGGTCTTTTTGACCACGAGACTTGATTACTATAATTCCCTCTTTGCAGGGTGTGCGGTGCAGCATCTCCCTAACTTGCAGTATATTTGGACTGTAAGTAACCCAGTTGTTTACTAACGAGGGCAAGAGCAGCCATCATTTTGTAAATATACTTTGTCTTTGTGGCCTTACTTGCCTCTTTGCCTCTGGCATGCTCTCCATCGACTTTCTTTGCTGATCACTTGTTCAAGCCCTAAAAGTTGTCAAACCCAAAGATAAAAGATTAATAGTAGGAAAGAATTTAAATGCATTTGTCATCATGGAAGAAAGTATGAAAATAACTAATGTTGGAATAGAAACGTTTTAGGTAGATTCTGGCAGCTCTCAGCCCCATTACAGTCTCACAGATAACACAAATGATGCACGTCACAAGTTGACGCTGGCAGGGCAACACAGGGAAGCTCTGGGGAATATTAACCAAGGGGATACCAAGTGGGCTTTGTCAGCAAATAAATATTACAAGGAGAATGATCAAGTCAATTACTTTATTAGGTAGAGCAATTTACGATGAAACTTTGTTAGGGTTTTTTGGGTAGCTCTGTTCAACTGTGTTATTAGTACGGTTTTGATTACCCTTCCTTTCTGTGCTGGAGCCATGAGAGGGCCTCTGCGGCCCAGCCTTGAACTTGGTTTTGACTCTATCCAGGCTATAAGTTGTTTCAGTCAGATCTGTGGGTTGTGGGGTTTTTGGGTTTTTTTTCAGTCTGTTGGTGTTTAATGGTGACATTTTTTAGAAAGATGAGAAAATCCTGAAAAAAAGCATATTTTGAAATCTTTGTAAAATGGACCAGTCAAGAAGAGCCTATCTGATTTGTTCTTTTAATCCAAAGCACTAAATGGAGATGTTCAAAAACTTTTAGCACTGGGGTAACACAGTGCTCATTGACAGTCGTTAGCGCTGAGTCTGACTGGTAACAGATCATGGTTTATATCCTAGGAAATTTGCTGTTAAAATTAGACATAAATAGAGGTGGGGTATAATTAGTTATTCCTTCCAGATGGACTAGACTGTGCTACTCAGCCAGATGATCCCAAGCAGTGTGGTGTACAGCTGCCCTCCCCATCCCGATCCAAGCTACCCCCTCAGAGGAGCTCCCCTGGGCGGCCGTCTCTGTATTGCCCTGGTCCAGCACTGTGACCTAGCAAGGGTCTTCACAGTCCTCCATTGCCTGCACAATCCCACATGTACAATAAGATTTTCTTTGTTAGCCCCAAGCTAATTTTTTTTAAACCTTACTCTAAGTCTGGAAGCGCACACGCTTTCTTTCCTGCTATACCTTTACTCCTAGTAGAATAGCTTCCAGAGCTTTAAATGCTATCCATTAACTAATTTTTATTTCCGGGGAATCACATGGCTTCAGGACAGCAGTTCTAAGAGAAACTGATGGTACAGTGAAACCATAGATGAAGTTGCGAGCATTTCCAGCTCTGTTTCTAGCCTTTTTGCTCTTGGAGGTATACTACTGGTTGGACTGTGCTTAGATCAGGAGAGAGGAGAGACCGTGTACCCTACGTGCCCAACTCAAACTTGGGGTGTTAAGCAGCTCATCGGTACGCGGTTGTGCCATCTAGCTAATGTCTGTGTCAGCCTGATTGAAAGCTTGGATGAGTTTGTCACGAAAAATATGTCTGGTTTTTGTTTGGTCTTTTGAACCTTTGAAACATTGAAGCTGTGCTGGCTGCCGCAGATGCTGCTGTAACTCACATTCTCCTCCTTGTCTCCGCTCTTTCACTCCAACCGATCTTTCCTTGTTTTCTGTCTCTGCAAAAGAGACAGAAAGTGTTGGCAGGACCCTTGAACCCTGGCAGTGAGCATCAAATAGAACTAATTTTACCTGTGTCTTAAAATACCCGTATTTAGCACCTTGATTTCACTGTGAATGCTTTTATTTTTGTAGTTATTTTAGAAAACATTTTTCCCATTGTAAATATATTTATTATATAGATGAAAATAAAAACTCTACTCAGCAAACAAAGGTTCATCTATGCATTTCTTTAGTCCTGTTTTTTATTAGCAGCGCTAGAGGTATTTTTAAAGTGTTTATTTAATCCAGCTATTCAGTAGTCTCCAGAGTCCAGGCTTCTGCTTTAGTGCTGAATCAATGCTTGGTCAAGCCTTAAACTTTATGGGTTTTGGCACAGTGTTGAAACAGAAGCTTTGATGCTTGAGACTGCTGCCTGCACAGAGCAAATATAAATTTTGATCAGTACAGTAAGTGTTCACCATTTAAAATGTCAGTGGCCAGCCTCTAACAATCCCCTTGCCCTGGAGCTGTCGGGCTGGGTGGTGTGCCTGGGCCGTGGGCACAGGACGGTTAAAGGCTGCAGTGCGTTCCTGGGTGCTGCCTCAGCCCCAGCCCACGTCCCCTGTGTCGAAATAGCATTGTTGTCTGATGGCAGTTCAGGATGAAATTACTATTTCTAAATTCCTACTGGGCAGTTATTCTTGGTTTTGCAGAGGCTGAGGGTTGATGAAGCTGCCTTCCTCTCCAGAAGCTGTGGGTCAAGGTCAGGTCTGCGGAACTTTGTGCCGTGAGCCAAAGCTGTAACTCCGAATGTTATCATTCAGGTGTGCTTCACCTCTGTTGTGGTATGAGGAAAGATTTGTCTTCTACAATCTCTTGTGGATTCTAGACCTACAATTTTTTCTAGTGGTTTTCCTTTAACATGTACCCGGATCTCATTTGGATAATGTATGTAGATAAGTCCCTGATGCAGAGGAAAGCCAAAATTTCATCCTTTCAGAGCTCCGTGGCTAAGACATGTTTTTCACTTGGTGATCTCGGTGCATTCTTCAAGGTAACATCCAGTGGACAAAAGCTTAATTACAAAGACCACATTTCAGCTGCTCACCTCCGGCTCCCTGGCACGGCTCTTTGGGAGACAGCCTGTGTATGCCAGCTGTCCTGCTCCTGCCCTGAGCCAGCACAACTGTATGCAACAACAGCGCCACATGCCAAGCAGAAGCAGTTTGTGGACACCCACCCTTCAGCGCACATGGGGACTGTGCGATCCTCCTTCCCCACAACCTCAGCTCCTCTGACACATGAGTTGTGGCAGACGAGGAAGCACAGTCCCATGCAGTATCCTACAGTGCAGGGATCCCCACTGCCTAGCACATGGTGGTGGCTCTAATGTGTAAATTCCTCTCTTAGCTTCCCTTATACTGCAAATTCCTCCTTGTTCTTTTGGTTTGTATCTTCATCCTTTCCACTGGAGATATGATTGCAACCTGGGCTGCAAGTCTTGCAGCATCAGTGCATGTTAACAGCACATGATGGATCAATATTGTTTCAGTACTTTGTAACCCAAAGAATTCTGTTCATTTCTTCCCTTATGTGTTTGTACATGGGTATGCAAAGTGTGTGGTATTATTCGGTGCTGTAGAGATTTTGTTGACATACAAGCACATTTTATCTCCTCCATGTGATGGTTTTATCTCTATCTGATATTTCTCATTAATTTTTTGGTACAATCTGGAGCGTGCAAGGGACCTGCCTGGGTCCCTGAGCACCCCTGGTTCAAGGCCTGCTTCTTCACCTCCTCCTGGTGCTTTGTGCCATGGCTTCCCACCATGGCAGAGGCTGTGCTGGGGGAAGCTGGTGTTGCTTCCTGGGTAACACCAAAATGCCAGGGGTCACACTAATGTAAGCCTGTGGCACTGCACGGGGTTTTTTGGCGCAGAGTCAGAGTCTGTGTTGCTTTATGCTTTCGCCAGTCATTTCCAGAAGAGGCCGAAAAGGCTGTCCAGTCAGAGGGTGGAGGTGGCCCATGCTAGCTAGCAACGACTGAATGCTGCTGTGGAGAGCAAACACTTTCCTTTGTGGTGGTGTTTGATAGACTATTACCCAGCCAACTACTGAGAACTTTATTAGCATGCCTGACAGAGGCTGTGAAGTCTCAGAATTGACCACACAGGGTAAGCAACCCGTGCAATTTCACTGGAGCGGAGCCTGCGCTTCCTTGGCACATCCCGCAGAGCAGATCTGGGACTGGGAGTGAGGGCGCAACCAGGATGGAGAATTGCCGGAGGAGCTTATCCTAATGTTGCAAATTAAATTGTGATCTTCTCCTGATACATTTCCAAGACTACATTTGAGAGAGAGAAAACAAAAATTAAAATACAAGTTCTAGGAGCACTGTTAGGCTCCAGATATGCATTAAGGAAAACAGAAAGGTTTTCCAATTTCATTTAACACCACCAAGAATTTATGGTCTGTCTGTAAGCCCTTAACATCCCTTAACAGGGATGTCGGGGGAAGAGAAGGGGCTTCTTCCTCGCTCCTGCGATAAAGGGATCTCAGGAGAGTCTGCTGCGTTTCGTCAGCTAAACTGACTGACTGCACAGAGACGCTGATAGATTTGGTGCTCTCCTCCCTCCACTCCCTGCCATGTCTGTCGGGAGTGCCTGAGTGTGGGGACTCGCCCAAATGGCAGCGTAGGCAAGCCCTGATCTTAGTGGGCACCATTTGGCGCAACTGTGATACCAGTAGGTAACGATACCTGGAAACACCCTCTGTTATTTGTTCCATGAAGCTACCCTCTGCTCTTCCTCGGAGTGGACAAAACCAGACAGCTGAGTAATCAGCATGTCATAGCTGGATGCAAGAAAACTTGGGCAAAGCTCCGAACCCCTCGGCTGTCGCCAGGCACTCCTGCATGCTGGCGGGCGGTGCGTCTTTTTTCTCTGAAGTGCCGGCTGTCGTGAGAGCGGTTACAGGTCTCAAAGTTTCATAGCGCGGCTGCAGCAGCGAAGGGGGCGGATCGGCGCACGGCACTTGGAGCGGTTGAGGTGGCCGAGCCATGGCGTGCCTGTGTCTGCTGGCTGTGGATGAGTCCAGCTTCCGTGCCAGTGGGAGGCTTGGGCGGGGAGGTGCTGCGGGAAGGTGAGCTCCCTCCTCCTCTCGCCTCTGCAGCTCCCCTGAGCTTGTTGTGATCTTTCCGCTTCCCACCGTAAGATCATAGCACCCAACACTTCTAAAGCCTTGTCATTCAGATTTAAAAAAAAAAAAAAAAAAGTAATTGCCATCTTGGTGACAACTTGAATCTGACCTGCTTTTGGTGGAGATAACCCTTCATTTTTATCATGCGTTATGTTGTCTAAATTAGGAAACTTTAATAATGTATGCAATTTATCATACGGCTTATGTGATAATGGCGGAAACTGACATAAAATGGAGAATTTATAATGCTGGATTAGTCTTATGAAACAGTGGTGTACCTTCATAAAGAGTCCAAAGAGCAATTATTATGTGTGTTTGACTGGCACTGTAAAGTCGTTAGTTCAATCATCATTGACCAATTACTGCTTTATTGCATTTTCTTTTTATTTTTATGGTCAGAGAATGGCATTTTTCCCACAATCAGTCCTTGAGCACAAAGACAATAACAATTAAAAGAAATATTTAAAATCTGGGTTTTATCTGCATAGAGGGACCCATCCGTCACTATAAAGATCAGTTTTGCATGCAGCTGTATTTCAATCCAATAGCCCCCAAATATTCAGTTTCCCAGAATCAGAAGTTTTAATTTTAAACATTCTTCAAAAAATGAGTAGTTTTGTGCTTCACAAACTTACTCAAAATATTAGAGTTCCTTATGACCTTACACTTGTTTAAATACTGCATGTTTACAAAGATGTGTGCATGATAAGGTTACATATGACACTGATTAGAGTCCAGATAAGAATGATTATTGTGGTCATTAGGGACAAACTTGGGCAGTATCCAATATTATCAGCCAAAAGAAATAGAGAAATGTAATACTGTGTGAAAATGCTTATTTATCCTGACAGAGTACTGACCTGCAAATAGGGTTTTGGTCTGTAATTAAGCTGAAGGTATTACTTACAGTAGCTTAGTAATTGTACCTGTCCTGAGCCTCATCTGCCTGATCCGAAACTCAGGAGTGTGGGAGCAAAGTGGCGTGTGGTTTGGGGTGAGGTGATGCGGTGACAGGCTGGGGGATGACCTTGACTTCAGCGCAGTTGCATCAGCATGCACTGCCGAAGGACGTGGTTTTGGATCGTGTTCAGAGCCGGGCGTACTGTGTGAAAACGAGCTTTTGACATCTAATGCAGCATGTGTCCCCTTAATTGTGCCTGTGCGTTGCGTTGCCACCCGGGCACCCCAGGGATGCCTGGCTGAGGTTGCGCCAGTTCAGGGAGAACCATGGGCAGCCCCTTGCTATGGCTTTCCCTGGGGTGGCAGGGTGCCCCGGAAAGCTCCAGGGAGAGCCAGGCAGCCTGCGCGTGAGTATAAGGTGCTTAGCACAGGAGAGATCCAGTGTTGTTTGGCATCTCTAGCTGAAAACAAAGCCAAGCCCAGCACTTCTCTGCCTGGTCCTTCCCTGCACAGCTCCTAGTGCTGCCTGGAGGGGTGACTCTCCCTGCCCTACTGCTCGTGCTCAGCCTTTCCTGTCTCCCACAACACCAGGTGCTTCCCTGCAGTGCCTGCCTGTCCCTGGGTAGGAGCGGGCTTCCTTGGGTGTGCTGCCCTCCTTTCCACCCTGCGAGGAGGAGCAGCGCGTGGCACCACAGCATCCTCAGGGTAAGAACACATCATCGCATGTACAGCCAGCTCTGACTTGCGCTGTCTGTTGGGAGCAGGTAAAACACCCACCTCTCCTTCCCAATCTAATGGGGAGTGGAGTAGTTATACCTGTGTGGTGGTTGCCTGATGGCTGCTTCAGGTTTCTGTAGGCTCAGCACTAGCAGAGCTCTGAAACAGCTATTGGGAGTGGATTTGTAAGGAGTGAGTCTTTCCCCATTTACTGGTGTGCTGCAGGCAGTGGCAGCTCTCCTGGGTGAGGTGCTGAGCACCTGTGCCAGCGGTCCTGTGCAGGCTGCAGCTCCCAGACAGGACTGTGACCAGGGCTCAGCATCAACTGGTCATCAGCTGGGCAGAGCTGCTTCCTTCTTGGGAGATATTAGTGAGCCTGCTTTGTCCTCCCTTGGAACATATTTATGTTTTGGGCTTGGGGTTTGCTTTCAGAGCAGGAGAAGTTTTTTTGAAGTATGCAAGAAGCCATGTCAGGGGGCTGGGGAGGGGCAGGAAGAGGGACGAAGTCACGGAAATGGAAAAAGGGCTACTGAAAAGTAGTACGTTTTACAGAGGAAGTTCCTTCTTTTTGCTTATTTCAGTCTTGTTTTGGAAGTAATTCTTTTTACCCTGCCTGGTGTACATCCAAAAATTTAATTTAGATGAGAATGGGAATTTCACTCCCAATTGGATGAAATGCAAGTCCCTGGTCACTACAATTAACTATAATTAAATGCTGAGAAATTCAGATTAGCCGAAGAGGTCAGCCAGATCTCCAGCAACAAAACAGTTTTTTTCTGCTGTTTAGAGGTTCACCAGGCAGGCTTACAACCAAATTCATAGGTGATTTTTCCCTGAAGTCATCGAGAAAGTTCCTCAGTCCTCATAGTCCAATTTTGAAATAATTTGATTATAATGTGGAATAATAATTTGATAATAATGTGGAAACAATGAGATGAACCCCATAAGTGTAAAAAGCCTGTAGAAAGCTGGTCTCATGTGTTCCCATTTGCTGAACGATGACTTTCTGTGCATAACCTCTGCACGGTCTCTGGCTACAGAGGCCAAAGTAATGAGGGCATCGGGGCTAAAAAGACAGGACTGAAACGCCCGTCGAGGCTCCTTCTGTGGGACCCTCCATTACAAGTCCTGGCACTGCCTATGGTGGGTGAGGAATTTCCAGTTCTGCTGCATCCCACCTGGGGTGTTTGACAAGCTACAGCCATCTCCTTCCACTCCTTTCCCAGTGATTTTATCCACGAGGGTGGTTTTACTAAGCCAGACCCTCCTTTCCCTCCCCCTCACTTTATTTTCTTAAGAGACTTAATCAAAGGTAATTTGAGTTCCCATTTCTCTATCAATGGTTGCATTTAAAAGGGGCTTATCTGATTTCCATCACCAATTATGGGCTCCCATTTCTTGTTTATATCCATCTCAAATCTGACAAGGTCCCTGTTTGATTTTGATAGGAAGTCAGGGCTTCATACAAAGCTAAGGAGACTCTGAAGCACATTTGTTCGGGTAAAATAATATCTCGGGAATTACTTCACTTGTACTGCATGAGGAGGGGGTGGAATAGGGTGGTCCCTGCCACTTCTGTTGAAAAATAAATTCTGAAGCCAAGATAGTAAATACTTCCCTGAGCCAACACAGTGGGAGGGAAATTACAGTGCCCAGGAATATTGCTGTTAAGGAGACTGGAGGTCAGAGGTTAATGTAACAGGAGTTGGTCTAGCCAGAAAGGTCGGGAAAGGTTGGCCTTGTAAGTATAGAGCTGTTTGATGACTTTTAACTATTTTGGGCAAGAAAAACATCTCTGCCCTTGTCTTTGGGAGATAGCAGGCAAAAGCTGAGGCCTCTTAGGGAACTGGCTGCTAAAAATTGATGGGGTAAATTCATGCACAAAGTGAGGTGTCCCTCGTGCTTTTTCAGTTTTGACACTGGCTTTTAACCTGCTCCAGTATTTTGCTGTGCATGATTTTTAAAATTAATTTATTTGGAGCATATGAATCTCTAGGATGCCACTGTAGTTGTGGTAGCGTGTATCAAAGCACGTGGTGCCGTTTGCCAAACCAATTCACCTAGCACGCTCCTGGAAGAGGCTGAAACCTGGAGCTGTTCCCAGCAGTGGCAGAGCGTTAGCAGGAGATCATGTGGTCGGAACGCAGTTGCTGCTACATGGAGAGCTTTGTCTTTGCTGTTTGAAAAGCTAGTGGATGTTTTTATTTGGCTTGGGCTTTTATTTATTTATTATTTCCCATAGCAAACAGTCTGTAAAACCCTAAAAGTAGGCAGGGGCTTCTAATGTTTACCACAGGGTTGCTCGGTGAGGTTACCTCTCCAGGCCACCATGATGCCAGCCGGGGTGTTAAGGTGGGCAACTGAAACAAGCGCTGGCTCCTTGCGTGCTGTCCCTGCTCATGAGGACCCAGGGATCCCTGCAGGCCTGGCACCCCGTCTGCCAGCTGGACACACAAACTGGGCCTGAGCTCAGCACTGACCGCGCCAACACAACTTCTGGTGGGGCTGGAGCAAGGACAGGGTCAGCTTATGTCTGCAACGACAGACAGGGATTGTGCATGAAAAGCACTTTTCCTGGGAGACAATGAATATCAGGGTGGTTTTTCCCCTTTTCCAAGCTATAGGTATTCCTCAAATCCGCATGACCCTTGCTGTGTGGCGGAGAGGGAGGCGGGGTGCCTGAAAGCTCAGCACCTTGCACAGCAGGCAGGCTGAAAAGCCACTTACCGTGCTGCCCTCACTGTCCTACAAAGACTGCAGGATCCCCATGAGATAATGTGCAGGGGGCAGCATGTGAGCTGAGGGAAGCAACTGTGGGTTGGATACTATATAGACTCAGGAAGGTGACTTAGTACTGTTTTTAACCTCATTAAGTCTTTTGCTGGGACAGAAGTGTCCCTGAAGGGAGTGATGGAGTAAAACCTAATGTGCTTTGGGAAAGGTGCATATTTGCTGTGTAATGAGGAGCTCAGTTGCCTGCAGGGAGTCAGGAGCATGTGGAAACAGGGATCCTTCAGGAAACTTGCAGAAGGCTCCCAGCAGAGCACAAGGTATGACAGCAGCTCTCAGCCAGCCACATACACCTCACTACACAGAGCATCAGTGCAAGAGACTGTGCACTGGGATTGACTGGTGATAAACGCAATTATGTGGCAGTTTGAAATGTCAGTTATGCTGAACCAGCACCAAAAAAAAAAAAAAGTATTCTTGGTTTGTCAGGCTGTATCTAGGTATTCCATGGCTCTTCGCTGTCTCTTTGGGCTGCTTGAGTATGTCTTGCTCAAAAAAAAAAAAAACCAAACAAAAAAGAAACTAAAAAATCTCACATCTGACGTGATTTCCTTTCTTGTGCAGAGAACCTTGAAGTGAGTAAAAGCTAGTGAGAAAGGAGGTTCATCCCAACAAACCCTGCAAGCTCATCTGTTGTAAGAACTGAAGTATTTCAGAGGCAAGTTCCTCTGAAAATGGGTGATATGCATGTTTTGACACTCCTGTTATTTCCCTTTGGGGGTAATGTCATGCCTCTTTCTCAGAGGATATCAGCTTGGAGGTATGTCTAATTGTTTTGACTGGTATAAAATGTGGAAGAGCTGCCTTGGAAGGCCAGTCTGCCCATGCCTTGATGTGAAAGCTTGTAGACTTCACAAAAGTTCAATATTAATCGCAATAACTGGTTGCAGACTCTTAATTCCTGTTGGCACCTGTGTCTCATTACGAAAGGAGAAACCCCTCCACTGGAGCTTTTCAATGCTCTGTCTATTGCTGATGGCTTCTCCACAGTGATGCATACTTTCCCCATGCAGCAGGAAAGTGTGGTTCCACATTTTCCTCTCTCTTCCTGCGAGTTGCGTGTTGGCCCTGTTCCATTCTGCCTACTTTCGAAAAACTCAGCATACTTGATTTACTGTGTGCAACACGCATGTTGGTAGTCTCTTTCCTTTCCTGCAGCGACATGTGTACTTCAGCTTTACAATAAAGGGTCTGAACAACACACAGCAGGATAATCGGACAGATATTGGCAGGGCACCTCATCAGTGCCAAGCCAATTAAACCATTAAAGCTGATACAGTAAGCTTGATTGCAACTGGCTGTCTGAGGTCCTCACCAAATACGCTCCCGAGAAGGGGGATATGAACAGAATGCGCAGAAGGGGGCCCTGCAGGAGGAGCTGGGAAGCTTTGACATCCGTGCTTTTGAGTAATTACATCGGTTTGGACCATAATGCAGAAAAGATTTTTTTAGTGCATGCATTAGAAAACAACTCAAATTCTTTATGATATGAGATTAAATGGTTTCATCCCAGATAAAACTTAAGACCAGCAAAAATCCTAATGCTTGATTGCTCTTGAGGTAATATTTCAAGACTTGAATCATTCTGTTTTAAAATACCTCAAGTTTACAATGATAAATCTACAAAGCACTAAAAATCCTACTCAATCAACTCTGGTTCTTGAAATGGCATCTGCCTTTGAGCTATAAAAATAACAGATGATTTTTTGATAGCTTATCAGTTAACAGACTGCTTAGTTAGGATAGCACATTTTTATGCTAATCTTAGGGCTGTGATGAGCGAGCGAGAGAAAGAAAATCTATAGTATTATTTTGTATCTACTTTAAGTTCAGCCTAGCTTTTGGAAAAGATCTGTCCTCTTCTAGGAATTGCCAGCCACATGGGGGTTTCAACACTCATCTGAATGGAGGTGGAATTGATTTAAACATGTTAAAGTGGTAATATATGTGGCTGTTTAATGGTGTCTCTTCTGCACCACAGAGCAGACACATGAGGCAAGCGAAACAGGCGCCGAGTGCTTCCTGGCATGGCTGCTGAAGCATGTCCCTCAGCCCAGGAGAACAGGCAGCATTGCTGCCTCAGCAAGGTTTCGGGTGCCCTCGTCTCTGAGAGCTGGTGAGGCAGAGGGCAGAAGCAGAGATTTGCCAAGCCCGTGGTCCTGCTCTCTGCCTTGGTCCTGTTCCTCTGCATGTCCTCCAAGAGAGGTGGGAGGAGGCACGCGGTCTGCGCCAGTGGGACGCTTTTGGGGAAGGAAGCAGAGGGATGGCACAGTGGGGAAGCACCTGGGCTTTTCTGCCTGACGTGTCAGATGTGCATGCTGTGGTCTTGTCGTGGGTTTGCGATAGAGAAAAGGTTCCTTCCATTTATCCAATTTCTTGATTCCCTAAGACTGGGATTAGTTTGGCAAAAAATTATATTGTGACAAATTTGAGGCTGATTTGGCATTTTGCTGGCATGGGTTAGAAGTGATGGTGTCTCAGTGGCCAGGCAGGGACAGGATTTGAATCCTCTTTTTGTTCACTTTGAAGAATTCTCACATTCTTTAAACAGAAAGGATACTAACTCAACTTGGTATCCACTACCGGTTCCTCTGGGAGATGAACTGACAACCTAGATGGACCTTGATTTGACCTACAGTGTTATTTTTGCATTCTTGTGTCTTTGATCTCCATTTTTGATATATTCTTTTTGCAGTTTCTGTTTTCTGAAAAGCTCGGGGGGTGTGTTTGATTTTTTTTAAATAACAAATTGAATCCACATTCAGACCTGATTTTCCTTGACTTTAAGGTGGCCAGGGGCAAGGTAATAGGTGGCTTGAATCTGATGCTCCTTACTGAGATTGTTTTGTACCCAGTTCTGTATTTCTGGGGAGTAGAAGGCTATTTTAACTGAAAATCAGCATGAGCATTAAAAAAAAGTCCCATACAGTCAACTTCCCTTATGTCTGTTCTCGGCTATGCTGACCATGACTTCTTTCTCTTTTGTCTCATGAAAAATTATTTTCAAACTGTATAAAAGTGTCTCATGAAGCATTAGAGCTGCCCATGGAGCAGCTTTTCTCTGACACAAACACGCCAACCCCAATAAGTATCCTTGATCTGTCTGAAAAGGATAAGTGGAAACTTAAAACTAAATGAGGAGGCATGTGAAATCTTTGTCTGCAGTTGGTTCAGCCAGAGATTTGTACTTTAGAGCTGGGGTAAATCAGAGTGGCAGTCAGACTTTGGCCAGTAGCAGTAGTTTGTTCTTGGTCAAGTTGTCCTGACAGATCCAGAGAGGAAGTTTGTCACCCGTGTGCCAGAAGTGGGTCCTTTTGCTCTGGATTTGGTCCAAAGTCAAAACTGTAGAGGATACCTGGAGATAAAACCTGAAACCTGAAGATATGCAAGGCTGTTAATTAGTATGCATAGACCACAATATTAGGGATTTTTTGCCTTTTAGGGTCAAAGTCAAAGAAACGTACTTGGTCCCCCAAGCTTGAGCACATGCACAAAGGAAAAAGGAATGAAACTGGCTGCTGTCTTCCCTACAGTTTGGAGACTTCCTCAGGCTCTGAGCTCCCTGCCCAAGAGTGACTCCCATTTTCCCTTCAGACATGCCACACAGCTCCAAGCATGGGAGGGAGGAAGTATGGTGCTTGTCTTGCAGATCTTTGTGCTGAGGAAATCAGCCAAGGTGCATTTGTAGGGGAGCAAGCCAACCCCTTCCTCCTTTATCCACCTGAGTAGGTTGGAGTTTGTGCACACAGTGCCTGAAATGCAGAACAACTTGAATCTGTGCTTTCATGGGGTTGCCTCTCTTAAACTTGCCTATTTCTTTGCAGGAAACTTTTGTTGAAGGTTACCTTATACAGAGAGCATCCTTACCAGTGACACAAAATTGTAAACAAGATTCAAAGTAGCCAAAATCAGCAAACAGTGCTGTGCTCCCACAGACCCCCAAAATCTGGGTAGTAGCATAAAAAGAAAATGTTTCCTGTGACTCTACTAGATTTTTATACTCATAGGTTAAGCCAAAAGCCTGAAGAGATCAACCTTTCAGTTGTCTGCATCCTCATCCAGACATACTTATCAGATAAAAATACTGCTCAGGATAGGAGAGAGAAAGTTAAATGACTTTTTCCTGATTAATTTGGAGCTCGTGGTTGCACAAGGCAGGGAAAAGTTTTCCTTTAGTAGTCCAGTTGCTATGCTGGCTAACTTGCTAGTGGATTTCCATGCAGGCTAATCCTATTCCTCTGTTCTTTTGCACGCTGCCTATTACTTGACAGAGCACTACAATGGTAGATTGGCTCATCTGTATGCTCCCATCCTCTCTGCTTCCAGAGCAAGGTGCTCCCTGACTTACACACACAAAAAGTTACTTAGCCCTCTCTACTAGCAAGAGGACCTTGAGAATGGTGAAATTTTAAAAGAGCCTGTTCTTTAAAAGCATTTGCTGAATGGAGCATGAAAAAGAGTAATAGAAAATCTTTGTTTAAAACTGCAAACTCTGAAAGTGCTCAAGTGGATAGAAGCTGAAGACAGAGGAAAGAGTTTCTTTGTTTCTGGAGGGAAGGAAGTGACTTGGGTTTCAAAATGCCTATAATACAATGAGTCTGCGTGGCAGAGAGAAGTGCTCTTGTTAAAATGAATTTACTACAAGAGTGTACAGAACTTTATATAGATTTTTATGAAATCTAATGCTGAAAATTTATGATAGCAAATAACAAGGCTTTGATTAGGCTGATGGGAATGAAACCTCTTGGAGTAATTGGATTAAGACTAAATGGAAAGTAGCAGTACCTGCTAGAGAAAGCTGAGCTAAATACCACAATTCAGGGCTTGTTGGTTACTTGAACTAACTTACTTGGTAAGTAAGTTGGTAACAAGATTACTTACTAAGTAAAACACATGCTAGTCTAAGTTGCCCTCAGAAGATTTCCTGGCATGGTTAGACCTAGACATTTTATGATTGCTGTATGTCATTCTGGTTTATCATTTCCTTCTTCCTAATGTTTCTTTGGCTTAATTTTTCCCCCTGGACTGTGCAATATTGTGCAAAAGAGGTTGTGTGGGTTTGGTTTTTGTGCATGTATGAGTGAGAGGGAAGAGAGAAGAGTAACAGTGACTAATTTGGGTCCTACCTCTGCTCTGCACTAAGCTCTGACATTTACGTGCAATCCCGCTGCAGGCATGGTCTGAGGCATTGCTTGGGGTTGTGATCTCCAGCTAGCTCAGCTTTTCAACCAAGTTCATTTAATCAGGTGCAAATTCTCTGTGTAGGTGAGAGATGCGCAGGGATTAGATCAGTTTACAGGAGGCCACAGATGAGTGTGGACAAGAAGAAAACCAGTCTCCTCTTCATTCTGGGCCAGGTGTGTGTAAAAAAAAAAAAAAAAAAAAAATATCCCAGGGCAGGAGAGCAGCCCAATCCCTGTCACCTGTCCTGGGCTTTTCCCAGCACTCTCAGCCAAACTATTTTGACTGACGTTATTTTGGGAAGCATCAGTGGGCGGGAAGAAGAGGTGGGAAGGTGCGGAAATAGCTCCTGACCAAAAACTCTCAGCACCTGGAAAACGAAGCTTTGTTTCCCTTCCCTTCTTTGCTGGTTGGGTGCACGTGTCCTCCCCTCAGTGGTTAGAGCAGATCCCTGTCACTGCTGTTCAGGAGGCTCTTGGGTGCTGTTCCTATTCAGTACAGAGGCTGGGCAATTTCCGCTCTTGTTTTGGCAAATACTTAATTCACTGACAAAAGATGTTTCAGAAGGCCTGAAATTGCTCACAGATTTCACTTGAATTTCCTGACTGGATTCAGTTTTGAAAAATGATGGGATAATGTTCACAGGATTGAACAGAAAATCCAGTTTGAATTTCTACCTCCCTTGCCTGCTCTTTGTTTAGGGTTCACCCCTCGGGGACAGGCAACCTTCCCATTTATGCAAAGAAAATGTGAATACTCGGGCCACCACCCAAAGATGGGCGTTCATTTTGGCATGAATGGCTTTTAGTTTTTTCCTATTAAAATCCTTCAATTTTCTGTGGCTTAGATCTTAATTATGTCAGGCAGATTAATTTTATATGTGCAAGACTTGCATTATTAGAGCGGCATCCTCAGCCCTGGCCTCTTGCCTGCCTGGAAAGTGCTCCATGCTCTGTGGTACAGGACACCTAGAGTGGATGTTTCTATCTTTCCCATGCTGAAATTATCCTCTTCATATATAATACTTTCACCTCAAATACATATCAAGTATGATGGTAAAGTTATTCCTGGGTGATCAGTTATTCTGCTCTCTTTTGCTCCAACGAATATTGAAGTATTGTATGGAAAGCAGAACAAATCTAAAAGGATTGAGCACCAGTGTTACGTCTGGGATATCCATATCTCCTTAGTTAGGAAACATCCCTGGGACTTCACTTCTGCATAGGAAGACAGGCTCCCCTTGGACATTGCTCGCCCTCACAGCAATCCATGAATCGGTATCTTAGAAAAATAAAAAATAAATGTTTCAGGGGGCTTTTTTCTGGCACAGTAAGCAAAGCTTAAGAAAACAACTTCCACATCAATGTGAATCTTTTTTACTTTTTTCCCTGGTGTTGTAAGTTGAGCCACAGAGCTGATAAATGTGTTATTTGTGTGATGCTATTCAAAGCCTTGTGATTCTGGGGCCAGGCCGTGGCCGTGGTATTTAGCCTGCAAGTCAAGGTGTGGATCACGCCAAGGTGATTGCCAAACACTTTTTGCTGATACATTTTGAGAGCAATGACATTTCGCTCTGCAGAAAGGCAAGAAAACAAGCCCTTCCTCTCTCCCCCTGCTGCAACGGTTTTTATTTTACACCACCAAGAGATGACATACAATTTGATGAATTTCATCCCCCTTTTTTTTTATACCCACTTGAACTACTATATAAATATTAATAGCTAAACACATTGCAAACAGGTGGGACCCGTTCTGCCTCTGGAGAGCTGCCACCGCTAAGTGATATCTCAGATGGGGTGACAGAACTTTCCCATGTGGGCGCTGTCTCTCCCTGCCAGCCCCTCGGACATGCCTGGAGCTGAGAGCTCTTTGTTTTTTTGGGCTTTTTTCTTTTTATGGTATCGCTATAACAGTTTTTCTTGGTCTTTTAACAGCTCATTCAGAAGGGGAAGGACAGGGAATTAAAAGGCGGTTTTTTTCATTACCTTTTCTAGTTAATGGGGTGTTTCAAAGGGGGTTTGTTCCTGATGGCAACAACAGCCCCCCAGTTTTGTGTTTGTGTCTGAGGGTAGCATCTCCAAAATGGTAATAAAGAAGTATTCATCTGTGGGCTGTATGGTAAATTCAGCTTTCTACCACCTCGCCTCTTCCTCTAACTTGCTTTGCAGGTACTGTACAGGGAGTGGTTGTGAGGATCTACCCTGTGCGTGCAGCTGCGCAAGCAATGTCTACATCTGCGATTTGTTCCAGTGCCCCTGCGAGCGGGGCTCTTGTGGGCAGGCCTCCGGGCAGCAAAGGGAAAGGGGTGGTTACAAGAAGCCGCAGGTCTGGAAGGAAGCCTGAGAGGTGATGGGGGATAGCATGCACAGGGGGAATGCCTGGATTACCCAGTTACTCTTACTTATTCTGTGATTATTGCCTCCAGCCCTTCCTGAATATAGCATCATCCCTCTTTCACTGTAAAATCTTAAAAAAGAAATAATGTGTAGAGTTTATTTGTCACAGACTGTGTTGGGGTCAGCAGGCGGTGGTGGCTGCCTCCAGCCTGATGGTGCTGTTGGAGCTATCACTGCTGCCTTCTCAGGGCATGCCGAGCTTTCTTCTTTTCACTGAGGAAGTGGTGGCCTTATTCCTGAGCAAAATCATGAGCGGAGTTCAAAGGAGTTGTTTGGGTTTTGGGGTTTTTTTGATCAAAATGATGTTTCCACAGAAGCCATCACCACATTTTGACTTTCAGACAATCACAAATCCAAAAATGTTGGGTTGTTTAAAAATGAAATTTTTTCCTAAAATATTTTTTGATGAAAAATCTATTATATTCTTCATAGCATTTACTTACTTTCCTATTAGAACTACAGAGATGTAATGTAGCCCCAGTCAAATTTGGGAGTCTGGGACTTGCAGGATACATTGTACTCAGAGTAGTTTCAAGTGAGATATTTCAATAATTTTTAATTTCTCTTTTTGTAAGAATCCAGAAGAGAAGTGTTGGTGGTTGGTTTTTGGGGGGGTTTGTTGTTGTTTTTTTTTTTTTGGTGGTGTTTTGGTTTTTTGGTTGGTTTTATTTTTATTTTTTTTTTTCAAAAGCCCATACAAAAACTGAAGATTCAAATTTTCCCTGGGGGCAAGAATAGAAATATTAGTGATGTGCCACTTGCTTGGTGGCACAGTGGAGGGACTGGTACAGACATGAATCAGGGACTGCTGGCAGAGTCACTTTCCAATATGTGCAAATAAAAATGCAGACCACATATTACATCTGGGGTCTGAAGACTTACCAAGCTGCCATAAGGCCATAAGTTTGGTTGTTTGCAGTTTGGGGTTTTTTGAACCATCTAAACAGGCTGCATGAAATGATGCCTCCATTTTTTTATTAATGCATTTTTTAAACTGATTCTAGCTGAGGAGACTCCAGCATTCCTATTTAATGTTCTGATTAATGAGCGTAAACAATGCTTTTAAGATATTTTTTACCTGTGTATAATCAAGCCATCTAGCCACCAGTAACTGCAAATGTCACAGATTTCAATGGTCTCTTTGGGACTTTTAATCTGTTTGCTTTTATAAAGGAGGTGATTTTATTTTTACATTAAGGAAGCATTAACATCATTAAATGGGCTCCCACTTTATGATAACTGCAAATGTCACATTGATCCAGAAAGATAAGAAAATGTGCTCGTCTTTGGAACAATATCCAAGGCAAGAGCAGGCAACCCACACTATTTGCATTAAAAAACAAATTGTATAAATGCAGAAGATTGATGTGCCATCTGTTCATGTCCTTCACTTTTCTGGCTCTTCTGTGTTGAGATATTTTTATGGAATAGTTACGTTTATTATTTTGAAAATGACTCACAGGTTAAAAAAGTTTACGATGGGCAATATAAGTTGAAGGTACTCATTTACAGTATCTCAGGTATAAAAACTGGCATTAAAATTAACTTCCATGCCCACAACCAAACTACAGTATTCTGCAGTCTGTATTGCCTAGATCCTAGGATCAGAGAAAAAGACTTTACCGACAACACTAGCAGTTTATGATGTGAATCCGAAATATCTAGCTTGTACGTTGTTCTTCTCTAGTAATGGAAAGGCATTCAAGAAGGTACAGTCTAGAAAAAGCTACTGGCTGGGCTTTGCAACAAGAAGGTAAATACGGTGTGGATCTTGTTTAAGATCAGGCTGTATGTTTTCAGTGAAACACTGGTGTTAGCTGGGGTGGATGTGGTGAGCAGCGTGCTGAATTGTCAGAATTTTTGTCAGAATTTTTGTCAGAATGCTAAGCCCAAATCCCAGGCAGCAACTGCTGATAAAACCTGCAAGCTCCAGAAAGATACCATGAAGGAAACCTGCGTGTCTCACCACGATCCCTCGCTTTCGTACCCCTCCTGCTTGCCACACCAAGCCTCCCGTTGCCTGGAGTAATGCCTGTTGCGGCAGTCCTCTGCGGTACCAGTTTATTTTGTTTTGTACCAAGCTCCGTTTGGAAACGATCCTTGTCCCTGAGTCCTCCCGAGCTGAGGGCAGGATGGTGGAAGGGTAGGGGAAGGCAGGAGCATTGCTCCATCGCCCAAAGGCTGGGAGCAGGAACACAGGAGCTGGCACATGTGGCGCAGCACATGGGGTGAAGGAGATTGAGGGTCCCAAGGGCGAGCAACAGCTGGGAGGGTGGGAGGGAGAGGACCCAGCTGCAGGGGCTGTTGAAAGCATCAGGTATCCCTATCTCCTGACAATGGAGGCCATACAAACCTTCAGAACAGCAGGCAGAAAATGGTGGCTGGGAGAAGGGGGCTGATACTCATTCTACAGAGTCAGAGAAACCACCAGCCCCACAAAGCCCTCTGCTTTTAGCAGGAAAAACATTAGCAGAGAGGATTTACTGTCATTAAATCCAGCCCATTGCACATCTCCAAATGTGAACTTTCTGGGGAAAGGTTTTGACATTTCTCATTATTAAAGTATTCATTCTTGTTGTTACTATTATTTTGCCAGTGCCTCACTTCTTCTTGGGTCACTGTTGGTCTGAGGCAAGTAGAGCCCACAAGTGACTGAAAAATATTGCAGTATACATTACAAATGTTCATGCGTGTCAAGAGAAGTCTTTGTTTATCTGTGTTAAATCACCAAAGGCAACTGAAAGAAGGGATGTCTACTCAAAAGTTGAGACGAACAATAATTAAAAGGTATCTCAACTCCTGTATCAGAATTTCCCAATATATTGTTGTTACAGAAGTGGATTAAGATACTGTTCTGTAAATCATACAAATGGCTTTCTGAAAGAGGCTGAAAACAACTACTTTAGATTTAGATGCATTATTGTGTCCCAGACTGCTTGTATGTCACCAAGGGACAACATGGGTTTGATCTCCTGATGAGAAATGCTTTCCTTTCTGTCCTCAGCTCTTTGCTACTTTATCTCAGAGAGAGAAAACTGTGTGTGGCGCTCCGTGCCCTTTGCAGAGATGAGATGAGCACTGTGCCTGACTCAGACCTGGCTCTGTAAACTGAGATAAAAACCCTGGGAATGCCTACACGAGGTTGCTGCACAGAATAGCTTCGGAAAAGGATAAAAATGGGGCAGGAGGACGTGATCCTGGCCCAGCCTCCGGCACTGCGTGGCTCAGAGACTTCCTGAATGAGGAGGGTCTCGCAAGTCAACAGAATTGTCTGATCACTTTCTGAACCTGTTTAACTTTCACAGCATCCCACAGCAAAGAGTTCCCTGGTTAGCTATGCTTTGTGTGCAGACATGTTGTTGTTGCTTTGCCTGCCTGGACCCTGCCACCTGTTTGGCTTGTTTGGTACTCTTCCTACCTCCAGTTCTTGGTTTAGAAGAAACAGTGGCCCATTGGTTTCCCTGAATGATTTATACTTCTTCACGTTTCCATAAGGTTATCAATTGTTGATAATCTGATAGTTATTAGTGGGATCAGACTTCGTATCAGAAAAACATGTTATGAGTTAGACTTGTATTTTTTAAACCCAACTGAAAATACTGTGTTGGCATTGGTGTTGTGCTTGGTAGCTCCAGCTGAAATGACGATAGTGTCCTACAGCCTGTGTTGGGTGGAGTCTGGAGGTTTGTGTCATGGAGGATGAAATTAAGAACAACAAATCTATTTTTGGTTGGCATAAGTCACTAGTAAACAAGCCTGCATCTTCTCTACTGAACTTGTTTGAGTATTGGCCAATTGAAATACTTGAAAATCATTTCAGTGCAATACCAAGACATACTAAAAGTGTGTTAGCCCAGAAGTGTGCAGTCAAAATATGGCAAAGCAGGAAATGGGAGCACAAGCAAAAGAACTGATTGAATGTGCCCAGAAATAAAGCGAAGAGCTAATGACCCATACTCAGCATGGTTTTATAACCTATGATCAGAGCCTGGCCCATCATGTCACCTAATCGTATCCGAATGCAAAGTGCTTCTCATCTTTTTGAGGTGTCTTCACTAGCCTCTAAGCCAAACAGGTTTGCTGCTGCCTCAGAAAACACTGCATTTCTACCTAGCAGTCAAGTCACGTAGATCCACGCTAGCTGTGATTCTGGCAGTTATGTTATGTGATGGTTGTTTGAGTTTTTGTCTGTTTGCATTGATTAGTTAACTTCTGTCATGTAGCCATACGTGGGACCATGGCTGGAGTCGCAGGATGGCGATAGGCGAGTCATATCTAAATGAGTACTGGATATGCATTTTGGTTTGGAAACTTTTTGGTTCCATAATGGATCTTAAAGTCCTTATTGCTGAGTCTAATATTCCAGTCTGCCTCACAAAAATCAGCTACAGAAATTGAAGATGGGGCAAAAGAAACCACACTAATTCAGAACAAAGTGGATTTTAGTTTTGCTGTAAATACCTTTTATCTTATTCAAAACTTTTCTAGGAATACCCGTCTAAAAACTTGAGTAAATAAAATTGTGTGTTAAATAAGGGAATATACAGCACATCTGGTATCTAGAAATGACACATTTTTTTCTTAAGTACGTAAGCCCTGTCCTTAAAACTTTACACATTGTCCTTTATTAAAGAAGCTCACTTTTAAATTGGAGAAGATGGAAGTCCATCTTTCTCTGTAGAGAATCTGATGTTGCTGCTTCTCAGGTCTACTGTCAGGAGGGTCATACAATTATTTCTCAAAGTGAAGAACCCTTTCTAATAACTTGTGGGCTGAGTAAGTTCGCCTTGAAAAAGACCCAGTGTTTACTTTTCACTTTGAGAGGGAGGCCAGCTTTTATGGAGTCTGCATGTCTTAGACTTTTCAAACAATCTTTATCACATTGCTCCAGCTAACTATCTACACAAAGTGAATCCTGCCCTACAGATCAGTATGCTGTACAGTTAAAAAGAAAATAGTGTTAAAAAGCTCCAGATGTTTCAACTGATGAAATGAAAGAAAGTGAACAGCTCAGCACTGTACACACCAATCTTCACTCATCATTTTTCTGTGCTCCCTCTCTCTAGGCTTGTTTTTGTCTTTCACTCAAGATTTACACTGTAAACAGTCCAAAGCAAGGACAAACTGCTCTGATGTTTCCTGCTGCAGACACCAGCAAAGTGACCTGGGTCTTGACTTGCAGCTAAAGCTCCTAGAGCTGCTACTGCAGTGTAAACAAGGGCTATTAATTCCAGGTGCTACAAAAATAGTTCTGGAACATCACAATAAAATGGGGAGTGTCCTATTAAGGAAAGGTTTACTGCTACTATCCATGAACTAAATTGCCACCCTCAATTACTTGAACCTTTCCTGTTTTGACGGAATGGATTACTTGATTTTTTTCTGAGCCTTCTGTAAATCCAGGAGTCACTGGTGCTAGCAAAACCAAAAGGCATGTCTTTGTTAAGGAATTAAAGCAGTGATCCAGGTACTGTGCAAGTTCATCCTGGTTCGAGATGGACACTACATGAATGTAGCAGAGTAGGACTGCCCACAGTCAACACCGTTCTGGTGGCAAGCCTGATACCTTCTGATGTGCTCAAGGCATTTGGTACCTACCTCCTGTTTGGTTTCAGTGGAATTAGAACACCTGACTCTTTATAAATTGTTTTGTGGATCCCTCACAAAAAACACACCAGGAAATTACAGAAAACTAACAAAAGCCCAGATAAACAACTGAAGCTATTGACCATTTTGTAGGCTATACCCTGCATCCTTGTAAACGCTCTGTGGTTGACTGTGCATCTTGCCAGATGCAAAGCCCATGACAGATTGCAGATAGTTTTACCCAAAGATTGTCAGTGTCATTTTCACACTTCTTCAGGAGCTTTTGGGGAAAGAAGCATCTACTACTGTGCCTGCGGCTGTAGGCAAACAGGCCATTGTATGGTAATTTGGGAGCCTGGTTTCCTGAAAGGCTGAATTCCCAGGTTAGTTTGGGGAACTCTCCCTTTTCTTTTCTGCCTTGGCTTCTGTGCCTGTAGAAAGGCTGTGCTTATACTGACCCAAGTTGTGAAATGCTTAACCTTTTATAGCTCTCTGACTGCTACTGTTGTTATAACTCATAGCTTGGTTGTGTATATTTTGTTCCCTTTCCTTTTCCAAAACCTGGTTGAAAGTTATCCTCAGCATGTCCCTGGCAGCAGCGCCATGGCTGTACAGAATTGCATCCAAGCATTTGTTGGTGGGATCTGCACGCCCTTCCACACGTGTGCTCCTTGTTGTTATCAAAGGTGCAACAGCGCAGCTCAGGACTAGGTAGGGAGGACTCTGGACTCACTGCTTTACGTGTAAAAAGATGCAGACAGAAAAAGAGAGATTTATATCTCTGTGAGAATGGTTTGAATTGCCACTCAGCAGCTTTGGTGGATGACCTTCACACCAGGAAAGAGGCTAGTCTACACTGAGTGCATTTTACTCCTGTTCATAGAAAAACCACATAATGTTTTAGCTGCATTTTGTCACAAAAAATAGGTTCCAGAAAGAAAGAGGCCACTAAACGAGCTGCCTCAGAGAGGAGGAAAGGGGAGAAATTCAGCACTGGTTTATATATTTGTCTGTGGGAAACCTCTAGAGCTTTGCTTTTTGAGATGGCCAGGGTGTGGTGGTACAGTTTTTTTGGTAATGGAAACCATTATTTACGCGACACTTAGACCACAATGCTCATTTCACTCATTAACTCAGCAACATTAAGGCTGCTCTCCAGACAATGGGAGTTAGATATTCAGCGTATTGTTATTGCCATTCCTAAGCCGTTTATGCAATGGAAGATGTTTTGCATATTACATTTGTCACAGACAAGTATGGGGTATCAGATGTAGTGGTATTATTTTAAAATAGAACTGTAAAATGCAACTAAATATGCTCAGCTGCAGAATGCTTTGGATTTTCTAAACTGAAAATTCCCATAATCTTATAAGAATGTGGTGCAATGTGAAAGTTAATGGCTCAGGGGACTGGTGAAGGGAAACAAGGTTTCTTAACTCTTGATAAATAACGCAAATCAAACCCAGCTTGATCATGTCTGAAAGTCACTATTATTCTCAGATCTACTTACATTTAGTTTTGGTTGTGGTTGGACTATATGAATTTATGATCCAGTTTCCCAAATAAAAAGGTGACTCATTCTGATTTAAAAAAGAAATCAGAGTTGAAATTGAAGAGCAAACGTTTTTTATGTACTAACACAAAATGAGGGCTTGCTCACCTCCCCTCTTGGAGTGAATGCTCCTAAACGTATCCTCTCAAGGGGAAACCTTTCTGCCCTCCAGGATGAAGTGGTTGTGCTGGAAGTCAAGTCCGCACTCGTTTGCGGCTTGGGTGTGTTTGCAAAAGATTTAATGCACCTTTGGTATGAGGGAGAGTATTGCTAACCTGTGGGGAATAGCTCAATGGGAACCTGGAGGGACAGTAAGTGGCGGGTGAGTGATGCCAGGTTGCTCTACGTCGTCATAGCAGAAATGGAGCTAGTTCAGCCCTAGGGCCGCATCGCGCTTCAAGCGGGTAGATTTTGAGAAATTAAATTTTCTATCTTTTAATGAAAAGGATAGCGAATTAAAAAAAAAATCTGAGGAACGATGGAAGGGTATGTAAAGATCATCAAGTCTGGAAAGGGAGCAGGTAATGCTAAAAGAGTACGGTTGAGGTAAAATATACTGCAATTTGGTTCTGCTATGTAAAATAAGCTTTTGATTTATGGAGTGTCAAAAATGTAGATTTCTACGCCTTTCACGATGAATTTTTTTGGCAAATTTTTGGATGAACATGATTATGGGGAAAAATGTTCAGAATATAATTATGGCTTTGCTGAAGAATTGAGGGCTCTTTAAAGATGTTTTCTGCTTGTATCTGCCGTTGCTGCTGTCAGAGTGCCTCACTGAACTACTGGGTGGCCCCAGCTGTTCTGTATATTTTACCCCCACCCCTCCTCCAGGGAGTAAAAGCACAATTTGGCCCAATACTTGCTAGAAATGAATTGATTCCACTGCAGATTCCATGCAGTACATGCTGAGATGATTAAATAAGGACTATAAACTGTTGCAATAAAATATCATTATTTGAAGTAGGGATAATCATCCTCATTTTGTGGTAGGACAGCACCTATGGGGTCCTGGCCCATGACACCAATAAAAATGATAATACAGAACATCCTTCGTGTGCCTTTGCTTCTTTTGGGAGGCAAAGTCCAGCTGAAAGCATTTTGAATGCTGGTTATTTGAATGAAAGTATTTTTATTTCTAGCTTCTGCAATTAGAACAGTGAAATTTGAGTGGGAACATTTTTCTACCAGAGAAAAGCTTAGCCTACAATTTAGTCTCAATTTATTTGGTTAGAAGAGCTGAACAACAAGACTTTGGGGGCATCCACTGGTTAGTAACCTCACGGTGAACCATCTGCGGTGCATCTATTTTTTCAGCACTTGGCATTCCTCTTGTAAATATACTGTGGACCCCCCCCGTCAAAGGACTTGCTGTTGCCTCCTCTGCTTTGGACTCCAAGGGAGGAGAAACCTCACCCCATTCATGAAACTGATGCCAGCCTCACCCTAAGGCCCCATGCCGGTCATTCCCTCTGAGGACCTAGGTTTGGTATCAGTGTATCTCTGAGCACCAGGTGAATCCCTTCTCTTCAAATCTGACCTTTCTTACTGTTTGAGTATTGTGTACTTGTCACTACTAACAACAGTCCATTTAAAACACCCATTTCTCTGTTGTCAGAAATCCGTCTGTAGTTTTCACAGAGGCCAAAGATGAATTAATATGAACCATAAATGAGTTAAGGTTTGTATGCTTAGCTCTTCCTGGAGGCTGTTGTGAAAGCCCATCCCAGACTGAACAGGAACACATCAGTACTGCTTCTGTGAGGTGTGGGAGTGGGCAGTGGCTGTAACTGAGTGTCCATGCAGTGTCTGGAAAGGTTCTACGTCCAGCAAGCCACTTACTCTTATTTTGCTGTAGTATGAAATGATTAAAGACACTAATTAACGCTTCCTTCAGCACTACATAAGGTCTGCGTTATGGTGTGCATCTACAGCATGGTCTTCTGAGGGAGAAGACATTAGTGCCAGGATGCTCCTTGGTGACCTACAAGGAGAGTACCTAGTCTTCATTCTTTGTCAGTCAGTGGGCTTTTTTTGCTTTATACAGCCTCTACAGATATGGGTCAGATCCTGATCTGGTAAAAATCCATGTAGCGTGACTCCAGTGAACGCATTCCGGCTTACACAAGCTGGGGAGCTGGTCCTGTACGCTCTCTAGCTGCTCTGAGCTAACGCTGCTGGCTGTCTTCAAGGCTGTATTCTCTTCCTGCCATTAGTGGTACTATAATTAAGCTTCTGCCATCGTTTGCTGCCCTTTTCTACACATACACCCTCCTACATCTTTTGGAGGAATGTTCCCTTAGCAAAACAGTTTGCATGTCAATTGCTGATACAACATTGTGTTCCCGATGCCATGAGGTTATATTAGCACTTATATTTGCGTTCACAAGGGTTGCTTGCATACATAAAGCCTGTGAATGTTTCAGAATTGGGGCCATAGTATGCAGTGTTACTGGGCAATAATCTTATGATGTAACCATAAACCTCGATTGTCTGTTTAATATCTCAGATGTTTCAATTTGCATTTCGTTAAAACTTGGCAAAAGGTTATCAGCTCAGATCCAAAATTCTCACAAAAATTGTTCTAATATGTAAAGTAAGTTTTGATTTATGGAGTGACAAAAATGTAAATTTCTAAGCATTTCAGTTTATTTTTTTGCCAAACTTTAGACTAAAATGACTTTTTAAAGTGAAATGATTCTGGATGTAGTTATTTTCATGATCGTGGAGTAAAAGCAGTTGAAGATGTTAATTTAACTGCATTTACAAATAATTCTTATAAAGAGTGTTGCTTCCCAGGAAATGAATAAGACGTCTCTACTGAGCTTATTAAGAGGAAGATCTATAGACAGAATATGGTATTAATTTTGCAGGGAACCTGAGTATAAAATAATCTACAAATACATTTAATATTACTAAAAATATATATTCCTCTTGATCTCCTCATGAAAGCTTTTTGCTCATTTCAGAGGAGTTCTGTATTATAAAATATGACAAATTATTGCTGTGTAACACTTGTTGTAAAAGAGCACAGTAAAAATATGTAGTATTTCAGAGAAGACTTGTTTTGCAATAGGAATACCTTTGACCATTGAGGAAAAGATTCATTTCATGTTGTGTTTACTGCTGGAATATCACTGATTTTATCACAGACTTCCAGGGTATACACATAGATAGATTTTATAGAAGAAATGTATAACAGCAAATTGCCTTTGATAGCACAAAATATGAACGGGCTAGTCTCAGATTTGTACTAGTAGTTTGGAGAAGGAAAGAGGATCAACACCTCACATAAAATTCCTCAATTTAAATTCAATTCTCAGCTTTTCCTTTAAGATACACAGAAACATGATACGTCTTTCATAAATCCCTACTTTGTTGTTGTTTTACACATAAAACAGGCAATGGGGTCTCTTGTGTTTAATCATTTTAATTAAAAGTGTGAATTTTGCCAGTTGCATCAGCTGGTCTATCATTTTCTATGGAAGGATTTCTGCTGTGAAGTTGGTTTTAAATCCGGTTACCTTTTAATATTTGAAATCCCAGAAAAGTGTTTGGATTCAAAGAGAAAAATATAACTCATTAACTTTGTTTTTAATATTGGAAGGATATTATTTAAATTTGATATTTTCCAACAAGTCTTCTAAAATACTCATGGGGTGGGGTGCAAGGAACCAAGCCTTACTCAGTGTACTTGCAGGCACAACTTCTCTAGATAAAGCTTGAAATATCTCAGGCAAGAAATGTCAGCATTTCCAAATTCTTTTCCCCCAGTGAAACAAATAAAAAAAAAATCAGAAAAGGAACATTTTCACACAGCAGGGAAAGGATTCTGAGGAGTTTTGAATGGGAAATGTCAAAACAGAAAGTGTAACTGTTTCAGTTTTCCATTTCTTTTCATTTTGATTCAAGATGAGATTTTTCATTTTGATTATCTCCATCACAGACTGAAAGGCCTTTGTCAAAACTGCCATTTTCACATGAAAAAGTTTCAAGTTCTAAAAATCACCTTTTTCTGGTGAGAAATCTTGTTGACTGAGGCAGCTGGACCAGCTCTAATGTGATGCTGAACTGCAACCAACAGCTGTCCGTGACTCACGTGAGGGTCTCTGGGAGGCTCTGCTGACCATCCCCACCAGCTCTGCTCCTCAGCTGGGGCAGCCTCCCAAAGGAGCTTTAGTCTGAGCCCAAAGAGTTGAAGGGACCAGCTGGCTTTGGGTGGGTGTCAGGCGATGTCAGGTGGCAATGTGGCCCCACGGCGTTTTGAGGCAGGACGCAGGCAAGGAGAGGGAGCGAGGCGAGGGAAGACACGTGTCCCCAAGGCGTCCCCTTCATCAAGGCCTCCCAGAGGCAATGGGCACGCAAGGCCTGATGTGCCAGATGTGCTCTCCATCCTGCGTCCACAAACCATCTCATTTGAAAGGGGTCCAGGATTGAAGACTTCCTGGAGGCAGTTGATCAGAGAGTTTCTCGCAGACTTGTATGTCTGAAATGTCAGGCGCTGTGCTGACGCTTTTGGGTTTGACGCTTTCATATGTTTCAGCCATGGAGCAGTCAGGGATGAAGGACAAATCTGTGGGTTCCTCCCTCGCTCCCTCTGTCCCTCGCCTGCCTGCAACCGTGCAGGCAGCAGGGCTGTCTCCTCCTCACCATGTTGTATGGGAAGCAACAAGCCCATTTCTGGCAGAGCCAAGGCAGGCAGAGAAGTCTTGGGACAATCCCTGCAGCTTCATCCCCCAGTGGGAAGGCTGGTATCCCTGCATGGTCCCCAGCCCAGCTGTACCCATCTTGTCCCCATCTGCACCCATCTTGTCCCCATCTGCCTGGAGAGGTCCCATGAGAATGGGCATCGCCCCTCTGTATGGGAACAGTGGTGCGCTGCTCCTCTGTGGATGCCGGCTGTATTTGGGGGTCTGAGGGGGTACTCTGGTGGTGATAACAGGACACCCCAGCTTGCTTTCACCAGAAAGACTTGTTCCTTCTTCAAGGCTTTTGAAGTGCATGCATGCAATGTGTCTCCCTGAAAGAGGGAAGATATGTCATAGGGAAACCAATTCCTTCACTGTACAAGAACAGGATAGGGTCTTATAAACCCTAGAGACACAGAAGGTACTGCAATAAATAGCCATGTAGGCTCCTGATCCTTTAGTTATTTATGTGTTTAATTGATCTCATTGGGATGAGTTACATGATTGTAGTAAAATATGTGAGTGCAATTTGTGGGGTGCTTTATAAAAATGAAGTTCAACTTTTGGTGACAGAAACCACAGCTAGATGTTTTGGTTGGGTTTTTTTTGGTTTTGTTTTGTTTTTTTTTTTTTTTTTTCAAGAGGAAAAAACCCATTTAACTTCTCTCAATCTCAAACTCTGTTCAATCTTTCCCCCATATAAATGGGCCATTTATAATTTTTCCGTATTGCATTCCTGATACTGCAGGCAAACCTGTTACTGTATATACTTTGTCACTGTGATCTGCTTAGGAAAGGAGTATATATTTTTAATATATATATTTTATATTTACATGTATATTATTTAAATGTGCGTATACATATTTAAAAGTAAAAATCTGCTGGGTTTTTTCAATTGCCTTTAGTTACAGCAGAGAGAAAACAAAACTTTGATTTTCAAATTTTAAATGCTTATAAGCTTTGCTTTTAGATCTCATGCTAAAGCTTATTTTTCTATTGGAGTACGTGTGTCTGAAATTTAATGCTAGTTGCTAATTCTGCAGAACTTTTATCCTGGCAGAGTTCGCATGAGTTCAGCAGGTCTCAGGAGTATTCACCTATGCTGTATTTACACGGTTTTGAATATACCTAGAAAATCTCAATCTAAATGATATCATCATCATCATCTAGCTCCCAAGCCTTTCCCTATTAACAGTCCATGAGCCTTACCTCCTCTTTAATACAATGATTACACTTGATAATGCTCCTGTTTACAACTGTCCAGGCTGATAACCTCTGAGTAGACATCTTTGCATAATATTCAGCCGCGCCTTTATCAGTCCTCGGTGCATGTGGCACACTGAATTATTCTTTGCATTAGCATAAACAAAAGAAATGCAGTTTAAGAAACATCAGTATGTTTTCCCTATATTTGCATTAATTGTAAGTACACCATACCCAAGTACTGATATAACTTTATTGTATAGAAGCCTTCAAGTAAAACAGTATTTATTGTGAAAGATGATTGCAGTTTCAATAACAACTCCTTCTTATTACTTAAAAAACATATATTTAGCCAGATACCATGAACACTAAGTTTAGTTCACTTGGCAGCACTTTAACCAACGCTTTTATAATCTTTGTATTTAAAATCCCAAATAAGCCATAATTCACTGGCCATGCTGAGTAGTGACTGTATGGATCCTATGTTTTAGAATAAAAGTATAAAATTACAGAGATATGATCAATTATTTAAAAAAATGTAAATGCAGTGAAATGGTGTAGAAGAGAACCACATTGGTCTTCATTACTCTGAAAACAGAAATTGCTGGAGAGCAGGGGAAAAAGCAATCTGAAAAGAAATGGTTCCTGGGGAGAAATGGCTTTTCTACAAATGGCACTGAGTGAATTCAAAAGAAAGTGGCTAACAAGGCATTTCCTAATAACAAGCCAAGGGTGTTTCATACCCTTTCATCTTTAAAATTACAAATGTAAAGTAAATGTACTCAGTCTTATCACAGGATTACTCACTGGAGCCCATGTTTTTCTTTGGGACTGAGTGTAGTGTATAGTATATAGTATGGTACGTTGTGTGCGAATCCCTCACTGCTGCAAGTGGCCATCTCTTCTGAATGACACAGGGGAACAATAGGCATCCATGTGCATGACAGACCTTCTTTCACCTTCATCTAAAATGTTCTTCTACAGCCAAGAGTTGGGAGGAGTTTGGGAAAACATGTGGCACACTCTTGTTGAAATACAACCTTGAGTTTTTTGGTTCCTTCTTCCTTCTCAAAGGAAGGAAAGGCACTTTGAAGGAGCCCTTCTTTGAGTTCCTGTAAAAAAAGGGGATTTTACACATTGTGCTTGCAGGGTGGATGGCCCCTTGGATTCAAGTGGGAGGTGGGACAGGTTGTCTGTGTGCTGGCAGTGCCCCACTTGTGCTGCTGGCCAAGGGCTGGCAAGAAGCAAGCAAAGCCAGATCCTTTAAAGCATTTCCTCCAAGTTGTCCTGCCTAGCGCAATTAACTCTGGAGCAGAACATGGAAGGGTCCTACCTCTACTGAGGAGGGATAAACTCCCTCAGTTAAATGCTTTATTACTGGTAAAGTCTCCTACAGAGCATTTAATCTGAATTTGTATATCCTGACAGCACAGAGTGGATGAATGAAACTTTTCAACTTCCTTCGCTACAAATGTAAATAATTCATTTCAGAAATGTGGCCATGTGGATTAAATCAAAGTTTTCCTCTAAAAGGGAAATACTTAACAATGGCCAAATGATGAGATGCACGTGCATGTTACCTGATACACGTAGGGCTTCATAAAAATGTAAAATTTTGAAATTTTGGTTAACTTGGTGAGAATTAGGAACAACATGAACAATTATAGATGATCTTTTGAAGCTTGGTTATAGGAATGAAATGAAATAATATTTCAATATTTTGGACTTACAATGTTTTTCCAAATTTTTAAGATGGACAACATAGAAATAAACTAAAAAGAAGTGGCGCGACCTAGTGGGTAAGGAAACAAACTCGATCCTGTAGTGATCACTGAAGTCGCATGGTGTCTTCCTCCTTTGTTCTTCAGCTTCCCACCTGTAAAGCGGCGTAAAATTGCTGACCTCCAAAGGAGCTGGGGACATCTTGAGGGAAGTGACCACTCAAGACAAAGGCATTTTGGAGACAGTTCCCCAGGGGTGGCCCTCCCTTAAGCTTGGTGTTGATGTTTGGGGGTTTTTTGTGTTGTTTTGGTTCTTCTGTTGGATGATTTGTTAAGGATATGGTATTGCTTAGTAATGTTGCCTTGTGTATTTTTTACCACATTCAAAGACAGTGGAAGCTATTGGCTGTCCTTAACCAAATTGGTTGAAGCAGTAAAGGCCTCAAGGGTAATTTATTTCCTACAAGTTTTAGGAATATATGTGGTTGGTTAGAGCAGAACGGCTCTGTCAATTTTGACAGATGGGAAGGATGCGGCACAAACACGCATGTTACCAGGCATCAGAGGATGAGTGTGCCTGAAGAAGCTGTGCTGTACAGCCCAGGTACCTGCAACACTTGACTAGCAGCTCACAGCCTAATGCTCTGCAAGCTCAGGCTTCATTATTTCCAGTGCTATCGGAAACGCATGCTAATTTTACTCAGGTTGCACATCTGCTGTCACAAAAATGCTAGTCCTGCTGTCCACCCCAGTCCTATCTTCCCAATCCCACCCCAGTCATTGTGACAACACCAGTATGCACACTGTGGAGCAGCCAAGTGATTGCTCTGTCTAAACC
The DNA here is from genome assembly GCF_028858705.1 of Grus americana. Taxonomy (NCBI): domain Eukaryota; kingdom Metazoa; phylum Chordata; class Aves; order Gruiformes; family Gruidae; genus Grus; species Grus americana. The sequence continues at coordinate 31,278,231 of NC_072857.1, forward strand.
TGGATTTGGTTAGTCTGTAGCTTGATGAGATCCTTGATCTAGTCCCAGAGATGGTTGTGTCAGTGTTGGTGCTGGCCCAAGGGATGAGCAGGAGCCTGTACTAGGGGTGGGGCTGTCCCTTTTGGTACCTTTGGCTGATCATGACATTGAACCGTGGGGCTCCTAGTGAGCCATTTGTTTGTTGTGTGGTTGCCCTGGCCTCTTTTCCGCTCCCATTTCAGGTAAACCATTGTGAGTTATCAGGAAAGTCGCCCTGCATCTTTGTTGCAAGCCTTTTGGGCGAACAGCAGCAGCTTTGCACTTGCAAATTTTCTTCTGTTCCTCCTAACCGTATTCTAATTTGGAGTTTCTCATCTTTCTGTTTAACAGGAAAGATGCTTGCTCTAAAAATATAGAATATGGCTCCAGATCCCTGTTCTGAGAACAGCTGGTCACGTTCAAAATGAATGCTTAAAGAAAATAGCAAATTTGAAAAGAAATGTGAATTTCTGAATTCTGGCAAGTGAAAGGCTGGCCTGAGGTAAGGCAGCCAATTCCTGGATGACTCCAGCGCCAGTGTGAGCGCCAGCACTTTTGCCTTCTCTCTTTCGCTGCAGAGCTGGTGCTAAGGTTTCGGTTTCACGTAAACCATTTCCCAAATGGTTAGTTCTGGAAATAACAGCCCAGTTCCAACGATGACACAGGTGACATTTTCAAAATCAAAAACTGGGACAGTTCTGTAGTGACATTTTTAGGGTCTCAAAATATCCCTGCAAAAGACGAACGTATGCTTAAAAAAACATGCTGATGTCACTACTGCCAGTGTCTGCTTCAACAGCGATACGTACATACTTCCCTGAGCACAAGGTTTTTTCCAGTTGCTTTAATTCAAAGTAAATTGTGTCATGAAACACCAAAAGTGCTGCTAATGTTCATTCTGGTCTTGTCTGAATCATGAGGCTTAACCAATTCTACTTAAATTAGTTCAGTAAACCAGCAGAACAAGTATGTAGAGTCTCCTGGATTGTTTAAACTTGTTATCTTTTAGCCCATACGTTTGATCAGTGTACAATAGCTGCCCTCAGCTCAGGTTTTAAATGTCATGTAGGCGTTTGTGCACAAGGCTGCCTGGGTATGAAGTCACACGACCGTACAAGCCGCCACGAGCGTGTGAACACTGGCGTGGCAAGGGGAGCCGTGCAGGGGGCTGCGCTCAGCGGGCTGCCCTGCCCACCCCAGCTCCCGGTATGGGCTGCGCTCAAGTCTTTGCTCTCTACAAACGTGCAGTAAATTTTGCTCATTTTGGAGGAGTGTCTTGACCATGTGTTTTGCAGCTAGGAAGAAATAAAACAGTTTTCAGTTTAGATTGAAAGTGGAAAAACTTGTGCACCTCTGAGGTGCTGAAAGAAGCTCCTGGGTTGCTGAGATATCCTGTGGGGCAAGGATGGTCTTGCTAAAATAAGTGTCAACAGTCCTTTTATTTTAACAATTAGAAACTAAAATAGTTTTCCGCACAGAGTCACAAGTCCTACTAATTAGAAGTGTGGCTTTCCTGTCTGTCATCAAAATACAGTAAATCCTGGAGGTTCTGTGAGCATACGGTGTTTGGGACAACATGTTGGTGATAAGGTATCTCTGCTAATGAAGTACAGAACATGTTCCCCTCAGGGACTGCAAGGCGCTCTGTGAGCGGAGATAATTGAATTGTTCTAACAGCTTTGTGAAAAAGGTGGTTTTGCCCCAACTTGCAGATAACCTCTGAGCTCAAGATTCTTGACGTGAATTGCCTGGCGTGGCATGAGGCGCAAGGAGGGGGGACAGGAGCCAGCCCCAGCGCCCTGCCAAAGCTTCAGCCCTCCTTCCTTGTTGGGGCCCAGCACATGGAGGGGCCAGGGTGTGAGCAGCCGGGGAGGAGTCCATGCTGCTCAGCAGTGCACTGGGAGGAGCTGAAGGGTTCCCAGGCATCCACGGAAGTACCAAACCCATTTGTCCAGACCCCTTCAGCTTAAGGACAACTGCTTAAAGTACTTTACAATGTTAAGTGTACACAGCAAAAGGTGACAGGTACACAGAAGTAAATTGTAGGCATCTTAAACATACCGGCTCTACCCCTCATTACAAAATGGCTTTTCTGCTGATGGGTATTTCCTACAGTGTTTGTCAAACAGTAGGTTCATGGCTTAGTCAGGGACAAAGTTATTAAGGACATAAAACGCCATCTGGATGATGCTAATAAACATAAAACCTAACCTTCAGATACACTGCTGCAGTGACCAGACTGCACCAGACCAGATTACCCTTTGTTTGTGTTAAAATCTGAGCCCTGTACTAACCCTCTTGGCTGCCCAACCTCATATATTTTACTCTGAAAACCTAAAATGTGGTTATTCCAATGAGACAACCAAGTGACCTGTCCCTGGCATCTTACTGGAACAATGTCTTAAAAGGGCTGATTTCCTAGTAGGGTTTCTTTTTTGGTTTCTAAACAGTTGGTGGTTGGTTTTAAACTTTTATTTTGGATTTCTTCTTCTCAGTTTATTTGGCAGTTCATGTGGCGAGGAAAAAAAAATTAGAACCCTCTTGCAAGCTGAAAAAACCCAAACCTATCCTATAAATGCATTTTGGACTTGTTTATACAAGAAAATGATGGGATTTTCCATTCAAAATCGATTCTGTGCTGTAGGAATGACCTAGCTATCATTTACTCTTGCAGAGTATACTGCTATAAGGGAAAGAGAAGGCTATGTGGGCCTAACCCAAAGCTATCTAACATTAAAGGATGGTTTTCCTCTGCAGGAAGGGTTTGGTTTTCTTTCTAGGACAGGACATGATTTGTCAAATTAATTTGTGCTTATCACTAGCACTTGGCATTGAAAGCTAGTATTTGCTGACAAACATTACATAGGCATTGTGGTTTATTGTTGTAAATACAACTGCTTTGCAGATAGCAGGTGAGAAGCGCTAGCAAAGAGCAGCCATTCCTACTGCCCCCAGCAGTGCTGATCTCTACGAGGCTCGAAGATGAGGACCGGCACCGGCTCCAGCTGAGCGGTGCCTTGCTCTGCAAGGATTTGTGCTGAGACCAATGGCTCGGCTCACAGTCAGGTACTGCACACCCTGCACTAGGCCATCAGGATCTCACCCCGGTTGGCAGCAGTGTAAATAAGGATCTGCCTCTTCACCCGCCCAGGCTGAACTGAGCAGACCTCTAGACAAACGCAGCTTCATGTGTTATTCAGCGCTATGAGACTGCGAGGAAGATGCACACATTAAGGTGTCCAAATCTGATGCCAGAACTAGTCAGATGCTTCCCAAATGAGCATGCACATGTGTGAGAATGAAAATGTTACACTTAAAAAGGACAGAAAGTGAAGTTTGCTGTCTAATGAGAGGCTTCTCCGTGCTGTCAGGCTGATTTGCAGCTTTGTGTATGGCATGTTAAAATAGACAGGACAACTGTAAGGTACCTATAAGCCTAGCCTAACCTTCCAACACAACCCAGCAGTAGAGTGGTTAAATAGATTTGCCACTGTCTCTTGGTACTTGTCAAACAGCACCATTTTTTGGAAAAAATAAATCATGAAAGCAAAGCCTTGACCACTTGGCAGCATCGGTACCTGCATACAGGCCTGAGCAGTAAGCCTGGCATGGGGAAATTGCAGCTATAGGCACACGTATCTCACGTATCTCCTTTTTCTCCCTTCTCTATATAGGCTCAGTATTAGAAAAATGTTTTCTACAGGAGTAAAAGGTATTTTCCCTGTGCCTGCATGACAATTGTAGGGATAGTTCTGGGAGCATGAGTGCAAGCAGCTGACTCTCTGTGAAATGATGTCAACGTTAATTATTCCTCTGTACTTTTACACCTCTGTTGGAACCATCATTTTGTGCTTACTGTTGATGATAACTTGTAAGCTTAAACGTATCCCCTTCCTTTCCTCCCAGAGAATTCACCTGCTGGAATTCTGATCTCTTTCTGGCTCTTTGCTCATAACGCCACTGCGACATGAGCACCCCTCATCTCCATGGAGTAGGTAAGCACAGATGAAGCTCTTACGAGCCCTTGATCATTTTCTTGGGTCTCATGCAAACCCACAGTGAGGAGTTCCTGCCCCCAGCAGTGTCCAGTTTCCAGAGGGAAAGTTGGTGTTTTAGTGCAGGGCATGAGTTTCCACTTGGGCATGTGCTCTTGGCTCCACCACCCAGCGTGAGATGGGCTCTTTGGTGCCGTGCAGCAGCTTGGGACAAGGCTTCCCCTCCCAGTGCAGTGAGCCATGCGTGGAGACCACTTGATTTCTCCTCTCCAGACCCTTCTTCTCTGTCCCCTACACTCTGCATCTGGCATATGGGTTTTTTTGCATATTTCTGGTCAGAGACATGAGGTGTGAATAAAATGAAAATGCTTGGTCAGTAGCATGTGCTCAACTAAACCAATTTCTACTCATGAACTTTTAATACTAGTAAGCCATTTGGTAAAAATCTTCATTTGTCTGAAGCCATTATGGGTGTATGACACTTGAACAAAAGTAGCATTTCTGGTTTTCATCTGATATATACTTTGGCTCGAATCTTATGTTCCTTTTCAAGAATATATTGCCTCTAGTTGTCTCCATGTGCAGTGGATTTAGCTTCAGGTGGAAGAAAGTAGCAATTTTTGCAAACAAAAAAATTCATCCTTATGAAAATTGGTTGCAATTTAATAATTCATAGAGTAATATTCAGAACAAGAAACATCAGAATAGAACTTAACTAAATATTCACAGTTTGGGAATATCCATGTTTACTTGCTAACGCTTTTTGCAAAATATGAGTCCAAATATAGGAAATCTGTGCTATTATTCATTACAATTAAATGGGCTTTGGTTCTCAGAGACTCCCGCTAAAATCTGTACTCTGGTGAACAAGTCTGTACTAGATTATTTAGTGTCTGCTATTAATAAATATTTCATTGTGGTAATGGAAAGTATTTCTTTTGCTTTGTGATACAAGCCCATTTTTTTGCATCTTGAAGAATATTTAAGGCCCCCTTTTTTTTCTTCTTCTTTTTTCCCTGGGATAGGACTTTCATGCACAGGCAGCTGCTGATCTGATTTAGCGGCTTGTATTCAGGTTAGTTGGCTGGGTGTGATTGAGACGATGTGGTAGGCTGGGGAAGGCGAATGGAAGAAGTGATAAGGAGCTGAAATCATCCTTGGGAAACTATCCCCTACCTTCAGTGATACTGAGATGCTGCTGAATTCAAACAAGGCTCCTGACCTTAAACCAGGATTTCAGATGGAGAGGCCTTTTCAGTCAATGGTCTTTTTAAGGCCAATGGAAAACTAGTGAGTTTTCCAAAAGCCATTTTTCAATGGAAGTGTTCCTTTGCCAGAGATACCATGAGTAATCGCTTCCTGCCACCAGAATGGGACTCTATTGTGTGTCAGAGAAGTGAGACGAAGGAGAAAACGTGGCCAAAATGACTTTGTGTTTCACCATACAGCCTTGGGAAACTAAGGAAATTTCTGACAAAAACATCTTTTTTTCTCTCTTGTCTTCATAAAAACATCCATGGGAAGATAAAGGGGCAGGAGGGGAGAGTCTGGAAAAGAAGAGGCAGGCGGTGGGTTTCCTTACCAGGTCAGCTTCCTGGGCTATAGGACCAGAAGGTCCTTTGTCCCGCAGGACTTGCTGACTTTCCCTTTTCTTGGTCAATGAATTCAGTGGGCTGCAGCGATGCTACAGACCCAGGGATTCATTCTGTGCCACAAGAATCAATGCAAATCCTGAGGTATTTATGCTTGCTTTTTTCTGGTGTTGGCAAGGTAGCTTCTCAGAAAGGTTTCTCTGGCTGTGCAGTCCCCTCCGTTGATATCTTTATATAGGGGCTGTGCACTGGCTAGTGTTAATTTAATGTGGGAGTCAGATTCATCCCTGGATGATAATCCAACACTCATTGAAACTGTCAGAAGTTGTCTCTTCTTCTCAATAAGAGCAAGCCCACCTCAGTCAGCTGGCTGAGATTCCCACTCTCTTGGGCTGCCCTTAGAGTCATTGAGTTTCATACTGAGTTTGGTTTGGTTTGTTTTTCTTTTTAAAGATCAGTGATAGTCAAAGGAGCAACTGCAAGGTAACAGTGCTCAGGGAGCAGCGAAGATGTGTGTGCAAGTTCTGCACTTCCCATGCCTGCTTTGAGGGCTGGATGTGAGTCAGGTCCTTGCTGCAAGCCCCGTGACCGGGCACGCTTACAGATCTGACAGAAGATGCAGAGGAGGAAAGCACAGATGCAGGGAAACAAAATGCCGCCTCCTGCTTCTAACAGTAGAGGTGGCCAAAGCAGCGTCGCCTCTTGCTTCCTGGTCCATTCTCTGCCTTGGGCTGTGTTGCTTCTTCAGTGTTAAAGTGTCCAGCATAGACTGAAGCTTGGTATTTGTATACATTGTATGGTGTGTGTTTAAGGCAGAGGTCTGCGTTGGGGGGCTATAGGCACTTTAGTTATTTCAGTACGGAGGTTTGTGGAAGAGATGGTGGTAGTTCGTACAATCTACCCTCTTGCTTTCTAGGCAGTACTATAATGTTTTTTCCGACATTGAAGTCTAATAGCTGCATAGGAATCTAAAACGTAAAACTTGATGGTATTTTCTAATTCCTCCGTCAGACAATTGATTCCATTTTCTAGCCAAAGAAGTTGGCTTTTTATGTGGAATGAACCATGTTCCAATGTCCTTTCATTATTTAGGTTCATTAATGAACAATCCCCCCTCTTGCCCTACCACCTCTCATTTGCCCATAATGTAGTGGCCATTACGTCCCTATACCAAAATTACACACCCTTAACTGTTTTTAATAATCTGCGTGTGGTCTGTCTGGCTGTTCTGTCTGTCTGGCACAAGTTTGCAAGGCTATTAAGAAGGAAAAATAGCATTGGCTCCTGTCAATGAGACTGGGGAAGATTTTCAAGGTCAAATCCTGCAGCAAACTGCTTTCTTTCACAAATGTGAGAGACTTGGAAGGACCCCATTCACGTGATAAATATTTATGATTTGGGAGGAAGAATTCAAGAGCAAGCGAAATCTTCTGACATTGACTATCGTGGGAATTTTGGGGGGAGAAGAACGGGAACAAAATTAGGAGGAAAACCTTCAGCAATTTTAATCATTTCAATTGCATTTTCTCAGCAATTTACTTTTCACTTGGGAAAAATCCTTTTCCATTGGAAATAGTGAATGGGAGGGGAATTTTTTTCCTTTCCAGCCTAAGTTCCTTATATTAAGCCTGTAAATCCTGAAGTGGGACTCTCTCGGTGTAAAATACTATTGCAGTAATGGATTTGTTGGCATCCCTCAAAGCTGAGGGACTACATGACTTCGCCAATGTATGGATCTGCTTTCCTTCATTCCAAGTTTCTCAGCTGACTTGTAATTACATTGCATGGAAGGCATATATGTTTTCTCAGGGTAAACTGAGATTTTGACCCAGGGGAAGAGTAAATTCTTATTCTTTTTTTCCTTTCTTCATATAGAAGCCTGAGGAGATGGAGACCATTCCCTTTAGACTTGAACACGTTTCTTTGCCAAGAGCATTATCTTGGTTTAGGGGATGAAGTGCATTGAGTAAACATCCCTTACCCATTACTGAAGAGTTTGAACCCTGAGTATCTTAGAAGAGGCTGGCCAGATCTTCTCATTAGTGGCTGGACATTTCTAGGAACGTCTGGAAGCACGAATCAGCATGATTCCTGTGCAATTTGATTTATCTGTGGGATTTGGACTTTTTTTTTCCCCCCATCAAAACTGTTTCAGCTCTTTTTAGTGGGTCCTTGTGTGACTTGGACTTTTCCTTAAGAAATGAAATTCAATTAAATTTTAAAATCTGACTATTCAGAAGCTTTGAGTAGAAAACATTGTCTCCCTAACAGGGACATTTCTTTGGGGATGCTGAAGCATCCACTCAGCCATGTCTGACAGAAACAGATGGGGAAATTTCATATTCTCAAATAGTAACGTTTTCATTCTAGCTCAGTTTGACTTTATGCTCTATTTGTGCATAATCCAAACATATTCCTGCATGGACTTAGGTTGTTAGTCTGGCTACATCCTCCAAGATGCACCTTTTGCAAAGTTTTCTGTGGGTTTTAGCTGTTATGATAATAAGCACAGGTTATTTGTGCTCCTATGGCAGATGAAACTTTCTTTGAACTGATGAGGGAAACAAAAGAAAGGAGAAAAAAAAAGTATACACAGAGATAACACTTTAAAATATTTTTGTATGTAAAAAAACCAAACCAACCCAAAAAACAACCCTACTACCCCAAGAAAGTTAGCTGGAAATTCATGTATTAGAGCCCAGGAATTTCTAGCACAACATGTAAAAGGAAAACATTTTTGCACAGTTTGAGTAGCCCACCAACACAATCATCCCATTCCTCTGCCAAGTCCAGGGGGAGCCAGGGGACAGGGCATGCAGGACATCATGCACCAGCAGGCTCCACACATCCCCTTCCTCTGCGCATCTCAGACCTCCATGCTGTCCCCTGCCCCTCCCTTCTTTCACCTCCCTTCTCAGGCCACATTTCTTTTAAACTTTGCTCTTCATCTTGCTACCTCCCTGGCCTCCTCAAACACCCCTCATACCTTGCATTTCAGCCATGGTCTCTAGCACCTGGAGGACCTGCATGTTCTTCCAGAGACCTGAGAGCAGGCTCAAAGAGACAGCAAAATCCCCAGGACAACAGAGCACTTGCATTCAGCCTCACCCCCTCCAGTTTTGTAATATTTTCATGTAAAGCCAAAGCTTTCCGAGTAGTGCTCTCAAAATATGGAAAATCCAGAGGGTTCATCTGAGCATGGTATGTGGCATTTAGGAGCCCCAGCGTACCACTGCTGATGACTTCCATCCTGGGATAAACATAAAACACAGGTTACTTGTGTCTAAGCTACAGAAAAAAAATCAAGTCGCCAAAAATCTAAAGGAAAAATTGTGTCTTCTACTTAGTTTATTTAATGACTTGTAAACAAATCAGCTGCTTTGTTGAGAATAAAGGCTTCAAATCTGAGAATCTTAGAATAAAGGATTTGAAACGGGACCTGCAGTCTGTCCTAGTGACAAAGTTACAGCCCCTCTCTTCTTGACACGGACTGTGAGAGAGCTTTATAAGCCTTGGTGTGTTCCTCCCGAGTGGATGAGAGGGTGTTTTATCATTTACAAATAAAGTTTGGCAACACATAGGTAAATGCAGTTCAACTTTGAGTGGAGAGATTTATGCAATGACAAGGTCAATGATGTTATTTTACATTAACATTTACTTAATACCGCTATTTACTTGATTAGTGCTTGCTCTGTGTATCCTGGGTAGAGGAAAACCAGTAAATACCTGCCAAGGATAGGTAAATGGTAAGCGAAAAAAAGAGGAAAGGAGGGAGTGGTGTGCCAGTGCTAATGCACTGCCCCATCGCTCTGCTCCGCTCCCAAGAGGGGCTGACTTCAGATGCGTCACCTTCTCCTGAATTCTTCAAACCCGCTGTGCAAGGGGAGGCAACGTGCAGAGCAGTGTTTCCCGTCTGCATCATTACTTTCTAAAGAAATACAACAAGAAGCAGGGGAATGATTTGTGAATCAGACGCACGTTTTCAAATTGTCATAATTAGTAATTTATTAGGAATGTATTTTTTACTTTTTAATTTTTTTTAAGAGATTTCACTACTTTTAGGCTTGAGGAGAAGCAAACTTGTGGATGGCAAAGATTTCACAATGCTTCCCATTTTCAAGCAATTTAGTATATCTAGGGGAAATCACAGATATAAAACCAATGTGCTGCAATTGCTCTTGAAATGGCTCTTTTTCTCAACCTCTCATTTGATTTCAGAAAAGAAGTCAGATAAATAACTTTAACTGAAATAGGTTAGTTTTCCCTACAAATGGCAGCTGTGCTCTGTGCCTGGCTGGATGTTTGCTTTGCCAGATGATGGTCAGGACACAGGGGTGAAGCGGAGCCCCCCAGACCAGGGGGCAGCTCACAGAGAGTGCTGGCAGCACCTCCATGAGCTGTGCATTTCGGGACCTTCCCTACGGAAATGCCTCCGGTTGTGTGCACGAGGCCCAAACACCAAGCGGGGCCAAGGAATGGGAAGGGAACTGCATTGTGGTGGGTAGACCTGATTGCCTTAAGTCACTGTCTTGATAGAGACCTGCCAGCAGCTTCCGTCTGCTCCCAGCACCTTCTCAGCTTTGCTGCCATCTCCTCAGGGCATGTCCTGCCATTGGCAGCAGGGAACGGTGGTACATCCCATCTGCGAGTGCTGGAGCTCACCTTGAAACCACAGAATATTGCACTGTGGGCTTTGTTTTTCAGTGCTTAGAGACCAGAGCACACACCCAGGCAATCTAGCATCAACTGACTGTTTATTCTGAGATAGATAGAAAGCCCCTTTCAGTCCTGTTCTCGTAACAATTTTCCTCCAACTCTGTTTCTGTTTGATATAAGTCCTAGAGATGAAGCCTGCAACCTGAGTGCAAGCTCCTCTCTTGGGTTGACAGTGCTGCATGAAGACGTTACAGCCCCACCACAGCCCAGCTTCCCTGGTCTCACCTAACTTCAGGTCCGTGCTTAGCAAAGCTGTGTCTTTGGCTTTGTGTCATTCACCATTCACATTGTTTGGGTGATTATTTGCCTGTGAGATGATTAACCTGACAGTGCTGGTGGCTGCATGACATCAAGCAGAATACGCACACGAGGAGCTGATGATACTTGGGGTGCTTTCAGCCAGGTTCACAGTTTGCCGAAGTTAAAAACTGTCACTTTGCAAATATTTTTTTCCCATTAATTTGTGGATAACACTGAAATAAAAATAACCTTTTCCACTTTCTATTGCCTCTGAAGGAATCTGTGCTAATAATTAAGCTGTATGCCAGGACATTTAAGGAAGAGCAGATACTGAGCTGAATTCTAAACAAAAGCGTAACGGAAAGCGAAACTGTGTTTTCTGTCTAATTTTCTCAGATGTTAGGGCCTATTTATGATCTCCCTCATGCCTCAGAAACCTCTCTGAAATCAACACATATGTGCTGTCATGCAACCTGGTTAAATTTAGCAGGGGATGAATTTTCATTTAGGACAACTGTTTGCTCAAAGCTGATATTGTTTCAGTTTCAGGAGGAGCTCTGGGTTCAGTTGTTACTAATGTGCCACCCGGAGAGCTGCGTGATGATCCAGATAACGTGTTCTGCCAGTACTTCCTAGGCACTGGCACAGAGGGTTCCCGCTGCCCCATAGCCACAGTGTCGGGGGCCAGATCCTCAGCTGGGGTGTCCGGACTGACCCCTCCCCAGAGCCGACCCATTTGCACCAGCTCAGGGTCTGATCCTGTCTGTAAACGGCACCAGCAAGTTAAACCAAGTTACTGATTTTATTTCTGAGTGGCCAAAACAAGGGGTATAAGACAGGCAAAGCGCATCAGGGAGCAGGCTTTTCCTAACCTCACCACCACTGAGTGACCCTGTTTCCTAGAGAACAGGAGAAGTTACGTGTCCCCTCTTGCAAACTAAAGCAGCCTTAAATCTGCCTCTTCAGCCTGCGCATGAGGACAGGGTTCAAAAGGAACCAAGCAAGCGCTGCTGAGCACGGGCACACGGCTGCTCTCACCTCTAGCACTAGTGCAGCAGCCCTGGACCTGTCCTCTGAGCCAACAGCTTTTCCTTGCTGCAAAGTGCTCTGCTGCATGCATTTAATCCTGAGAAAAAGGGGACTGATGAGAACAGCCAAAGGGGCAGACTTTCACCAGACGTGAGAGAGCAGTCTTACCTCACCCAATGGTGCTGTGCTGATGCATGTACCTAAGAAACCAGTCTGTTATTTTTCTAATTTTGCCTTAGGCAGAACTGATTTCACAGTTTTCATTTTTGTTGGAAAACAGTACTTAATAAGCTGGCTGTTAGATGGGCAACCCTAACAGTACTACCTTTTAGTGAACATTACTATTTCGGTGTATGTGGATGCGTACACACAAGAGAGAGCATATGAATAGTTGGTAACAGCTGGAATTTAATTTAATAAATGAACATAGAAAATGCAGGGCTGACTAGTGAGGTGAATTATTGGCTTTTTCATCACCGAGATCATGAGCCACATCCAATCCAGACCAGAGAAAGAAAAACCCTTTTTGATTAAATGTAAGGGGTCATAAAGGAAATTTGAGCACAAGCGAGCCAGTTCTGTTTCATGGTTGCCACGCAGAGGCTGCGGGGGGTCCCAGCTCTGTCCCCAGCTGCTGGTGAAACATTAAGGACTTGCGGCAATGGACTAACACAGTCCGGACCCCACCTTTAAGGATGCTGTCCCAGTACGCTGTATTAGAAACAGGAATCTGAGACAACCTTCTCAAGCAATTTCCCTTGCCCTAACTTACAGAGCAGGAACTCCAGGAAATTGCGGGGGGGGGAATGGGTAGAGGCTTTGGGGGTTTGTATTTTTTTAAACCTAAAGTATCGGCAGACTCCTAACCAAGGGGATTGGTTTTTGTAAGTTTGAGATTAAACAGGGATGGCAGTTTGGACATACTAAGGAATTTTTTTTTTTAAATAAGGGCATTTTCGTTGTTTGCCATCATTGCTTTCCCCTAAGAGAGGATGGTGTTACCATATGTGAGAATGACTTGGTCTAGAAATCTTGCATCTGTTTTATCTACTTGCTCTTGCTGTGAACTAGTGTGTTTGATTAAAGTTTTTAAGCTGTATGCTTACTGTTGGAGCTCTTCTGTTTGAAGTGTTAGGAGTCTGAAAACTTCATTGGCTACTTTAAATCTTATGTACTTAAACCCTGCAAGGAAGTTATTTTTGTTGGCCATTTCTCAAGCACCAGCAATGTGTTCAGTGATGTGTGAAATGCTAATATCAGGAAACTTTCTTTCTCAAATAATTTATACTAGAGAAGGAACAGATTTGTTGAGACAGGGTGAAGCCCCCAGGCCCCTGTCACAAAGTCAACAGGAGATGTTTTCCTCCTCCTTAACCCAGGGTGGTTCTTTATTTCATATTAAGGCGTTTTGGAAGAAATGATCTTCCAAAACATCAGGCTCATGGAGGGTGTTGCGTGTATTTTAATGTCTCTGTGATGGGAAGGGAGAGCATCTAACAGGCAAGAGAGAGCCTGGCTTGGTGCGTTTTGGGGGCTCGGAGGACCAAAGCCTCAGTAGCCCCGGGTCCGCGTTGCCCTTGTGCTGCGTGGGTGCTGAGCACCGCCCCTGCAGCGAGGTAGCGTTTGCACTAACTCTGCAGCGGCGTCTGCAGCTACTCACGGCACAGATGACAGGTTAGATCTGCTTCAAGTGTCCCAGAAGTCCCTGGACTTGTCATTTCTCCAAGTTTAAAGATATACTTGAGGATTCTAAAAATATTGCGTCTTCCCACAAAAAAGTAATAAATTGAAAACTGTTAAGATTCGTTAAGGGCACTCGCCCTGACCGTGCTTAAAATCAAGGGAGTGTCCACTTAAGAGAGTACATATTCTTCCTATTTTAACCCACACAAATCACACTTATAACTTCCCCTGACAGACACTGTCTCTATAAATAAGTCCCCGTCACCTCCCCCGGGTACAATAACACAGTATACTAGAGGTGTCAAACATACGGCCCATAGGCCAGATCAGCCCACATATGTACTCAGAACTGACAGAATCTAATCTTTCATCTGAAGAAAACGAAGTCTCTAGACCTCAGAGTTTAAAAAAAAAAAAAAGGCTTCGGCAAGGAGTTGAAACTAATGAGTTCAGTAACATCTGCTTGAATCCACGGGCAGCCAGACATGGGGATGGAGGGCAGGAATTTGTCATTGACTTCATCGGGATGTCGATGCTTTGGGAGGATTATCAAGCCTCACATATTTTCTCTGAGAGACCATAGTTCAATTTAACACCCTGAAGAAAACATTAATGTTCATTTATGGCTAGTTAACTGCTTGTTATGTATCTTTTGCCAACACAATTATTGAAAAGAATTTTCCTCCGTGATGCTTATTTGTTCTTTTCCTTTTGCGCTTCCATGAATCTGCAGCCACCATCACGGTCCACTTCCGGCTTCATTTTGCTGGTCTAAACCAGCCAAGATCCTCAGTATCCACGCCTCCCTGGTCGCCCTAATAGCCTATCTCTCTGCCTGTTTCATCTTTCCTGAACATGGGTGGCGATAAGAGTTTGCCGCCCTCCTGGTGAGGTCTCCTGGCCTTGAAGAGGGCTGTTACTGCTTCCTTATCTCTGGGGGAATTACCCTGCCTCCCCTGCCACAGCAGACTCCTGCTTTTCTCAAGGCCAGGTCGTGCTGGTGACTCACGCTTATCCTGTGACCAGCCAATACCTCCAGGCCCTTCTCATCTGCTGTAGTGAGTTCCCAGGGCACAGCAGTGATGCTGCTCTGACTCCTTATAGCTTACAGTTGGGAATATTGTGCTATTGAATCCCACCCCATTTCAGTCACTCCAGTCATCCAGCTCTTCAGTTCTCCTCCTCTGGACCAGAAATATTTCTCCTATGCACTCTTTTTCTCCGCCTGTGTTGTGTTGATCCATCCATTTAAACCATTAAGAAAATAAGAGCACTCGTTAAAAAAAGGATGTTTAGGATGTTTTATGTCAGGTTTTTAAATAGAGGGGGCTTGACTCATTTCAATTTCTAACAAAAAACCAGTAGTGGAAAACTGAATTGTTTTCTCTTGCAAAATTGCTTTGGGGTTGTTATTTTGAAGGGTTGCCATTTTGACCTGGAAAAATACAGTATGGATATTACCTTGATAAAATTCAGTGGCTCCCCTGGTGTCCCAGCTAAGTTGGGAGAAATCACTTTATCTGGAGCCTGAGACACCATTGAGATGTGCACTGCCCCAAAGCATATTCATCTCAGTGGTAGCCGTACCAAGAAGCCAGATTATTACGTTCTGCTCCTTGCCCCAATAATTGTTTTCACTGACTCGGGTACAGGAAATTCAGGTACGTATAAATAATGCTCTTATCTAAAGAACACTGTTGGCCTCTGGTGACTCAGGGCTTTACCTGTAATGTTGTAACAGCACTAAGATGTCTCTTCCTATGTGAGATATTTGTGAGACTGTGGGAATCTATAATTTTTTCTTGATTTGGTTTCAGAGTCGGTTAAAGGGACTCCTTTTGCCTTCTTCCTTTCATGTACAAAATGGTTTTAGCTGCTTGGTGCTCTCAGTTCCTTATTCAGTAGTGAGGGAGCCGTGCTATGCTCCATCAGCTATCTTGAGGGGCTTTTATGGCATTTAAGTACTGTTTCTGTTTATGTAAGCGGTACGTTCCCAGGCATGGCAATTTAGGGCACATATAACCTTTTCGGCTGTAAACCAGGAGAATCCTATTGGGGCGAAACTGGAAACCATCACACCCACACTGAAAAGACCATTATAAAGTATCAACAAGAAAGTGAAGGTTGGGGCTCTTGCTGTTCATTCTCATTTAGGAGACAGAGGCATTCAGCATTGCCTCACTCAAAACTTTACTGGGGAAAAATCATCAAGATAGATCTGTTTTCAACCACAATTCTCAAGTTGTTTTTCATTTTTTAAGTCAGGTTATTTCTACAATGAGACTTTCGCACGAGGCACAGAGTGCAGGCCAATACACCATATTCATCGGGGCTGGGAAAACCAAAATTACTTTATTTTTGACCCTTGAAAGTTTCTGATATCTCCATTTGGTTTGGATTTTCCCAATCTCCAACATGATGCTGTAGCTGAGTAGAGCATATGGTCCTAATAGATATTCAGTCCAGATGTTAGTTGTCTAATATGTATCCTGAACGGCTGTGCCGAGCAGCATATAAGAAAAGCTGGTGGAGCAGTTAAATAAGGAACATGCACATTCCAGTATTCTCACCAGTTTACGAAAGTTAAGAGTTCCAGATTGCAATACCTCCGGTTCTGTCACTTTGAATTTCTGGGAAATGTTAAGAGCATGAAGCTTGCTGTACATGCTAAGAGCAGGCGGGGAACAGGCCCACCTGAAACCCGAGCAGAAACGTGAGGCTGGGAGTCGCAGTGCGTCCTGGCTTGTGTGGGCAGCGAGCGCTGCCCTCTGCTCCGTGCTAGATGTGAGGAGCATTCAGATGTTTGTGGTGGTCTCCTGATGCAACCGAAGGTTGGATAGCAGCTTGCTGTCCAGAGGGTCTTGGAAAGGGAGTTAGTTCGAGAGAAAACTTCATGCTTAGTGAGGGAGGGGAAAATTTCCCCCTGTACCTTTTGAATCCAGGGGCTGGTCTCTGCTAAGCTTGAGCAGCGGCTGTGAATGGTGAAGATTTTAATTCAGTCAGGCTACATGAAACTGGTGTTGGACGAAGAGAAAGAGCATTAATCCTGCTGCCGAGGGAAGGGCTGCTCTCCGAGTGGCAGCCTGAATGCCCCCCACCAGTGGGAAGAGCTCCAGTTAGAGCTTGCATACTGCTCGGCACAAGAAAATCCCACCACAAATTACAAAGCCAAGGAAGCCTTCATGTTTTCCCTGCTGCTCGAAGAGCTATTTATATTTTAGTCTTCGACATAGCACGTAAGCTGAGAACAGACCTGCTTTTCTTCTCCCATACTGTGTCCTCTTCTTGTTGAGGTGATGCTGGGGCTTCTGGGGAGTTCCATGCTGCTGGTTACTGGTGTAAGAGGAGACTTGTGAGCAGGGCTGAATACAGCCAAACTGGTTCACGGCAACTTGAAGTAGTCTGAGACATCTGGCATGTCCTTCATTCCCTTTTCTTTGGCTAGAGCTGAGGAATGATAAATCTGTGTGATGCTTAACTATTCTTCAGTTCTCTGGGTTAGATTTTAATTCAAGAACAGGGACAGTACTACATCCACTGGATTTCTTATTTTTAAAAAAAAAAAAAAAAAAAAAAGAAAGGTCAAAAGCTCCCCCTCTCTTTTTATCCTTTCAGTTCATCAGGAAGATTCACTCCCTGTTACAGCCCCCCTCCCCCCCAAACTGTGACCAGATGAGGGTCCTGACCTTATTCTCTGAGTCCTCTCAGCTCAAGCCTTGTTCTGATTTCTCTGGAAGTAGGACCCCGTGTCAGGAGATAAAGCAAATTGCTTTATAGTTTTAACCTGCGAGTGCAACTTAACTCAGCAAGGAAATTAGCAGCTTCAAACACATGCACAGGTACACACAAACCCTCTTATTACTCAAGGAAACCTGAAAGTAGTTTCAGAGCTACAAGTTTATTGACTGAGAAGTCAATAAAAAGAATTAGCTTTTAAGATTAACAGTAAAACTTGATTGCTGCTTTCAGCAGCTAACCTAATAATTTCAGGAACAGAGACTGTGGGAGCTGTAGATCACATACAAAAACTTGGTGAACATCTTTGAAAAGGAATGTTTTTTTACACATGGGTGGAAATAATTTAAGCCACATAAAGCAGCCTAGATATGCTGTACTATATGTGGTTTTTCTCCTTGTCAAACAGAGAAAAGAAGACTTTGACCTTTTTAGGAACAAAAGGAGAGGGTTTTCTTTATGAGAAGTACACTTTAGTGATTAAGTACAAGTGTCTCGTGTTAATTCTCAAGGTCTATGCTTATTAATGTTCAATTGTTGATTAAAGGCATTGTCTGCAATTAATGCCTGTCACTGATGTTTACACGTGATGATGATATTTCATCAGAAAAGGTAATACTGTTAATAAGTTGCAGCCCTGAGAAATAAGCAGAGGGTAAGTGCCACACAGAGGCCGTCAATTGCATACGCATGCTATTGGGTATTGAGCTGGACTCTTGCATATTGTCCCTGTGCTTGCTCACAAAGGCTTTGCCTGCTCTGCAGATAGGCAGGTTTCTGCTCTTGGATTAGCCCAGGGAGGTGATGGAAGGAATGCAAGGGGGAACATGACAGCAGAGCTGACTGTATCCCAATAACAATCTTGTGGTGGTAGGACTTCTGGGGTGAACACCATGGTTGCCTGAGCTGAAAAACACATGAGCAACTCTCTGAATTCCTTCTCAGTAGCCTTTAGAAGAATGTATTTGACTTTTCTCCCAGGCTTTCACAATTCTGCCTAACCACCTTTGAAAGACTTTTTAAGATATGTGATAGTTTGAGGCCATACTGTCCCTGTGCATGCTTGTGTTTCAACCTGTAGTGTAGCTGTGTGTCTTTCCTGTGTTGTGTGGACCAACTTGACTGTGGGTCCGTGAACGCTAAAGGGAATTTGCGCTTCTCAGATCCCTTAACCTCAAGCAAAATGGTGGGTTTGAGGTGAAGCTCTCCAAAAACCTCCCATAAGATTGATGCAAAAGAGAGTTTGAGTTCTGTCCTCTGAGATCAGTAGCTGCTGCTTGGCTGGATGAGATGCAAAAGATGTCTACTTTACCAACTGTCAAAGCAGTTAGAGTCAAAGGCAAGAAGTGCATATTCAGCAAAATAGAGAGTTCTCTTCAACATCTCCTTGGAGGAAAGACGTTTAAAAAAAGAAAAAAAGCAAATAGAAAAGAAATTGTAACTGGGGAAGAATAATTCCAGCACCTATAGCATAATAGCTATATGTGCATGTATTGTATTTTACTATTAGTTTGTTACTCAGTGTCACACCTGAAGCAAATCCTGACTTTAATAGAGCTATGTAATTCAAGTGACCTGGCCCTAGCTCCTGGGCTTAAACTTGTGCCAGGACTACCCTGGCAGTTCGTAG
This sequence comes from Grus americana, assembly GCF_028858705.1. Classification (NCBI taxonomy): domain Eukaryota; kingdom Metazoa; phylum Chordata; class Aves; order Gruiformes; family Gruidae; genus Grus; species Grus americana. The sequence continues at coordinate 31,296,869 of NC_072857.1, forward strand.
AAGATCTGTTTGCTTCCCTCTCTGGGGATCAAGTTGCTCCCTTTTAAAGCTAAACTCTGGTACTGGTCCTTTGTGGAGTACAGAGCTGATCAGAAACCTGGAAAATTCATGTGTTCTTCCCAAAGGAGGTTTGAACTCCACACAGCATTTGTAGGAAGAATCAGGTCCCTCCTGTTAACTCTGGAATCCTCTTCTCAAGTTTCTCAAATAAACAGTTGTGCAAGAGTTAGTGGGCAAGAGGATCCCCCATAACAACTGGAAAGCCTGAGGGGAACCAAGGGGATGAGAGAACAGGGGATAAGTAAGACGGGAAAGAGAGCTTGGGCACAAACTGAGCATTTGTTGCTTTAGTTGGAGCTCAGCTCCACTGCGAATTTTAAGTGGCCTTGCACAGGGAGTAGTTGAAGTGGCTGAAAGCAGAGCAAGCAGGATTAGTGGAAGAGGACCTCTGTCCCTGTGCAGAACCTTCTTATCCACCTGCACAGGTGCTCTGTGGATTTACATCACTAGGAATCACTCCTTTCTGAGAACAGTTTAACATCCAAAGCTCTTGTCCACCTGAAAATAGACCTTGAAAGGTCCACTGCAAGATGGATCTCTCCCATGGTGGAAAAGTATCCTTAGAAAACAATACTGAAAATATAGCACTTTTTCAGTCAGTCCCCAATCCAGGTTCCCCAGTCAAGGCACTCTCACATCTCTAGCTCAGATTTGTCCAACCATGGATGAGCTTAAATGCTCCAGGATTCGAGTGGTGAGATAATCTTCAAATATTGCAAGTTCCTCATGAGCAGTCAAGCTGCTCGTTCCAGGATGACGTAGCCTGTACCTATGGGAAGTGTGATGCCATGCTTCCACCCAGAAAAATAAAAGCTTTTGGCATCCTGCCAATCAAGTTGCCAACACAGCACTCTGCACAAAGCTGTGGCCAGCTCTGAGCCATTACAGACAGGCTCCACAGAAGTTTTCTGCCTTCACTTTTAATAGGTCTGCAGGAGGAAGAAAGCAAATAGTTTCAAATAACTTTCACTTTTGCTTCCCCAGAACTTATCACTGAGATTCCAGTGGAAGACACTTTTGTGAGTTATAAGTATTAAACCCTCATTTCTCACTGGGTGTCAAGTGGAGGTTTCCGTCCTCACATTGATAGATCAGTCATTCACAATACAAATAGAGCTCTGCTTTCCTGGGCAACCCACGTCAAAAGAAGCAGACACCATCAGCCTCATGTCTTTAGAAGTCTTGCCCTGTTTAGACATTCTTAGTGTACTAAGTTGGCTTTGAGATCACCCTTTCAGTGTCTCTGTTTTCTTTGATTTGACTCACCTCATTTGTGGTGTTGTGGTTTCAGTCAGGTCTCTAATTTCTTGACGGGAAGGTGCTCTTTGGAGGCTTCATCCACAGCTCAGCTCAGTTAGTAAAAGGGCCCTTCTTGACTTCAGTAGATGCTGGATGAGATCTTGAGCGTCTTTTGCTCCATTATCTTTGGCGTCTACTGCATAGGGAGCACAGCTTGCAGGCATTCCAGAGCTTCTGAATTTGCCCAGCATCTGCATTCCAGATAACCAAGATGCTTACTTCTTAAAAAAAATAAAAATGGTGCCTATAAACCATCCTGGAAGTTTACATTACATCAAAGTTCAGAAGAATGCATAACCATTTCATTCTGCTTCCAGTCTTTCGTGCACAGTTCTAGGTTATCCTTTCTATTTTAGGAAAACCTTTAAACATGATCTGGGGTGACATAAAACAACCTCGCTGACAGTGTGACAAAGATAGTGTGCCCTTTCAGAAAAATCATTGTGTCTATTTAAATATTAGGCTTCAGCTTGTTAGTGAAAAATGTGTCGCACACAGCTTTTTTTTTTTGAGTGTGTGGGAAAATACAGTACAGATTTTGAAGTTTAAAAAAGTCTGGCAAATTACAAATTAGGATAATAATTCATGGGAGTAATAAAATATCAGACTTTTATTGCACTATTGAGAAGGGCATTAAAAAGCATCTGGGAACTTGAGGTTTGGAAAGATGGGCTTTGAAAGACTTGGTGGGTTAAATATTAATGTAGAAAATATGGCATCTGTAACTGCCTGGAAATATGCTAATAGGGCTTGATTCAGTGAAGGATCAAGCGTTCCTTCAGGGTGCTGAGTGCCTCCAGGAGCTCCTGCTGACAAAAGGAGCTGAGGGACAGCAACATCTCCTGAAAGCCTATGGTGCCGGAGAGAGCTGTGCTCATAATGAACGTCCCAAGGGCATTTGGTGCCAGCTGGGCCAGCCAAGGGGGACATGGCAATACGAGAGTCACCCACACACTGCGGTGCCCCAGCACAGTGTTTTCCCATGCCAGCCTGGGCCCCAGGTAGCCAGGAGCAAACAGCAGAGCCACCCCACACAGTGCTGGCTGGCATGGGGCTGTGGGGCAGGTTGCTGGGGAAGCTGGGCCGAGGGAGGAAACAAAGGCTGTGTATCTCCCAGCACCTGTGGACCAGTACCCTCCGCTGCCGGGCTGGAGGCAATACCACTCCTGTTATCTCCTGTAAGCTGCAGCAACACTGGCCAGAAAAGCTGCTGTCTCCCAGCGAGGTGGGAGTGTGAGATCTTTTCTTCTGGGGCCAACAGGGCTGGAGAAGGAGACCCTCATGTTCTCCCTGTGTCCTCTAACTCTGGGTAGCAGCTATGGTTATCCTCCCATAAAGTCTTGTTCTCTTTTTACCTTAATTCTAGTCATATTTTTCTGTCTGTTATTTGTTTAGATGCAATGGTCTCAGGGGAACTGAAGTCCTCACTCAGCAGCCTTTTATTGTTTGTGCTGAGGAAACCAGCCCTTGTTAGCAGTGGAAATCTCCAGAGGCATGTGCTTTTCATGCTGTTTTTCAACACAGAGAACCAGTCTGTGTGACTTACTGTCCTTTTTAAGATGCTGTGAGAGAGACTGGTGAACTGGGACAAGCCACCTTTCTGCTTCAGCCACTGCTTTGTACCTGCGATGAGCTGCCCTGGCTTCTCGCCTCGCTCCAGCAGCAGCAGGTTGCCAACCCAGCAATGAGGGCTGCACTCTGCTCTTGAAACACCTTGGTTTTATTGACATCATTATTTTTAATACCCTTCTCTCTCTCTCTCTCTCCCCCTCCCCATACTCCAACGTGGTCTTTAGATTGCTGGAGGAGTTACTGTACCATGTGTTCCACATCGTGCAGCAGCAGAGCGGTGATGGTGCACAGGGGTGATGGGTCCTCAGGCTCTGCTGGACGCCAAGGACCCGTCAGGGTTTGCTGTGCCATCCCTTGCTCAGTCACCCAGGGGTGCCAGCACCGTTGGTGCAAGGTGCTGGGGAAGCCTTGGCGGTACCGTGGGCCTTTGTTAGCACTTGTCACAGAGCGGAGCTGCAAGGGGACTGCGTGTTGCGTTTCCTGAGACAGAACAAATACGTTTCAGCTTTCTGGCATTGATTTTTGACAAAGGATTCAAGAAGCTGCAGCTGTGCTGGCTTCCTTGTCCCCTCCCCCGCTTTATTACAATGCGTGTTGTTCTGAAATACTCAATTCAGCTATAAACAATCTACTCTATCAACAACATGCTTTTGCACTTTTTGAAATGGTGCTTTGAGGCAGATAAATGAAAGTAAGTATGGCAGCTTGCCAGTAAAAATCCTGCAAACTGTATCATCACAGGGGCACTGACTAAGACAGCACATTATTTTATTTACTGTGGAAACTGAAAATCCATTTCTGCCCATACAATAGCTGTTTATTTCATCTTTGCTTGATGTTTGTTCTAATCTTTCTTGACACTTCTAGATAGTAATGGTTCACAAGCTGTTCAGATCAGTGCTCGCAGGGCTCCATCAGCCAGCACTTCTTTCCGATTTTAGAAATCCAGCACCCTCTTTGCTGGCCTGTGCCCTCTGGCCAACGGCAAGGGAACCTGCCCAAGCCCTGGACACAGGCAAAGTGCTGGGGAGGTCCTACAATTTCCTGTGTCCATCCCCGGGGTTAAATTAGCACATTCCCTTCTACCAGCCAAGATGTACACCGAAGCCCGTATTCTGAATGCTTTGCAATGGGCTGACCCGGACAAAGAAGCTCCTCAGGTTTCGAGTTTTTCTTTCTAGACACTCAGCCTGTCGCATGTTTATGTTGCCAGCTGTCTTAATTATATCACACATCTCATACTAGTTAGAACCGATTTTGAAATGCAGAAAGATGAGGTGAGGGGGTGACCAGTGCATTCCTGCTAAGGCCTGCTGGATTCAGCCTGGCCCTGGTGATTTCTTAATCCGGGCGATGTGTCCTCTGACGGCGCAACGGTCCGTTCCCCAGCTCCCGCTCTGGTGGAGCAGCTCCTCCGGCACCACTCATCACAATGGCTTGGAGATGGGAGAAAACCAGGCTGGGGAAGAATGTTGAAACCATTTCAAAAACCTCTGGAGAGAAAATGAGTAATATTTTGTTTTCCTGAATGGTTTTACTGAAATTTAGGGAAAATAATTGCAGTTGAAAGATCTCAGTTTTTGTTGTTCTGTTCTTTATTATTTGGTTTTGCGTGCTTCTTTTTGAAGAAGCTCGCTCCTACTCCTACTACTTGCTCCTACTCCTACTACTTGCTCCTACTCCTCTCCAGCCTCTCCTTTGTTACCCCTTATGCCATACTCCCACCACAGAAAGGCATGAAGACAGTGAAAGAGAAAGAATAAATATAATAAATAAAAGATAAAGAATATTGCCAAATTTGCTTTTCCAGATCCAGTGAAAACAGTATTTTGTTAACTTTCAGATCTTAGTGATGGCCTTTTATGACCAAAAATCAGCTGAAAATGATTGTAAGCAGCTGTGTGTAACTCCTGTTTGGTTACCTAGCTGTTTCTGGGGAATCCCATTTTATACTTTGCCATAGCCAGAGGGCCTACCACAGTCATTTTGCTCTGGGGAGTTCTCCCCTCTGCTTACCCATTATAACCTGTCATGCTGAACAGTCAGGAAACTCATGAAGAGCCTTTTGATACTGTTGTTGGCTATCTTACACTCAACTTGCCCCTTTCATAATCTTCTCCAGAGTACAGTCTCTTCCTATGTCCTCGTCTTGACTTTGAGGGTGTTTGTTAACACGTGTGAATATGTTCTTTTCACTGATACTGCATGGTTCTGTATATTCTACATTCGCGGTTACTTAAAGAAAAACACTTGTATGGAAAGAGATGCACCAGAGGTCAAACAGCAGGCAAAGCATCTCCGTATCCTGAAGCAGGGGAAATACAGAACTTTGTGATACCTGGAAAATCTACTGAATGAATAAAACAAAACACTTCTAAAGCTACCATCCATGGTTCACAGACAGAAGAACCTCCTTGACACTTACAGCAGAGGAGGTGATTGCACAGGACAGCTGAGATATACTGCATGAGACCGGGTAGCTGGGCTGGTGAGAAGGACAGCCTCTAGCAGAAGAGGGATGGCTGAAGATGAATTAATAAGAATTACACTGTTTGGAGAGAGGGGTTCCTTTAAATCTGTGCATTTGGCTCTGCTTTTACTTGTTTCTTCTAAGTTCTGAGCAAAAATTGGTAATGCAGTTTTCCATTTGAGAATAAACTGCAAGCTGAACATGCAAGATTGCTGAGCGCTTTCCAAATGGGTGTCAGGCAGATAGGTGGGTATTGTTCTTCATTCTGCCAAATTCAGGATATACCTGAGTACCTGCATTTTTATCTTACCTCAAATCTATCAAGAATAAACTAGAACTGACGATTACGCCTGTGCATTGTACATTTGAGACTCGCAGGCATACTTGCAAATCAGCCTAGGGGACTGAAATGTATGCCTTTGATTAATTTTAGTGGTAAAGTGTCCAAATCCCTTACTCAGCCTTGCAGTGCTCACCTATAAATATCAGCTATACTCCATATTGGTGGCCCTTCTTATTTTTATTTCACAAAACCTTTATTGATCTCTGTTCTCAGCCTGTCAGACTTCAGAGCTAAAAGAAATGGCCCTTTCTTTCTGCACAAACGTTTTCCTGGAGTGTCCCTGATGGTAAAAGGTATGTGCAATATTTTGGGTATACTCGGTTGTGAAAAATTGTGAATCACTGAAACATCCTCAAAGCAAACTCCAGGCACCGAAGGGCTATGTTCCAGACTAGAGGGGCAACGCTTCAGCTAACGCAGCGGGTGTATAGGAAAGCCTGGAGAGAGTCTGCCCATCCTGGGTGCTTGCTGGGGGTGGCAGCAAAGTAGCGCAAAAAATTTCAGCAAATGGAGGAGTTCACTTTCAATATCAGTTGACCTAAGAAACCCGGCAGAAAGGGGAGAAAGGAGGTTCTCCTGCATGATACAACACTTAACATTTCTCCTCTTGTAACTGTAGTGGGGGGAAGAAGCGAGGCTAAACTGCCATCCTACGGAGGCACTGCCGGGAGTTGCCTTTGTACAGCGGTGCTGCGTGGTGCTGGGTGGGTGAGATGGCCCACGGCAGAGGCCTGAAAAGCTAAACTCCTACAGGGTCGTCTTCCTCCTGTGCAGGAGACAGGGATATCAGCAAATTTATACCAGACTAGCAAGAGTGGGGGCTTCACAGTTTTAACTGGATGTGTAGTTTTAAATCGCTACGTCCTGTGCAGATAAACACAGTCTTAGCTCTTGGAAACCCGTGCTGCTTAAAACCCAGGGTAGACAGGATTACTGTCTTAAGACTTGCCCTAATAGCCCAGGCCCTAGTCATTTATGAGTTTATTATAAAATGACTGGTAACGTTCTGACCACTGCAGAGCAGGGGTAAAGCTATTGTGTGCACACAACTGTTTTGACAGCAAATAGAAAATAATGGCATGGAAGTGTCTTGGTGAGTGGAGCTTCTTTCACTCCAGAAAGCGATACAAGCTATGCCTGGCAAATAGCAGCTTGGAAGGAGTTGGCATCCTTGGAGAGGCTCCCACATAGACGAGGTTCACGCTGCTCGGGTGTAGGAACGATTGTTTCCAACCTGTGTGACATACAAGTGGGTTCAGAGCTGGTAGGAAGCGGTCAGAAGGGGATAGGAAAAAAGTGTTAAGGAAATCCCACTAAAAATACCCTTAGGTCAGGAATGCCTTTGCTTGTTTTCTTACTGAAAAGCAAATGTTTTAGAAGATGTTTCTTCTGGCCTCATATATCACATATAACAGCATTTTATCCTCCCAAGTACTGACAGGATTCCCAGCTCCTTCTAGAGGCTCAGAGACCTTCCACAGCAATGTGATCCTTAAAGGGACACATAAACAGCAAAAATGCAGTGGACGTTGCAAGGTGTCGGTGTGAGGGACATTGCAGGGTGTTGGTGTGAGCAGCAAATCATCACCCCTGCTGTTGCAGAGTATCCCATGTCCCTTTGGATCAGAGCTGGTGAATGGCTACTGTCCATCTTTCTGTGTTCAACTATGCAGCAAACCACTGTCAGAAATTCCCACAATGAAATGTCCATTTGATCCTGCTCCCTATTGCTTTCCATTTTACTATTGCTTGTATCTTGTCCATAACGTTCAATGCTTTATTAAGCAGTGTTAACTCTATCAAACTACGTATCCTCCATCTCTCAGTTCCTGCACCCTGAGAGAAGTGTTGTCATGTTGCGTGTTGTGGTGTGGCCGTCCTGATGCAGGTAGAGGGACCCCTTCCACAGATCCCTTCAGCCCTTTGTATGTATGTAACTGCTGGGGGGGAAAGCAGGTGGAGAGATTAGACATGCCTGATGCTGACAGAAAGCATGTTTGTGCCTAATACATCGGAGAAATTGTTCAGGGAACAATTCAGCCGTGTGAAAATGCGACCCTTGTAATATTGCCAAGGTCAGAAAAACCTAAGGATATCCGCTGAGTAAGTGCTGGTCCTGCAAGGAAAAGCTGTCTAGAGGCAGTACGGTCATGTTGCTGAGGCAGTTTTCCATCAGGGTCCCGCAGGGGCAGAGGCAGGGAGATGAGCTCCTGCTGCTTTTCTCTGTTCTTGCTGAGTTCTCTGCTCACAAGCAAAACTGTGATATCGAGATCCAAACTTGCTCAAGCCCACCTGGCTTGGTGTTCTTTGTCACTTCCAAGCTGAGTCTAAAAAGTCACACTGATCCAGAAAGGTCATGAAACCTGTGGGGAGGGAGTTAAGTCTCCTATGGGTCCTCGTTCCATGCTGTCCTCTTTGCCTTTTGCTCTGTTCTGAAAATAATGATGTTTAATAACCTGTTTCATTCCTTCTCATCAGGGCCAGCTTGGGGAAGAGAGGGAACATGGACCTGTTGGAGCGAGTCCAGAGCAGGGCCATGAAGATGATCAGAGGGCTGGAGGTCCTCTCCTATGAAGACAAGCTGAGAGAGTTGGGACTGATTAGCCTGGAGAAGAGAATGCTCTGGGGACACCTTACAGCAGCCTTCCAGTATCTAAAAGGCACCTACAAGAAAGCTGGAGATGGACTGTTTACAAGGGCATGGAGTGACAGGACGAGGGGTAATGGCTTTAAGCTGAAGGAGGGTAAATTTAGATGAGATGTTAGGAAGAAATTCTTTACTGTGAGGGTGGTGAGACACTGCAACAGGTTGCCCAGAGAGGTTGTGGATGCTCCATCGCTGGAAATGTTCAAGGCCAGGTTGGATAGAGCTTTGGGCGACGTGGTTTAGTGGAGGGTGTCCCTGCCTGCAGCAGGGGGGTTGGAACTAGATGATCTTTAAAGTCCCTTCCAACCCAAACCATTCTATGATTCTGTGAACATGACTCTTCCTACCTGCAAACGTGTCCCTGCCTGCAAAGTCCTTGTGCAAACCCATAAGAGGTGTGTGAGCAGTTTGGGGCAATCCTGGGGTGCACCAGGTGTGGGGAAGAGGACAGATGCTTTTACAGAAAAATGACAGACATACAGGCGGGAATATTGCTCCTCTGAAGTCCTCTCTCTCACTTCCCTAAAGGTTTAATATTAAAGACCAGTCCCATATCCTCTAGAAGATTGGGGCTGAAGGGAAGTAATAGCCAGATGCTCTTCCCAGGCAACTAAGAAAAGCTGTAGGTTAGATCTTTGTCATGCCCTGACCAAGTGAGCTGTGCCCAGACAGGCAGCTTAGGCCTGTGGCAGGGAGGCATGGAAGAGGCAAATACTTTTGGGTTGGTGCAGGCAATTTTCACAGTGCCAGCTTGGCACTCCATTGCTCTCTTGGTAGCATCTGAGGAGATGTTTGCAGGGAGGGCAGCTCTAGAGATTGTCTGAGGCTCTGCGAAGAAGGAAAAAAAGATGAACTGGCAAAAAGTTAATTAAAACTCTTCTGATTATGAGGTGGAATTTAATACTTTAAAAAATGCAGTGTGACACAGTGCAGCACTACAGCTGAATTAATCATGAATGAGGATAGTAATTTTTAATTTTTGTGTGCATGAGAAAAACACTCAACAGATTTGACAATTAGAGCAGGGTAACAGCATTGCATGGCACAATGTGAAGTAGTTTTTCCCAGTGGTTTTTGAGAGGGGAGCTAAACAGATGTGCTCAAATATTTACAAGTGCACAATATTCACATGCTTTTCAAATGCTGACCCTGCTGATTCGCAAAAGTCTGCTCCAATCTGGAGACCAGCTACTGTGGTGACACAGGCTATTTATCATAGGTAACACAGCAGCACTACCACCAGCTCCCAGTGTACTTGTGTACACAGTGATCTCCTACTCTACTGACAGTGTTACACCACCTCAGCAACTCACCTGTATCACCAATTTGTCCCATCGCAGTCCTGGCAGCAAACTGGGCCCTGCTGGCTCAGCCCCATCCTGTGGGGTAGGAGGGGTTCCCGGGCCACACCACACCAAAGAGAAACAGGTTTGATTTCAGCCACAGCAATAAAAATCAGAGTAGTTCAGCTGAAGTGACATGAGGGCAAAGCAGTCCTGTAGGGGTCTAATATTACATGTTTACACTGTGTAATTCAACAGGGTGAGCCATCAATTATCTGCATCAAAGTGACCACCCAGAGGCCCAGTGTATTTGGCCTTGTCTGTCACTTAGCTGTCCTCTGTCACACTTCAATTAAGAGCTGAGAATGCCAGCTAACATTGTCCGTATCACCAGCAGTGCAGGGTGTTCCATTGCCTTGTTTTCCTCAAAAGGAGCCCAAAGAAAAGTCAGGTTTGTTCAGCACAAGCTGTAGTTGGGGAGGATTCAGGTAAGCCAGATGGCAGTGTCAGTGATGGATGGTACAGATACCGTAGGGTTATGCCTGAATATCCTAACTGGGAAAGCTGAGCTGTGCTGTACCTCACTGAAATATTGACTATTGCAGCAGTTGCTTTACACTGTTCAATTGGCTGTGTAATTGCTTTCACAAATTAAACAAAAACAATAGTGAAAATATGTAAAATGTCACCTGGACTGAATTGTGGTTCAGATCCCCAGTGAAAATGAGTTTGGCAGCCTCCCCTCACTTCTTAGCTGCTCGATTTCAGCCTGAACGCCTCTCTGCTCACAAGTCCAGGTTGGGGTTGCAGGTCAGGCTTTAGATGTGGTATGGGTGCTGCTGTGTGAGAAGCCCTGCTTATCTGGCTCAAGCCGGGGTTATTAGCACCCCATTTTTTCCAAGCCATCCCACTCTTCCATACCTTGTATACTTTTTGTTTTGCTGTGCCTGCTCTCCTGGTTTCTTTACTTTGAAGGGCAAACATGCAATGCTGCACTTTTGGGCTCACATTTCTGTTCCTTTAGCATTTAGCCCTGTGAATGTGATAGTCGTTCATTTAGTGAAGGCAACCGAGGGAATGAGAAGGGGCCAACTACAAGTTTACAAGTCAACAGGTGCCATCCGTGCTGACATCTCTACAAGCTCAGCGGCACAGAGTGCAGTGAGACAGACAAGGTGGACAGCGTGCCCAGCTCCTCCCTCTCCCTCGTGCTCCTCAGACAGCAGTTAGGGGGATTTAGCCAGCTGGGGTTCTCCTCATGCCAAGGGATCTCAGGCAACGAGGCACACCTGCATTTCATTTTCTTCTGACTGCACATTGCTGGGGGCTGCACTTTGCTCCATTTTCTTTCTCTCCTTTTCTAGCCCAGTTGTGTGACTGATGCAGTGGCCTGCGTTCAGGAGCAGCATGAAGCTGCTGCATCCAAAGAAGTGCATCAAGAGACGCTGCCATGGGCACACAGTAACTGCAACTGCTGTTATGCACCTCACAGGTTTTCAGGAACAGAGGTTAGTTCACCCACTCTTGAGTGGGGAGACGGGTAAACTGCACTAGGAGTCCCCTTGGAAATTATGATTATTCTCACATTGTTTTTACCAATGGGTGTGAAGACCTCTAGCCATTATTACCACTGTCTGGTCCTGGAGCTACAGAATGGGTTGATTTTCTCTTCTTTAAGTGATTTAGATTGGAGAGCTTTTTTAAAGTACCAAATGAAAGATGGCTCTGTTTCAGCCACGCTCTAAAAAGCCAACGTGCTTTTAAATGCCGGTTACTGTGTACCTTGAAAAGAACGGGTGGTTCTGAGTTAGCTGTCTTGGTTTTGGTTGACAGTGCCCTGTGTAGAAAAGAAAATGAGATCTCTGCATTCAGCTTGAGGTGCAGAGTAACCCAGGTAGCTACAGTACAGTCTTCACTCGCAGTGAAACTCAGGAAGTTTCTGTGCCAGTGAGAATCTGGATTGCCACAGTTGGAATCACCATTAGGCAGTCACAGAGGTACAGTGTTTTCTATCAGGCAGGCTGGAGGAGCCCATGTTTCTTATCAGATAGATGTAGTAATGCTTTTTAATACTTTTTAATAGTTTACAAAATTATTATAAGCTCTGCAAGGCCATTTAAAATGGATAATCTTCAAGTGGTATTAAGGATTAAAATGGGTCTGCCTTGTATGCCTTAATGGGCCCCTCACAGGCTGTTCAACGTTATCAAAAGGTGATTTTAAGAGTTTGTAATAAATACGTTCCTTTGGGGAAGATTAGGAAACAGGGTGGGATTTGCCATCCTTCTGCTACCTCCAAATTACTGTGCTCTAACTGAATTAATTACAATGGGTCTGTCTTGAACTCCAGAGTGCCAGCTCACTTCTGATCTGTTGTTCAGTAAAGAGGTTTGTCCGTAGGGGGAAATGTTTGCTCCAAGAGCCAGGGCTATTTAGTATTTGATTATCAGCCTAGGAAAAATTAGTCAAATAAGGCTCCAGCTTTGTGAACACTTACGTGCATGTTTAACCTTCCATTCCTGAAGAGTCCTTTAGATTTCAAAGTACAACAAAATAAAGTGTGCCTGCAGAAATCATACAGGGACCAGGGACTATGAGAGCTATTTATTCTCAAACTAGAAGTGAATGACTTCATTCAGAAAGTTTTCCCTGAGCAAGCTGTGCTTATCCTCTTTTAGTGTCCAACTCCTTGTCTGTTGCAAACCCGGCCTCTGTCCATGCAACTGTCAAGGGTTGGGCCTCAAATTACTGGGAGATTTGAGTATATGAGCAAAACTGGATGAAATTACTGAAAGTACCCTCCCTAAGCATTAATTTATCATTTCACACTTTTCCATATTGACAAAGTCCATGTCCTTGGGCAACCCAGTTGTCAGAGCGGTACAAAATCCCAATAATCCTTCTCTGTGAACCTTCTGAGGTTTCTCTTCATATATAAATTCCATTGTATGTCACTTAAAGGATTTAAAGTACAATTATGAAACTTTCACATTTCATAAAATGTTGAAGATTGAACGATTTCTTGTGGAGCCCAGCAGAAAACTTCTCATAACATCTACTACCAGTGTCCTGCCAGCAACGTCCGTATTGCTCTTTTTGTCTGCCTAAAATCAACTTGAACACACTGGAATTTACTGATTTGTTGAAAATTAACAGTTTTGGAGCAGAAAGTGGTTTCTTTTGGTTTTACAAAATCTATTTCATCTTTACTGTTTCTGAAGGAGGCTTTTATGCCCTTGGCTCACCAGCTCCCTAAGCTTTGTGCTTTGGTGACAGCATTCCCATAGCTTTTGTATTGACTGACTTTCAATTATTCTCCTTGCTAAGATACTGAGAACCCATTAGGACTGAGATGGTCCATATTTTCATGAACCTTGAGTGTGGTTTGGAGGCCTCAGTTCAGGCAGAGAACCTTCGAAAGTCACAATAATGTTTGTACATCACCGAAGGATTTTGTATAACTGCAGGCTTCCTGCAGTGATGTGTGTGTGAACCCAGAAAACTCCATACTTAGCTCTAGCCATCTTTCTTGACTGACAGGTTATTTTATGTTAATGTCACCCAAGCAGATCTTGCACACAGGATGTTCAATGTCTTAATTTACTTAACCATATGATTGCAAAATAACAAGATGTAATACAAGAGCAGAAAACAATATAATAATTTGTATTAACTACACAATATGATGACATGAGAAATTGTCATCTGTTCATCCAGCTCACACTGAGTTTAACTAAAAAATACCATAACTAGAGGTTAGGGGCTAGAAAATGTATTGAATTGGCCTGGTGATGGTTAATTTCAAGGAATATCTGAGGGAGGGGTGAAGGGGGGGTTATGGGGCTGCAGACCTGCTAACCCCATGCTGTCAGTGTTCCCAGTTGACACAAGAGCAGCGCACAGTCAAGCTGGGCAACACCCCTGTCCCAGCTGTGGCTACACTTGCTCCTTTTATTGTGACTGCCTCCAAGTATGCAGTTCCAGTTTAATAGCCTGAAGATACACACTTCCTACATTTCAGATTGTAGTTTTCGAGTCTGCGATTAGTGATTAAACTCTGATTCTGGGGTTGAACTCTGACTCAAGAAATTGAAGCGGGCAAATGGTCCTATTGCCTTCTGCATTTCACACCCTTAATCCTGTTTTTAGGCATCTTGGTGAATCAGTCTAACATCCTACTAATGAAAATGCTAAATAGATATTTTACGTTGAGCACAGGAGTAATCCTGCACCAATATTTGAAGGCCAGGACGTTTTAGATCTGAGAATAAGCTGGAAAACTCCAGTGAAGTATGTACTGCTTTTACTTTTACCCTATGGGACAGTGGTATTCACGTATTTTTGCCTGTAGGACCGTGCTGGGTGACTGAAAGCCTGTGTAGAATCTGGAACATTTATGGTGCAAACATCATTTCAGCATTCTCCTACGCAAGAGATGATGAAACTTCCTAAGATGAGAGCCTATGTAAATATGTTTTATGCATCAGCTAGGCAAACAGATGAGGGAATGTTGTTTTTAGAAGCTCCAGATGATGGCCATGATCCTGTAATGTGATTATTGTGAGCAGATGTGGTGGGTTGACCCTGGCTGGAGGCCAGGTGCCCACCAGAGCCGCTCTCTCACTCCCCTCATTCACCAAACAGGGGAGAAAAGGCATAACGAAATGCTTGTAGGTCAAGATAAGGACAGGGAGAGATCACTCACTAATTGTTGTCACGAGCAAAACAGACCGAACTTAGAGAGGGAATTCATCTAATTTATTACTAGGCAAAACAGAGTAGAGGAATGAGAAAATAAAATCAACTCTTAAAACACCTCCCCCCACCCCTCCCATCTTCCCGGGCTCAACTTCACTCCCGGCTTCAACCTTCCCCCCCCTCAGCGGCACAGGGGGACGGGGAGTGGGGGTTACGGTCAGTTCCTCGCACGGTGTTTCTGCCGCTTCTTCATCCTCAGGGGGAGGACTCCTCTCATCGTTCCCCTGCTCCAGCATGGAGTCCCTCTCACGGGGTGCAGACCTTCAGGAGCAAACTGCTCCAGCGTGGGGTCCCCCACGGGGTCACAAGTCCTGCCAGCAAACCTGCCCTGGCGTGGGCTCCCCTCTTCACGGGTCCACCGGTCCGGCCTGGAACTTGCTCCAGTGTGGGCTTCCCACGGGCCGCAGCCTCCTTCGGGTGCCTCCACCTGCTCCGGCGTGGGGTCCTCCACGGGCTGCAGGTGGAATCTCTACACCCCCTCATCCTTCCTCCATGGGCTGCAGGGGGACAGCCTGCTTCACCATGGCCTTCACCACAGGCTGCAGGGGGATCTCTGCTCTGGCACCTGGAGCTCCTCCTCCCCCTCCATCTGCACTGACCTTGGTGTCTGCAGAGTTTCTTACATCTTCTCACTCCTCTCTCCGGCTGCAAAAGCTCCCTCTCTAAGTGTTTTTCTTCTTCTTAAATATGTTATCACAGAGGTGCTGATTGGCTTGGCCTTGGCCAGCGGCGGGCCCGTCTTAGAGCCGGCTGGCATTGGCTCTATCAGACACAGGGGGAGCTTCTAGCAGCTTCTCACAGAAGCCACCCCTGTAGCCCCCCCGCTACCGAAACCCTGCCACGCAAACCCAACACAGCAGAGAAGTACATCCATCTGCAGCCCAACTAATTCGTCCTCTGCAGATCCAGTGCAGGACTGGGGTCTAACTCTGCACAGCCACCATTGCCGGCTGTGATTCAGGAGAACTGGGCAATGTCAAAAAGGTTGAGCCTGTCACCCTGAAAGAGATGAAGAGGCATCAGAAGACCAAGAACCCTACCATCCATGCTGAGACAACACTTGTTCAATTAAGCATCTTCTGACTGTGTGGCAATAGCCTGTATCTCGATGTGCGAAATCCCTGGCTCACTGCTAGCCTCAGACGTGATAGCTGTCTTAAAACCCCTCAGACTGAGAGGTGGTTCTTCCACTGGGGACAGTGGGGTCCATCCCCTCCTGACCACTGAGGGTCACTTCAGCAATCCTTTCAGAGCTATTTTCTTTGCAGGAAACACGAGAGCAGCAGGGCGTATGCCAATGCCAAGCCTGGTGCCACGGTCACAGAAAAGGAAATCCCTTACTCCTGCGTGGTAAGCCTTCCCCCCACCCCAGGGAAAGAAAACTTTAGAGCTGCCACTCTAAGCTAGCTATTAACAAACCTGTTCTTTTGCAGAAGTAGTATGTGTACGTATGTGTGTGTATATATATTTATTTATATAAAAGAATATCAAAAAGACTACCCTCCATAAATTGCAATGGCTTCTTCTGTATTCTTATTAATGATTAATTTAAACCTTGATGTCTAACTCTTCTTGAGCATTCCTGACTAGAGTAATTAATTTATAGTTTGTTCTGAAAGCATATCAGCAAATGGGCATCAATGCAGATAGCCATTTATTGCTCCAGCAGTGAGGTTAAACAGCTTGTGCTTTTAACTGCATGGTACAAAAGATATAAAACTATTTACGTGACATATTAATCCAGGATGACCTGATATAATGTGACAGTAAAAGCGCTTTTCCCAAAGAAGGGAAATGTGTGCTTTGCTCAGTACCTCCTGCTGACTCTGTGCTCCAAGTGAATAAACATACAGCTGAATTCTCCCAGCCAGGTGTGATTCAGGAACAAACTGGCAGCACATCTTTGTGTCTGCTAATGTCAATTCTGACTCACAGAAGTGGCCCAGCACCGGCTCTGCAGTCAAAATGCTTGCTCTATTTTCTCAAGAGTCAACACAGAATATGCCACAAGCACAGAAAAATCACCTGGTTTAAATCTCTGAAGAATGACACACCATGGTTTATACTGATATACAATGAAGTATCACATGCAAGAGTGATGTTTCAGAACTCATCCACCATAGATGAAATGGAAGCAAAAAGGGAAATCTTGCATGAAGTAGACAGTAAATAATCTTAAAGACAGCTTACAAAGTCCAATCTCTACAGAAGTCCTAGTGATCTGAATGAGAAAAGCTTATGTTGGAACATCTCATCTGAAATAATCTGCTTCTCTGAACATGCAGTCACACTCTCTCAGCCTGAAGCTGCTAAACCGTCCAGCAGGTCAGGCAAGGAAAATTGCATGCTGAGTTTGAATATTTATCCTGTTCTTCTATGTCTGAAGTTTAGCTCTGTACCTTTATCTCTGCTCAGAAAAAACATGAAACAGTTAAACTCAGCTTGACAGCTCAATTTAGGCTGCACATAAGAGCACATTAGCTCTTGACTGTAAAATTCACACCTGGATTTGAATAAGTCACTCTTGTCTTGGTATGGTAATGAGGAAAAAGAGGGTTAATAAAAGATATGGTCATATACCTAAAGATAAGAGAAGTTGGGTGATAGGTACCCATGTCTGAACAGTCTTCCACAGGACTCAACTCTCATAGAATAGAAGAAAAACCAAGCAACCTCATGGCTAATTATTGTAATGGGATACTGACAGTTGCTATTGGCCGAGAAAGAATTCACATGTTTCAGATCCTCTAATTCACTGTGATCCTTTAGATGCTAAGCTCTGAAGCAGTGCTGAGTTTGGCAAAGCGAGGACAAAACCCCATTCCTATTCTAAGCATGCTACTTTAGCTACTAGCTTTTCATTCAAGAAAGGCATTTGTTGACAGCAAAATTATTTTCTTAGAAAAACACTAAATGAGAAGATGACAAATGCTGTTGTGAATGTTCATACAACTCCAGGAGCAATCAACCATGATTATTCAGTCAGGGGTCCTGCAGGAATGGATAGAGCTAGAATCTTGAAATTTGGCAAGAATAAGGTCCTCAATAAGGAGTAGCATTTAGAGTTGCTCTGCAGAAAATCTAGTTTTATTAGCCAGATTCATGCTCATTTGGAATTGACCATGTGCAGTAGAACATCTTGTCTGTATGGATGCAATTAAGAGATGCACAGTGAATCGTTGCCCTGCAGTTAGTGTAACATATGCTCCAGTACTTCCAGACGTGACTACTGAAGTTGGTAGCAAAATCCTGATGTCTTCAACAAGGCCTCAGTGTTAGTCATATAAAAACTGCTACGTGCGAAAGCAGCTGGGGATCTCTCCCTTCCCTGGAAAAATGTGAGAAAGAGAAGAGGAATCCATGCTGAGGAACTGACTGCAAGGCTGGAGAGGCCAGTAGGTAAAGCCCTGGCTTGGAGCATTGAGGAGACAGAACAGTATTGCTACCCAGTCTGTGACCTGCTGTTTGCCTTCTGGCAGATGCTTTTGTATCTCTTACAATTTGCCTTGCGCATCTCAATAAGAAATCCTCAGCCTGACCCCTACTAAAGGCATTAGACCGTTCCTCTTCGGTCTCCATAAGCATTGATGTAACGTGCTTAACATTTAAATCCCACGGCCATCGGTACTGTACTCTCTGGAAGAAGAAAGGCTTGATCACTGTGCCGGACCAGTGTCACAGCATCTTGGCCTCAGGGACAGAACCTCACTTGGTGGCTTCAAGGCCTGTTTGATACAGGACAGTAGGAGGCTGCACTCTAATGAGGCAGTGATCTGAGGAGAAGTCATCTTAGTCCCAGCAGCAGTTGTGGGTCTGAAGCCTCCTTAGGTCTGTGGTGCCAAAATCCAGGGCTAAACTTTGCAAATCTCATGTATTTCCCTAGTGACCTATCCTGAATGCTGGCTGCATGCAACCCCCACTGGAACCGTGTACAGCTCCCCACTTGAACTGGCTGATGTGAGCCCATCTCTCATCATGACAAGCCCAGCGGGTGATGCACAGGCTCATCTGGCACTCCCGTTCATGACCAACTCTCCAGCTCTGCAGATAATAGGACCGTGCTGAAGCTTTAAACAGGGCAAACAGTTTCAGGCAAGGTAAGGACAGACGAGATTTTTACCCATCCAGAATTTATTTATGTGAGGTTTCTAAAGTTCAGTACTTTTTACTCCACCGCTGTGTGCTTTACTGCTGTTTTCTGGAATCAGGAGAGGAAGTAACAAATTAACACAAGGGAAAGTGTTCTTGCAGCAACACCACGGTGGGAAGAAAGTCATGAACTGCTGGAAATCCACCCAAAAACATTCCTCTGATCTTCCAAGATTTTTTTAATCTCTGTTCCAGATCCCAGAGGTCTATAATGCAACAATTTTTGGATAGGTCCGCACAACTCTGATGCCAAATTCGAAATGGGATTTTTGATGCTCTCTCCTGACTAGTTTCCTTTTCACAAGTCCAGGGGTTGGAACGTTTCCCTCCTCACTCTGCACTTGAGGTATCCTGCTTTTAGCAAACCCTCAGGAGCTGGGGTGATGGTGGGAACATAGGCTGGGCACCAGCCGGACACCACACTCAGAAAAGCCATCTGCTGCGGCCAGGAGCTCTGTGAACTGTGAGGCTCTGTGAGGCTGCTGCCTCCTCTTCCAGGGCTCCCCCAGCTCTTTCTTTTCCTGCATGAATGCCACTCTCATCCAAGTGAGCAGGTCTGCCCTGCCTTCTTTAACTCTGCCTCTAATTCCAGGATGAAATTGCCTGCTCTGGAGCCAGAGCTGGATTCTCCAGAACTAATTTGAACATCTGCATTTGAAAGACGCAAGTTACATTGTTTAAAAGCAGGTCAGATCCTGTTCAGCCACAATAGCCAGCAGGTAATTCAAGTGGGAATCAGCAGCTTAGGCCATGGATTTGTATGTATCACGCAAATGAATGTAAACACCCCCTCCTCATCACCCCAAGGAAGGTAATGGAGAGCACTGGCTGGCTTCTCCTTCACACAGCAGTTGTTAAAACATCACTACAAGGTCACGGACAACATTCCAGCTCATCGAAACTGCAGATAAACACACTTCCTTCCCAAAGAGCATATGAAAACAGCTGTTTGTCATTATAATGTATTGCAGATGATTTTGTGCCTCTTCAAAGGCAGTTGTTCTTAGATAATCCAAAGGTAGCAGTCTGAGAAGCGCGTATCACCTGCACTGAGCTCTGCTGATTGGAGAGGAAGCTGGAGCAGAGGAAAGGGAATGATATGCCAGACTCACAGGTTTGCATCCCACATTTGTTAACATGCTTTTGTGAATTAAGTGGGGAAAAAATCAGGTGTTTAATGACCAGAATTCTGAGGCAGGCAACATGTCAAACATTTCTTCTATGGTCTTAGAGTAACACTCATTTCACTTTCCTTGCTTCAAATGTGTAGGCTGGGCTCATCCTTGTGAGACTGGGGGCAATGTGGACCTGCACAGCAAGGCACGACTGCGGGGTGCAGGAAGGGTCTGTGGGGAGCACACCAGCAACAGGGGCAGAAATGGGAGCATCCCATGTGAGGCAAGCGATGCAGGAGCTCCAACACCATGGAAAACCAGACCCACTTGCACAGGGAAAGAGGAGAATGGGATAAGTCCAAGGACCTGGCTTGGGCAGGCACAGAGGCGGGGGCAGCCAGGGTCCCAGCTGAAGGACTGGAGGTGGACTGGGAGGTGTGGGTCCTCCACTTGCTCTGAAACAGCCTGGAAAGCAGACAGCTCTGCATTTCTCCTGCAGTCAAAAGCATACAGACAAGGAACCCATACTGTGTGTGCCTGCTGAGGAAGCAGCCCACCAGGTCCTGTGGGGCCTCCTGGCAGGAGATAGGAAAATATATAGTAAAAACTGTGTTCTTGTACTGTCCTTGTCCTTTCTTTAGTTGTAAAGCTACCCAGGATAGTATTTGTTTATCATCCTAGGCTTGCACATGTGAACGGAGTGCCGACTCGGTCTTTAAAAGCCCCCGCAGCGGGCAAGCTTTCTAAGGCCAAATTAAAACCATTAGTTTGCTGCATGATCAATTGGGATGACTGACAATTGATGAAAATGCTTTGGAACAGACAGAACCCTCAGAAATAAATAACTCAGTTCTTCCGAACTGAAGGCAGCCCTCCATCCCCCAAAACCACTTCTGTTAAGATGCTGTTTACACAGATTTAATCAGTTGTGTCACTGGGGTACAGCAAAAACAGCAATGTGACCTGCTGAGATTTAGCACCAGATTGCGATTTACAATCAAGGCACCAAGAGTCACTGAAGTGCATAGCTCCCGCCCCAATTACTAATTAATCAGACCCAAAGAGGTCTCCATAAAAGGCATAGCAGTCAGCTGTGAGCCCTATAAATTCAAAGGGCTTCTCCATCCTTTATGTAGGAAAGGTGACCTGGGAAGCTTTGCATCTTGTAGTTAGGAGCTGGTCACAGGAGAAAGCAAACTTGTTAAAGTTTTTCGGGTTTGTTGTTGTTTCCCCCCCCTCCCTCCTTAATAAGAATGCAGCTAGCTTGTTTACAGTAAAGCATTGTTAAAAAGGCAGTGTGAGATGATGGGATGAAATGAGTTGGGTAACTTGCTTTCTTGAAAGTGTGTGAATATTCACATGCTTTTGGTTTGTTTAGTTGTTTGTTTATTTTTTAAAATTTGCTTAAAAGCATTAACAAAGCGGCAATAGTTGTATTGGTTTCTAGTAGCGAGATGGTAACACAATGGCTCAGAGAGGGCAAACCACAGCCCTGTGCATCACCACGTGCTGCAGGGACCCAGACCCTGCTGGTCCCGCCTGTGTGTGGGGCTGCTTCTGTGGTCGGAAGCTTGTCCCTGCAGCAGGACACCGGTGGTGACCCACTGGCAATGCAGGCAGCAGATCCCAGCAGGCAGCGCACCTTGGACTGTGTGCTGCCATGTGTGTGCGGGGAGCAGATCTCGCTGCTGGCATGCAGGCAAGGTGTCAGTGGTTTTGGGGGTGCTGCCAGGGCAAGGCCAGAGGGGGAGTTAGCTGGGGCGACCCCCTGGGCTGGGAGGGCCTGGTGAGCCCATCACTTGGATGCTGGTGGCACTCGTTCTTTAACTTGGCACTGACCTTGCTCCTGGCTGACTTGGCCATGATGTGTGTTGGGCTACGTCATCTTTATTGGAGTCCTTCAAGAGTGCTGCTGCCTTTGTGTGGCAGCAGCCACTGAGCCCCTCCAAAAGGGGCAACAGGGCTTTGCCAGTGGCCGTGGCATCTCTGGGGTTGGGGCTGCAACAAGGCCTGTCACCCACGGAGGGGGATCGCAGGGAACGAGGCAAGGGCTTGCATTATTTGCTTGTTGAACTCTTGCTGAGGTTACAGGACTTGAGGCTTTAAAAGCCACACTGTGGGTACCCAGCTGGGCTGGAGGTGAGCAGTGCTGCTGCCCAGGGGCTGATGGAGATGCCCCTGTGCGCATTCCCCAGCAACCTCCAGCTCCTCTCCAGGGGTCAGAGCATTTTCCACTGCCGTTGTCTCTAGACTGGTGTCTATTGGGCTCAATGGGCTCTGAAAAACATCTCAGAGTACCTCAATCATTCCTCAATGTATCTTTTAATTATTTCAAGGCAAAAGGAATAGTTCTGACATTTAAAAAAAAAAATAGAGAAGGAAATACAAAGGAATGAACTAGATCCTCCCATTTGATGTTTTTGCTCGCTTTATTGCACTTCATCTCATTACTTTTATGGTCAGGCCAATCCTTCTTGATGCTGATAGTCCAAAATATAAAACGCACAGTTTTTAATATAAAAATAATACATGCTTTAAGATGAAACCACAAGATATTGTGAAAACAGGAAGTTCAGTGTGTTATTAAAGTGGGTTATTTAAGTATAAATATTCTATTTTTTTGAAGAGTTCTGTCTATGTTTTAGGAGATTATATAGATTTATTTTTTGAGAGCTAGAAATAACAGGGTAAAATCACGCTGGTGGTATTTTTCTAGTCACTTTGTCAAATGCACGACTGTGCACATTACATTGGGGAAAGAAAAAGCCTTCCCTCTTCTCACCCCTCGGCAACATAACAGGGAACAGAACTGCACATCTGTAAATAAATGCATCATTAGATTCTCATCAATTTGTAAGCTTCACTTGATGTATGGCTAAAATAATCCCACAAGGATAACTAAAGAAATGTTTGCTTTCAAGCACACACAACACAGACCAGCAGAAACATTATTTCAGTTGAACAGGGGGTTTTTTTGGTTGTTGGCTATTTTGTTGGGTTTTTTTCTTACAACAGTCCACACTGAAGAATTATTTTAGATGCATTGCTACCAATATATTCATTAGCTGAGGATCTCTGGACATATTAAAAGAACACAGTAAAACAACTAATGATGCACTTGAGCAGTAACAGGTTGTCATTAGAGCAGCATCTG
Organism: Grus americana; assembly: GCF_028858705.1. Classification (NCBI taxonomy): domain Eukaryota; kingdom Metazoa; phylum Chordata; class Aves; order Gruiformes; family Gruidae; genus Grus; species Grus americana. Next base: position 31,319,719 of record NC_072857.1, read on the forward strand.
CTCTCATCAGAGTTAATTATTCAGTTGCTTTGTTTTCCAAGTAGGTGTCTGGTAGAATTTAGCAGAATCTTAATTAAAACACATTTTCAAACTCCATGGATGCTCATCTCATCTAAAGAAATCAAGACAATTTCCACCATAAACATCAAGCTTCAGTTGAGCCATCAAACAGCAGAAGGATCTCAGCCAAGGCAAGTTTTAGGCATTAACCATTGCAGTGCCAGTGGGATGCAGGTTGCTGTGAACTGATGCCCTGATGAACTCCCCCGATAAACTGTCCTATGCACAGATCAATAACCAACACAGGGACGTGGTTAAGTAACGAGAATACTCATACCGTGTAATTGCTTTCACTGTACAAACCCCTCAGATGCTGCATGTTAATTCTGAGCTGTAGAGGGGCAGCATGTGCGTGCGCTCCCTAAAGCTGTGAGTCGCTCCATGTTCAGGCGCAGACCTGCCTTTCTGTCTGCTTCGGCTCTTCTGAACACCACCGCCCTGGGCAGGTGCCCCAAGCTGACCTCACAGCGCGTGTTGGTCATTCGGAAACTTTTTATTTCCCTGCGCCCTTCTGCAGTGCTGGAAAAAGATGGTTTTCCTCTTATAAAAACTTCTCCCTTGGAAAGCCAAATGGAAGTGTTCTGTCTCTTGACATAAAAAGATTAAGTGATTACTATGAGGCTGCATTGACTGTCAGAAACTTGCCACTAATACAGTAGCCACAGACATGCCAGAGAACTTTTCCCATCGGATGTGGTAAACCCAGCGTGGTCCCAGTGAGGATGCTTGCAGGGAGGGAGCGGGGAACTGGACAAATCCGTGGCTGTGCGTTTGCACTCAGCTAAAAACTGCCTGTAAAGGAAACAGCCCTCTGAGGTAAACGAGCTTAGGTTCAACCTGCTTCACTCGAATGCCGTGATCTACGGTTACTTTCCAGGGTCTCCTCTTTATTACATTTCAGCAAGCGCCTACCAAAAAAGTTCAGTCTAGGAGTAAAAGCTTTATTTCCCAATGGCCAGCACAGCATATGAGAACTGGAATCTTAAGCTTGGACTTGTTTACTGCAGTCTGTTGACTTACACTTGGAGCGGGTCGGGAATTTTCTATCATAAAAATGCTATTTCATCAAAAGAAAATGTTTCATGCTTTATAAGCAGGCTGAGACAGCTGGATTCAGCCTTGTGGATGGGGATGGGAATGTTCTGATTTTTCATGTTGAAACTGTTTTTATAAAAACATTTTTATTAGTAATCTTATACACAGTTTTTTGAAAACTATAAATGAAAGGAAAAAAAATCAAAATTGTCATGAGACATTTCGGGTTTACCATAATGCAGTATCTATTTCAATCTTGTTTTACAGTGCATTTCAAAGCTTTTTAGGTTGGTGATGTTTGGGAATGGAGCTGCACCTGGAGAAGTTTACTTTTGTTTTTGCTTTTCTGATCCCTTTTAAAATAAAAGCTCTTCTAGTAGAGTGTATCTGTCTGTCATGAAAGGGAAAAATGGAAATCTATAACTCAGTGACTGTATTTTAATAGCTTGCACAATTTTTTTCAAGTCTTTTTGAGGAGCTGAATGAGCAACCCTCCATGGAGCAGGGATAATGCCAGGCTCTGCAGTATCGCAGGAATTCTGACTTGGCTGATGGAAATACCTTCTGGGTTGGGCTCCTTAAGGGAAAACAAACCTCTGAAGAACACTAAGACATTTCTTTATATGTATTCTCCTCCTCTTCCTCCTCCTCCTTGCTGCTGCTTCTCACCTCAGAGCAGCTGTAAGAAGTTGCCCTTCAAAGTCAAATTGGACTTGGAAAGAAGATCCCGAGGAGCTGTTTCCCCACCACTGTCCTCCCTCTTCCCACCAGCAGTGACTCAGGATGAAACTGCCAGCTTTTCCTTCTTGCCTGGATGACTTGTCAGATCTCACACCCGACAAACGGCACGCTGCAGGAGCACAGCAGTCCTGGTGAGGGGAGGTGGACATGTCAGGGCATCCTGAGGGGTTTGACAGGATACACGTTCATTTTTCATCCCAGGCCTGAGCAGTTGGACTTGCCGTTTCTGGCACACTGGCTTTATGGGCAACAGGGCTCAAAATAAGAATAAGCTTATAACCACAGTGCTACCACCACCTCTGAAACCACAAGCTTTTCTCCAGAATAATCAGGCTTGTATCAGAATTGTTCTGAAAACCGTCTCAGGCTGAATGGTCCACGTCTCTGAGAGCACATGCTGAATAACTGATAACCTGAAGAACTCGCCCACAGTTTTATCCCTCAGGAACAATCCAGGCTCCCCAAACTCACGCCGTTAGGAACCGTGCCACGAGTGTTCACACACTCCTCCGCTGACTAACAGGCAAAGCAGGCAGGTGGATCAACAAAGCTGTGGGCTGATGTGGGTGGCATTTTCATGCCACAGCACTGGCAGATGACGTGGACCACTGCCACGTTTGAGCTGTGGGCTCCTGCTTCAGCAGGCACTGAGCAGTCGTGGCTGCATCTGCCAGGCGGCTGCTGCTGCACTGATAGCCTGTGTCCGGGGAGCTTTGCTGCTGTACTTCCTTTTAAAGCTCCATTTTTGCCTAGAAAAAAAGACATATTTAAGGACCCCTCAGTGTTGGAGGATGCTTGTGTGTGATCACTTATGGCTTTCAAATCTTTCAGAATGGTTGCTGGGATTTGCTGCTTGGAGAGAACAGACGGTGCCTGGGTCGTAGTCCCCACTGTGAGACATGGTGCCCTGTCCTGAGGGAAGGTGGCATTTTGGAGGGGAAGGGCTTGCTGATGGTCCTGCTCCTGTCATCAGAGCATTTGTTGTGCAGAGTGAAAATAAATGAAAGCAGTACTTTGGGCTTCACAAAAGCATCTTATTTACTTGCTGAGTGAGGCCTTCTGGTTTCTCCTGAAGAGGAGCTGCTGCGCAGCAGAGGTAGGCGCTGGGGCCTGCGAGCAGCACGTGTGTGTAAGCTCCACGTGGCATCTTCCGATGAAAGACATCAATGATGAGCCGGTGGCACCTGGGCCAGGGCAGAGGAGAGGGACACCGCTCCTGCTGCTGTGGTGTAGTCATGGTGACTCGGCCAAGCTGCAGTTCTTGCACGTGGCCCTCGTTTTTGGGAGGGAGGAATGTGTATTTACTCACTGCTGCGTGCCACCAGCAGAAAGATCTACCTTATGCCATCCAGTCTAATCAGAGCTGGGGTCAAACAGTTGATCAGCCAAATTTCGTGCGCACACCTTTGTAAGTAAGTGTATGTGCACGTGCACACAACTCACAGCCAGCACCTGCGTTGTGTGGAGCTCGGCACCCCGGTGCTCCACTACTGAGCTCTGCGGGCTGGGCTGGGACTGTCGAAGGACCAGAAAGGTTGAGACGCGCCACCCCGGCGGGGCACCCAGAGCCTGCCCCGTTCGAGCTGCAGGCGAGAACTCTGCCTTTTTGCTGTGAAGACTTCTGTGCCTGCACAAGTGCGTTTTTCCACCCTAAGCGAGATCAGATGGGTTGTAATAGCGGAGTAGGCAGAGAGGGGGGCGCATAGCAAGCCCGAAACTGTAAGTGGGGAGCTACAGCGATGCAAATAGCTCATTCCCAGAACTCACACTTTCGGCTCAGCAATATGATCTGATCAAATTTGTCAAATTCTTTGACAGTTTAAAAAAAAAAAAAGGAAAATGAGGACTTTATTTGGGTAAATGGATTTTTATTAAAACCTTTATAGCATATTTTGTTTCACTCAGAACTTAACTTGAATCAACGTGCCAAAGACCGAGTTTCTGGTGGAAACTCTGTTTCCTTTCTCTCTTGCCCAGGCCTGACCCAGTATTAGGCACCCGCACCACCCCAGCAGTCCTGCCTGGTGGTTTTGGTGTGGCAGAGGACTAGCCAAACCCTCAGAAAGCACCCGAGGATCTTTGTATGCACGAACAGACACGCAGAGCAGACCTGGGGTGCCCGCGACTGCTGGGGCCTGGCTCCCTGCTGGGCCAGCACAGGGCTGGCTCGGGGTGGGGCAGCTGCGGGACTGAGCTCAGCCCTCTGAGGTGCCCCTGGGCAGGACCCAGCACGGCCTGGGCAGCAGGTGCTCTGAGTTAACCTCTGAGTAAGCTTATTTTTTTTGCATTGATTACAGCTGGAGCCTAGAGGAGCAACACTGAGGCTGAGAGTGGGGCTGGTCTGTGGAGGAGATGCAGCAGTGACCTAGTCCTGATGGGGACACATACAGTGGGGGCTCCCTGGCTGCTTCCCTGCCAGGTTGGGGCCCCTGTGACTGAGACCAGGATCCACCTGTCCCGGGTTCTCTGCTGCCCACCTGCTATTGTTGCAGCAGGAGCAGAAATGCTGTGTGGAGACCACTGAGCGGTTTGGGCTCTGCCAGGTAAGACTGCGTGAGCGTGCTTCCGTTGCTGGGTGGTTTGGTTTGCGGTGCTCTGGGGGGTTGTTACGCCTGGCTTCCTGGCAGTGATGCTACTTGTTGCCTTTTCTGCTGTTTGAACCCAGCTCTGCGGGTTTTGCTGTGATGGTGCCTGAGTGAAGTGTTGCAGAGACTGCTTCTTGCTGGCCTTGGGAAAATGGAGATGAGAGCAAGTGATTTAATGTTAATGGGAGGGAAGGGGGAAGCTACCCGCTTGGGTGTAAAATCTGTTTTTAAAATCAAGATGCTTAATGTGCTCTGAAGTGCATTGTTGCTGCCAGGGTTTGACCCAGTTCTCTGTTCAGCTGGGCTGGCTGGTTTGGGGAAACCACCTCCTTTCAATGCAACTATGACATCAGCTCGATTAATCAGGCTCCATACAGTGAAAGCATTGAAAGCCAAAAAGTCCTCTGTGACATTTATCTCTGTCTTCATTCCTGGGGGAAAAAAACACAGGCACACAAACCCCTCCTAATGAAAATCAGACAGTGTGAGCAAGTGGCTCTGAAGCAAAGTTTTTCAGCTCCTAAACTGTACTTCAAGTCATTACAAGCTTTGCTTGCCAACGTTACAGTAGCTGAAGCAGTATGTACAGCCTGTGATACGCAGACTGGAGTAAAATCTTCTTCATGACATTTTGTTGTATGGGAAAGCTTGAGTTTTTGGAAGACGCTCCGATAACACAATATGGAAAGCATGCTATCTTAGCATTTCCTACGCCGACTTGGAATGCCTTCTGTTTGGAGAAGATCCACTGGCAAGTGAGGGAAGGTCTGAACAGTCAATTTAGATTTTTCTTTTAAATGTATTCTGTATGCATATACTGTGGTTATTTTGAGATTTTTGCCTTCTGGAATGATTACTGTCTGATACCAGATAGAAAAGTCATTATGCATAAAACATAGGTGTACAACGAGTTCAATAGCTTAGGGGAGTTGTGGATGGAATCAATTAAGTTTCATTAAGGGGCACGGACCTTATTTGTCTTTAAAACCCTATTCCACACCTGCAAAGCCATTAACATTAAATTAAAATTGGTTGTAGAGGCTGCTTTTTTTTTTTTCCTCTGAAGTGTGGTTTTGCTGAGGACAACTAGATACCCTAAGAAAGGAGCAACATGCAGTTGCTGTCTCTGGGTCAAATGCACGGATCTCGCTGTGTCTCAGTCCCTTCTGTGTTTATGTCCTTCCATGCCCAGCTCAGACAGGCTTGACATAATTTTGGGGGGAAGATGGAGTCCTAACCTCTTTGAGTTAGACTGGCATTGGTCCCCTCTGGTCTGTACCCACGGGTCTGGCAAGCATGACTTGCCCAGAGGGGAAGGGCAGTGCCTTCTGTCCCTGTTTGAGCGTGCAGGGACAGCTCGTGCCCTGTGGTACAGCTGTGTTGTGCAATGGGAGCATCCGCCTCTCTCTTTCAAAGAGCTTACAACTTGCAGGGGAGTGTAAGCGAGTGGGATCTTATCACAATATGTAAAAGTGTTTTGTGCATTATATCTGTATTACCTAAATGCCTTCAAGATGGCTGTGAGTGGTGGGAGGATTGATGTGGTTTGACTGGAATGGTTGGCTGGCTGGTCTGTGTCGGTGGAGAAGAGGGAAGGATGTGCAGAAGGAACGGCAGCAGTTGTGTTGTGGGGAGTGGCATAGCAGAAAGGACAAAGATGGCTGTAAGGGAGCTGCCAAAGTGGCTGGATAACCCTGCTCATCTACAGTATTAGAGCAAACAACCGTGGGGCAGGAAAGTGGAAGCTCCCCAACCAGCTAAGGGGAGCGCCTTGTACTGCCTGTCTGTATGGAGCAAAGACAAAATAATACTACTACTTCCTTCTTGTCCCCCTCTGAAGGAAACCCAACAAGAGGACAGTTACTAAACTGGGCAGACAGCCTCCTGCGTATCCACAGCTTCTGCTTGTTGCCTTTGCCCTGCTCAGAGCACAGCACAGCTCTGGGGTGGAGCGTGACCTTCTGAATGGCCGCCCACCCCTGGGACATGCTGCTGGGGAAGGCGGGGAGCCCTGCTGGCTCTTCGCCTCCTTCACGCTGTAAATAGAGCTTGGGTGATGTGACTGGGTGCAGCAGGGCCAGCACCTGGCCTTACCTAAAACCTGGCCCAGTAAGCCCTGAAGCTGCTGAGCTGTAGCTCCAGCAGCCTGATCCAGCTCTCTGTGCATCTGGGTAACATGTCAAAAATGTGGGATGCTCAGCTCCACCGTGGCTTTGTGGAGCCCTTAGTCACAGCCTGCGAGGGAAGGGGAGGCAGTGAGCTGCTGGCACAACCTCCCTTCCTATAGAAGCACAGCTGGCACCGGCCTTTGGTTGCTGTTGTCCAGTGATTGCTCTTCATCTCTAGTCAAAAAGTCATTTGCTTACCGTGCTGCTAATACCTGTGTGTTGTCGCACCGATGTGGACATGCACGTTGCAGGCTGCCCCCTTGGCTCTGGGGAGTGCCTGCCATGGGTAGAGAAAGTGTCCAGGCCTGTTGCTGAGCTCCTGGTTAGCACCTGGCTGCTTGTAAGGAGCATTTGCTAAAATTTGTGGCTATAAGCTAGCAAGGACAGCAGCTTTTCCTCCTTTCCTCTCTCCTCTTGGAGGATGCATCTGTGCAGTTGCCAAAGTATCTGCTGATGCCTGCTCAGCCCTGGGCTGTAGTGGATGCTGTGCAGTATAAAGCCAGTAACCTCCATGCTGTATGCAAGCAGCTAGAGAAAGGCAATCCAGAAAGAGCATGTGAACAGAAGGCTGGAGAAAGAGCCACTTGATTATTCGGTTCTTAAGAGGGGGGTAAAAAAAATTGCTGCGAGAACAGCAGAACTTATGAATGCTGTTTTTTCTCTGGCGTTCTCTCCCATGGCTTGATTATGTTGCATTCATCCTGATTAAAGCTCTTCCTGTGGCTGGAGTATTCATAGTGTTGCTTTCCCATGTAGGATCTGTGGTATCTAATAGCATGGGTAATTTCACATTGCAGTCTTGTTCTTCAGAGGGGACAACAGTTCAAGTCTCTCTACGTATTTTCTTGAGACTCACAGGAATTTGGTACATCTGAAATTCCTCTGCGGCATTAAATTTGGCTGAAATCAGCCATCAGGGCATAGTAGTACTAGAAAGGACGTGGAAATAAATAGTGCAGTTGCGTAAATCTTTCTTCCTTAAGAAACCGGGGGGAAAAATATATATGTTAACAGCATGCTATTGAATACCAGGGTCACGTCATCTCCCACATCCCCAGCTGAAGGTGTACAGGGCTTGCTCACATGGTGCTTTGAGCGTGCCTGTTCTTATCAGGCTCTGATCCTGCAAACACTTGGGGTTTTTTGGCTCAGTAAGTGTTGTGGAAGCTGCAGAGCTCTTGCAGGACTGGAATGAGGCACATGTGTACAGCTGGTGAGGCCAGGGCATTAGGCTGGTTCATGGTGGAGGGGGAACAGCCTGCACTCCTGAATCTGGATGAGGCTTCTCAAAGTGCTACTGCTGGGTGGCTGAATGCGTCAAAATACTGTTCCCATGGGCAGAGGGATCTGCTGGCCCAGCCCAGGCAAAGGCTGTAGCACAGGACACCCTCCTGGGAGGTGCCAGCATGTCCCTATGCCTCGTGGGTGCTGATGGTGAGGGCAGGGTCTCATACCAGAGGGTTCCGGGGGTGCTGCTGGTGCCCTGGGTCTAGCAGAGGTCTCCGCTGGCTCCTGGGCCGGGGGGAGGAGGGCTGTGTTCATGCCTGGGATGACATGCCAGGAAGGAAAATGGCTTTTTGGGAACCATGGCCTTTGGTGTGAGCTGACATAGAAAATGAGGTGCCCATGGGAGGCATTGAATCCCAGCTTTGTTTGGGGAGGGAGGAACTCAAAGTTTAGCAAAACATTCCTAATCCCAGAAAAACACTTCTTCGAAACGCTTCTTCCAGCAAGATCCCAGAGGCGTGACTGGATCTGCAGAATCCAACGTGAAGCCCATTTCTCAAGCCTCTGCCGATCGGCGCCTTGGTGTGGGCATGGCCAAGCACTGCTGGCAGTCACTCCGGCTGCTCAGCGCTCAGCGCTGGCACCAGCCAGAAACAAACAGGCAAAGTGCCACGCCAAAGAAAAGGGAAACATCTTACTCCTTATTTAATCAATATCAACAGACATATTAACAATCGCATATCAACATGCACAATTATTTGTAACCCACCAGTAAACATGCTTGTTAGGCCAAATCCGGTGGTCCCCTGCAGAGGTGAGAAAGGAGGAGTGTGTTTGGGAGTGCACCGTCTCCCCTGGGGATGTGGATGGGCCAGGTGCAGGGTGCTGCCAGCACGGAGCTGCCCAGGAGGGGTGCCAGAGCTCCAGAAGCATAGTGGCTCCCAGGGTGGCACATGTTCCTGGGCTGCTGCGCATGAGTGATGAGCACGAAGTAATCTCCTCTGCCCAGATGTGCCTGCAGTGACCACCACGTCTGCTCTGGGCCACACACATTTACCCTCATGAGAACTTTGCACAAAAGCCCGGAGCTTTGTTGTTGGTGGCTGCCTGTGGCTGGTGATGCTGCAGCTCCATGTTACGTGGTGCTATGGGCTAGAAGAAAAGGTGGTGTCTAACAAGTAGAAAAACAAGGTCTGGCCCCCAGCAGGGTGATGATGGCCTCAGTGCTTGGGCCCTGTTGCAGGCTCTGGCAGCAGCAGGACAGCTTGCATCAGGGTGGTGTGAACCAGTGGTTAGTAGCCTGCTGAGCACAGCTGTGGCTAGAGGAAGCACTCCTGGAGTGGGTCTGGGGAGGACCTGCAGGAAGGTTGATGATGATGGGTGAGCCAGAGCACAGCTGGGGCTTCAGGCTCTTACCTGTGCAGAGGGAGGTGGTGGTGCTGTTGTTATGGCATTGGTTTAAGAATAAACTAAGCCTCAGTCCTCCTTATCCATGTGAATTGTATCTCTGGCAAATGAAACGCAGAAAAAGCCTAGTGGTGGTCTTCTCACTTCTTTCCTGGAACAAGTGAAGTTTCATGACTCCCACTGGCTGCAACAAGGGTATGTCCGTAAAGAGAGGCAAAAATGGACCTCTGCTTTAATGTGAGGAATGTGAGAGTCTTTCCCTAGTGGTTAAAGCCCCTCCGAGGTGAATGTGCTATTGAGGTGAGCATGTGTTGGCAGGAGAGGCAATGCAGCCAGCTTGGGTGTTGGGCTGGTGGGAAAGATGCTGCCTCCCCCCTCCTGGGGCCAAGGGGCAGCGTGCCCACCATACATCGGGGACACCAGAGCTCGGGTGTGGGCTGCCTTTCCTGAGTGCTCTCTGGGCATTAGCTTGAAGAGCATCCGCTCCCGGCAATATTTACAAATATATCTGCCTCTAAAATCTGCCCGAGTTTATCAATGAGGTGGGGATAGCATTACAGAGCTGTGCGCACACATGTTATACATTCCCCTGGCAATAATTCCTTCCTCTAGTTATGTATTTAGTGCATTCCTCCAGTATGATAATCATAAACATGCTTTAAAAAAAAGGCTAAGAAGGTCAAAACAAAACATATAAGCTGGTCAGATAGTGGGAAGGGGCTGCTGCAGCAGCCCCTGAGGCTGGGACTTCTGTGTCCTGATGGCGTCTGCCCTCTGAGGACAGTGGAGCTACTCCATGCTGCAAGAGCAGAAATGCCGTGGCGGGTGGGTAGGTGACAGCAGTCAGCCCTGCTCGCTGCCTGCCGGAAAACGGCTGGGGCTGGAGGGGCACAGGGGAAAGGAAGGCTAAAACATAACAGAAGTAATAGGAAGCAGGTTGAAAATCTTTTCTTTATTTATGTGTCGACCCACAGAGGCAGGGGGAAGCTTTGTGGTACGTTCAGCTGCCGTTAGCCGCCTGCCCTGTGCTGAGGGTGAGGGAGTTGCCGCAGGGCCGCAGCCAGGCAAGGAGCGTGCCATTCCTTCCCAAAGCGGCCGTGTTGTTCTTGGGCTCAAAACCTGCTTTCCCACGGTTTGCACATGAAGCAGTGAGGTGGAGAGGAGCTGCCTGTGTCTGTTCTCTCTGGGGGACTCAGTCATTAGCCTGGCAGGAGCTACTAACCTGGGAGGTCTGGGCAGGAATTAGCAGTTGGTGAAGTTCTTTTCCCCCACACCCTGCTCCCTCACTTCACAGGAGCCGTTAGCTTTCCTGGTGAAACAGATGCTTAAGCATCCTGATGGCAGCATGCTTCCTACAGTCTGAACATGTTACCTGCTTGCTAGCAAGCAGGAGAAGCATTAACTGTGACTGACGGTGGCGAAATGCATCAAAGATGGCTTTTACCAGAAGGGCTTGCCTGGCTTCACAGGTACCGTGTCAGCTGCCTCGCTTCCTTCCAGCTGCCCCGTGTCCCCCAGACCTCCCTGTGAGGCCACGGGGCATGCAAGGATCACAGGGGGCAGCCAGGGGTATCCAAAGGACCTGGTGACGAGCGGGGTGGCATTTCCAGAGGATCGGTGCAGCTGAGATGCTCCCCCTGTGCTGCCTCTCAGCCTGCTGCCGGGCTATGCCGGCCCCGGCACCTGCAGCCTCTGCTGTGCTGATGGGCACTGTGTCCCACTGTGCTGCCAGGGCGAGGGCTGCTGGGTTTGGGGGGGAAAAAACAGCCCTCCCAGGACACGGTAGTGCTGAATAGAGACATATTTGGGAAAGGCAGCAACTTTCTGCTTCTATCTCTTCCCGATACACAGGCACTGATGCTATTTTTGCATATTTTCTGTCCACCCAGGGACAATTTAACTGTAGCATTTCAACCAGGCAGCCTATGCAAGCCCTGCTTCCCAGGACTGCCGTGGCAAAACAGACCTCCGTGGTGTCTGATGGTGAGAAGCACACTAATTGGGGTAGCATGGGGGTCCTGGGGAGGGAGGAGGAAGCTTGGGTTTAATGCCTGAAGTGCAAATACTTGGCTAGGAGCACGCGTTGAAGCACTACTGTGTGTGCTTCTCTGTCTGCATTCGTCTTTCAGGCAACAAGCGGCAGCACATTATCGGGTGTGTGAATACATATTTACTACGGTAGGCCCAGAAGGGCTTTTCAACAACTTTCCCTGCATGTGTTGCTAACAAGTCACTCTACAGATTTACCAAGTGAGCAGAATTGCAAATGTTTCTCTTTACAATGAGAAGTAATCAGAGAAGGTCTAAATGGCAAACAGTGATCCAATATATACATTTGTCACAGATATAATGTAAAGTCAGCTCAGCCTCTTTGATGTCACATAAACATGTCATTTTGAAGCGACTCAGTTTTGCTGGCATTTCATCAGTGAGCGCACAACAAACAGCGCCAATTATGCTCCATCGCTGTTTATCATTTGCCTCCTTTAAAATGCCCATCCATTACCAGCAGAGCGGTTTGCAGTGTTTAGTCTCTGGTGGGGATGGTATTCCACAGCCCTCAGCCCCGAGGCAGATTCTCTCTGTCACTGTTTAACCCACTGGTTTAATTACCGTGTGGGTTCAAAAAAAAAACCAACCAAAAAACACTACCCCAAAAAAACTTTGAATTTTGTATTCCAAATGTATGTAATATTTAGACAGCCTCTGAAAAAAGACATGCTGCGGAGAGACTTGTTGGGAGTAGGATTTCTGTTTGAGGAGGGAAGGACACGTCCCAGTCTCCTCGAGCGTCCCTGTTATTTGTCTGGTTTCCTTCTCTCAACCACCCTTTCCCTGGGGAGCTGGGGCCGTGGGGGAAGCCAGGTGGTTTGGGTGGTGGGTGTCGCGGCCAGGAGCCAGGACTGCTGGCATGGTACAGCCGCAGCAGCCAGAGCATGCCCCACTGGCTCGGCCACGTTGGGTCCCACCATGACCGGGCTAGCACACAGAGAACCACTCTGAATTCACCACTAAGCACTGGTGCCGTAAAGTACAGAGCTGGTTAATTGAAGGAGGATGCTGTGCAATCCATTGTGTATTAGCAAATGCATTGTTTGTAACGTACATCAACCCCCACACATACATGTGTGTAGATATAGTCATCAGATCCTATATTGAAGTTATTTCAAAGAGTTTGGGAGATGGGATGCTATAAATGTGGTGTTTGAAATACTAATGCTACCAGCTGCTGAACTCACCGAAAATAATAGTTATTCCGTTTGCTTCCCTGCTAGTAGTTAAAAAGTAATGAGTCCTTTTATGCTTTCTTTACATAATAGGCTCCAGCCAGAAAACTGGATGTTTCCTCATCAATAAAATAAAAAAGAAATTCCCAATATTAAAGGAACAAAGATGGAATTGAGCAAGTCTTGTGCTATTGTGGTTAACAGTCAATAAGGAAAACCAGAGTTTTGTTCTGCTGACTTAAAAAACCATTAAGCTGTAAATATCTAACTCCATTCTATTTTAGTGTTGTATGTTTTGGTTTGGTTTTTTTTTCCTTTAAATTTAATTCATGAAAAAAATTCCCTCCCAAAGTTTTGGTGTTAGTTTGCTTCCCCCCCCTTTCTTTTCTCAAAGCATCAACCAAATTACATACCAGGTCCTTGTCTTCCTAAAATCTACAAAGCTTAATGGAAGCAGTAATTTTTCACATCAAAAAATAATTCTGGGGTGCTGCATAGTGAAAATGGGATTTCAGCACTCATGGAAAGCCAGTCAAAGAATAGGAGTGAAATGTCTGAGGGTTGCGCTTGTGTGGGCAGAGCGGGGAGGGGTTTGGCTGCAGAAGGGATGGCATGGCTGCAGCTTTCCTGGGCAGCCCAGGGTTCACCACTGGTGATGAGACAAATACTTCTGAGCGTGCTTAAGAAACCTGAACCCCCATAAAATGTGACCACTTTCTGCTGACTTGTTAACAAGTAGTGTTTCTGGGATGTTTTTTCACATGTCTGAAGACGTGCTATGACACACGCTTGTCTTGGGTGGGAGAGCCCAGCAATTCTTGCCTGGCACGTTAGAATCCAGCTCCCAGGCAGTTTTACTTCTAGGCAGGGATGGGTCCAGGCTCACAAGCTGGAGCCAAAGGCTGCAAATCCAGCATGGCAGAGGTAACATGTTGGGAAGAATAATATATCTGAAGAATTCCGAGCAGTTTATGTATGTGTCCAACTTTGTCTATAAACTTTTGAGTTAGTCTACAGATCGGGCTGTTCATTAAATATAGCCATGCTGTAAAATGTGTGCGTACAAATCCGCTCTATATATTTTAAGTGGCCCGACAAAGGCTTTGGTTGCAGTATTTAGAGGAGAAAACTGTTTTCTTTCTCCTGAGCCCAAACTGTTCCCAATGAATAATTTGTCCAGTTCTAATGTATAATTAACATCCGAAGGTGGAGACTGCTGTCGCCTATAAACATTACCATATTTCCATATTCCTACTCTGCAAGTTATCTGTTTTTAAAAGGAAACTGCACATGCACACACACAGGAGCAAAGCAGGGCCTGTGACCTGGCAGCAGCGAGTGCCGCTGGTGGGAGCGCGGTCACCGGAGCCCCTCGTGCTACAGCCGTTCGCCTTTGCAGCCTCCCCAGCCTGCCCGTTGGTAGCCAGTAACCCCCTTCTCAGACTTTGTGTGCTCTCCTCAAAGGCTTATGTAAAGGACAGGGCTTATTGCAAGCCATGGGTTATCACAGGTGCAGGTTATAGGGAAGAAAAATAGAGTAACTATGTGCTGCTGTGGCTCTGCATCCCTGACGTGGACTGCCATGAATGCAGCTGCCGATCCCTTTGTGCATGCTCTTTATGGGGGCTAATTGCTGCCTACTGAAAACTTCCCAAGGATCTATCCACACAAACTATGGACAGGCTTTGGATCATCTGCAGAAACTTGGTTTGTTATTTGGGGTTTACTTGTGAGTTTAGCGCTTCATTTCCTACCTTTTAATCTAGTTCACTTAATGGAACACAGAAATTTTTTTCCTGACATTTTGGACTTCTGCTAGCATTAATCACTCAATGTTGAACGGTGCTTATCATTCGGGAAAGAGCACGTTACAGAGGTTTTGGCCTTCTCTGGAGCGGGACCAGAGATGAGATGTGCGATGCTCTACCCGGCATGGCAGTCACACAGCAGCTGCTGGCCAGCATGGTCACATTGAGGCCCATACAGCCATTAACCAGAGGTGAGATGGGGGAACCAGTGCTTCTGGGAGCGGAGTCATGTGCTCCAGATTTTGGCCTGACAAGAGATAAGGTACAGCACTGTTCTGAGCCGATGGAGGAAATTAATAGTGCAGTGTTGGCAGCTGAGCCATCCCAGCATGCCTAGCAGATAGGTTGTTATGAAGGAATTCACCTGCATCACCCTGGGTCCCCTGTATTGCTATCAGAAAAGAGCCTTTTCGTTGCCTTTTTATCATCAGAGTTGTTTTAAGGAGGCAAGCAGCACCCTCCCCAACAAGAGCTTTGCGTGGGCAAAGGGTGTGACAGCCTGGGGTTGCAGCGCTGCCACCCATAGGCCCTGTGCGGCTGCAGCCCCAAGCCGTCATGCATCTCTGCACATGCATGGGATGGAGGGGCCAGCCGGCAGCTCCAGCCTGCGTGCACCCAAACTGTGCCTCATCTCCATCGTAGCATGTTGTGGAGGCTCTCGTTCAGCACAGCCATCGACTGGGGGTGTGGGGTCTCTGCGCTGTGTTGCAATGACTCCCTTTGCAGTGTGCAACTCATGGGAGCATATGGCTCTGTGTCTGGTTTGTTTGTTTGTTTTAGGTTTTTTGTTTCTTTCTATTTTGGTTTACTGTCACAAATAATTTAATTATCCCATGACTTGCCATTTCAGTTATGCATTGTCTCTGTTCCTGTTTGACTTGGGGGCAGCTGTTGAGCTCTCCAGATTTAGGGCTCAAATCTGCTCATCATTATGTGTGAGCACAACACAACCTATCTTGTAAAATCAGCAACTCTGCGCAAGGTAGGTGCGTGCAAGGGCTGATGTGCTGGGATGCAGCTCGCACCCCGCACTGGGACATGGGACCAGCCCTCAGCCCACATGAGTGCCCTGCAGGACCCAGAGAGGCCCGAGCACATGGTGGGTGTTTGTTAGCAGCTAGCAAAAGATGACCCACCTGAAGCACTTGTGGGTTGTGAGGTAGGCTGCAAAAATCAGCTCGGATTTCTTTGCATGTGTGTGTGTTCTCAACAAAACCATCCGTGAATCTTTCTTAATATGGCTTTTCTTGCCCACAGCCTTGAGTTCACAGTCCCTCCTGTTCTCAGAGTTGGTCCTCATGGCTCTTATACCAAGCAGTTGAAAAGCAATCCCTGCTTACGCCACCTGTACAACATGGAGAGGTCAGTGAATGAGAGATGGAGATGTTCAAGGAATCCCTTGAATCCAGCAGCCTGGGGCTTGAAGAAAAATGCCTTGCAATAAAGTGCCAAGAGTGGGCTGTAATTAGTGTTGTGTTGATGACTGATACATTAGGTGCTGCAGCCCTTGCTCAGAAAACTGATTCAACTTGTGCGTTGGTCCATCACTTCTTATCAAGCAATCAGTGTTTGTATTTACATCCCGTAAATCCCAAAAAGTAGCTGTAAACACTCTGCTGGAGATGGATGGATGACTTGTGCCTACAAGCATGTGCCCAGAGGGGAACATTTGTTTGGCTTTTACCTATGTTTTTCTCCCATGCAGTGGATTTAGGAGGCATGTCCTGTGGGAAGATAGGGAAGCAAACAATTCAACAATATCTCGCCGGAGCTCTGCAGACGTTTATAAGACATACAGCTGTTTCTCTTTTTAATTTGGAGGAATACAGGCCTCACAAACAGGGTGGTTGGTTGTTCCTACAAATAAAAGCCCACAGCTCAAAGGCAAAATATTTTGAAGACAATGTACAATAAGAGCCTTTTTTTTAGCCATGTAAAAGCTGTTTTATGAAATTAAGCTGGAAATATCATAAGTGGGAAATGACCACAGAATAAATAGGAACCTTTTAGAAAGACAGCAAACATGTGTTATTTATTTTACTAGTAAATGGAAGTGGCAGATTCAATCAGCAAGAAACATCAGATAGTTATGACCATTTTAATCACATAAAAAAAGTTCATAAGTTTTTTGTTTATGGTACATTTAACAACATTTTCAGTTTAGTATGGGGGGAAGCGAATAACTCATATTTACTAGTAAACTAGAGATAAGATGGGGCTGTTTCTTCTAATATAGGCAGAAAGGGGCAAGAGGTAGAACAGTGAAGTGTCTGTGCCGTTACCTTTTGCACTCCATGTACACATCTGGAAAGCATTACGACCCGTTGCATCAGAAATATTTTAAAACTATCAAACAGTTCCAAAGCATGCACTGTACCCCATGAAGAGAGACAGCCTTCATGCCTGCCATTTCGGAAGGCTTGTCAGCATGCCAAGGAAACCTATTTTATATGGGTCTATCTCTGCTTATATTGCTTGAAAGCTTTAAAGTCACGTTCAAAAATGTTAATGCTAGATGTTAATTTTAGAGATGGGACAAAGCGAGGGTTATAAAATAGCCAGCTGAGATTAAATCCCTGCATAATGACAAGCTGCTGATATGCCATCAGTAGCTGCAAGAGGAACGTGGAAGGAGGGTCCTGGAGATGTGGCGTGTGTCTTGGCACTGGGGGTGTGCGAGTGCCAACACAGTGTTTGTTCATCTTTCCCTCTATTTTGGACGGCTGTGCATCTCAAGTTGAAACCCGCCGCAAGGACTCATGCATTAGAAAGAAAATAGTCATAAGCAGATGCATTGAGATCTTGATCTTCTAAGTGTTCTTGTAGCTAATGTGTGTCACTTTATCAGTCTTTGTGGACCCCAATGCATTGTCCTCGCTCTGTGTGTGTGTGTGGTCTGGGAGAGCTGGGTTACTGCAATTGCTCGGTGAGAAAGGTTAATTTTCCTCTCAGCAAATGTTCCATTACAGTAAGAGGGGAAGGCTTGTATTTGAGGGACACAGAAGGAAAATATACAAGCAACATAAATACAAGGGAGTGTTAACTGTGTGCAGAATAGACTGATTGAGAAGAGGAGACTGTGCTTTTGTGGATACCATATGTGGTATTAGTGTCATCTTGCTTTGGGTTCTAATATTGTAATCATCATACTACAGATGAAAATTGTATATTTGGGATGAAATGTGTGTACAGTAAGAGGTATCCCTGATATTGCATGCTAAATAAAAGGAAGCGATGCTGCAGTATGAGTATAATTTCTATCCTTGTTCTGATATCTCTGCTTTCTGGTCAAACACAAGTGTTTTGCTTAGAGACAGCAGCAGATAGAGTAAGCTCGTATCCTTGGGATATCAGCTGTATTGACTGCTACAGAGCAGCGAACCCAAAGAGGGTTAGCAGACAAAAACTCAGGGAAGTCTTCATCTGGGGGAAGAGAGAGGAGGTAGCAGTCAGACAGCAGAGAAGAAAGAACCCTCAGGAAAGATTTGGGTGGAAACATGCTCAGAGTCAAGAAGCAGTGACATTCCTTGAGTGCCTTAAGTATATGTGCAGCTGGGCAGCACAACCTTTGCCTCTCTGTTCTCCTCCATCTCCTTGCTTTCAACTGAAGAATAAAAACTTCTTAGATCTGATCTAAGAGTCCAGGGACTGGCGTGCAGTACAGGAGACGACTGGGGCTTGATGATGCCTGGAGTATATCTGCCTTGTGCCTGGGGTGCCCTGAGATCCCACGTTAGTTGCACAAGCAACTGGATGTCTTGGAAAAGTGGCTGAAGGACTTGGCATAATGCTGCTCATCTCTTGTCATCTTGTTGACTTCCAGCAAGCAGAGATGCACAGTATATATATATATTAAGAGCTGATTGCTTCTAATGATGGGTCTTCACAACATAAAAATACCCTGTTGCTTAATTGTTCCACGTCTATCAATGGAGTCAGTGTAAAACTCTCCTCAGTAAGAGGAGAGGCTGATCTGAAGGTGACAAACTTCCCCTTCATGGGGAGGTGTTGATCTGGCAAAGAGCTGTTCAAGGTGGAGATGCCTTCACCTATCTGCTCTTGCAGATCTTTTGGTGCTCAAATCCTGAGAAGACTTTGGGGGTGGGAGAGATAAAGGAATTTTCTTGTGGTTAAAGTCCCCAGATGCATGGCGTTCAGCTCTACTTGTCTGAGGCCAAAATAGCACCATAAATCTTTCAAATAAATACACGATGCACATTTTGGCCTTTAGAAATCTGCATAACTTCATACCACTCTATTTGCCTTTGTTCACAGATGCTATTTTAAAGCAAAGTTGCAGGAGGTGCTAATAACTGAGTAAAACTGCAAAACCTCTTTGTTAGTTTTGGGCTGTGTGTCTCTAAAATGTGTATTTATAGTGTGGAAAAAACCTATTGTCAAAAGCACAGCAGTTGTGCCCCAGGTTCAAGATTATCACTTCTGACTGTCCCTTGGTGAAGGTGTGTGTTTGGATTACCAAACCTGGTGGATGAGCTTTTTTGCAGACTGAAGTCAGGTAGCTGCTGACCTTTGGGGTTTTATTGGTTTTGTCTATATCTGATACTGGTTTTGTGTATACGGGTGCTATGTCAATGAATGGTGACAACTATGTTGTGTTAGGTGTGATATTCAGAAGGTGGATGTGTGGTTGGCAAGTGAAGAAATATGAGGGAGGAGTGGCTGCTGCATCCCTGGGCTCCACGGCTGGTCTGTGGCATCAGCCTGCTCCTAGTGAAAGGGGTGCAAGGTCTTCTGCTTCACCTGTCATCTCGAATTGTCCTTAGTGGGAAAGCATAGACGGGTGAACACAGGCGAGGTCTCCTCTGGCCCCTCCGCAGGTTCAGTGCTGGATCTATCAGAGATCTGGGGGAATCTGAGCTCCCCAGAAGTTACTCTTGTTCATCAGCAAAAAAAGCATGATACAGTTCTGTTGGAGGAAGCCTCGTGTCACCTAAGAAACGTGACAGGTGTGGTGATGTATTTGTACAGAGCAAATACACACAACAGTTAAGTGAGTGCCAGGGTTTGGTGGCTTGGCTTTGCGGCAATGGTGAGGAGGAGCCCGGGAAGACATGAAACATTTGGGAGAAACCAGGTCTGCACAGGGCTTGGGGAGAGAGTGTATGGTGTATTACTGCTGGGGCTTGTCCCCGGTTGGAGATGTCTTGTGTGTCCTTCAAAGCACAAGGTCTGAGGGGAGAGGTGGGAGATAGGCCCTTTCCCAAAGGGCTGGTTTTGGGGGACAGACTTTCTCAGAGGCCCATGACTCCCACTGCTTTGGCAGGGACCCAGAGTCAGCTGCCCTAGGAGGAGATGGAGAGAAAGTGGGGCAAGATTTTGATATGCTAGGAAAACCACATTTCCCCTCTGCTGAAACACTGAAATGCTAAAACATGGGCACACCTTGGCCACTCTGGCAACAGCAGCCTCAGCATTGGTGCTTAGGACGGGGCTGCTGACTCTCCCGGGTCTCTCATGCGCGCTCTCTCTATACATACGTATATAACTTAAAATAAACAATGCCACACAGCTGCTGAGTCAGAGACTGGGCCCTGGCCAGGAGCCCGCAGCTTGGCATTACCTCTGTTCCCTCAGGGGATTTCCAGCATAATTTAGCTTTGAGCTTGATTAAGACCTTGGGTTGCGGCAGCCAAATAAAGGCTTATAATAATTTGGAAGATAAAAAAGAAAAAGTTATAATGTGTATGAGAAAAGCAAAGAACAAGAGTCACATAGAGAAGGAATAGCCACCGTTACATAGCAGTATGGCCTTGAACATGGTGCTGCGGTGGATCCCGGGCACAATGCTGCTGCTTCCAGTGCAACAAGCATATAACAACAAAGTCATGCAGCAGATGATGCCCTTTTCCTCTGACCCCTGATGTTTTGTAGAAAAAAAGGAGCGTCCATGACAACAAACATTATTAGTTCAAGTTACGCTGTAGAAACATTGCACTACATCAGTGAGCAACCTCAAGGCAGGGTACGTTGCCTGCCAGCTGCGCCGTGCCACCCCAGCTAGGGAGCGCAGTCCTGCCTGGCACATGGAGCTCAGCCATGGGCTGGAGCTGGCCCTCAGAGGATGCTTTTTGTGTTGACTTTTGGTTGGAAAACAGCACGCTTGGCCCACGGAGAGATGATAAATTGGCTGCTTCTGACCCATGCGCAGGCAATATTTCTGCATCGAAGCACGAGTGACACAGCTCGGACATGGTGGTGGTAAGGTGCAAGCATGAGTGCACGCACAGAGGAAGAGCCCCTCACTGCAGTTTGGTCACCAGTGCTGGACTTGGCAGTGCAGAATAATGTCTGTTCTGCATTCAGGCTCGCCTCTCTCTCTGCCCCAAATACACACAACTGGGTAATTAAAGTCACCGAAATGTTCTAACGCAGGAAGGTAGTCTGCATTTCGTCAGGAGGGAAAAAAACTGTTGGCTGCTGTGCAATGCTGCGGACAATAGCTGGAAGAAGCCTAGCTCTTTTCTCCCTTGGAAACAGATCTCCCTCACTAAAATAGACCTTGGCTGTGGCATTTTTCCTACGGGGTTAAAAGAGACAATTTTTAAAAAAAGTTAGATTCCAGGACGTGATGCTAATTCCCCTTTGCATCTTAGGGGTCATTTATCCCAGTGTACTGTTGCCCTGTGCCAGCAGCATCTTTGGGCTGTCGTGGCCCCAGGGCCAGTGGCAAGGGACACACACCGTGCCACAGGCTGTCCTCACGGGAGCAAAGCGGGATGCTTTGCTGCTGAGCTGAGCCGGTGCCAGATACGGCATCCATGGCAGCAAGGGTGCCTCTTCCCTTGTAAAACTAAGACCTAACCCTTGTACGTGCAATGGGTGGCAGAGTCCCAGTGCAGGACTGGTTAGCAGCTGTAGGGAGCAGGAGGGCTAATGGCAACCCTCCACCATGTGGGAGTGATTAAAGAAAGAATTGTGCTGGATAGATCCCAGATGAGTTAACTTAATAAAGTTGTGGCCTAATTAAACCACATCCCTTGCATCTTATCTGTCTTCCTGCATGTCCAGAGCAGTGCCCGAAGACTGCGCTGCTACCGAGTATTCACCTCGTGCTGCAACCCAATAACCGCTACCTGCGCCCCTGGTCGCTGGGCAGCACGCTAATGAAATTGCGGGGAGATGTAATCCGATTTCAAGTTCTCGCTACCTGGAGTCATTACGCGCTGGTCAAGTGCTTGCGGGTTATTCCCGTCCTATAAATAGGGAGGCAGATGCAGGCAACTCTTTCAAACATGGCTATTTCTATTAAGTATATCCAATTAACCTTGAGCAGTACGGAGATCCGAGAGCCAGGAACAAAACTCATAATGTAAAAGGCACGTGGAGGCTTCAGTAACAAAGTAAAATGCCTGAGTTTAAAGGGTCCCTCCTGCTCACCCAGCACTTTGGAGGTTTATTACTGCCTAGCCTCTCAACAGCCAGGCTGGCGATGTCACCCATGGGTGACAAATCTGTGCCTGGTGCTCGTTAAACGAAGGAGGCGGCATTAGGTGTGACTTGGCAGGGTGGTTTTGTAAGCGAAACCTTGCACCCGTGCGCGTGTCAGCACTGCTCAGCGAATACAGAAGGTGCTGGTGTGGTTTGCTGTGAGTAGATGTGAATTTTAATGCAGATCTGCCAAAGCCAGAGGGTGGCTGGGGCTGGGGAAGCAGCCCGAGGGTCTCTCCCCAGCCCTCCCAGAGGGGTAGAAGGTGTCTGGGGCAGGACCTGGCAGAGAACTGGGGTGCCCATGTCAGGAGCAGCATTCTTAGCCCTTCTGTTGATGCCTGCATGCGCCGGTGCTAGGAAGGGCTGCCCGCGTGCTGCTTCTCGGTGCTGAGCTGACACCGGATGGCTTGAGGGACCGCCAGTATATAGATGTCAAAAAGAAAAGAAAGTCTTTTGTCCTACTTGGTTTTTAGGGAAACTAACTAATGGTGACCTGTGGAACACCATCATTAACACACATGGAAATTCCCTCATGAGAATTTGTGACTGACCTGTAAGAAAACAAATGAAAGCTGCTCTCGAGTGGGAGTGCGGGAGGTGTCTGCAGCCAGGACCGGGCAGGGTTGTTACCTCTCACTCAGCGCTGCAATCACGGCTGCGTTTCTGACTCCTAGCTCACCACACAACCAGAAAGCTGATCCCTGAAATTACTTGCTGTTAAGTGACTTGGAAAGAAAGGAAAAAAAAAAAGTACACTAGTGAGTCCTAATAGGAAGGTTTACATTCTGCATATCTGGTCTATGTCTTGCTGCAGAAATAAACAGCCCTTAACTGAGAAGTCTCTGTGGACAGGAGCATAATAGATGAAGGAGAGATGGTTGTATCATTTTGCTCAGTTGGTCATTACATGGAATTATAACTGTATTATCAATAAGCCTCAATGTCATTACCTCGCTATACTTGGCAAACGCACACATGCACTCAAATAAACATTCTCCATTAGAAATATTGCAGCCCATTAGCTAACTGTAGCTGCCCGCAGCCCAGCCGGCAGCTCCCCGCTGCTCACCTGGCCGAGGGAATGCTCTGTGCTGCTCCTGCAGCAGCCCCAGGGTCCCCGCATCCCCCTCCCCATACCCTGTGAGATCTGCAGGCTTCACCAGGACATGGGCACCGGCAGCCAGCCTCGCTGTAACATTTTGCTGAGTCTGAAAGTCCTTCTTCAAAGGAAAAGAAATTTTAGTGCTTGTGTAGCCATATCGGCATCCACAGTCCATGCGGTAAATTTTGTTGCGAGTTTCAGGATATTTATTTTTAAAGAGAGAATTAATAATAATAACTTCCTCCCTAATGAAGGTAAGTGTCACAGGAGACTCCAGCTATTGTGTATTTCATGTATATGGTCTCAAATTCTTCTGTATCCCTCTGCAATTTATTTTCACTCAATTAATTTTATTTTATGATAAAGTAAATGGCCCACAGTGCTGATGGGCATTAGCTGTGGAGCTATCACATTATAATACAATCAGGTTAACTCCTAGCACTATGAGTTAACACTCCCATCTGCCACACATGCCCCAAAAATTACTGTCTTTCTGGAAAAGCACATTTCTAAGTCTGCTAGTAACCTGCGGCTGAGTTACTATCACAGGCTGAAGGAGCGTGCACCCTGTGAGGGGGCTGCAGCGCAGGACCTGTGTTGCCTCTGCAAAGCACCGGAGTAGGTCAGATGTGTTTGTTACTCTTGATGGGATTTTTTTTTTCCAATTGTGCTGTGCTCAGTGTGTTAAACTTCCGTGGGTTTTGAGCACCAACAGGAAAAGTTGGGTTTCAGAATATCACAGGCTGTCAAAACCAAAGCTGATGTTTGTTACGTTGTTTCGAAGCAACTTTAGAAAACATTTCCAGAAGGGTCATTTGCTGGATTTCAGGGAGGAAAACGTAAGATAATTCTTTTGCCCGAAGTAGTGTGTAACGTACCCATAGTCAGTAGAAACCCCATTGCTGTTCAGGAGGCCACGGGCGCCTGCCTGCAGCCAGGGTGCGTTTCCGAGCCCAGTGTCTGTCACGGCGGTGCCGTGGGGTGCCGCAGCCTGGGGGGGTGCAGTGTGGGGTGCCCACGGTGTCCTCCCAGCATCCACTGGGACTGAGGGGGGTGTGCCACCCTGCTGGTGCTGTCCTCCGGCTGTGCCCCGTGCACTGAGGCACCAAACCACAGCTGAAACCTGTCCTGCCTTACCCTTCACACTGGTGTTGCTTTAAGAAAGGCCAGGGTGTTTTTGTTTTGGGGGCTCAAGTTTGAAGAAAATAGGCTTTGGCTGAGTCCTTGGTTTAAAGCCACATTTAAGGCTCAGAGTGAAGCTTTATGGTCACGTTTGAAAATTCCCCCAAGCAGGGGTTTGTTGTAGAAATGCTGCCGCAGCATTTGCCGTAGCAGCAGCCCTGCTCTGTGATTAGCGCTCTCTTCTTGCAGGGGCTGCCAGATGGCACGGGCACAGGCGCCCAAAAGGAGGCACTCCGCCTTTGGTTGGGGCGAGGGGGGCATCGCCCCGGGGCTCCTTGTTCCACCTTTGCTGGTGCTGCACTGGGCGCAATGGCACCCGCAGCATGCAGGCAAGATGGGCAGGACTGTTTCAAGGCAGCAGGTGCTTCAGGCAGGTTGGTGGGTGGGAAGATGAGTTTTGGTTCGGGTGTAGGCAGTACCGAGCACATCAAGTACTCCAGAGTGATTAGACCAGGCTGAACACCACGAGGTCTTGCTAACTGGTGAGATTTGGAGGCATTTGTTTTCTCACCCCATATGTACCTGAAGATATCAAGCCTTTCCTTGCAGTCAGTACAGCTGGAAGCTTTTTTCCCTCAAAGTTGGCTCTAATGTCCCCGCTCTGGGAGGTGAAGCTTGAGGGAATAACTCCTTAATCATAGTGATAAAAATGATTTAGTCAATAATAATGTACTCCCACAGTCTGTGCCACTGGTTTTTCCTCCCAGAGGAAATCCTTGCAGCCTAGAGCAGTTTGCTGTGTAGAGAATGTGCAATCTGCTGATTTAAAAAAAAAAATAAATTAAAATGCTTTCCAAATTTAAAATATTAAATCTACAGCAAAGGTTGGGTCTCTTCTTCTTGCTGCGGTGCCAGGGCAGCGTCCTGCCTTCCCTTAGCATCGATGCCTGTGGTGCTGGGGGACATCACAGCCACCCCAGGGAGGGGGGGCACGGGCCAGCAAGGACCTGTGCAGGGGGCGTTGGGCTGAGTGAAATGGCAGTTTTACTGCTTAAGTGCAAACAACTAAAAATGCTTTCTCAACAAGCACCCAATAAAACTGTATTATTACATCCTGTGAACAGCTCCAAAATCCTTAACTTGGGGGATATCAGCAGCTCCTCAGTGAAACTAAGCTAATAAACAAGTAGATAATTAACAAAGGCAAACATGAATCTCGGTACCAGTGACTTCATATTAAGAAACCTTCTGGTTTTAATATTTGGCATGTATGCATGAAATAATTTATTGCTGTTTCAAAGCAATTTTGACTGTTAAACGTTCATTGGTTTGCTGGAGGAAATAGTAAAAAAATTTCTTTCATGTGAACATTAGTTCTTAATTTTAACATTTCCTTATTTTCTATAATGGGATTTGATGTGGCAATAAGCTTTAGGAACAGATCTAAGTGGAAAAATATTGTTAGCAGGTGAAGGTTTTCTTATCGGATCCCTTAACTATCTGCTGAACCCGCCATCATCAGCAAGCACCCGCCGAAGCCCAGCGTTTGAGTGGCAGGGAGCGTTGGCTGCCTCCTGCGCCGGAGCTGATGAGCAGTGTTAGGGACAGCTAAATAAGCCCTCAGGTGAGAGGCACGCTCTGCATCCCGCTGCTGCCCGGAGTTTGGGAAGTATCAATTTACTGAAGGCACATGTGAATAAAGTACGTCAGCTTACGACTGTGTGAGCAGCTGGGGGACCTCTGTATAGAAAAGCGCGTTCAATCGTCACTGTGCGTCTGCCAACCCTTGGCAGCCCGTGAGCCCCAGTTCACCGCCGGAGCTGGAAGAAAAGCTCCGCTTTGACCACGGCTGCTGCTAGCAGTAACTTTCAGTTTGTCGAAAATTGAGTTGTGTGTAGAAATCAGGCATTTTTGCACACAAATTTCGTGCCCTGCTATATCTGGTCTATGTTTATGTACTGATTGAAGAAAGAAGACATTTTGCTTGACAGCACTGTACAACCGAGAGATAATATACAGAAACGTCTCCAAAATACTTCCAATCTATTTTTATTTTGAAGCAGTCCTGGATAATGTCATGGCACGGTGCACCTTTAACTCTCTCTGGAAAAGAAAGCCCATGTGGGGAGGACCCATCGCCTGCCCGGAGCCGCGTGCCAGAGCGACCTCGTGCTGCTCCTGCTTGGTGCTCGGGCTGGCACCAGGGCTGCAGCCACTGAAACGTGCTGTGCAGGGCGATGGCTGCAATGGTGTTAGAGGGGCTTTGGCTGAAAGAAAAATCGTTTGATTCTGGAATAATTTCTACGCAGCTATTGCAATGAGAGCCACAAGTAGGACAGGGTGTGCTGCGCTCTTGGTTTACGAATGCTTTGCCAAGTCCCGCTGCCTGCTAAGACCAGCCCACGGCTGCCACCCCTTCGCACCCCGGGCTCCCCCTAAGCAACGTGCGTGGCACAAGCATGCTGTCCTCACCACAGCTCTCTGCCGCCTGCATCAGAAAGGTTTTCTTTAACGGAGGCATGGAAAAGTGATGATACGGTTTTCTTTCCCAACCTTATTTTACTATTAGTGCTGCGGGATATAGAGAGGTATGGATAGGCAGGAAAGCCACGGCATACTTTTGAATAGGAAATCTAGCAATTTCTTTGCGGTGAGTTTAATCTCCTGCATTTTTCCCAGCTTGGTTTTCACTATTATTAGGCACAATTAAAAATTAGTAAAGCTGAGGTAAGAATTAAAGTTTGTAATTAAATTTTCTCTCCCTCCTGTGGTTAGCGTGAGTTTGATGTCGATTTACAATGAAGACTCCTTTTTGCGGCAATTAGCTTTCAAAGAAGTAGGCAGTAATGGAAAGCATTTGCTAAATTAAAAAGACTATGGTAAACCATGGCTATTTACAGTTAAGGGGCACTTTCTGCTCCGTGCAGGGCTAGTGGCAGGCTCCATTGCTCTCTGCCGGCTCGTGCACGGGCCCTGTGGCCGCCGGGCAGTGCCCCACTCAGTGTCCATCTCGGTGCTTGGGCAAGCCCCTGCAGACAGCAGCAGCCGGGGTCATGGGGAGGAGCTGGCGAGCCCTGCGCATTTATCCAGCAGCCTTTGTATTGAAGTTGGAGGTGCTCTCGCTCTGCTCGCCACCACTTATCCCCTGCGCTGCAAAACCGGGTGGTGGGAGCTGCGCGGCGGCTGCCCTACATAAAGCGAGTTCCCAGGCTTGCATCTCATTTCAGTGCAAAAGTCAAACTGAATGACTCATGCCAAATCTTTTTATCTTGTCGCTGCGACTGTCAGCATAGCTGAACTCCAATATGACTATACTTATTGGAAGGGTTATTTTTAAGTACCGAGCATATATTTATATGTGCGGTGATACTTCATCATTTTCAGCTGATTTGATCTACTGGAGCAGAATAGTCCCTCTTTATAATAATCTCCAACATGTTAACTCATTCATCTGGGTAAGGCAACAAGTTCAAGTGAGGCCTCCAATATGTTAATTATTCATGCATGAATCTTTTATTTCATCTAGCCTCATCCGCACCAGACTGCCTTTTCTAGGAAAGCTCTCTGTTGAGAAGAAAGCAACAAATACTGTACAGTGATTTGAGGGGAAAAAAAAATCAGCTGCATATTCCAAACTATAAATTGTCTAGTCTCAGACTTTTTTCTCTACTGCCATCTATTGTGCAGCAAAAAATGCATAGTTCACCGGCACAAAATTGTGAGTTCTGGTTTAAATGAGAAGGGTCGTTTGGTGGTGGCTCCTGGGTGCTTACAGTTGCTTCTGCTCATCAGACAACCTATTAAGTTAATAAGGAGAAGTAAAAATGACCAGGAAGCAATAATTAGGAGGCCTTAGGAGCACCTAAAAATATAGAGGGGATCTGGTGTACAAAAGTACAAAACAAGCTGCCGGGGCTTTTCTTGTAAAAATTTCCCGTAAAGGGGAGGTGGCCCCCGGCTCCCCGGATGGCCAGCGCCTGGATGGCCCGGCATTGGGACAGCCCTTGTTCTCCTCCTGCTCAGGTCTGTGCCCATGGGAGTCGCGTGGGGCCACCTCACCTCAGCATGGGGACATGCATGGCCTCGGACAGGGCAGGCCCAGACTCCTGGTCCCTGCTTGGGGCTTGTCCCCTGCCCTGGGGAGCCAGGCAGGAGGTGGTGCAGGGGCCCCTTGTCTATGTTTCTGGTCACCCCTCCTGCTGCGCAGCTGCAGCCCCTCTGAAGGGCAACCGTAGTCATCGCCTGCTGTCGCACAGGTACTGGTTTGAATGGAAATGGAGATTTTCCCTCCTGATTGTTTTCTCTTAGAGGCCGCCTCCTCTCTCTGGAGAGGCACTGTGTTTCGGCAGAATGGGTCGTGCCACTTGTGCAGAGAGCTAAAAGACACCGCTCGCCGTCTGTAGTGATTCAACTGGGCAAAAATGCCTTCAGAAAGGCAAGAGCTATGGGTTGAGTGATTTTTCTCTGTAGGATCAGTTCAGGTGTATTACAGGTGTTTTGTTTCCTGCCCATACTGGTTTTACAGTAACCCTACTCACTGGAATGGGGTTACTCCTGGTTTACACTGATGTGATGGAAGAACTCATGCCCAAAGTCACCCCCAGAGAGCCTGGGATTTCAGAAACATCAGCTAGCTTCAAACCTAGGCCTGTGTGAGTTTCCCTCACGGTTTTGCTCCCACCCCTGGTCACCAAACAAACAGGACCCATCATGGTAGAAAGCTTGCCCTCTCTCCTTGCACCACTGATGAGGTGCTGTGCTCGTGGTCCCAGGTTACTGGTGACCACTGTTTTTTACGGATGCCTACTTGTCATGGTTTAACCCCAGCATGGCATCATACGGTACGGAATATTCCTTCTTGTGCACCCCCAGCCTACTCACTGGTGGGGTGGTGTGAGAAGCAGAACAGGCCTTGACTCTGTGTAAGCACTGCTCAGCAGTAACGAAAACATCCCTGTAACAAAAACATCTCTGAGAACACTGTTCTCAGCAGAAATCGAAAATATAGTCCCATACTAGCTACTATGAAAAAAATTTAACTCCATCCCAGCCCAAACCAGCACCCTGCTCCACACAGGCAAAGACAAACCTGCCAGTAAAGGGGAGGGGTGTAGTGCAACTGGAAACTCAGGGTAGCTCCTCAGCGGTGCAGGGGGGATGCAGGGCAGGTGCTCCAGCAGCCGCCTGCCCCGCCGCAGGGATGAGGTCCCTTTCCCTCCATGGCTCTGTTTGCTTCCGATTTTGTCAGCCGCTTCCTGGGCAGTAAAATAAAACTGCCCAGCAATAAAGATAAAGCCAGTCAAGCCCTCCTCCACTTAGGCTGCCTCTCAGGATGTCCCTGTAAAGACGCACTGTCTCCCATCATCGGTGGCACACAAAAGGGAAGGATGTGGTCGCGTCCTAGCTACCAATTTAAACACACTTGTATGGCATCAAAAGCAGTAAATCCACAAACTGGAGAGAATTCAGCAGCAAAATCAAGTGCAGGATGACAACAGCAATGATGCATGCTTAAAAAAAAAAAATCCTAAAAGGTCTATTTTCAGGGGAAGGAAAGGTTAAAATAATGAAAAATAGGATCAAAGTAACGGAAAACATATGAAAATTAATGACCATCCTTAATACATCTTGCATGAAAGACAGCTGAAAGCCAGTTACTCGCAGAGTATATATGACAGTGTATTGAATTGGTTCTGATCATGTGAATGGTGTAATGTGCTGTGGCCCTAGGGCAGAAAGGAATACGGCTTACACGCCAAGTATCGCTCCTTGTGCTGAATGCTATGACAGTACCTGTTTCACAACTTAACAAATACTAAAAAGTCATCCATCTATATCTAAACCAAAATGACATTACATATTTTCTCTGATTTATTAGTAAACTACTAAGTAGTAACATTAAGCTTTTAGGAAAAGATTAACAACACTGTGCAGCGGTAACCTGTCATCTTAATTTAAGGGAAAGCCGCTGAAAATGCTCACTCTTTGTGAGGGAACATGCAAAATCCTTTGCCTAATGGATGCGGAAATGGTGTTAGATCCCTCTCGCATCAGGACATTCAAAGCATGTTATTTGTTCTTTGTTTGTTTGTTTTTAAGTTTTGCTCTGGTTTTGTTTAGTTTTACCGGAGAGGAGGAAGGGCGCGGGTCCTTGCTCGCTGCGTTTGCCTTCCCCACTCCCTCCCCGACCCCTTTGCCAGCCCGCCTGAGACGCGGGGCCCCGCTGCCGCTCCTCGCCGGGGCTCCACGGCAGCGAAGCGGCGGCGGGACCCGGCTCCCCGCGTCTCTGCCGGGCCGGCAGCGCGTCCGCGCCGCGCTCCCGGGGCGATCCGAAGCCGTGGCCGACGGGCACCGCCGAGAGCCCGCGTCCCTGCCGGGGCCGCAGCGGCCGCGGTACCGCCTCCCCGCTGCAGGCAGCTGCCGCCGGCTCCCCGCTCCTCCGGGGGGGCGAGGGCCCGCGGGTGTCCCGGGTGTCCCAGCGCCGCCTCGGCGCGGCGTTACGGCAGTGGTGGGGGGCATAGGGAGCTGCTCCTGTTTCTAGGCTTGGATCGATGGGTTCAGGCTGCGGAGTAATCTTTGTGTTATTAAAGACTTGGTGGTGCTGGGAGAACCCAAACCCGTCAAAGAAG
Organism: Grus americana; assembly: GCF_028858705.1. NCBI lineage: Eukaryota > Metazoa > Chordata > Aves > Gruiformes > Gruidae > Grus > Grus americana. The sequence goes on from NC_072857.1 coordinate 31,350,279, forward strand.
TTAAAAGCACGGATGTGAATAATTGCATGTATTTATCAGTGTTACAACAAACGTTAATTTTTCCTCTTAGGCTGGGGGGGATAATATCAACAAATATTTTTGTCTTCAATTGCTTTTCTCAAGCATCTTAAATGGTAGCTGTTTCAGTCTAGCAGCTTACAGAAGTGGTGCTGGTTCCCACCGGCTGGGACGGTGCTGTGCAGTACCCGGCAGGAAGCTGCCGCCAAACAGGCTTTTCACAGGAATGCTGATTTGCCAAAGCTGATAGGTTTTGGTGGCGATAAGGGGATTGCGCTGCACCGCTGCTAGCAAACCTGCCTGGCATCTGCCTGGTGCCTGATAGACGGTGCCTGCGAATTGTCTCACCCCGCCAGCCAGGAGCCCAAAATTGCGGTGCCAGGCTGCGTGCCGCCCTGCCCAGGGGACACTCATTGCTGAAACTGCGGGGCGAAGGCCACCAGGCTCAGCTTTGGTAGCTGCTAGCTGACATGTGATGCTGGTTTTAAAAATGGTATATTTGAACTGTAGCCCAGAATTATATTTATATTAACATAGGAGATTGAAATGCTGCTGTTGTGACCAGGTAACGCTGCTGCTGCTTACTATGCATTGGTGTAAATGAAATGGAAGATGCCAATCAATGGCAAACCAAACCTGCAAAATTTGTAAAAGCTTTTGAGACCGTTTGAACGCAGAGGCAGGCTAAAAAGAAGTTTCCATATCAAGGCTGGACAAAAATTCCCAATTGCTTCCCAAACAATGGTGAAACCGCATGTGCTCAGACAACACATTTGGCACAAAACTCCAAGCCCACTCATACCTGCAATTATTGCCCTAAAATCTCTTAGAAAACAAAGTAAGAGGAGAGAGCACACAAAAATCTTGCTAATGATTCAACAATAAAACATAAAATATGTATTGAATCAATATTGCATCCCGGTCCAAAGCTAACTCAAGTCAAAGCAAAATTCCAATAGATTGGGATACGGATTGGATCAGTCCTTAATGAGGTGTTGCAAAAGAAATGCCAGTAAAATATACAGGCCAGCATATATTTTATGGGGAAGATAGTCTGAAGTCAACATTACAATTTACTAATTCAGTAGAACAGCTGGAAAAATAAATTTGTTTAGCTAGAATAGCACATCTATTTATTGAGCCTCCTTCCAAAGATATGCACATATCAACAGTAGGATTGGTCTCTAAAACACGGGGGAGGAGAGGAGGGGGATGATGGTGAATTCAAATTGATGCGCTACTTATTCCACACTAGTAATTCAATTAATGATTTTATAGACCCTGCGCCGTCTCACATTCTCAGTCGTTCTCAGGCAAATGAGATGGGGAATCAAGCAATTAGCCGGGGTTGGCAACGCGGCGGGTTCAGCCTGAGCAAAGTGCCGCACAAAAGCCACCTCTCGCTGCCTGCTGGAGTGCAGGGCAATGGGGAACTCGCCTTCAGCTTTTGGAGAGGCGGCTGGGCGGCTGCTTTCACACTCCCGCTACCAGAAACTTTGGTCCATTTTTCTCACCAACAGCAATGGACTGGCCAGCACTGATGCAAAATGCTTTCATCTTGTCACTTGTTTCCATAACTTTTTTGGTGGGGAAAAAAACCTAACTGAGGTTTTCCATACTCAGTCTTTGCTGAGGGCTGATGACATAAGGGAATAGTTGTGTGTGATTTCTGAGTTATGACCAAACTTTTGGTTAAAGCTACAGCAAAGCCAGTGCTTGAAACTTGAGATGAATGCAAACTTGATCCAGGAAATTGTTTAGGTACCTGCCTAATTTTAAGCAGCCAAATAATCCTACTGTGTTCACCTGAATTACTAAAGCGCTTGAAGATAAACATTTGCTGACATCAGGCCCTGAGACCCCCTGATCTGTGCTTCTCCCAGACCTGGATGAAGCCGGGGCTGGGCAGACAAAGCGAGGGTCTCCTCTAAGTCGCGCTTTGAGTATTTCATTTTGTTCTGGTATTTTGTAGTAACATTTGTTGATCTTCATCAGGCCTCATACTGCGCTGCCACTGAGAAATTATTTTTGTACACGTGTGTGCATATGCACTGCGGGTACTGGTCACAGTCACGTCCCTGAAGAGGGTGTCCCCTACCCTGCCAGGGCAGGTGTGCGGGTGCCTGGGCAGGTGTGCGGGTGCCTGGGCAGGTGGGTCCCTGACAAACCCATGCCCTGGCTTAGTCTGGGGTAACAGCCTTCCTGGTAAGGCAGCAGGCACGCCGCATCGAGGCATTCCTCTCTTAATCTTTTTTTCCCAACGTTCATCCCATTAGTTGTTGTTTTGTTTGCAAATGAACATGTCTCTGAAGACTTCGAACTGCAGTTTTGCTGAGATATGTGACAACTGCTGTCCTTGATCTTGAGGATGCTGCGTGCCCAGGTGACTGAACGCAGACAGGAATGCCGGCTGGACACGCTACTGGCAATACCTGCGCTGGGCCAGGGGTGCAGGGAGAGCTGTGCCCCCCGCACCTTGGTGTACGCAGGGCATGGCCTCAGCGCTGGTGCCTGTTACTAAGGCACGCTCGGTTATTTTCTTCCTATGCAGCAAAACTACCTTTTTTCAGGAGGCCAACGGAGGTCTCTATATTTTATTCACATAATCCAGACCTTCAGTGTCAGTGCCTGAAACGAATTACTGTTTATATTAGAAACTTAGTTTAATAAATTAAGTCTGGTCTATGAACTGTCAAAGTTCCTATAGTCTGCAATTCATATAGAACAGATGCCTTTTCCATGACTCTTAACTAGAAGTGGCCAACTTGATTGCTTCCTTTTTGCCATTACTACATTCTGTAGGTTTAGTTATCTACTGCCTACAGAGAATTCAAAACAATTTAAAAGGGCATCTGGTATAAAGCACTCTCCAGGAAAAAAAAAATCTTTCCATATACAATAACTTTCTGTTTAGGTCAGAGAATTATTCAATAATTGGCACTTGTTTAACAAGACCATTCAGAATCAGTTTGGTTTGGGTTTTCCAATTGTAGGTAGAGTTACAGGGTTTTTTTTCTTTCCAAACAAGCAGGTTTGTGAGTCCTAATTTCCAACATATTTGTGGCACCACCGTGATTAAGACCTAACAACTAATTTTTGTACAAGTAACAAACACATATTTCAAAAGTGCCATAAATAATTCAGTGATTTTTTTCCCCAGATTGTTTATAAATTATAAATTTTCATTTACTCTGTCCTAGTTTTATATAATACTGATAAAAATGAAGAGCTAAAAGCAATGGTTTAATTGAAGAATAGAAAGCGAGGGTAGGATGGTCAGAACAGACCTCTCTGACTTGCGTTCCAGTTTCCCGGTCACCATCATTTAAGAGGCTGGACCCACTAATATGGGCTGTTATAAGCCCTCACGTCCAATATTTATGTTTTGTGAAGCACTTTTAATGCACAAACAGTTGTCACATGAAAAGTTAATAACGAAGCACATCTACAAGGATGAAAAGAGAGCAGGGCTGATGCTCATTGCGTCAGGAGTTGCACGTCCAAGCATTTCCAGGTAGTATTTTTTCTGTGTTACACATTAAAGCATTTCATTGCAGGACCTCAAGCCTGCTGGTGTGGGCAGGGGGAGGCTGCGGGACTGGGACAAGTCCCCGCAAGGACCGTGGGGAACAGCTGCCCGCTGAAATTTTCATGGTGCTCCCTGCTAACACATTAGTCTTTCGGTACAGTGTGTAACCTTGTTGTGGTGGGAAGTGAGAAGCATTTTTCTGTGTTCCCGTGTCTGTCACAGCCCGTGAGATGAAACCAGCCGCAGGACAGCCCGAGCTGCCGCTGCCGCAGGATGTGGTGTACGTTTGGCAGAGATTATTTCAGTAATGGCTGAGGCAGGGGCTGTTGGCAGCAGGAGCTGTGCAGAAGCTCTGCACCCCTCACCTCGACACAGCTGGGTCTGCTCCGCTGCTGTCTATAATGTGCATCTCAAGGCAGGCTCAGCTACATTGCAAATTTGCCTCCTAGGGCAGGGTCGTGGTCCATGAGCTCCTCATCTATACCTGGAGGATATTCATTGAAAGTGGCTGTGGTTCATGCCTCGTTTGGTGAGGGTTTTCACAGCTCAGGCTAGCTGGTTCATTCTCATCTGAAGCACCTCCAGCGCTGCTGTGCCGTTACGTGCAGTGGTCCCTGTCAGGTGGATGTCTGCACGGGGTGCCAGTCTGCTCTTGGAGCAGAAAACAAGAGTAAGGCCAGGGGAAGAGAGAAATCACCAAGCTGGAGGGACCATCAGTCAGTCTGGACTCGCAGCCTGCCCCCACCCGTGGCAAGAGTAATCTGATTTAGTGGAAGGTGAGGGAAATTTCATAATGCCAAGTCTGAAACTATAGTGAATCTCTGCAAACGAGTGGCTATCTCGTATCTGGAGGCATGAGAGGTCCCTACCTGCAGAAATGCACTCTGCTTGTTACATTCCTGAATGAATGCTGTCACTCCTTCAGCCCTGACTTGCAATTTCTTTACAAATTTTTTTTAACTTTTTTTTTTTTTTACTGTGAAGGTTGATATTAGTAAAGAATAGTCTTTTGATGGTGGTGCAAATTGCCAGGAAGGCTGACACAAGGAGGACCGTGCTGACATCCCCTTCCACAATGTCTGCATTGGCCAGTGAGCAAAACCAGCCTGCAAGATCCAAAGTTTACCTGCGATCTAGTGATGCTGCTCCACCACGGTTCAGCTGTGTCAGCTTACAACAGCTGAGGATCAGGCCCACAAGCCTTAAAAACCGAGCCGGTTACCCAGTAGAAGCACAGAAAAGGGAACATACAGGTGGCAGATCAGAGAATGGGGTGGGGGCTGCCAGCATCTTCATGTCAAATGATGACCAGCCTTGTGAGCAGCCCACCCTGCTCCAGGCTGGGGGGATGTGGGGCTTATTGAAAGCACTGCCCACTCCTGCAGCCCCAGCCGCCGCCTCTGGCTGGCAGAGCCAGGCAGCAGACACGGACTCAAAAACTCTTCATCATTCTTGCTTTCCTAATTGATCGCGACGACATAGATGATAATGTTACTCATTAGTCATAGAAGTTGCTTCCTCTGTGGAAAACAGAACTGCACAAGGATGGTTATATATACATGTATGTGTTTATAGTAAGTATACATATAAATTATGTATACATGTGTAAGTAATATGTAAAAGCATAATTTCGCTTGTGTGGGAGAGAAACATCTCTGTTACTGTGTTTGTGTAGACCCAAACTCTTCTGCAAATACATTTTGTTGGATATTTAAACACAAAAAGAATGGCAAGTAGAAATCAGGATTACAAAACCGGAATGTAAATGGCAAACGCATACCAGAGCTGAAAGCGAGCTCTCTGTGTACGAAAGTACAGCGTGGATGCATGGTTTGCTTTCGTACGAGAAGACGAACAACTCTGTAGCTAGGGACCACCGGGAGAGTGTCGTCAGTGCACTGGTTTTAGTGCGGTGTCTATTTTTTATAAAATAGATGCCTGCAGAACTCATCCCATTGTAGTTGCTGGCAAAATTCCTGTTGGCTGGGGTGTTTTACAATGTGTAGTCATCTCAGGTTTCCAGCAGCAAGGGACATGGTACTAAGCAGGGCTCATAAGCACGTAATTGTAGGAGTCGATGGGTCTGTGCCATGCATGTGTTTAGGCGTAGATTGAAGCACCTGGCTGAACAGGGCTCAGACTTGCTAACCTCAACTAAGGTGCTGCTGCTTCGGTGAAAGACTTACCAGTTTACATAACTGACTTTTTATTACCTGGCTTGTCCTACTCCCAGTCAGGCCAAACGTGCGAGGATCAACTCAAAATGTTACTTCCAAAAGTAGTGACTTTCTTCTTTCATGCTTTCTCTTTGATTCCTAATTTACATCCGTTCAGAAACCCAGCTGTGTTTTTCTTGGTGCTTTTAAATTCATTTATTAATCTCAAATCGTAGGGAGGTTGGTCTTTTTTTTTCCTTTTCCTCCTGTACAAATGACATGACTCCAATCTGCTGGGTACGCCTTTCTCCTTCAATTACTCTGTTCTGAAACTTTCTTCGTGTCTGTAATCCTTTTTTTATTGGCTTGTCTTTTTTTGCCTTCTACCCTTTATTTTACTGTCTCTCCTCTCCACAATGCTCTAATTATCTTAACTTTCCACAGCCATTTTGCAAGCCACTAGCCAAGGCAATTTCAATATATTTGAGCTTGCCAAAGTATTCTTGGATGGTCCCTGCAATGGAATTATACTGTACTGAACCTAAATCCGACCCGCTGCTGCTCTGATTATAGCCCTGCCTGGTCTGCATTGAAAAAGCCCAGCGCATTTAAAGAGGCAGGTTTCCTATTATCTTAAGAGGCAGCTGTCATTCTCCCACATTCCTTCTTTTTCTAATTAGTTTAGTGAGATGGTGTCTGTCAAACCCACTCTTGACGGTGATCTTTGCACTCGTTTCTTAAGATGAAACACCATTGTCCCATAAAACCTCAAGGTCCGTTGCCATCAAGGGCTCACTGTGAGCGACTCTGTTATACAGCACTATGAAATAAAACATTTTTTCAGCCAAATCCACATATGCCTGGTTCGTAGACCACTGGAATTAGAGGGACTCTTTCCACTGGCTTCAGGGCTTTGGATCCTGCCCTATTCCTATTTGCCCCAAAAAGTGCAAGCTGTTGGCTAACACCCCGTGGTATCGTCCTCTGAGCCACAGCTTTACCTCTCACATCTTCCATTCCCAATACAAAAGCTTCTGCGTAGCCGCCAACCCCAGATGACCGCCCGGAGTTGTTCACCGCATTGCGGGACTTCTGCTACTTTTTTAGCTATTTTGCCCCAGCTGGAACCTCACGTGTCAGGGGGGCTCAATGGCATAAAGTTGGAGAAGCGTTGTTTCCATTTGATAGACAGGAGCACTAGAGGAAACGGGAAGCTTTCATGATGATGCTGCAGGCCCAAACACAGCAGTTCCCATAGTTTATGTCTATATCCGTATGGATACTGTGTGACCTGGGGCTGCAGCGCTGCGCATCCCTCACAGTGAGCGTGTGGGAAACCGGTGTGTGCAAACACAGGGATCTGACCGAGGGCCAGTCTTGCGGATACGCACTGTACTGGGTGAGCAGCAGGGCGAAGTCACTTATTTAATGAGAAAAAAAAAAATAAATCCCAAAATGGAATTTCCAAGCAGTGGAAACAAGCCTGCTCTTGTCTTCATTTTATTTTTGTTTTCTATCACTGTTACTTCACGTTACCTTCCTCTCAAGCTCACTATGTGCATCAGCAAGCTCAACATCATGTTTTGCAGTTGTGTACTTGTCCCTTGAGGTTTTTCCTGTTTGTAGAGTTTGGTATGAGGGCCAAATTTCATGTAAGGAAAGACTGATCCGGTGATACCTACTGTGAAGCTCTGGCTGGGTTTGAGTGACTTTCTAAATATCTGAGGCATATCTGAAAGTGTTTGGCAATGAGCTGTAGGATTTCTGGGGCCATTGCAATGGTGGCGTTGAATGCTGCCTAGTCAAATGCCTGTTGAGGTCAGTGGGAATGAATTTAGGGACAAATGAGCAGTTTTGAGAGCCCACGGCCCGAGTGTGCTGGAAACGATCTGGATCGTGGTCAGAGATGGAGAGCTCTTGGCTTCAGAGTCTTGGGAGAGTTTGGTGCTGGCACCTACGCGTGCAGGTGGGCTGCAGGGGCAGTGGAGGCAGCCGTGGCTTTGGTTGTCTCTCTAGATGAAGATCTCTGACAATTAATCTCCCTCTCAGTCAGTAAACCCACTTAGGAACAACCTGATTCAAAAAATACAGCGGTGTTCGGTTCGTTGAGGCAGTCTCACCCGGCTCTTGCACCCGCCGAAGGGACCGCAGCGGCTGGCTGCGGCCACGCGCCCAGGTCTTCTCCCTGCACAAATCCAGGTTTGGGGTCTCTGGATACCTGCCCAGTCCTGCCTGCACGCTGGAGAGTGGCAGGACAGTGTCCATGGGCCTGGGAGCTCAGAAACGTCCCTAGGACCAATTATTTGGGATGAAAAAACAATAATAGGATGATATTTAAACAACAACAGCCAAATAGTCTTTAAAAGCTAGATAATTTTAGCACTACCTTTGAGTGTACCTGTCTGCCTTTAGGGATGCTACTTCCTTCAACCTTAAGCCTGTTAATCCCTTTTTGACATTCCCTTCCTCCTTTCACTCGGGACAAACCTTTTTTCCTGAAGCTGCCTCACTGACACCTCCTCTTTGCTCTGCTTTTTCTTCATACGGGGTTAAATCATGCAGATCCCCGAGCAATATTTGGTTGGAGATAGCCAGTCTACCCCGATGAGCTCTTACACAGTCTTGAAGCCGTCTTTCTCCCTTTGATTGCTCAGCTGCTCTCTTCCCTCTCTGCTGCAAGAACAGCGGGTAGCCACTCTCTGCTATGTGTGGCTGGTGTCTGCTCTCCACCTTTTTCTTGCTTGTCCCCAGCTCCCCGCCGATGTGCCCAAGGGCTGAAGCCAGAGGGAAGCCCCCAGCCCCACAAGCTGGGAGGGACAGACCCCTCGGTGCCTCCCAATTATTTCCCCCTCGCCGTGAAGCTTTTCCAGGCATTGTCTTGGCAATCAATGGCATCTCGGTGTTTTGCAAAAGGATTCTGCATCCCTGTCCCTCACCGGTGTTGTTGAGTCCCTACGTATTCGCTTCAAGGTCTCCGGCATTGGCGGAGTGGTGGCGTCAGCAGATCGCAGGTGGCTCGGGTCCTTGGGTCCTTTTCTTTATTCTTGGAAGCCTTGAAAGTTTTCCCCAGGCGGGAGGTGAAGAGTCTGTTAATTTCGCACTTCAAAATAATCTTTGCCCTCTATTTCTCATTCTTAAATACGATTGTGTTATCCAGGGAGATGTTTTAGGGACTCGGGAGCAGCGCAGGGCTTCTCCGGCTTTCTCATCCAGTGCTCCTGCAATGCTTTTATTTCCATTGACTCGAAGCACTTCTTGCCATTCACAAAAGCCAACCACAATGCCCCGCGGGCTGCTATCCCTCCGGCTTCGCATTTGGAAGCAACCAGCCAGGCAAGCCGGCAGTAAATATCTAAATCTTGGCAATGCTAAGATAAATTATTTTCCCCTGAGCTGCGGAGGGTAGGGGCATAGAGCGCCTTGGTGTGTTTCTGGTGACTTGTGCTGCTAAACATCGGGAAAGCTGGGGGAAGGAGGCAGCCCCTGCTCCGGCCCGCTGGGTGCTGGTGCCCCGGCAGAAGGGCTTAGCACCTGGGCATGAGTCCAGCAAAGCATGACCTCCCAAACTGGCCAGCATCCCTGCTTCTCATCCCAACACTTCTATCCAGAGAGGCAGAGAAAAATGGGTGGAGAGGATGGGAAACCAGTGGGATTTACCTGCTGCTCTTGCAATTGGCCCTCCCAGCAGCGCAGTGCCGTCAGTGCAGCCCTGCCCATGCCCACGGCTCCGCGGACCGAGATGGTCCTCTAGCACTTCTGTTCTTAGATGTAGGAAGGACCAGCTTTTACTCAGAGAGCCTGGTGACAGAAAGCATATGAGTATTTGTAGCATACCGGTCTAGTTGGATTTCCTCCTACAGCTTTGGCTGAATTTTAGCCAATTAAAGTTCCTGCCCTTAGCTTGTCTCATACTGCAGGTTTTGTGTGCAATGACTGGGAAAAACCTGAACTCACCAAGTTCCAGAACATATTTACTGGCGTGCATAGGATTTCCAGGAGTAGGACTTGAAATATTTTAATAACTGAAGTTTTCTGCAGAAGGGACTGAGAGGTGCTGTGTTGAGGTATCCACATGTGAGGAAGAAATAAGGACAAAATTGTGGGCTGAGCTTTGCTGGGAAATAATGAGGCTGGGGAAGTGCTGGGGTAACCGATGTGTGTGTGCTGCTGCGGTGCCACCTGAGGAATACCTAAGCACAGCTTCTGGTGGATGCTACCTTAATTTTCTGTTTCTACTAGAAAAAAAGGTCTGTGCATATCTGATATCAAATACGGCCCTTCTGCACCGTGTGCCCCAGCAGCTCGTGGCATGCCAGGGAGCTCCGTGCAGCCCCCGAACCACTCAGAAACCCCCTGTGCTGAATTTATGGGATGACTGAGGGGTCACGTGGTTCACCCTTGCCCTCATCCCTAAATCCATGCAAGGAGCTCCAAGCCCACTGCCCAGTATTGGTGGGGCACTGCAGGCTCTTTTGGGGAGGAGGTTTGCAGCAAGCTTGGGAAACAACAGGATGTTTTAATCTTTTCCTGCAAAGTTTTGCACAAGACACGGTGTTATGTTTGGCCGCATAGAGGGGTCTTGTCTTAAAGAGCTGGATTTCTTCTTGCCTGAGGGAGAAGGAATGATATCAACCAGATTTGTTGAATGCTAGCGGTTTTACATGTCGTTGTTGGGTTTGTAAACACTTTGGGTCATCAGCTCTCTCCTCTCACGATGCCTTTGCCCAGGTCCCACACAAGGAGCCCCTTGTCCCTGCTTCGGCCATGGATGCTGCCAGGACACTGCTAAGAAATCACAGCAGTGCTTCTTGTCATCTCCCCCAAAGCCCTCGCAGCTGCAAAGGCTCCTCTGGCTCCAGCAGCTGCTGCTGTGGCCCCCCCCCCAGTGGCACCTTAGCTTTTTGGGCTACCCCCTTCCCAGTTTCTGCTCTCCCTGCTCGTGGCTAGGCATGCCACCAGCATGTTCTGGGCAGGTATTTGCTGTGCGGGCTCTCCCATCCCCTCCTTGGCGGGTGGCAGGGGCCAGTCCCCGTCCCCGGGCTGCAGCACCTCCACAAGGGCACGCATCCCTGCACAGACACCCGTTTGTAGGAACAAAAACGTCTTCCTGAACACTTGGGCAGATAAAAACCATGTGCGTGTTGGATTAGTTTTCCCCAGCTGTTTTTCAGCTCGCGTTTTCCCTCGAGCTGAATGGGATTTTGTTTATGCACTGCCCAGGTTTCCCATTTCCGTGGGCCAGGGCACTGTCCCCCCGCGATGCCCCAGTGCCGCCTGTCCTCTGGGACAGTGGGTCCAGTCCCTGGGGGGCTTTATAAAGCACCCCGGATGCAGGCACTCCAAACTGCCCATCACTCTGGAAAGCCCTGCAGGGCGATGCAGGGGTGGCTGCGTCCAGCTGGTTCAGTGGGGTTTTGTCTTCAATGCTGCCTGCTCCTCGCAGTCCCCACAGGTCTGTGGCCCGAGCAAGGCTGGTCTAATAGCTGAGTTACCCCAGCACAGATCAGGCTGCACGTCACAGAGTGTGTTTTTGGGGTGGGCTGTGCCTCCTGCTCCCCCCTGCCTGCTGGCAAGGCAACAGCTGCCCACCCTCCTGTCCAGCCGTGGCCTTGCGGGGTCCAACCCGGCCATTCCCAGCTGTAGGAGCAGCCCATGTGCCATACAGGGAATTGCACAGGTCTAGTTATGAGCTTGGAAATTCATGATCCCGACATCAAAGGGAAGAAGGAAACCATGGCGAGAGTGTGGGTTTTCACAAGTGCGCTGGCAGCAGGATGGACCTGACCTGCAAGCTCCCCCTCCAGCAGGAGCCACTTAGCAGATCAGGTCAGGTCCCTGCCTTCAGGCGTCCAGACTTTCTCACAAGCCAATAACCCGGTTTGTATTCTGACTTTAAAACGTTTATTTGCCTCTATTTTTGTGAGAGACGCCTTTGCAAAATTAAGTTACAGAGCAATGGAAGGGTGGTATCTTTGATTTGCTATCTTTCATTTTACTAATTAAATGAAGGCTGTGGTAAGTTCACAACGTAGTAATTTGTGCTACCAGGTGGCTTCATGGCAACTGCGTGAACTGGGGGACAGGCGACCCTTGCTGAAGAGCCCGCCTGGATCCGCACTGGCTTTGTTCCGAGGAGGTTAAGTGCACTCCAGCGCTGACAATCTCGGCGTGAGAGGCTCTCAGGAAGCGGCAGCCGCGGCGGTGCCTGCGCGAGAGGGAGGGGAGCTGTGTCTCATAGGAGAGACAGCAAGCCTTTCGTAAAACTGAGCGCCAGAGAGAGATGATAGTCTCTGCTTGGGAACCAATTGCTCATACTTGTGTCTCTTGTCATGTTTAGGGAGAGCCTCTTTCCTTCAGTCGGGGGACCAGACTGCCCCAAAATCACGCTCCAGCTGCAGGGGACTTGGGAGCAAAGCCTCCCGTGGGGTGCAGGAATCCCTCCCTATTCCTGGTGCGCGCTGGACCTGTGCTTGGGCAACACGGCCGCATCATTTATACTTTAATTCTGTTAATTACAAAGCAAATATGTGCTTTCTTCTCTATGCATTTCAACCAACTAGGGAGACAGCACTACTCTACCAACAGCGCCGAGGGCTATCCTGCTTCAGTGTCTGGTCTCTGTTTCAGCGGGGAAAGGCTGTCCCGTGCAGCACACCGCTGTCAGGAGAGCTGAGGCTCATCATTTAACAGAGCTTATTAATGGAAAACCCGGATGTTTAGTCTTCTCTTCCCCAGGGTTTAAAAAAAAATGTTTTCCAAATATTGTTGCGTACCATAAGGTCTTTCCCCCACTGCCAGTCGCTTCTCCGGTGCTTGGATGGGAGTCACAAATTCGCTGGCAGGCTGTGCAGCAAACCGCCGCTTCTGTCTCCTGCCACCCATCAACCGGCCCCTATTAGAAGAGAAATGGCAAGTGGTTTATTTGCTGCCTGTATGGCAGCCCTTATGCGGCAGGCGATGCGGGGAGAGTGCTGCCTCCCCCCGATGCTCCCTCCCCAGCAGGAGTCTGCCTCTGCCAAGACCCCACTCCCCCCGCACCTCCCTGCCGCCCTTCCTTGTCTTTGGCATCACAACAGGGGCTGTGGGGAAAATCCCATCAAAATCCCGACGTCCCGGGATTCTGTTCCCCTTCGGGTTTCCCCATCCGCAGAGCATTGCTGTTAACCTGCCACCAGCACGGTCCCTCCGTAAGCCCCTTCTCCCGGCTTGTTTTCTTTGGAAAGGCCCTCGCTCCTGCGGTTGCTGACAAAGTTTCTTTGTAAGTGTCCCGCGGGCTGTCAGTGCCTCCTTCCGCAGCCTGGCCGGCAAGGAGGGCTATCACTAATGTGTGTCATTCATCAAAGCAAAATTACATGTGTCCCAAAAAAAGGGCAGCATGCAGACAAATTACAGCATGCAGCAAATTGCTTACTTGCAGAGGAAAAAAAAATACAGCACACTGTTTTCCTCCCCTCCCAGAGGTGTTTAATTCAACATATTAAGACTGAGAAATCTAATTATAGCCACAGGATGGGGGAAACCCAATTGCAGCGAGGCGCAGCTCTCGCCCCAGCCGGCGGGTGCGGTGCGGCCACGCTGTGCCACGTCCCGGCAGGGTCAGCCTGTGGCCTGCAGCGGGGGGGCTCCTGTGGCACTGGCCAGGTGAGCCCCCCTGTGCTGCACCAGGGACGTGGCATGGGGAGCAGCCCCGAGGCCACTCCGCGTTGCACCAAGGTACCTGGAGCCACAAGGGAGAGAAGGGGCCAGGGTGGGGGGGGAAGCTCAGGCCAATTTTTATTCTTTTTTTAAGAGTTAGAGGTTTAGATTTTTTTTATTTTTTTTTAAAGCACCTCTCTGTGTTTAGGGACATGCATTTCTCTGTGGCTGCGGCTCTGCTGCTCTGGCGTGAGCCGGGGCTGAGGCTGGGGAGAAGGGCTGGCCGTGTTGGCGAGCGGCTGGTGCTGGGGAAGGGGGGGCTGGAAGAGGACCCCCCCGCCAGCCAGGTGTCGGCCACATGCCCTGGGAGCCAGTAGTCCTCCCAGAGCCCCGGGGCAGGGCGTGAGCCCAGCGCGTCCCTGGCATGGCACCCAGCGCGGGTCCTCCGAACCCCGCCGCTCTTGGTTCCCACCTGGCTCCCCCCCAAAAGCACCCCGGAGAAGGTCTGCTCCCCTGATTTTATCTTTCAGATTGCAAAAGCTCCTCTTACATAGTTAATTGATTTTCATTAATCACAGTCTTCTCATCTACTTGTTTATGTTCTTCACTACTTCACGAATCTAATCTGACATCTGATTTACAGATTTCAGAAATTAACCTTCCTCCAGTGTTTCTGTTTCAATGTATCTTTATTTATTTACATTCCTGTCAAGTGCCTTTCGATGGGAATGATTTCTACTTTTGGCAAGCAGAGGAGCCTATTGTTTTCCATGGAAATGTACAGTTTTGCCAATGGGGCAGAACCCAAACAGGTCAAACCGTAACACCCTTACTGCAGCTCAGCGGCACTGGGCTGTGAGGCGTCCCCGATAGCTGGGCTGCAGTGCAGCCCCTTCGCAGCCCGGGCATCCCAGATGCCCGCCGGGAAGAAGGAGCTAATGGCAGATCCCTCTGCCCCGGCTTGGGCCTGGTGGGAGAAGGGCTGGCCTCTGCGCCGTTGGAGCTCTCCAGAGAAACTGCAGCCCCGCGCTCTAATTTGGTTTGCCACGGTGACCTGTGCTCCTCGATCAAACAGAGAACAGCTGCCTCCAGGAGCAGGGACTCTGTATTTCTGAAGCAACAGTTAACCTGGCAATGACATTATTTTCTTATTTGCAGAGGACGGTGTGTGCATTATTACTGAGGCACGGCAGAAATAAAGCTCTTTGGCTCGCTCCACATTCAAGAGCTATTGTCTTTTACAAAGCATCATGCAAAGAGCAAGAGTAGCTTCTCCTGTAGCGGCTGCGGTAGACCTTGCAAAGGAAATGAAAACAAACCGTAACAATTCTTTATCAGAATGAAGAAGAAAACAAAGGCGGGAAAACAGTGAGGGCACAATGCACTAAGAATTAAAGGTAATTTTGAAGTGGCCCCAAAATAATTGCCTCCGTTTTCCCTGGAGATGGTGGTGCTGCAGGCGGGAGGGGAGGCAGGGAGCGAGAGCTAATGGGTAGCACCGCGCACAGGCAGCAATCCCCACATCCATGCTGGCAGCAGCGGCATGTACACCTCGCAGCGTTCAGCCTCCGCACTGGGCAGCGGAGAGCAAAACAGCCGTGCCTGAATAATATAGACCACGTTTTTCCAGAATTCATATTGAAGGGTAAATAGTAAATGCAATAAAATGTAGCATGGGTTTACTGAAAGCTGTTGGTATCAGACTGATCTCATTTCCTTACCTAGTGAATGATTTCTCCAAAGCAATGGCATTAATTCCATTTCATAGGACACCCTGTGGGAAACTGAGCTAAACAGGTGATGGTGGGAACCAGTATGGGAGCTGTGGGATGGCGAGGGTGGCAAGCAGAATGGAGATGATGACTTTACACACTTCAAGGGGATGTGTCGTGTGAGAGGGTAGTTACTTGTCCCGTTTCTCAAGCATTGTTCATGGGACCAGACCGCTTCCGTATTTTAACTGTTTACCTTGACATAAGATGTGGTGACGTGCTGATGAAATTTTCTGGGGAGGGCAGAGCAGGACATGGTGCTGGGGCAGCCGGGTGGCTGCAGGCAGGGTGCTGCCTGGAAGGAAAAGCAGAGGTCATGCACTCAGGAACTCATAATTACTTCTGTCGTTAGCTGGAAGCATGTCAGTCGGGAAGCACATAGGGGCTGAAAGACCTGGCCAAATTAATCAAGCCCTGAGTGAACCGCAAGCCACTGCTGGGACGTGGCTGTGGAAGGTGAGAAGTCAGTGGCAGGGTGTATCGGTCCAGACAGACCGAGCAGCACCGTTCGGTTTGATGTCAAGGTGGCAGATAATCATCCACCTTCCCAGTGAAATTGTGGGTGGCTCTACCACTACCAATGAGCCTGACCCCAGAGCAACCTTTCAGCCCTTCCTTGCCCTTGGCTGCTCTCGCCGTCAGACCGCATTAGAGCCAAGCGGTGGTGGGGGGGAAGCCATAACCTGCAATAACCAACCTGAAATAACCCAGGGGACCGGTTCCTGACCTCACGGGATTCCTGTGAGCGTCACTCGCCTGCTGTAGCATGGGCGGCAGCCAGTGACGATGGCCCTGTGTGCAACCTGCACCCTTGGGTGCCCCGAGCTGCTGCCTCCTCAGCAGAGCAGAGGAGAGCAGTGCACCCGAATCCCCCCTGTGGTGGGACATTCAGGGAGCTGCTGGCCGAGCCTGTGTGCCCCCGCAGGCCGGGGCACCGTTTGGCTGCCCCGTGGTTACAAACCTAGCCCGTGACCTTCCCTCCATCTGTCATCCGGCCTCGCGGTAATGGAGGGGTTGCTATTCTTGCTGTGCTGAATCCACTGGCACTTACCCATCCTGTAAACAAAACCAGCCCTCTGGAAGCCAGCAGACATCAAGGATGTAATTTAGTTTCTTAATAGCCTTGCTGAGGCTATTTCGGCACGCATGCTGCGACAGCGGCACGGCGCTCCCTACCACCTCGGCCAGTGGTCAGGGTGAGGGGCAGCGGGGCGAGAGCCTGGTGGGGACGCACTGGTGGTCAGAGACCTTCAGCTGTGTCTGCTGTGTCCATCTCCATTACGATTATCTGGTTCGGATAATCTCCTGACCTTCCTTCGCAGCTGCTGTAGAGTTATCATACCAAGCACAGACACGTTGGTATTTTGTTTCCCTCGGAAACGGGAGGTGGAAAGCCCAGTTTTGCCCTCACCCAGGTGGTTCCCCACAGCAGCGTCCTGTCAGTGGTTTTACTGCAGCCCAAGCCCTAAATCTGTTTCTACACTGGCTGTAGTCTGCCGCGGTGTTGCTCCACGGCATACTCTTAGCCTCAGTGACAGTGCACCGTAAATCACTATTTATAAACATAAAATAAAGTGCATCCTATTTGAACGCGTTTGCGTTAGTTTGCTTTTGGTCTACAGAGCAATGCACGACTTTCAGAGCGGTGGGGCGGAAGGACGTAATGAGAAATATATCCCTTTTGGGTACCTCTTAAAAGCAGCCAGGCGGTTGTAAAGGGAATCTTTCCTCTTCATAAAATATTAGAGGCAACAATTAATATCTTGTCAGCATTTTGTATTTCAGTTGCTCCTTCTCCTTTCCACCAACCGCACAGCTTATTCACCCGCCGCCGGGATTTCCGTGGTTCAGGCACCCTTCAGGAAGGCATTCGTTGCCATAAATCAGATGGTGCTGACAAAGGGCTCACGTAGCCAGCTGAAACGCCATCGCCGGCATGCCAAGGCTACCGCGGCGCTGCCGTCTCGGCCCTGGCGTGCCGTGCAGCCCTTGCCAAGCCGAGGCAAGCAGGCGGGAACCTGGGCTTCAGCCGAGGCACAAGCAGCGTGCTCCTGGGCTCTCCTCCCCTCGCACCAAAACACGACCTGCCGGCACCGGCCCGGCAGCCAAAGGTGCGCTCCAGCGCCCACGTCTGAATCCCCTTGACCTGAGCGTGGGCAGCCTACGCAAGCCCACAGGCTCAAAAATAAGGTGAAAGTTTGCTGTCCTCGCAGCAAGGCTGCCCTGAGAAAGTGTTGCCTGGGTGCCAATGTTAGCTTTGCCTGTGAATGCTTCTGCTTGCAGCGTGATATCAATGTAAACAGCAGGTTTTGTCCACAGAGTCCTTTTTCCCCTGTTTCCTCCTCCAACCCGGCCTTTTCAGGGACAACTGTCACAACGTGGCATTAAGGTGCGGGGACGTGGCCAGTGCACCCCTACAGCGACTCTGATCTCGCCAGCAGCCAGGTACACCAAATCGGTTTAAATAAACTTCGGCCCTCTGAAACACTCCTTCACTAGAAACAAAGCCATTTTCCTTGGCACTTGCAGCTCTCCGTACATGCGCAAACTCATTCAAAACCCAAATTCCTTCTCTGAATTAAATTGTCAGCCTCCCACTCGGGCAGAGACATTAGCACTGACTGTGTAACATCAGCTCAGCTCTCTGTATAACATATGAATAAGCCTTTAAAATTGTATATTCTACCCTGCAGCATTTATCTCATATTTTGATCCTGATTTTTCTCAGCTAAAATGCTTGCTGGTCTATTCGAGTGCCTTGATGGTTTACGTGCTTCTAATTTAGGGTTCATTTGGGACTTGTCAGTTCTGTGTTCGTTTGGTAACAGTTCATTCACGTACTAATACATTCTCAAGCCATGGATGATAAAGGGTTTCTGAAATTGTTAAAGATAGCGACAAAAGATTTTTTTCACAATTCATAATGTGTAGATGTAGTGGTTTATACTTCCAAAGGTGGTCAGTCACCATTTTAATTCTCTTTTGGAATGAAAAAAAATGTTATTTATCTTTAGAAGCAAAGACAGGGTTCAGGAGTAATTTTGAGAGTAGGGCATACAACGACACTTCTATTAATTAAAATAAAAACCCACGTTGGCTAGGAAAATTTGTGTTGATACAATACTCCAAAATTAGCAGGGAATTGATGCCTGCCACTGAGCAGTAGGTCGAAACACAGCAGTTAAAAGTAATGCATCTTATTTTCAGTAAGTCACCTAATATATTGCCTTCATGAAATTTCTCACAAGTAGTTTGAGTTCCCAACAAACCTTAAAGCCCAGGAAATATGAGCTTTGAGGCCGGGAGGGGAGAAGGGAGGGTTCTGCTAGTCCCAGAGCTGCGGCAGAGCCCTGGTCATGAGGCTGCGGTGGGTGGTGCTGCTCTATGGGAGTCGCTGGGAATTGCGAGGCTCCGGCTCTGGCAACGGGCAGATCTCACTAGATTAAAATAAATGACAAACCTCCCATCAACTTTGAGCGAGAAAAATATCCCATTTTTTCACGTGCAGTGCGAGTAATAATTAAAAGAAACATATGGGTTTTCAGCTGATGTACAGCCCCGTAAGAATTATCAGTGGTATCTTTCTCCCTGTCCGTGTCCCTGCCCTGTGGATCGATTTGCTTATCCAACGGCATTGAAACTCAGCAAAAAAAAAGGCGCCACGCTTCTATTGTGTGCTTACAACTGCGGCGCTACCTTTTTCTTTTCCCAGAAAGAAAACGCAGACCGCCCTGCAATTAGCAGCGAAACCATGAATACTTTCTTCGTTAACCACAAATGGTTCTTTTCACAACGAGCGGGCTCACATATGTTCTAAATATGTTCAGTTTCATTAGGCGGCGAAGCGCTGTGTGGATCTGCTATTTTATTCAGGAAGGCAAACAAGAGCTGCATATGTGCAACATAAGTTGAGGAGAATGGGAAAAACTTGAGGCACTTGCAGAGTGCCCAACGTGCTCGGACGTGCTGATTTAATGCGGGATTGCTCCCAGCTCGTTACCGTCAGCCTTGTCGCTAGCAGAGATCGGCGTGCTCGGGCCGGTGATGCTCCCACCCTCTGCCAGCCTGAAAGTCCTTCAGAGAGGTGGATCTGTGTGCTGCAGGTGACCGGCTTTGACAGGGCGGTTGGCCGGGTTGCTGGGGTTTGTCTCTGCTGCCCAGTGGCTGCCCCTCGTGCCGAGGGGCCGACTGTTCCGCAGAGCGGAGAGACCCTTTCCGTGCAAGGTTTACAAAAGGCGGCTGCAGCAGGACGTGGCGCTGATTGCCGCTGCCTGCGGGGTGGGGGTGCAGCCACCCCGAGTCCAAGCCCCCGCACTGAGGGACAACTGGACCTCGGGGTGCTGCGGCAGCCCACAGGCTGGGAGAGATGGCTGGGGGCTCCCCCAGATTTTTTTCCCATTTGGAGAAAATTTGGAAAACTCTCTCCCAAATTTTTCCATTTGTAGTTTTTAAGGATTTCTTGCTGATTGCTTGCGCGTTCTCTAGTTAGCTGATCAAATTGTTTCAAGTATTGGAAATGCATATTTTTTTAGTAACTCAAAAGCACAAACATTATCTTTTTCTTATTTTCTTCAAACCGTTTTGGACGCCAGAGGCAAAGCAGCATGGCAAGCTGTGTGTGAGCAACCCTCCAGCACCCCCACCCCGCACAGCTGCCCGCCGGATGGGTGTGCGGCCTCCGAAACCAAACTTCCCATATCAACACTTTTCCTCTTACGGCTAGATCCTACCCCCCACATCAGTGAAACACCTGCAGTTTGTTCTGGTGAAGCTGCTGGTGGGACCCGTTCTTCAGACCCCGGTGTCCCTTTTTTGTCTCTCCCCTGAAAGCGTGAGGGACTGTTTTTAATCAATGTAGCAAGTTTATACAGTGTAGAAAATGAAGATTTGTGTAAATCACATTTTTATGTAAACACATACAGTGTTAAAAATATTCACACCCCTAAGTGTTTCCCATCACGTGTGTGCTAATGAGTGGATCAGGAAATATGTTTTCTCTGTCTTATACGTGGTCCTTCTGATCTGCTTTCTCCCACCAGCAGGGACCGCGGAGGAGGCTGGACGCACCCGTGGGCAGGGAAGAGCTCTGAGAAGCTTTCGGAAAGTGCACTGTGCCCTTGATCCCTACCGAGAGCTGGAGGTACCGCATTACTGATGCAGCGTGACGGGACTTTGCGTTTGTCAAGGGGAAAGCTATCCCCTATGAAACTGCGACCCGTTAGAGGGATCTCAGGTGGGGCTGCGGAAGGTGATGCCGGTTGGGTGTCCGTCCAGTGCCTGCCAGCTCGCAGCGTCCTCCTTACATTGTGCATGCAGAGCGATGTTCCTCAGAAATAAGGACGGCAAAATATAAACAAACAGAGAATAGCTCTCAGAGGGCTCCAGGAAAGGAGTAAAGGAGTTGTAAGAAATTAATCTGTTGTTGTTTGCTGATGGTACGAGAGGTGTGTTTTAAATGCCTGATTTGTGGCAGAGAAGCAGTTGTAAAGCACCAAATCAAATAAAGCAGCGAGAGCTGCCTTTGTAGGAACAACCAGCGATCAAGTATCCCAATATCTGCAGCGACTCTTTTTTCTTCCCCTAAACCCAGGCATTATATTAATAATGTCTTTAGCTGTGCATGGGTTGCTCTGTAATCCTTGTGCAGTGCCGCCAAGCGATCTTCACCTCAGCACACCCCGCGCCTGCTGCCAGGAGCTCAGGAAGCATGGAGTTAAATAAGTTTGCCGTCTCCTCCATCCGAACAATTGGAATCAGCAGTTTGCATTATTTTAAAAATGAATGCTCAGAATCAGCAATTTTCTTTTTCCCTTTTTTTTTTTTTTAAGATCTTGAGGGGTTTTTTTATTTAAAGTGGAAAACTACATTAAGTGCAAGGCACTCAACAAAGAAACAGTCATAAAGCCTAAGTATTCTTAGAGTTATAAAATATGTCCGTGGTGGCAATTCTACTGCCAACAATGAAGTTTTAAGCATTAATATGCCTTCATTGCAGTTTTAATGCCTTAATATTGACTCTATAGCTCTTTTGGGTAATTTTGCTTTCTCTGGTACTTGAAAGGTGATGATGTCAGCGTTCTTCGTACTGATTCATATGCAGGTTGATGAAGCTGAGTTATTTATTGAGTTCCATTATATTTTCTATAAACATTAGTTCTCAATAAACAGAGACATTTAGCCGAGGGTTTATTTATTAAATAGGTACTGTACAGATGGTTTTGCCACACATGATGTGCTGCAGAGGATATTACTCAGGAATAATCAGCTGTGTTATAGCTTGGCTAAATTAATAAGATGATAATGATGAAATTGATGCTTTTGAGCTAGGCTTGGTAAATGGTTTTTGCATAAACAAACTGATAAATTTGAGAAGCAATTACTTGCTTGTCAAAGATAAAAACACAACAGGGCCCATTTATAGTTAGGTCCTATTTATTTTTAAAGATTGTACCAGATTTTATGTTTAATACACTGCAATTAAAAAATAATACTTAAATGAAGAATAATAAAAAACTAACTTTCTGAGCTCTCCTTCAAATTTGAAGATGCAGCATTGCTTGGTTAGACATCAAGTAAACTTTTTCAAGGCTTTCACTACATCTAAAAAAAATATAATTGTTTTATGAAAGATGCTGTCTGGAGTTGTGCAACACAGGCTCTGGCAGCGCTTTCTGTAGCAGTATTTGCTCCAAAATCGAGCTGGATGTCACATAGAGAAACACAGTCTTCAATTCCCTGTTTAATGTGGATTTTGCTGCGGTGATCACACAAGTGAACAAAACACACGTGTAGTCCCAACCCACACCAAGTTCACGTAACTCTCCAATAAAATAATGAATTGTGTGTGTATAGGTGGAGATGTGCGTACATATATATACACACACACAAAGACAACAATTGCTTGACTTGTCTACTAACAAATGTGCGTGCATTATGTGGTTTTATACTCCAGCCCAAGTAGCTTATTTATGTTTATTTAGAATATGTTTAGAAAAAATGAGGGTCCAAGGGAGGTGCAGCCCCCCAGGTGGCCCCTCTGGAGAGGTCCTCACGAGCTTCTGACACAGTCTATGTTCTCAGAGTGGCAGCAGTACTTTACAGTGACAGCGGTTGGTGATTTCCATCGGAGGGTTTGAAGACACCTCGTGACCATGCATTTGGCATTGTAATGTCCCTGAGAGATAATGTCTCCTCGGCGGGAACAGGCAGCTCCTGTGCGCACCGGTCAGACAATGATGTTCCTAATGATTTATTTTACCTTCTTGAGCGCGGAAGGAAGGGCCCAGCCCAGCCCTTCAGGTGTGAGATTAATTCCTTCTTTCCCTGGAAATCACTGTGCCCCAAGGGCACCCATGTCTTCTACATGAAAATATTCCTGTGGGACGGTCTTAAGTGGATTATACCTGAAAAGAGGCAACCTATGGCCAAACATAGCAAGCCATGTAGGCACGTCCTAACTTACAAGCATATGATTTCCCTGCCAACGCAAAAGGCTTTTACTTGTAGCCTTAAAGCGAGCTTTTGCTTAACTGTTTTGCTCCATAAGGACCTAAAGCCAGTAGCAAAGCACGTGAGGAGTCCGGCCCCAGGTCGTAACCCTGCAGCAGCGTGTGCCGGCATGGCCATGGGCAGGAGGTCCTGCTTGTCCAGGGGGACTTCCCACCTGGAAGTGGTGCAGCACCATTAGGAGGCTTTGCAAAGGGAGTGGGCGATGAGCCCGTCCTCTTGCTATTTAAAATGTCCTACCATGAGCAAGAACAGATTTCTAACAGTCCTTCTTGGCTGTAAGGGTTTTTTTTTTTTTGAAAATTTGATACTGAAGTATTAGTGTAATGTATTCCATGATTTTATGTTAGCAAGTCCTTTGTATGTTTTCTTGCAGCTATTCAGAAAGAATTTAAAGTCTTATGGTAGCCTGAAACTCTTGGCAGAGACGAGCAGGAGAGTCATTCTCTGGACGCACGATGCCAACAATGGCTATGTAAAGGATGAATCATAAGGTATCATCACATCAGTGATGTATGTAATGTACTCCACAGCCAGACACAGGTTTTGCTGTCAGCTGTTTGTTTAGGTTGGTTACCTAAATTATAATTATTCGTTATAATAACATGAAAGAAGGTAATTGGGTTAGCCTTAAAAACCTGAAATGAAGTTGTCTACAGTGTTTGTGTCAAAGGTATGAACTTCACCGGTGAGTCCTGGATTGGATTCACAGCCACAGGGAGACACAGGCAGAGAAGCCGTGGTTTGTGCTGGTTTCATCAGGAAGGCAGAGCTGTTAAGCTACCGCAGGCAGAGCTTGGCTAGCTATTGAGCAATCAGTTTTAGCACAGGAATAACCCCATTGACTCTTTCCATCGAAAACAGCTGCGCCCACCCAGCACCTCCCTGGCCCTGCCTGTGGCCGGTCCGGCCGTGCAGCGCGGGTCTGGGTGCTGACCCACGGGGGAGCGGAGCCATCGCTCTCCGGGGTCGGCTGGGAGCAGCACGGCTCCCTGCTGCAAACCCGAACACCCAAAGCAAGGTGGCAGCCGCAGCCTCGGCCGTGCCCAGCCACCGCCACCCCACGGGGAGACGAGCCCCCTCGAATGCTGCAGAGGGGCATAGGTGTACCCGGGACGGGAGGAAGGGCAGAAGCTGTTGCTTCCAAGTAAACATCCCTATGTGTCTGTACCCAAAACTTGCCACGTTGTCCTTTTACAGTCTTGTCATGTAAATGGCTGTGCTCGCGGGATACAGAGTAGGTTTGCATTCACAAAAATACTATTTATGTCATTATAACTATTTATAGACTTCCACAAACAGTTGTAAAACGTGCTTGATGGTCTGCAGGGAGAGTTGAAACAGCGTGACTTTGTGAAAATCCAAATCCAAAAATACAGTGCGGTTCAACCTGCGCAGCTGGGACAGGTTTGCAGGGGACAGGGACTTCCCTGCACTGCCCCTCCAGGAATGAACTGAACTCAGAAATTAGTGTGAAGTGACATCCCTGCTGCTGAAGTGAAATGTCTTTAGCAGAGCCCGTGTTGAGTAGGGAAAGGGGAAGCCATTGCCGTGCTGTAGTGCCCCGCTTACCCAGACTGGGGTTAGTGTGAAATGGAGCTGATGCCTTTCAGCTGGACTGCATGGGGTGCCTTAAAAGTGGGTCCTGGCAAAAGATTTGGGTGAGACCTTTCTTAAAAAAAAAGTCTCTCTATTCTTTCAAGTATTGCCAAGTTTCTTGTGCTGAGAAGAAAAAAAATGAGAAAAGTTGAAGTCACTTCAGTGCTTTCAAAATAAAGTTACTTTTTAAGTATTCGTGAGAATTTTAGGTAAAAAATTATAATTATTTTTTTAAAGTGCCATGTTCAAACAAAATAATTTGAAATAAAACAAGATTTCTGTCAGTGAAGATTTGCTCCTCCTGCACAGCTTTACAGTACCCAAAGATATTGTTGGTCAACAAAAACCAAGACAGAATTTTTCCAAAACATTGTCAAAGGTTTTTCTTGCTTTAGACGAGGTCAGTACTGAAGTTTGATTTTGGTAGAAGAGTCCGTTGCGAGCTGCCGTTGGAAAAAAAAAAAAAAAAAAAAATAGCGTGAATAGAGAGAAATCTGGAGCCGCAGCTGCGCGGGACGCCTGGGTTTAGGACTGGTGGCCACAAGCGAGCTGTGCCGTGCCGGCGCAGCGCTGTGCCTGGCCTCTGCCCGCGTGGCCGGTGCCCGTCGGGGGCCTCGGCGGCTGAGCGGCTTGCTCTTGTTTCTCACCGGGCTGCGAGGAGCCACTGAGCCACTTTGGCGTCGTTTGCTGTGACTCTTAAGTCTGCCTTAAAACCCAGCGTACGGCGGCGCTTTAAAATAGAATCATTCATTATTAATTAGGTCACAATAAAAAAAATCCTATGGATGCATTCGTGACGCTAAATGAGCCGATCCCAAATAATGTGATTGTAATGAATTCCAAAGGAATAAATAATGACTGGGCCATTTGCATAAAGTGCCAGCCACAGCTCTGCCGCTGCCCAACGGCGCCCGCCCGCCTTCGCCAGCCTGGCACCGCTTCCAAACCCACCCAGCCGGCCGCCGGCCCAGACACGGGGGTCCCTGGCCACAGGCTGGCGTATGGGGGTGGCGGGGTCTGTCCCACCATGGGGGAGAGCTGCGGGGGGTCAGGGTACTTCGGTGGCTCCCGCTGGGGCTTGCAGTGCCATCACCCCCAGGACGGCCACCCCACAGCCCTTTCGCAGACGAGAAGCAGGATAATGTGGAAGTGTGCGGGAAGATATTTTTGCACCTCTTGCTCTAATACATAATCAGAGCTTTTGTTCCATGGCTTGCACACACAAATTAATTAGAAATTTATCTGACCAGAAGTTCAGTTAGGCATGCGTTTAAGGCAGAGGCCATCCTTGTACACGTATTTGCTCTCTTCGTCACGGAACAATTATCTGCCCATTTAGGAAATGCAAAATTTGTTTCTATTTTAATAGACGCTCCTAACCATAAAAATATATCAGACCGCTTCTGATTGTAGCATGCTTAAAAACCTCTGACAGGAAAACATCATTTGTAACCCCCCTCTTCCTACCCAGAGCATCGCCCCGGGTGTTTCCGGGCGGCCGTGGGGCAGGCGGCAGTGCCAGCCTGCACCGGCAGCGGGACAGACCGGCACAGCACCGGCGGTGACGGCGCAGCCACCTGGGCGAGCGGAGGGCCAAGACAGCAGGAAAATAAGCCAGGATGGGGCCGGAGGGAGGGAGGCGCAGGGAAGGAGAGCAGTGCTGGTGGGTGTCTGGGAGAGAGGGCTGTTTCCCCCAAGCCGTGCAGCTGGTGCCCGGGCAGAGCGGCGCGGCAAATGCTGCGGCAGGGCAGGGACCAGCGGCTCTGGGGCACCGGCCACGGGCAGACCCCTCCGTCGGCCTCACCGGGTGTCCTGGCAAATAAAATAAATAGGTAAAGCAGGTAGCGGGGACGGTGGTGGGACCTGTTTTGTCAGCGTCCCCTTCTCTCTCGGCAGCCAAGCAGACAGGCGCGTCAGGTGCCTGTGCCCCTCTTATGTCTGCTGTTAAAAAACCCAGCCAGGGAATGTCATTAGAAACAGCCACACCATCTGCCTTTTCCTCCCCTCCCCTTTAAATAAGGAAACACCTTGTCAAACACATCCCACTAAATATCCCTAACACCCTCCCGCGTGCTTCGCGCTCGGCGGTTCGCGGGATCGTGCACCATCTGGACCCTCGCGCTACGTCTCGGCGGCGAGGCCCCGGCTCGGACCCACCCCGCGCACCACGGACATCGTTGGGTCGGCGATGGCCGACGGTGGGTCTGTGCCACCCGCATCTGTGTGTGGCAGCAGGAGATCACCGAGTTAAGCAAAAGCGATGAGTTCTCGGGGGAAGAAAACAAAACAAAAAATGAGCAACTCCACTTTGTATTGTTAAACCTAGAAAATTAACCAAAGAGGACCTTAAACACAGACATTTATTAACATGTAAATGGACTGAGTCAGCAATTAGTCAACAGTCAGCATAATTGCATAATTGAATAGAATATAGTAATTAAGTTGCCATTTAATTATTCCCATTTCGTTTAAGGTAAATATTTACTACAATCATTGTTTTTCCATTGTCTTTCGCATGGAAAACCAGTATCTGTGCAGATAGTCTGCGTCAAAGTTTCCCAAGAACTTTAACAAGGCAGGTTGCCTCCTCCTGTCCTCGCGGTGCCAGTCCCCGACGCCGTGGGTCGTGTGGCTGAGGAGCATCGCCTGGTCTCCTGTGCTCGGGACAGGCTCTGTGGGACCCCGCAGGCAGCGCCTCCGGGCCCTGAGCCACACGAGGTAGTAGCTGACTGTGGTTTGGGGCTCAGCCTGGCTCTGTGACCTCCCACCTGCGCCCCTGCAAACCCAGGCACTGTCTGAGGCACACACGTGTGCGCACACGCACGCACGCACCCCCCCCCCCCGCTCACTGACCGTGCAGATGAGTCTTTGTTCTTGGTGATTACTGTGCAGACAACACACTCACCCGGCTGCACCGAGACACTGCGTACGAACCAGGCGATGTGCTGGTAAGTGAGATAGTGTTGAGAAGAGCCTTAGGAGATAGAAGAACATTATTTTAAATTATCTTGAACATAAAAAACAAAGTGAGGATTTGGCAACCTTGCAGCAAAAACCTCAAAACCAGTTATTCCTTTTAAATAAAAACAAAAATGAGAAACAGTAACTATTAGAAATCCCACCTGGTGCTTTCTCTGTGTTAATGATGCTTCTTAAATTGCATGTGGGTAAATGGTAATTTTGTCTCACACCATTAAAAACTAATGGAACCCTTGATGATAAGAAATGCCATAGCTAGCTTGTTGGAAAACGTTTAATTAATAAAGTAATAAAATTATTGTAAACTAGTGCAGTTTCACAGAGGATTCAATGGGATATAAAACAGATAAAACATCCTTGAGAGTTGGTACAAGAAATAAATGCTCCTCTATAAAAAGCAGCTCTATAAAGTTAAGCTGGTCTGTGTTATACCGAGTTAAGACAAGCTATGGTGATAGTAAAGGTATTTGGATGAGCCTTTCATGGGAAGTGGTGGGAAAACCTCATGAGTGCAGGTGGGTGTATTTTTGCAGGAGCAGAAAGCCAGTGCCCCTTCCCCTGCACCAGTGTGGGGCCGAAGGTGGCTGCTGACGGGAGCTGCGGCCCTGCGAGCCTAGGGGAATATTTTGGTGGTGGTATTGGCCAGTCCCAGAGCCTCCAGAGTCACCGAGGCGATCTCCACTAGCCTGAGCGGGTTTGGCATGAGACACCATCCACCTACAGCCACTTTCTCTCTAATTTTTGTGAAGCACGTGGCTGGCAGAGAGCGGAGAGGAGAGGTCGGACGCTTCACCCCCCACCCAGTCTGCAGCTCCGTGCGGGTGGCCGGCTGCGGGCACGGGCAGTGGCTGTCGTGGCTGCAGCACCGAGTATTTACGCCTCGGTAGCTCGGTGCATGTGTATGGTGTCCCAGCTGCTCCACGGGTGAAAAAGGGCTGGAGAAGCGCAAGCACGGGGAAAAACATGCTGGCAGCGAAGGCTGGGTACCGCTCCTCATCCTGCTGCTGACCCCAGTCTGTGCTTCCCTCCTCCTAGGGACGTTTCCTTGCAGGCTTTGGGGATGACTCTCCCGTAACTGGGAGACTGTACAGAGGCTTTCTGCATTGCACAAGCTGTGCCAGGTACCACTGGTATGTACACACCCAGGTACAGGAACCCGTAAGTCATTGCACACATATCTTACATATTTGCAGGTGTTTAGTCTCAGGACAGATGTAACCTCACAGGTGCCCAAATTTCATTTAGTCCTAAGACCCGACCTGGGCATCTCACTGACAAGCACTGTCAGCTCTTTATTCGGGAGCGCTCAGCCCATGGTGATGGGACACTGGAGGAAGCAATGGCTGGGAGCAAGGCATGTGCAGGCACGTCCCGGATTTTGGGGTGTTGCAAGAGCCAGTTGCAGCCCCTGGCACTCGGCAGCCCCTGTGCAGAGGCGGCACTGCTGGGGCAGGGATGCCAAGGGACACCAGCGCTCTGTCAGGTGCCACACACAGACCTGGAAAGATTTGGGACCAAGCTTGGCCAGTATTTTTCCAAACCTCCAATGACATTTTTCTATAAAGAGCTGGAAGTGTTTCTGTAGCGGGTTGGCATGCCTTCTTTCCTCCCACGTCAGAACAGTTGATGCTCACACTGGGAAAGGAAGGACACTCCACGGTGCTCCCAGTGTGGAGGGTTTCTTTAACCAGGGCTTTGTACAAACCCCATCACAGCCACAGTCTCTTTCACGTAGTGGAAAGAAGTTATATTCCAGTATGTACAACTTGTACATTGTTGCACCCCAAAGACTGATGCTTGTGTTCATTAACCTCTTATGGCTTGATTGTAACAAGGGGATGGTCAGACCTGAGCCGTAAAAAGCCTGCTCTCCTCACCAAGTCACCGCAGACATTGCGGTGCCCGCCGATGCGGTGACAACTTCTAGTTAGTGTTTGCAGCGTCATCTACTTTTCATTTGAGTGCCTTTAGTTTCCTCTGAAGTCTTCACCTTGATCCTTAGTTAGAAGCCATCCTGCTTGATCTCTAGTTTTAAAATAAAGTGGGGGGGTTGTGTTTGTTGTTTGTGTTTTTTTTTTTTAAAGCACATCAACATAAACAATACCGCTGACAATAACAGTCGCCCAGGTCCCCAGGTGCGATGGCACGCCGAGGGGCTCCCCGCTCCCTTTGGCCTCGGTGCGTGGACAGACTGGCAATGTGAGACCTTTTCCCCACCCAAAGCACCGGCCGCCTGTGGGAAAAATACTGTGGTTTCCTCTTGCAGGCAGATTTATTTCTGAGGTAGCCTCAAAAATGCGGGCACAGGGAGAAGGCTGCCACTCGTTACTGAAGCAGTGTGAAAATGTTTATGGGGCTCCATAATTCAGCCCCGCTGGCAGTAGCAGCGATGGCTTTTTTTATCTCCCTGGTGTGTGAGAAATGAAAGCACGAGCAGGAGTTCAGTAAAAGACCGGTACAGCCAAGGCTGGGATATTTGTTCCCTGGCAAACCGCGGTTGCTGTTGATTTAGCCACGGTTTTCCCAGCTGATGTTTTGCAAACCCAGCAGAAGATTTCACTTTCACGGCTCTGGAAGTGAACACAGGGCTGGAAGCCGCCCCTGCGCTCACCAGCAGAGTCAGGCCAAGCCGCTGTCCTTCAAAAGATGCTGCTGGTCCCAGGACTGCACGGCGGCGGGGGCAGTTCGGGGACGGAGACTTAATCTTTTATTTTTCCCATCTATCATAAGTATGTCATAAGATGATGATAAAATAATAACAAGTTGGTGGCTGCTTGAAACTTTTTTTTTAGCAGCTGTGTTTTTAGAATATTATAATTAACCATCCTTTTGCCTGAATCAGTTTAAGATTTCTAAAATAACTAGGAACTTACTGTACCTTCCCTTGACATGAAGCTTCCCCATGTGGGGACCAAGACTTTATTTTCAGGAGGGGAGGGCAGAAGCAGCAGGGCAGAGCTAGAAACACGCAGTCAGGTTTATCAGTAGAAATTACAGCATAAATTATTGAAATGACTGTAATAATTTTAACCTACAGCCATTGTACTACAAGCAGGAAAAGAGGTGACATTGTATTTAATCTGCACAATGACCGAGTCACTTCACACGGGCTCGTTTTCGCAAAAATTTAAATGAAGTAAGCCCGGTATTTGTCGGAAAAAAGAAAGAGTGAACGGTGAGTAAAGGGAAAAATATTTGTCAGCTTGCCAGGGAGAAGCACGATTCAAAGCTGGCTGTTAATAAAGCATGTGGGTGACAGGGCTGTCTCACCACGCGGTGCCGGCGCCTGTCTCAGGTAAAAGCAGAGGGCTTTAGCTCAACAACGCGCTCCTGTCTGTCAGTGGTAGGGTTGGGTTTTTTTTTTTTTTTTAAATGACATGTTTTCTTTTGGCAGATGGGAACAAGCCTTGAAGAATAAATTTTTTGGAGGCAGACAAATTGGCTGCCTGGAAATATATGTATTTAGGAACCTGTCGGGTGGCTGCGAGTGTCAGCACCGCCCCAGCTGAGCTGGCCATCACTGCTCTGCATCTCGCCCGCTCCAATCTCCCCCGGACCCCCCCAAATCCCCAGCCGGCCACTGCCGGGCTGAAGCAAAAATGACAACTCCGATACAAGATTTGCTCTGGATATTGCTGATATTGCTTTGTGCCTGCCTTATAAAACTTCCCCGTTGGCTATTTCTCCAGCCAGGGGATTTTACCCAGATGAATGTGCTCGCCTCCCTCCCGCCGGCTGCCAAAATCCAACTTATCTGTAAGTGGAAATAACGCTGTGGCCCCCGGTCGATCGGAGCCGCAACGCTCTTTACGAGAGGAGGCAAAATAAAACCATTCCTTGTGTTAACAGCTGCGAAAGCCGATGTGCCGAGAGGTTAAGTGATTTGCCAGGCATGAAGGAGAACGGTGCCCGGCTCTCGGAAGCCCCGTTTCTGTGGTGGTGGGGGCGGCGCGGGGCGGATGGGGAGCCCCGTGGGAACCACAGACCCCGGGCATCACCATCAGCCTCAGCCCCTCGTCGCCTCCCCGTTCCCATGCCCATCAGGGCAGCTGGTGGAGGGGACCACCTGCAACCATTCTACCCCCAGACCAGGCATAAGCGAAGTTTCACCAGCAAAAAAAAATGTATTTTTCAAAAATCCCCCCCAAATTAGGTAGTGAAAGGGGGTGCTGGGTTTTTTGAACCAGCATCAGAAGTAGGTGGCAACTGGAAAGATTTTGTAACAACTCAGCAGTGCCTAAAAGTTGGAGGTAAGCGAAGAGGTAGATTGAGCCAAAATCCAGATGCCTTGAAGCCCACATCAGTGCACGTGCCAGCGCAGCCGCTCGTCTGCCTCGGGACATTTAGGCCTATTTACTTAACCAACAGCGTTCGGCACCTTGTAAGAGCAATTCAAGATGTCCAGATCAGAGCCCAGGTATCTATATAGTCCTTCAGTATGGGTGGTGCAGTATACCTTACTACAGCAGAACAGTTAATTTCTAGGAATGCAATATTTACTGCCACTTTATTAGAGGAATATGCTGCAAATGAAGTGGCTACGTCTGTGCAGGTAGGTAATAAATAAGGTACGGTAAAAGGCACACTCAAAAATATGCAGCGTTGTTCTCCGGTTTTGTAGGGTCGGTAAAACTGGTAGCAGCTCCCTAGCAGTGGCTTCATCTCCACACTCACAGTGTGTGTTCTTAACACCTTCCTTCACTGCAAAACTGAAGTATTTAACCCAAAACATACAAACAAATCTGTTATTCTCTTCCTTTATTAACCTTCCGAGTCCTCTGAAATCTCACACGAGGAGAAAGCTCTTCCCTTTTTCTTTGTCTAAACGAAGAGGTTTAAACTTTGCATACAAACAGACACGTGCCTATGTGTAAACCTACCCGTGTAATCAGACACATGCAGCGCGCTCTTTCTCCCTCTCTATAAATACATACACACATATGTATATCCACAGACATACAGGCATGTGTGCATATGTGTGTGTACAAAGGGAGAGAAAAAGACTCTTAGAAAATGAAAGACAAATGTTAGAGAATGATATTCCCAAGCCCTCAAATCCCTAATCATGAGTTTGATGCAATATTTGCCCTAATGGGAAATGATAACTGGCACTATTCCAAAGCAAACCTCGAAGAAAGGAGCAATAAAAAAGGAAAATGCTAGCTTGGCAGTTAAAGAAAGAGGAGCCGAAGCGAGAACTGCTGTCGGAGATAATAAAGAATTAACCACAAACCCCTTTTCTATTAAGCACAAAAAAGGATATTAAAATAACATGCCCCCTCCCTAAATGTTTCAAGGCTTGAGTCATGCTTTGCTGTGCAGCTTCCCCGGGACGTTCTGAGTCACAGGGCTGCAGCCCCGTGCAACCCGCCTCCCCAGCCTCCCCTCTCGTGCGAGGAACGCTGCTCCACTCCGACGCACAGCAACTCGCTTACAATCATGCTCCTTTTTTTTTTTTTTTTTTTGTCTTAACTTACACAGTATGTTCCAAATGTGGCCCCTTCCAAGGAGAGGGAGCACGGTCGCAGCCCGTGACCACGTGGACCTTCAGAACTGGCTGCGATAGACCGGCTTTCACGGGCTCCCCCTCCCCTTCTCTCCCCTTGGGAGCCTATGCGTTGCAAAGCCCCCTGTACAATGCAGCTTTGCTATGTTATCCATACTGTCCATAGGCACGATGACAGCCGTTAAGTATACAGTGAGTCTTAATGCTCTCATTTCTGGCTATAGCGGCAAACATCGGTGCTTTTACCTTCACTGTGATTTTTACATGTGGGGCATTTTCTCACTTTAAAAATCGATGTGATAAATTACATGGGAAGTGTCACGGATTTGGGACAAAAAAAATGGTGCAAAAAATTGAATCAACAGCTGCTAGATATAGGAGAGATGAAAACAGAAGGGAGGGCTGTGAGTCAGGAGGCACTTTTCCATACAGCGTCCCCCTTGGGAGCCTGTGGGGACATCCCGCAACGTTACCAACAAACGGAGACGCTGCTCTCTGCCGAGATTTGTCTGACCGAGGGTACTAGGTGCTGCGGGAGAAGTGGGGCTGGCTCCCAGTGCAAGCGTGTCTCTGCACTGGACGTGCCCTCCTGCAGCGCTCCCCAGCCAGGGACGCACCGGGGGCCCCAAATCAGCGCCATTTTTGTCTGGTCGCGATACGCGGGGTACCGGTAAATGGGATTTTGCCCGTTTCATGCCTACCCAACCCATTTTAACAGCAAGATCCAACATAAACATCCCTTGAAATTTCCACCTCAACTAAATAGCAGCTTTTGCTATGGCAGTTTTAAATTTGCAAAAGCAGCGGTACTCGGTGCACTACAGACCCAACAGGCTGAAATTAGCCCTTTATATCAAGTCAAAGAAACCCTCAATAATCTTATATTTCAAAGCCATTATGACCTAACTTTGGTTCATTAGCACATAGGGAGGCATTAATCACGCGGAGTAATGAAATGTAACAACTCCTTTGGTACTTTCTTATTATCTGGGTCTTTAATATGCAGTTTGACAAGAGCTAGACTGTAGCAGCTCTAACAGGATTTTGTAGAGCTGGTGGTCGCTTGTGCACCAGGAGTGCCCCAAACCCAAAATGGCACAAGCCAAAAAGATGAAGATGCAGCAAGGAACCGCTAAGCGTTTATCGTAAACGTTAAATGAAGTACATCTGCCGGTAAGAACTTATTTTAAAAACCAATGTGTATATTGCATTAATTTCGGTCACTAAGAGGGTAAAGCTTTAGAAGGAAAAGAAAAAAGCCCCCTGTACAAGACTTTTGTGAACCTAAACTAAAAGTCTTGTAGACTTTTAAAACTCTTTGCGAAGGAGATAGAATCCACCACTCAGGAAACTACTAAGGCAATCTATCTTTCAGAGACAAAAATCAAAACTCCCTCCTGAGCTATGTCAGTGCAGAAAAGCAGAGTTAAACATCAGCTGCTTTTATCTGAGTGCCTAAATTTAAAAATACTTAACCAGAATGATACCAACTATCGCATGGTTTGAAAAACAATACTTTCTATGCCAGGACCAGTCTAGGTTAATTTCTAAGCTGGGCTTTAAAAAAAGAGATCAATAAAGGTGTAGGTGGAGAGGTTTAAAAAATAACTGCTGGAAATGGTGAGCCAAGATCTTCAGAACAACTTGTCTCCGCCTGAGGTACAGGCAGGCTGGTTTTCAGATCAGTCACCTACAACTGTGGTGTCAGGAAGCAGAAAAATACCACCGGGAGTCATTTTTAGCAAAGAACACCAACAGCTCCTCTCACATTCACATCCAGTGAAACTCCATTCTGGTTAGATTCATTGCCAAATTATAAATTCTTATTTGATTTATCAATCACAATTTTATATTGTTAATTCATATGTTCATTAGACAAATCTGTCCCTCCAAGGTAATCACTTAAGGTACTGCTGGCATGTGAACATGCACAAATGGATAATTCTTAATGACCTTCCAAGTTGACATATTTTTGGCATCAGTTTTCTGTATCCTAATTTCAAGCTGCCTCTCTGGTGTTATCGTAGGGCTGACTTCACTCAAGAAGGAGGACTTGCAATTGGAGGTCGCTATTAAGATCGTTCCCATCAGATATCAGCAGAACAAGGGAAAATTAAAATTATCTCCTTGGATGAAGCCCCCGTGTGTCTAGCTGGGGAGATTGGTAAGCAGCCGTCTGTTTCGGCAGCCTTGAAAAGAGGAGAAAACGTTCACATCATACAGTTTGACCAGGTTTGTAACTTTTTCAGTATTTCTACAGTAAATAATTTTTGGCCTGCAGATGCTTGGTAAAAAAAAAAAAAATTAAAAATTTGGTAAATGTAGGTCATCCAGGCTTCTGTTCTGCATGTTGTCCTCCCACGGGGCCAGGCCAGTATCACAGATCTTCTACTGCAGGTTAACGTGGTGCAAGTGAGTCACAGACCAAAGCACACGTGGCGTAGCCATCTATTGGAGATGTCCAACGGAGGAGCTCACGCTCCCTAGACCTGTAGATGGATCCGTCACTGGCTGTGAATGCCAGTTTGCAGCATTACACTGGGGTTAGGTCAACTACCAGAAAAGCAGGAATGTCTTCCATGTTCTCAGTTGGATGGATGGGATTTGCCCGGCTGCACGGCCGTTATTCACAGTGACACCCAGACTCCACGAGACCAGCTCTGGCCAGGCAGGCGTTATCCCCGCTGGGGCTGCATGGGGTCTCCACCCACAGCCTCATGCTGTTACTGCTGCTCGTCCAGTGCCACGAAAAGGGGGGGGGGGAAAGGCAGTGTCTTAAACACAAGGTTTCCAGGGCTGCCAGTGTTTTCATAGTGCTTCCCAGAGCAGATCCAGGCAAGGAAAGAGCAATTTCTGGCACTTCTCAGAGGCTAAAAGAGATGGGAGGAAGAAACGTGGGGGGAAAAGCTGGGGTAGACACAGTGCCACCATCCACTGAGGTTTGGCGATTGGCTTTTGTCAGCTGGGCGGCTGGCTGGGAAGGGGGTGAGACGGGACGGGAAAAAAAAAAAAAGAGCCAGGAAAGAGCCTTTCCCCAGCTGACGGCCGACGGAACCAGCCCGGCTCCGCGAGAAGGAGCCGATGGGGCGCGAGGCGGCGGGGCGCAGAAGAAGCCGGCAGGGACGTGCGTGCGACGTGCGTCCCCTGCGCGAGGCAGGCTGCAGGCAGCGCCCAGCTGCCTCCGAAAAGTTGAGGAAAAGAGTTTGCATCCCTTCCTCAAAAGCACAGCTCGGGTTGCAAATCCAAATGTATGGACAAAATGTAAATGCATTGTGACAAGCTGTACGGAGAATCAAAACAAGGAACAAGGAGCGTATGTTTCTTTTAGAGAAATGTCCTTTATCTCGCAGGCAGAACGAAGCGTGTGGCATTCAAATGTTAAGATTTTTAGACACTTTCATGAAATACTAAAGAGAAACCAAAAGGAAAAAAAAAAAAAAAGAAAAAAACAACAAGAAAATAACCCAAGTCCGTGTCACTTCTCAGCTAGTTTGGTTATTGCTGCTCCTGAGTACTGTAACATATGCACTTTCCCTTTTGAAAATGTATCAAAGTTGTTATTTTGGGGGTGGGATAAACTCTTACCCATGCATATCTTATGTTTCGAAGCCAAGAATGCTTAAGAACCTGCTCTGGATCCGCACATCAGATGCATAAGTGATTAGTGACAAGTGACACAGAAACAGAGAATGTGCTGTGTTACGATGAATAATAAACACGCGCAATTTATGCAGGCAGAGCGAGCGGGGAGATGGCATCCTGCACTTTTTCCATATAAATAATGTGAATCTCTCGGCAACGGAGCCAGGCCAACCGGGGAGTTTCTCCAGCCCAGCAGCCGTGCAAGTCGGCGGGGAGCGAAGCGGGGACAGGCAAGGAGGGGTCGCCCACGAACAGGGCTGCTTCTGGTTTCCTGTGGGTCGTTACAGAACGAACTAATGGCAATTAATTGTCTCTGAACTACAGTAAAGACAGGAAGACGCTTTACAGTTGGCAAAATTGTGGGAGAAAGGAGCTTTAGATAAATTAAAATAATTCGTCAAAAATTATTCATATTGCTTTGTCCTTCCTGGGTCTCTGGAGAGTATCGCTACAGTGCCTGTTGTAAAAAAAAAGTGCTTCGTGATAGGATTGGGGACACCTATGTGAAAAAGCAAATGACAATTAGTTTTCGAATGAACAGTCTCTGTTTTTAGATGACGTTTCTCCAGGAAAGGTGAGCGCACGCTCCCGGGAGGCTGGCAGGGCTGAGGCTGAGCTGGCAGCAGCGTGTCCCGAAGGGCCATGGTGTACCCGGCGGGCACCTTACTGCGCTCGCGTTCTCCATCAGCAAACCCACACAAAACCCCTAAGAAAAAACAAATGCCAAAGCCAGACAGACATTCATCCTTAGCCCAGCTCTTGAGCTTTTCCTCCTGCGTGTGCCCGGCCACGCACAAACACCAGAGCTGCGGGGCGATGCTCACGCGTCCTCCCTCGGCCCCACATCCCTCAGCCGGGGGGGACAGTCCCGGGCTGGCCACGGGGGCTCCTGCAACGTCCCTGCTTTGCCGCCTGCTTCCCTTTGCCCCATACTGCCATCCCACAAATAAGCCATCCTCCGGGGAAAAGAGAAATATATTAAAAAAAAGAAAAAAAATTAAAAAATATCCCAAATGCACCCGGTACTTAACTCTGCACATTTTTTTTCCTGGCTGTCCTGGCCTGCCAACTCCGAACAAGCTTTTCTCTCTCTTTTTTACACTCACTCTACACTTCCAGAAATGTACGCACTTGGATAAAAGTAGAACTGAGAGAGGAAAATGCATATTCTGTTAAATAAAAAAAAACAGTTGAAAAAAGTGTCTAAAAGATGGATGCGTAGAGAAATCATACTCATACTTAAACTCTGGGTTTGAGTTATATAAACTGAACCGTGGTAATTACCAAGCTCCTCCGGATTAATAAACAATTACCATAGTAACTACACCATCGTATGAAACCTATGCTCATGAATTTTTAAAGCATAAATGGAAATACACGCCAGTTGAAAAAGTCTCCTATTTATTTGGCTCCTGGAAGACGAGGGAGACAGATCCATTAAAGGATCCCGTCAAGTTATTTCTTCCTCCGCTGGTTCCTGCAGCCACACTTCGGACAAGCGCCATATATTATGTACTAACTAGGAAAGTCCATTACGCGTGCGGGGCCGCGGGCTGGCGAGCGGCGGGGCCGGCCTCGCACCCCGCTCCCCCGGCAGCCCGTGCGCTCTCACGCCTCGTTTCCCCAGAGCGTTTTAGGCGACGTGATGCACCTCTCTCTGCCAAAAGTTAAAGGGTTAGCTGCCACAGCCAGTTGTCCCCCTTTACCCAATAGGCTCTTTTTATTTTTTTATGGATAATGTGTGAGAAAAGATCTCGGATTGATGTTGCGTGACCACACATGGGAAAGGCTCCTCCATCAAATATTTGGTAAGCAGACTACCACGAGGCAATGCACGCATGCGAATCTAGCGTTCCACGGCATGCTGTGATTGAGGCTTATTTCCAGCATACCCACCAGCCTCCCGCCGGGCCGGCCCTACCGCAGGGCACGCTGCAGCCTATTTTCCACAAGTGGGAAAAAAAAAAAATCCAAGGTGAGCTGCTGTCATGCCAGCGGCTTGCACCCGGGGCCATGCCGGGGCACGTGTTCAGCCACCAGGAAAGGGCTTCGCCGCAGCCCCTGCGCTCCTCCTGCCTCTGAGCCGCTCCTGCCAAAACGTGCCCAAAAGTGCCCTCGCTTGCTCACACGAGACATCAGTGATTAAATGCCATCTATGAGATGCACCCATGGTCATTAAAAAAAAAAAAAAAAGGCTTTCTCCTTCACCAAGGCTAAGTCTCATATTTTACTATCATAGCTGAAAATTTGGTCTGAAAGTTGCACTCTTATTTCAAAGCTTTAACACAGCTGAGCCTGGCTTTACTGCACTTTGCAATTTGTTTGTAACATGTAAAAAGAAATATATCAAAATGCCAAATAACCAGATTATGTATCAACCTGTTGATAATTCTGACTGGAATGCTGAAAAGCAGCACTGAGTTAAAAAATACTGTTCAGCATTTGCAGTAATAGTCTAAAACAGGAGGTGAGACCTCTACGCTTCAAGTTTGAGCCGCTTACTTTTGATAATTTTGATGAGCTGAAATAATATCCCCTTTTGCAAGAAAGTATTTCTTCAGGCACTCCGAGAGTTAGGAAAGCCATTAAATCCTTGTGGATTGAAGGTAGAAAAATAAATTGTATGTATTTTAGACTTTGAATGATCTTCCTGTAGCAATTTTCAGGAAAAAAACCTATGAAGAATTCTGCAATTTTAATCTCCTCAGTAGCTTCCCATTACTAAACAAGCAGAACGCCACAGTACAAATGTGGATGTTACATGTCATCTTGATCTGCCGTTTTTTTTCTTTCATTAAAGCTTTAATGCAGCAATTATGGCTACGTTGCCCTATAAAAAAAGGAAAAGGCAGTTTACTTTAAAAAGTGAAATTGCATAGCCTACTATTTAATTATACACAAATGTAAATGGCCTATTTTTCCATAACTGGTTATTACAGCACTGTTTTACTTTCTGAGTTTTCACAATCTCTAAAACCTACAACGCTTCCTGCTATATAATTGTTTTGCTACATTATTGTTTTCATCTTATTTTTTCTTTTAATGCGAGAGCAGCGGGATAAATCTTGGTTTTAAGCCAGCCAGTACTTCATCTACTTAAGCTTTTATAGATGAAGATTGCTGTAATTATCAGAATACCCGCTTATTTCTGAAGTATTATCTTGGCAACCTGCTGGCATTTACAACCAATTAACAAGCTTTGCCCATTAGTTGCATAAGGGGTATCACAGAGTAAAGCCATTGTGTGCTAATTTTCTATTTTAGATAATCAGTTTGGCCATCCAAAATGGAAAGGGGAAGAAAAGAAAGGTTTGACACCCAGTGGCAGACATGTAAAAATGACTACATGCCTCCCAGAGACAAAGGTATCCAGCGACTGCATGATTGCTTCACTGTCGTCACCACTGGGTTTTAAGTATTTATTCTCTTTGTCTCTTTTGGAAGAGAAAATAGAAAGTACGGCTTCGGCAAAGTAATCATGTCCTCTTTTTATTTTTTAAACAGACTGGCTTCTCCCTCTGTCCTCTCAGGCTTGTAATTTCACCAAATTGTACAAGTGTTAAACATGTTTTCGGGGGGGGGGGAGTGGAAAGAAGAAGAAGAAGAAGAAGAAGAAGAAGAAGAAGAAGAAGAAGAAGAAGAAGAAGAAGAAGAAGAGGAGGAGGAGAAAGCGAGAGAGAAAGAAACCTGGCCACCGGTGGCAATCCCAGCCTTCCTCTCCCAGTCCCGGGGGCTGAGCAGAGCCCTCGCGCCGAAGGCAGCCCCTCTCGCACGCCTCGCCGGCACCGCGCTTGGTTAAAGCCATGTGCTGGCTGGGGGTTTTAACCAGGCGCCACTATTAGCAAATGGGCTCCCCGCCGTCCTTCGGCTCCCTG
Organism: Grus americana; assembly: GCF_028858705.1. Taxonomy (NCBI): domain Eukaryota; kingdom Metazoa; phylum Chordata; class Aves; order Gruiformes; family Gruidae; genus Grus; species Grus americana. Next base: position 31,390,496 of record NC_072857.1, read on the forward strand.
CTGCTGAGCCGCGCACCAGCCCCAGCCGTCTCCTCCCTGCCCTGGAGGGTTTGGGGCAGGGGCACCCCCGGCAGGAGGCTGGCTCAGGGAGTAATGCTGGGCACTTCTTCTCTCTGGGGAGAGGGGAATACAAAGCTGTGAGAGTTTGGGGGATATTTTTTTAAGCATTAACCTTTGGTTAAGGCACTGTTTGCTTTCCCTGTTGCCTGGTGCAGAGCGGGGAAGCTGCCCCTCCATGTGGGTGCCCGGGGCGGGAGGATGTCCCTGCCCATGACCACAGCACTGCATCCCTATAGCATCCCCCGAAACACTCATCCCCACCAGGCCCATGTCCAGAGCTGCCCCATGAACACCCCAGCCCTGTTTCACTGCCATGTCCGCACGCCCTTTGGTCGGGTCCTGCCCTGAGCACGGCCGCCATACCCCAAAGCTGGCAGAACAGGGCTGGGGGCACAGCCTGCTCCGGCATCTCAAATCAGCACTGCTCTGCCTCTACCCCCGCACCAGCTCCTGCCTCCGCCTTCCCACCCCACCCCTGCTGCCCAACTGGCACCCGGCACAAGGCTCGATCCTCCCGTCTCCCACTGACCCCAGGCCGTAAGCTTGGCCTTTCTCTGCATCTCCATCCCATCCTGCCCGCGGCAGCCGGGACCATAACAGCCCCCTCTGCACCAAGGTGGCAACGGGCAAAATGGGGCTCTCCTCCTGCCCAGGGAGCCTCAAGGTAAATAACAGCGACGAAATGATTATGCCGGAGGCAGCAGGGCTTGCCCATTTAATTGTATATAAAATTAGATGTTAGACCTGGTATAGATGCCTGCATTTTGTAATAAGGATAGAAACTAATCAGTTTAAAGATGAGCACAGTCCTTAAAGCATGGTTAGATCCCATTTACTCCATTGAACAGAATGGGTGGATGGTTCATGCTGTAAAATGGTTTTATAAAATGTAGCGAACTGTACAATGACGTGTTTTATTTGCCTCCTGTGGTTTAGATTCATATTTTGCTTTAGCATAAGTTAAACAAAATTAAGACTATGATTATGCTAAGAGGATGCAGCCAGTAAAGTAAAGATAGAAAATGTTGAACTCCTCGAAGTCATAAAGAATTATCAACTGTGCAATTAGTAAAGACTGAACATATACACTGAAGTCTATTAAGTCATAAATGAATGAGAAAAATGTTGTGCTTGGCAATTTGATGTGTATATTTGTCTTAATTATTTTAAATTAATTGCTATTGGCTACAATCATTAGAAAATTTAAGATTTAAGTAAGGTACAGCATAAACCCCCTCCTATAAAATAAATCTAGTTATATAGCCAAACCATTTTTTTAATTATTTAGGCTACTGAAAAGGAAGAAGTAAGAAGGGTTGATGAGCAGAGCGTTGGGGACAGCTCGGAGCTCCTCACAGCCTGTCTCCCGGGATGCTGCCAGGCTTGAGGGCACCGAAGCCCCCCCACTGCAGCAGGGAGCACAGATGCCCAGGCAGCCCTCTCTCCGGCCAGCTCCAGCAGCACGAGAGCTCACGGTTGTCCCCTTTTTGGGCACTTCTGGACAGTTTCCCCCCGCCCCTGCAGCCCTGGCCCAGCCACAGGGCTGCTCGCAACCCCCCAGAGCGAGGCAGGACGCCGTCAGCCCAGGCACCACCGCCAGAAGGCCGTCGACATTTCTCCTCTGCGTGATCAAGCGAAGATTATTGTTCAAATAAAAATAAAAAAATAAAAAAGCAGATTTCTCCCAGTCCTTCACTCCTGAAGGACCCTTGAGTGATGAAGCTTATCCCAAGCCAAAGGAATAAAGGTTTTAGTGAGTGGCCCTTGTACGATGTAAGTACTGTGCCGGTGCAGCGGTTTCCCTAGCGCCAGCTGAGGCACTCTGCGTGCCCGGTCTCTGCGGGCGGCAGGGAGCAATGCCCTGCAAAGGTGCCACGCGTCCCGCGGCAGGAGCCCTCCCTGGCTGCCCACGGGGCACCGGGCACGGCTCCTGGCACCAAAGGGCCAGTGGGCACTGCTCCAGGGCACTGGCAGGACCCCGCCGCTGCCTCTCGCCAGGCACTGCGCGGTCTGCTTGGGCTGCTTTCAAGAGGCTACAGCTAGCCAAGGGTAAGAAGTGAATGAGGCGACGGGCCTTGGCCCAAAAACGAGCATTTCAGAAAAGCCAGAGTGGTTTTTTTTCTGGTGTTTTGTAAATTAAAAGTTTCGATTTCTTGTTCTGAAATGTGATTTGGAGATCACTTGTAGTCATATTTAATTTCCTTTTCAGAATAAAGATGGTTAAAACCAGAAGACAGATATCAGAAGGTATGACCTTTTTCCTGGGTTTCCATTTTGCTAACAAGAAACCTGTATTTTAGGGGAGGTTTGTTTGTTTTTTTTTTTTCCAAAGTCTCAGGTGGGCCACCAAACTGAAAAAACAGTTAGTTGCCCAGTTCTAATTAAGCCATTCCCAGCCAAGAGTAGTGTCCCAGTAGCCTTACCAAGAAGATGAGAGAGGCAACTGGAAACCAGGTGAGTAGAGAAACTCTTATCAGAGAAATGCAACAGTACCAAAAAAAAAAAAAAAAATCCCCATTATGTGTTCTGCATCTGCAAGGGAGGAGACACATTCCTCCAGGACTCTAATCTCCATCGCTAATATTATTATTAAATATTTACATACCACCCTAAGTTCGCATGACACTTTGCAGAGATAAAAGATGCTCTCTCTGCACTGAAGATCTTACAGCCTACATCAGACAAACAAAGCAAGCAAAGAAAGAAGAAATGATGAAGATTAAGAAACTGATCTAACGCTGCTGACCCAAAAGCATTTTTACATTGTACCAGAGCATGGGCCTAGGCCTGAGGGAAGCCAACGGCACCGGGCCCACTTTGCTTTCAGTAGCCAGCCAACCACCTTTCAAACCCACGGTGGTCGTGTGCACCTATTTCCCCACAGCTTTGACCCAAAACAAAGAAAATAATGGCATCCTGTAACCCCTAGGAAAATACTTTTTTTTTTTTTTTTTTAATCATCTGACTTGTCTAAGGAAAAGAGAAGTTGGGCTGCCACAGTTCAGCCATGCGTTTTCCCAGGCTGCACAAGTGGGAGAAAGACGTGTACACCACACCACTGAGCGGAAAATAGAAATAAGAGTTGCTCAGTCCTTCAGCTGGAGTTTCCTCCCTTTTGCTTAGTTCCCTCACTTCATTTTCACCTCTGACAGTGCAACTAGAGAGCCCCGATGAATGCAGCCTTGCCTGTCAGACACACACGGCTGGGTCGGCTCTGCATGCCCCAGCTCTGGGGCAAAGACCCCTTCCGCCCACCTATTAGTTTCTTTCACAAACTTGGTGACCAAGAAAAAGAATATTTCTGCTTTTTAAATTTTTAAAAGTAATCCTAGCCTAATCGATGGCGCTGAGAGATTTCCCCAGGTTTCCTAGAAGAAATACAGTTACAGGTGGACCTGAGGAATCGTGCAGAGAGAAGCAGCGGCACTCATCGTATCACCCGAGACAACAATGGGCAGGACACGCCGGGCGGATGAAGGCGTAAAGCAATGTATAGATTGGCAGACGCACACATGCACGCGCGCGCACACACGCAGGCGCACACGCGCGCGCGCACACACACATACATATACATGTTCCTAGCAATTCAGTTAGATTAATTTGCTCTGGCTATTCCATTATTTTACTGTAGTCCTTGTATAGTACTTAAAGAATCAGGTTAAGCATTCTGCATTAGATACACAAACAATGCTGCTTTACCTCCACATGGGTGTTGTGAGACTTTAATTAATGTTTGTAAAGTGCTTTCAGATCCCCAGAAGAAAGGCACTATAGAAGTGTGAAGTCTGATTATTTCACAGCATACAAAAGTAGAGGTGAAAAGAAATATTCTCCTCCTTACACATAAAACTACTGATCTCAACTCCTGCATTTAAAAAACCAAGATGTTAAGAAAGAAAAGAATTCTGACCATGAACCTACTTCAGGCTTCCCCTTTGCCTTTTTCATCTGATTTCTGGTTGAGTGAAATAATAAACTATTGTATTGCTGTAAACTCTTTGTAAGTAGATTTGACTAAGACAACAGAGTTCAGTGCCAGCAGCTACTCTGATCATTCTTTTAAATGGAAATTTACCGTCTGCTGCATCACATGGAAAAAATATAGAACTATTTTTCACAGCTTGTTCACTGAACAGATTATTGGAGGGAAGAAAAAATAAAAAGGCTTCATTTTCTACAGATCCCAAATCTCAGCGTAGAAAGTCTTGGCAATTTCCTTTTGAGAGGAGACAGATTTCACTTTCACATTGATTTAACAATGAGAAGAGCGTCCAAAATGAGGGCCTGATTCTGAACATCTAAATGGTTAGCCATGGTTGATTCAATAGCTTATCTATGGGAGCAAAACTACTCACATCCATAAGTCTATGTAGGATCTGGTCCTAATATAGAACCAGTTCTTGATGTCATAAAATCTTTTTTAACAGCATCTTGTGTTACATTTAATTTATTTCACATGGCCTCATAAAATAAGATAAAAGCTTGTAAGTCTAAAAGTCGTATAAAGAGGATGAAAAAAATAGCCTACCATGTATTTGTGTTTATTAAGTATTATCTTCATGCAACTTACAGAGTTTTAACTCCAGAATTTCCAATTTTTTTCTAATCCTAATAGCAGTCAGCTAGAGCTGCCAGTGCGTAATATAAACAGATTACAACACACATGCTTTTTGGAGAAGAAAGTCCTTCCCAAAGCTCTCTCCCAGACAGGTCGTCCCTTTCAGCCCATGCCTGCAGCGCAGAGCCTTACGAAGGCGCCTTCCCAGCTCACCTCCCTCCTGGGCAGGGTGTGGGGGGCAATATCCCTGCCCTGCGGGGCGCCCGCGCAGCGCAGCTCTATGGGCCAACCTCCCAGTTTGGCCCAGGAAGCTCCAGGGTGACAGGCGCAAGAAACGCTGGCTTGCGGCAAATACGGTTTAATCCGACGGTGACCTAAAAAAAAGTGCGTAAGCACCTCTGCAGTTCACCTATTCTTAAACATGGACAAAAGCTCCAAACAGAGAAGTCTGTAGCAGAAAAACATCTTTGGAGCCAAAGGTGGCCTCACCCCTCTTTAAAAGGAGGCTACAGAGTGCCTCCCCTCCACCACTGAAAGGCACTTTCTGCTTAGGTCCCCGGAGGGGAAGGAGAGGACTGCAGCCCAGGACCCCGGGACTTAGGCTCAGCTCACCTGCAGCCAGGGGGACATGACCAGGAGATCCCAGGAGGCATGCATGGTAGCTTCTGGGGTGTGAGAGGGAAAGCAGGTCCATGGATGTAGCTTGGCACCCACAAATTCCCCACAGAAAAGGGACGCCTTTCCCGATCTTTGATGGACGACATTTGTGGATGCTGGGAGGTAAGTGGATTCAGGGATGCAAGTCAGGAGGTGAATCTTGGTCTGCCTTTAGGGCTTCCAGCGGTGTGTGTGCTTCTGGGTGGTGGGGTACTCCTCCAAGCTTGGCAGTGGAGCAACCAAATGCCAAACGGGGCAACTTCCTATTCACAGTATAAGAAGCCCTTTACTTGTGCAAGTGTATAATAGAAATCATGATAAAAGTGCCTTCGGCATCTCAGAGCATGTCAGTGACTTCAGAGGGCTACTGGTATGAGTGTGTGTTTGCCAACAAGAAAAAAATATTTCTAAAAATAAAAACCCCCAGTGCCCTGGTTCAGATGCCCAGTAATGGGCATCATAACAGCTACGGGACTGTTACTTAAAAAAATAAAAAACAAAACAAAAACCAGTTGCCCTTTTTTCCAGCTAACATTTCCTTAGTTTATCAATGATAGCCATTACCATAAGAAAATGATGATGTCTTACCTGATGCTGCTGCTAGTAAAATGGTTTCACTACCAGAAGGCCATCACAGGTCAGGACTGTTTTAGGAACCAGCAGCAGACCCATCGCCTTTCCTCCAGGAAGCACAAGCCAGAGGCAAACCCAGGAGTAATGCGGCAAGGAAACACTGCGCTTCCAACCTAAGCCCTGGGAAAGAAAAGTTACTTTTGATGAAGTAAAAGGATTCCTGAGGACAACTTTCAGTAAAGATAAACTTTAACCACAATCTGACACGACAGTCAATAAATAGCTTCAAGATAATCGCACGTACCTCTTTGGTAGGCAGTGGTCTAACCCAGGCAGAGATGCTTTTAGAACATGGCTGTTCTCACCAGCCCTTGATATTTTTCTTGAGATCCAGGCAACATCCACATTGAAAAACCTACGCCACAGCTGTCAGGGCTTCTCTCCAGCAGATAATTAAATTCCAACTCTATTGCCATTGTGACAAGTGAGCTCAAGTTTAGTGATACCATCCCTGCCAACTGAACAAGAATGAGAGCCATCAGCTGCATAGTCGTTAATCTTTTTGCTGAAAGAAGAGGTGCCTGCAGTACTTACCGGCATCCTCCCAGGGTAGGTGTTCAGCCTCCAGGAGATATCTGACAATAACATGAGTACGTCTCAAGGGATGATTGCGTTTAGATCAGTGTGCTTACGCAGGAAGGCCTGGCAAAAGTGGAGCAAGTCAACAAGTTTAAAGGACTTTCAAGATCTCTTCCGAACCAGAGAAAGGCAGGGTTTAGCTTGGGCGGTCGCAGGGTAGGGTTCTGCTAAGTGCAAAAGATGAAGCCATTGGTGTTTTCTCCTACGGATTGCCCTCTCAAGTTGCTCTTTTCGGTAAAGAGTTTATTTTTTTTCCTCTCCATTTGATTACAACATGCACATCCCATATTTTTACAGATATGTCCATTTTCCTTAGAATATAGCTTTTAAACTGAGCTTATCCACCAAAAATGGGACTGCACATTATCTAAGACCTATTTAACTCTCTAATAACTGCTTTTTTCACAGCTATCTTGCTTCATATGTAAATCTGTTATTTCTACGCTAGTTATTGAACTATCCAATTTTAAGTACAGCTACAGGAAAACTGTAATTTTTTTCTCACAAGAGAAGAATACTGCTTCATTGCTAGCATCCCAGAGAGACTCCCCCCAGTTAATAAAAAGTGACGAGGTCTCACGTTTAAGAACCGCATGAGCCGTATCTGTTCCCTTGCTTTGCCTGTTGCTCGAGCTAGCTTTCCCGCTGCAGTAGCTCCATGGAGGCCGCCGTGGAGAACGCAGTTGCAGAGGCGAACATCTGCCTCCGACATGCCGTGCCAGCCAAAGGACAGCTCAGACCCCACACAGCCTGCAAGCTCGCACCCGGTACTCAGGAGGAGGTATAGATGCCCTCCGGGGAAGCAGTCCAGGAGCCTGCTGCTAAGCCAACGGCCAGAAAATGCAGCGCATTTGAGCAGGAAATTAAACCTGACTCTCCCATCACCGCAACAAATGGCTCAACCAGCCTGCTATAAAGTCAGTTTCTTGGAAGTCTCTCCATCCCCTCTTAAAACCAAACACTGGCACGCACTTTCTGAATCAACCCCGGCTGCCCCAGTCCACGGGACATCAGCATCGGCAGCTCGTTGGGGAGGTCTGAGTCTTGACAGCACCTAAATACTGGGTGTAGAGACTTAAAATTGTGGCTAAATAGGTTGCCCCCTTTCTAGATCTCATCCTACGCTCCCAAAGGCTGAGTTTATTCTTCACCCTATGTGCTTTGCTTGCAGCGTTGGCTTCCCTGCTTGTCAACACGCCGATTTCTGATTTCTCAGTGCAAAGGAAGCCTTTCATGGTTTGGCATCCTCTTATATGTTTATGCTTCTCAAGATATATTCTCTAGCCAAGTCTTTAAGTTCTTACATTAGTCCCCAAGCCCAGACATCAATCTGTTGCTGATCAGGTCTTTTCACATCATGCTGCTTTTATCTGGAATGCTGTTTTTGATGCTTCCAGGGAAGCTCTGGCTGATGTTTTTAAGAATGTGGTTATTTTTTTTTTTCCCTTTTTGTTTAAAATGACACTTGAGCACAGCTATTTCTTTTAACCTTTTGCTTTTATTGTAAGACTTTAGCAAGAAATTTGCCTTATAAATGCTATTCTACCGGGGGGCCCTGATTTGCATCTTTGTCCTTGGATAGTGCAGAGGCAGCACAGGGGTCCACAAACAGAGGGAGATTGATTTTTTTTTTCTCCCCCTTTTATAGTCTACAATAAAAAGTTTCTTTAAAGGGGAAGAAAAGAGAGGCATGTGCTTAATATTGAAGAAAAGCCTGCTTGTGCGTGATACATACATTGGAGAAACAGTTCAAGAACACTTCATCCTCCTGCAACTATTTCCCCGCACTCCTGCCAAGGTTAGGGAAACCTTGGGTTAGCTGCCGTCTGAATACCGCAAGCTGGTATCAGTCTGAACAAGTTCAGCTGACTGCTTAGAAGATTTTCGTCTTTATTCTTCCTCCTGTTGTCTCCCCACTTTGGCAAATAGAAATCGCCTTCATCTTTGGGGGAGGCCTCAGCCCGAAAGCACCCAACAAAGAGAATTCCCCGAGAGACGCTGGCTGGGGGGTCAAGGTCCTTCCATTGAGTCCCCCCGGCTCGGCTGTGCTGGAGATCAGCCAGCTGTCACAAAACGAGACTCTCTAGATCAGCATGATCTGGGACCAGGTGGGTCAGAAAACACAACAGCAGAGTCTGATAAATGACTGAAAAATTAGACCAAAAAAAAAAGCCAACAACCCCCCACCAAAAAAACCCCACAAGAAAGATCCAGTCCTCCCTCATATGTAAACTCCCATTTTTTCACACCAGTGAAGAAATAAATAAAGTGGCAGAAAGCAAAAGTATCAAGCAAGTATGACAAACTTTACCTCATTTTTCATCTGACTTTAAATGAAAAACACTCTCGACCAAAACAATTCTTGGATGCCGATTGGGTTTGCACACAACTCTGACGTACAAACCAGAAGAGGAGCATCACTGGGACAGAGAACAGACCGAGCAGGGGATCCTCGCTCTGAACAGCTGCGGGACACCCAGGACAGCACGACTACTAAGGGAGGATGCAGTCCTGCCCCCCCGCTCGCTTCGGGGTGCTCCTCACTCTGGGAACCAGCCCGTTCAGTGTACTTTTGCATTGCTTTAGCTCTAAGGTCTAATGTATATGGTATAAGGTCTGGGTCAATGCAGGGACTGGACAGTGTTTTGTCTCTAATGTGTTGGATGATTAATCAGAGCCAAAAATTGAAGCATTAGATTAAATTTAAATTTAAACTTTTAAAATAATAAAAAAAAAATCTTCAAAAACCTAACAAATATGTCCGGAGTGCCTCACGCAGAAATGGCTTGGGTCAGATCATTACATCATGGAGTATAAGCTCAAACGGGCTTTGACAGAGTTACAACTGTTATCACCATGGAGCTGCCCCAGCATTTGTGCAGAGACAACAATACTCTCCTGAATTCATTCTGTGTATCTCATAGTGAGAGCCACCTGGGTAAACCTGACCTGCTGGTTCATGGGAAATAAGACAAAAATACAGCAAATTCCTCCTCTAATGGTCGTCATCTTTGTAATAAAGATCACACTAATCACCACTTTCTCTCACAGAACCGTGGTCTGGGCCTAATTGTAAGAGCTGCAGTCATTTAGAGGTGGGAAACAGAGAACATGGGGATGGGGAAGAGCTTGAACACTTCAGCAGATACAGGAGAGCAACTCCTTCTTCTGTGCGCTCCCTTGGGGAAGCTGCTGAAGACACATTACCAAGGCTACCTACCTTGGCAAACAATTCTTTTTCAGATATTTTGTGGCAGCAGAAGGAATCCCAGCGAAGACTTTCTTCTTCTTCTCTCTTCCATGAGGAGATGCCAGTGGTTCCTGCTGGCCAACCCACCTCCTCCCACAATGTTTGCACCCACCAGCCCCTCCAAAATCCTCTGCGGACCTGGGGCTGCCTGTGCACAGTACCGGGGTGCCATCCCTCTGCTCCCTGGAGCTGCTCTCCACTGCTGTAGCCAAACACTGGAGATGAGCTACCGAAGACCCCACCACAGCCTTGGGAGCTGTCAGGGAAAGGACCTGGGCCCTGCTGCACTGGAGGAAAGCTCAGAGGCAGGACACAGCAGGAGAAGAACCGGAGGAATGGGGGAAGAGCACAGGTTTATTGGGGAAGAGGCATCCAGAGGGAGTGGGGTGTTCTTCATGATTGTCGTCTACTTTATGATACCTCTTTTTTTCTTTCTGAACAACTGTGGTTAGAAATACCATAATTGGCAGTAATGAAGTTAATGACTAGTAACTGGCAACTATGTGGGCAGCTGGCCAGGATTGTGAGGGACACAGAGAGCCAAGGAGCCATGGCGATGCTCCTCACCCTGCCCACCACAGGGTGCACCCCTCGCCGTGCGGTGAGTGGCTTTGCCCAAACACCCCCTTTGCTGGGCCAAAATGGGGACTAGCCGCCAACAGTTGCAGTCACCCCACGGCCCCGTTCTGGGGCTCCCCACCTGCAAACAGCGGCGCTGGGTTCCTCAGAATACCACCTCACTCCTCTGCAAACAGCACTCGTGATGCCCCCTGCGTCCCCCAAATGCGGCAGGTCGGGGCACAGGAGGAGAGCTCCGCTGCGCGCCTCCGCCGGCTCAGCCCGGCAGCCCCAGCCCTGCTGCAGGCACACTCCACCCCGCCAGCCAAGTGACTTCATTTGAACACATACTGATTTAAGGATTACTCTAACGTTGCTCATTTCTAGGTCAATTATTGACTTGAATCATGTTAAAGTTTAACATAAATATGCTACTATATCACCTGTACATATATTACGATAATTATATGGTTACAAAATTCTTTTAAAATGGTAGGGAAACTAGCTACTACTGGAAAATAAAGGCTCACAGACTGCTCTGAAGCCCATGCAAAGAAATACAAAGATTCCCATTACTTTCAAATGGAAAAATCAATTTATATTATGAAACACATCTACAAATTAATTATTTTCCAGTTAAAATCTTGGCTTCCTGAAAGTGTTTCATCTAACCTCATCAGAGAGAAAAGAAGAGAAAAGAAAAGAAGGGGGGGGGTAGAGGGTGAGCAGAGAAAGGAAAGGCATCGTATCATAAGCAGCTTGTAATCTACAAACAACATGAGAATAATCTTTTTTTTAAAAAAAAGCACTGCTAACTTTTTCACATTTAGCAAACTTTTCAATTAGGATTTCTTCCTGGCTATTTAAATATGCTTGAAGTAATGATTTTCTGTAATTTGTCTTTTTCCTTTGGAAACATACCGTGCTATTGTCAGCTTTAAAAAAGAAGCAATTTTCTGACTTTTGAGATTGAGCAGGTCATGGAAAAATTACTACTGTGGGAACCTATAATTAAATAGAAAATGCAGCTGTACTTATGAAAAACTAAAATTAAGTTTATTCTATTAATACTTGATTCTAGAATGGTATTTGACTCTTCAGACACAGGTCTTAGCTGAAACTGTACTTTACCTGCAGAACATCACTAGCTGCACATCTACTTGCAAAAGCAGACATGATATAATATGCACAAACATATTGCCAATTATTTGCTGTTCATCTGAATTAGAGTCAGTATAGCATGATAGTCATTTACACATTTAGTCCCTTTCTTTCCTCTTTTCCTAGTATTGGCACTTCATCTTTGGGTGTGTTTTTTGTTTTGTTTTGTTTTGTTTAAGGAACTCAATTAAAATAAATCTATGTAAAATCAGTAATGTTTATTATAAATTTAACTAGAAAAAAAGAGGTGCAGGAAGGGATTTTTGAACAAAATTATGTGGTACATCTGAATTGAATAAAGATCTCTTCCCAGCATTCGACTAGTCATGAAATGGAGACAAGATTCCACACAGTATTACGATACAAAACCTGGCTTCGTGCATATAGAAAAAAAAATTATCATAGCTCCCGACTGAATGTTTACAGAGTACCAGATACAGGCTTTGAATTAAATTCTAAATTAAAATCTTGAAAAAAAAATAATTATGACCCACAATAGATTTTAAAACACCTAAAACGTATGAGACTAACAAAAGCCTCACCGAGAAAATAAGGTAGAGATACGTTGACTAACAATTCATGAGACTTCTTCTGATGTCTGATGATAAAAAATACTTGCACAGAAATCTTAAAAGAACTCTATAGAAATAAAAGAAGGCCAAATTAGCCTAAAATAACACTATTCATTTTATTTAGTAATAGTAATAAAAATATCATTTTTTAAATCATTGCATTTAGGATGATGACCTCTCATGATTTTCTAGTGTAATAATAGGTGAGATTCCACAACCCATCCTTATTGCATTATATTACAGAAATTATTAAATACAAATGTTCTGTTATATACTGTGCAATAATTTGTAAAACTATATTTCCTTTAAGTCTCTACTAATTCCCTAATTTTGGGGGCTGCTTTTTTTCTTTTAATAAAGAGGAAGGTAATTTTACATCTTTTTTTCATCAATCATTTTCACATATCCAGCTTTCTGTGCTGTTATAAAGAACATAACTAAACCCATACAGTTGATATAAATATCTATACCCTATTTATAACATATAAGAAGCTGAAATCCTTTCTTCATGTGCAAAGTCAACTTCACTATTTTTAATACACTTAACATATTATATCTAATACAGCTATCCATAACTACTGTGAGAATGAAAACAGCGTATCAGAAATGGTTAAAAAAAAATTATTTGTGAAGAAACGTTGTAGACAATCCAGGAAAGATTTTTTTTTTCCCCCCTTTCAGAAATGACTTGTGAGCAACAATGTCGTTGCAGAGAAAGCCCACAAAACCTATATCATCGCATACACTGCTTGACTAAGATGGCCAGAAGTGATCCTAAGAGCCAGCAGTATAATTACTTTGATTTCACATCTACGGCTTGCTTTCTCTCAGCTGCCTGTTTGGTCAATGGCATGTCTTCTTTTTTTTTTTTTTTTTTTTTTTGCTTCGTGCCGTGGAGCTGGATTTCTATTTTCCAGCTGCATATATTCCACGGAGAAAAGGAAAACTGATCCATGAAGTTCCTATTTGCATAAAGCGCAGAAACATCTGTCGCAAGATTCTTGTTGGTGGATTGAAGCATCAGGAGATACTGCCGTTGATCATCTGCCCTTAATAATACTGAATTCTTTTTCTGGCAATAGGAGCTTAGTTAGAGTGAGGGTGTTTAAGGAGGCAGAGAGGAGAGAGAATTTGATCAGAGAAGACATATTCTTACTATTACTTGAAATGAGTGATCGGTTGGTTACGTGCTGCTGTCTCACACAAACATTCACAAATGAGCTCTGCTCCAGGATCAGCAAATGCCCCGTTCCATCTGATATCAGTTCTTTGCAAATACAGCTCTTATAAAGGTATATGATGATTTAATCAGCATCCTGCAGTTGCCTACAATGCACAGCAGCTTTTTTTGTTAAACTTCACACAATGAATGATCCATGGTAGCAGAGCTAACATTAGAAAGTGCTCAATCTGCAGTGCTGTTTTGAGTTTTGATTTCAATTTAGGGAATCAAATAAAAAAAATCTCAAGGAAGACTTATCTGTCTCAGATCAGGAAAATTTTCATTCTGTTTCTGTATGTATATATAATGCATGTCTACAATCATAAATATCAGGTGGAGCAGCCAATTCTTTCATACAGAATACATAAATAGAATAGAAACTCAGTGAAATGTAATAGCAACTATTTAAAAAAACAGAACAACTATGTTAGGTGAAGTGTTATTTCTAAAATCAATAAAAGTACTTTTGGTAATATACAAGATTTGTATTTCTGTACTACATTTTGCTTTTTTTTTAATTACAGACTATTTTTAAAATTTGCTAGCTCTGTTGATATAATTGTACAAACAGACTTTAGGCTGCCTCATCTCACACCACTGAGAGTCAGAAATCAGTCTAACCTATGGTACGCAGTACAAAGTGCTCTTCTCAGCTCGTGTGTTTTGTGGAGTTTAACAGCCAAACTGAGAGGAAAATAAAGTTTCTTCACATTTACAGTCTACTTATGTCAGAAATTGCATGAAGGTGATCGATACAGCACTACTCTATTTTCTGCCAACCGCTCCAAGATAGCTGGCTTCCTAAGCTAGGTCAGCAAAGATTAATATCATGTTAGTAACATTTCATTGATCATTGTCACTATAAAACAAAAAGGCTTTAAATATTTCTTATTCATAGCTGATCTCTGTAACATGCATGCATACTTTTTTTTTTTTTTCCCCCTCACTCCTTCACACATTCACAGATACCTCAATTCAATTGTAATATCTGGGTGCAGGAAATACCTGCTCGGGAGCACAGCACAACAGGGCCACAAGTCCAGCCAGGGTCACGGTATATTGTGAAACAAACAATTGTAAGAACAATACCAAAAAAAAAACCAAACCAAAAACACAACCCACACCAAAAACCTGCAGCAGGATTGATCTTTGCTCCCATACACATATTTGTATAAGAAGTTTCTCTGGCAGTGGTTCACCAGCAGGCAGTAATCAGCTAAGATACTTCTTTGTAATTTTTCTGTTTCATAAATAATACAGGAGTTTACTAACAGGAAGTTTGTGGGAAGCAACAGTAAACAGTCTAGCAATCCATCTGTTATTGCGGAATGCAAGAAAGCTGAATCAGGTTCTCTGCAAGTGGGCTATTTTAGTTGTTTGTGCTAGCAAAAATGTGTAGGAAATGGGCATTTAGAGTCATTATTAACGTGAACTCTTGCAGACCTTCTTTCTCCCTCGTCTTGTGTCTTGTGGAAAGAGATGGCCGGGTGCGATTTCAGCTTGAGTGCTTCTGTGGCTACAGGGCAGCTCGTAATAAACCTGAGTAAAAAAAGACGAGGCAGTTGTATCAAAAGTGAAATATTCAGGTGACGGTTTCAAAGAGACTTTAGTTTCCTCTAAATCAATCTCAGAAAGAATGGCTTCTAAATTAAAACACACACAAATTCCTGTTAGCACCTTCCTCAACATCAAGATATTTATAAGGAAGAAATTGAAGGGTTGGAGGCACCTGGAGTGGGAGGAAAGGAAACAAGGAAAAATAAGGTAACGATGGAGGTTGTATTGACAGGCTTTCTGTGCCAGTACAAGTAGAGAGTCAAGCAAGGGCGAAAAAAAAGCTAGTATCTTTCCCGAAGACAGGCTGTTCTGCTGGCATTCATCCACCCTTGATATGTTGCTTATGAATAGAAGGCTAGAAAGAGAGCGGGGGCAGGCGTGTAAATTAGTCACTACTACTACAAAAGCAAGGTTTCTTTGCCAGCGGCAATGCAGTGTCTCACCTCAGAGATTAATTTGTAGCACTGAAAGTGTGCATCCAAGACGAAAAGTTGTGCTGCCAAATAAATGAGAGTCAGAAGCCTAAGTATAGGATTATATCCTGTGCTAACTAGGAATAATTTTATTTTACAAGCAAACAAATTCTGCTTATTCACAACATGTCTGAATATTACACATAGCACTTGGTTTAGAAGAGACAATTAATACACAGAAAACCCCTGTCCAAAACAAAACCTACTAAAAAGATGTAGGAAGTTGTCAAGAAACAAAAATGCCAAATTACTGGGCACAGTGTCAGCTAATTGCTGTGCATTTAATAAACTGGGAGCAGCAGTGCAAAACTGCCCTGCAGTAAGAACAATTTTCAATAGGATACTCTTAATGTCAGAGCTTTAATCTTCACAAAGTCTTTACGCTGGCAATATAATGTGTTTTGGATACGGTCGAAACCTTGCACCTCGGCAGCCGACACAGGCAGGCCCACAAAGGCGCGGGGCTAGCCGAGGCCGGGGGCTTACCGGGCCCGAAACGGGAGCGCCGCCGGGGAGAGCGGCCGGAGCCCGCGGCCGCGCAGCCCTTCCCGTCGGGACGCCGCTCCCTGCCGCCTGACGAGGCTGCCATCTCCTGGCTTCCCGCTTCGAACCGGCTCTGACCAGCCGGGAAGAGGGCCTCGCACTAGACAAAACATCGTTCTTTGGGACAGTGCTTCCGAAGCAGATTTAAGGTGCGGGGTGGGATCGGAGCGATGCAGGGTCACCCCCACCCCGCCGTGGCCTGGTTTAGCACCGCGAAATGGAGGAGCGGCTATACGCGTATCCCTCCTTTAACCTTCCCCAGCCCACAGCCTCAGAGCCGCGATGTCCCGGCCAGCAAAGCCCATGCACTAACACTTTCCCGAATACGGGTCTCGCTAACAAAACAGCAACGCTTTTTTCCGCAGGGGAAGGAGGGCCGCGGCAGCTGCCTGCCGTGCCCGGAGACTGGGAGACGTCCCCGACGCTGGGGTTCTGGCTGCGGGGTTTTGCTCCCCTACACACGCACGGTGTAGCCTGCGGACGGGAGTTATTGGAGAGCCAGGGAGTCGGGGGGTGCACGCGTCAGGAGCCAGAAACTTCGGGGCCTGAGGGCCCGGAGGGGTGCCGGAGCGCCTCGCACACCACCCCCCCGCCGCCGCCGCCGCCACGTCCCCCGCACCCCCCCCGCCGCGTCCCGCCGGAGCGCCCGCCGCAGCCGGCCCGCCGCGCTCCCGAAGGGGTTTGGTGCCCCCTGCCGGGCAGCCGCGCGCACTGCGGCCCGGCGGGCGGCCGCTACCCGCTCGCGAGGCGGCCGTTACCCGCTCGCGAGGCGGCCGTTACTGCTGTGTGGAGACTGCGCTGGCTCCTCAGCCAGCAGGGCGAGGAGACACACACCCCCGCCCCGCTTCCCACCGCTGCCTCGGCGTGGGGCAGCCCGTGCCGGCCAGCATGATTTCCGAAAGAAAACATCAACTACCCGAATGCCTGCAGCTGCCCGCTGAGCCACCCATACTCAGGCAACACAGAGAAACTCAGCAGAGCCGGCCTCACGTACAACCTGTTCAACCTCACCAGATTTACCTCAGTTTGGATAAGAAAAGTCAGGATAGTAAGTGATGTTTTCAAGGCTTCACTGTCTGCGTAATACTATTGAAGTACTCACATTGGCAAACATTTTTACAAGACAACATTGCACCATTGCCACTGCAGCAGATACCGACAACTTCATTATTATTCCTTGAAGTAGTAAAAGACATTACCTAGTAACTGTGCAATATAGTTAAAAATTCAGCACCATCTATGCCAATTACCCCCAGACAATGGGCAAAGTTGCCAAAAAAAGGACTACACTTCTGATGATTTTCAGTCAAACTGGTGGAAAAGCCTGGAAATCTTTTTCTTTTTCTTTTTTTTTTTTTTTTTTGAAACATTGGTATCTGAATCTATACTGTCAATGACTGCAAAGACCCGTCCTTTCATCACATAAACCCACCAGAAGTGAATCAAACAGCACTGTCTCTCTGCTGCAGATTTCCCAAGTGTGTACACGATGGGCTTGGATCACTTAGGCAGTAGAAAAGACAGTGTCAAAATGTCATTTAATAAAGGCATGGCATGATCTCCTAATACTGTCTCCAGCTCTAGCCTGGCTTTGGAAATATCAAGTCTTTCTAGTTTGTTTGGGGTTTTTGAGTATAGTAAACCTTGCTACTGCTCCTGACCAGTTTAATGCCTGCTCCTACCCTGTGAACATTCACCTCCAAGTGACAAAGTACAGCTGTATGATTTTATTGCTCTAAGGACCAAGAAGGATACTTTACTTCTTAGCATCCAAATCTCATCCACTTCTGCACAGTTCAAGAGATGTGCCACGAAGCCAGGTCTAAGGCAAAAGAGTTGCACGGTAAGAATTGGTGTTGCTTTGTAACAATTTGTTGTCCTGCCTGTGTTTCACTCGTTTTGTTAGAGTAGAGCTTGGGGGCATTCTGTTTATTATTCTGCGTCACGATGGGATTGGTTTCAATACTCACCAGCGTACCAGCGCAGCCCAGATACTAAGTGCGAGGTAGCTATGATGGTCTGGGGCTCCACCTAGGCACACACAGCCTCTCTGCAGGAGCAGCTCCCTTGAACATACCGTGCACTGACGTGCATAGGTCTTCTATTTCTGTAATCAAAATGAGTCACAGTAAACTCAGGAATCCGGTGTTCTCTGTTGCAAGAAATTGCCATGATGGAAGGGTCCTGATGGTACATCTCCTAGGTATCCACTGAAATGCGTGCTTCTGCAACCCTGGCTTTTCTGCTCTAGGTACCCAGTAAAAACCCATCAAGCAAGTGTTTGATGTTATGGACATTTGTGCACCAAGGGAATTATAAATGTGAACTAATTACAGGCTGGCAAATTGGTCCCCATACTGACCTGTCTGGACATAAAGCCTTCCTCTCTGGGAAGAGCATGACAAATGAACTTATTGTTTATGCATTGAACCAAATCCCTTCCACAGGGAGCCTGAGTCACTTTGGTGCTTTGTGAGTTTATCATATAGCACATCAACAGATCAGATGCAAGACTCCACTCAGCTTCATTGCTACAACCTAGTCAAGTCCCTTAAAATCAGAGATCAAACATCCCAACACAAACTCTCTGAGCTGTGATCCCCACCACATCTATGAGGTACTGCCAGTTTCTCTTCTGCACAGCTCACCATCACTGGAGGGATCTGAGCTGTTATGGTCTCCCTGTTGATTGCGGTTTGGAGGCAGGCTTGCTCACTCATTCCTAACCAGCCTTGCCAGAATGTTGGCTCCAGTCTGCTGACAGATGGGTCTAGCATTGAGTGCAACCTGTGCCATTACATATCTGGATTTCCTGGCAGAGGGCTACAAGAAATGTTCTTCAGTGGATCCAACAGATCAAAAGAGATCCGGTAGATCTCATCTCTTTCTCAAGGCTCAATGGGAGAAAGTGACATCTCCACAAGTATGCCCAACCTTCACCTCCAAAATGCTGAGCCCTTGGTTCACACTAGCTGCAATGAGCTGTAACAACACAAAGGCTCACAGTTGGTGACTAGTAGGATTCTGACCACTTTTGAGGAACCTGCCTTAACAACCCTGTTGGGTCTTTCCCTAGGCCTTACCTCCAGGTAGCAAAAATAAGACTACTTCATGTCCTCCTTTTATATGCCAGTCCTTTCTTTCAGACACATTGGCTCAAGCTGCCATTCCCTGTGCGAGTCTCTGCTCAGATAGGTTTATGACCCTGTGGTGAGCTCTCAGGATGCCACCTGTCTGCCTCTCACACCTTCCATACCAGTCAGTGCTCCTCTCAGCTGTAATCCCTGCAATACCTGAAAGCAGGGACTTTCCACAGGAGCCAGAAGCTGTATTCAGAACTTTGATGGAGCCTATGAGAGCTGGGTACCTCTCCTTAGGTGTTCAGAAGACACAAATGGAGCAGATTTGATTCCCTGATGCAAGGTCAGTCTGTCTTCATAATTGCAGAAATAAGTGGTCAAACTCCTCCTTGCCAGACTTCCTCCATCTAATGGAGCTACGCTACAGGAGACATCTTTTCCTACAGGGATGAAGTCTTTTACAAAGTCCAGTGGCCCCAGTTGGATGAATCAATCTGTATTTTATGCCACTGCTGTTCCAACTATTTCTCTTGTGTTTGAAGGTGAACTCATGCTGAAAACCACCAGCACCATTATGTTAGACCATCAATTTAAAGTGATATGGACAGGGACTATAGAAGTTGATCCCAGACTGGAACCTTTTCCCAGATTTATTGAGTCATTATGCTAATTTATTTTCTCTTTACCAGGGGAAATTCTGTCTCTATAGTTACCTTTTCTCTTTGCTCCAGTTTTGTGCCCAGCTCAGTTACCTGATTCTTACTATTTTCTCTTCTCCTGTTCATGGCAACCAAAACCACTTTATCCATGGAAAAAATATTTCATACAGCTTTGAAGTTAGTGGGGCTAATTAAAAACACATGCGTGCGCGTGCACACACACACGTGCGCGCACGATTAAAATTCAGTCCAGGAAGAAAACTCAGTGAACTGGAAAACACACGTGTTGCTCATTGCTAGGAGTCATGACACTGTGCAGCAGGTAGCAAAGCAAAGCCTTACCATAAACACCAGGAAGCACAGATAATGAGAGGGTGTGAGTTGGAGGTTGAGAATCACACAGTTCTCCTTTATCTTGCATAAAATCATCCTAGCCAACACTGGCCATAGAAAGTCACAACATGGGGAGAAGCAGAAAAATGTACCATGGTCTACCAGACAGACTGCAGGCTCACTGAGAACTTTTCCAAGGAAGGGAATGTCTCCCATTGTAATGGAAATTTGAGTTAATGGCAAGTAAATGACAACGGAAGACTGTCTCCCTGGTCATGTCCATGGAACAAATGCAGTAGCCGTTGTTGGCATGTGTCCTTGAAAAACACATGCTGCTTTGCTGGGAGAAAAACTGAGGGATCATAGGCTGTCTTCAAATGAGGACTTGGGTAGGGTCTTATCCCCAACATTTCTGACAACCTGAAACTCTCAGAGATGTCAATAGAAATTGAAGATGCTTAGCATGTTATTAGAGGTGCACAGAACCCCACAGTACCAGAACAGAAGACAACTGTTTGTTGCTTGTCAGCAGAGCCTCTTGCACTGAGCAGAGAATGAATGAAATAAAGGAAAACAAAGGCCTCTGTGCCTACAAAAGAAGATCTGGAGAATAGTGTTAGTAGTTTGCAGGGTTAGGAGTGGAACAGTTTTGGTGAACTGTTTCAGGACCTTGGTTGGACTAGCGCATGACGTTCCCACTGCAGGGTGCCCTGTGGAGGGAAGCCACACTCTGGAGCCTTACAAACTCCAAGAGGCTGCCCAAACCTGCCTACGTTGTCAGATCTTGTCTGTGAGCCACATTAGCATAACACAGCCTGAATGATCCCAGCATGTACTTGCTCAAGCACAGTCCTTCTGCTCTCCATCTTTTTGTCCCCTGAGATAAAGCCAGGCAGTTTAGATTCTCTACCTGATAATTTGTCCTCTTAGGTAAACCATGAATTCAAAGAACTGGAATGCTTAAAACAGAAAATGTAACAAAGTTAGCTAAAATAGGTTAAAGTCAAGCTAAGTATCTGAAGATCTAGTACACTGTAGCAAACAACAGAGACCAGCAAAATAGATTTTTCCCAGACACTGATAGTTCTTGATTCGTAAACACCAGGAACTGTTTGATGCTTCTGTATCCCTTGTAAAATTAAGATCTGTACTGATTTAGATGGTACAAACATAGCCAGACCTTAATACCACCCCTAGCCCTCCAGCTCTTGAGACCTTTCTGCTCTTACATGTCAAGGAGTATTAGCCCAAAGTATTTGTCCTCTATGGCAAACAGTTTTTGTGAAGAGACTTACCAAAGCAAGGCCTCATGGCCCAGAGATCAGTTGTTCCTCGCTTCACCCTTCTCTACCCAGCTTGCTGTCACATCCTCTCTGAGGTCAGTTTTGCCCAAATCTGTTTGCTAGAGATTTAAAAATCGCTGGAAATTTTTAAGACATCCAAGACAAAAAGTCACAGAAAAAGGAACTGGGAAGGGCAAACTATTGGTGTACTTGTTGACAGAAACTACATTTTCTTCAGAAAGAGAAATATATCGCTTCCCATTTGGTTACTCACAGAAAGTGCTGCTGGTAATACGCCCAAAATACATACCTACACATTCTTTACTCTAGAATAATGACAAATACATATAACTTGCACTAGAGACGCTGAGCACTGATGTGTATTTTCTCCTGTTGGTGGTATAGCTCTAAAATAGGAAAAATAATGTTGAAAATTCAAGGCTTCTGTAGGTGACATGTATGCATAGAGCTCAGTGCTTGAAGAAAGATGTGTTTTATTAGTGATACACAAATAGGCACATTCCTAAAAGAACACGCTTAGGTCATGAATGTAGTATCTCTATGTGTGGTCTTTATAATGAAGTTAACATAGGACAGGGTTAAAGACCTACAATATGCTTGCCTGGAATGTGCATGTCTATCTACAATTTACATGAAATATAACCACCAAAAACTGTGTGCTCTGAAATAAAGAAATAATTACCTGGAAAACTGAAACACCGTAGCAATAATTTTAAATGTTATCTAGCAGTGTTTAAAATTAACTTTGGTTTAAAGTGTTCTGATATTTCCAAAGCAATAGTTCCGTACAGAGCCTCAGAGTTTAAAAAAAAAAAAAAAAAAAATTGCCAGAGCTTCCCAACTCTGAGTTCTACCAAAGGCCATCATGAGGTCAGTTTTCATGATGCTCTCCCTGGAGATTTTTGTCTACCCTGACTCTCTGGATATGTTTTTCTGTTTTTGGTCATTTTTTTCTTCCCAGCCTCTCTCATTACATGCAATAATACCTCTTCTGTTTCAGTTTGGGGCTTTTGTGTAATGTTCTAAGTCATATCTCGGAACTAGAGTGCTCAGCTTTCTTATGCCTTTTTTCCCCCTGCCTTGTTTTGAAAATATCTCCATCTGTCTGGAGTTGCAGATATGTTTACAAATAGTTCTGTTCTTTCTTGAAATATTTCTGGTTTCCATCTATTTCATGTCTTCTCTGTCTACATGATAGCAGCAATACCTGCATTTTTGAGTGCTGCTCCTCTGCAGCCCCTTTTTGTATGGTCACAATTCTTACCTCTGCTACTCCCCAACTTCTGTGAAGTACCACGTACCGGTTGCTGGAGATGTGGTGCTCCCGTGAGTAACACTGTGTGTCTTTGTAAAATTAAATGTGTCAGTAAAAGTACCTGTGCTGATCACAAAAGAATACCAAACATAATATTCTTGCACATGAGCCCTCGGTCTTTCGTACTATCTTCTCCCCTGACACGTGAACTGCTCCTCAAGATCCCTGCAAGGTTCAACTTGCAAACCATTGCTAGGTTCCATCTCATCTAACTTCAGGTGTCTGCAGCACAGACAAGTCGCTCCAAATCAGCCATCAACATTTGTTTCTTAGCTGCCAGGGAGGGGTGTATCCAACTCACCTCAGCCTTGGCGCATACACGTGAAGCTCTAGGACTCTAGGTATGCCTAAGTCTCTCCATCACCTGTGTCAGGATGGCAGGTACCTACAGCACAGGCATTATGTATTTGAGCTTGGTGCATAAAGGTGGGAAGCCAATGCCTGCCTCTGGTCCTGCCTCGGTGTGTCACCCGCACTAGACACGTCCTGGCCCCATGTCACCAGGCCGAAAGCATTTTCCCATGCTGAGACAGAAAAGAGGCGTGAGATATAGCACAACGCTGCCACTTGAGCGGCAGCTGCTTGTCCCTGCCGCAGCTGCATGGACAAGGCTTCCCTGGCCGAGCAGCTGCCCCCCGATCCCTCACACCACGGGGCACGGGGAGGGACCTCAGCCCCGCGGCCGGGGCTCTGCCGCTGCGCGCTCCGCTGCGCTCCGCTGCCGCCGCCAGAGGGCAGGCGAGGCAAGCGGCAGCCAAGGACCCCCTTGCAGAACTGTGAGCTACCTTTGAAAGGGCGGTTTCTGCTTTTAGCGTGGGATTAACATCGAAAGTCACACGGGGAAAACATGCTACTAAGAATGTGCAAGTGATCAGTGGAAGTATACGGGGGCTTCCTCCTCAGAATGAGCACTTTAGGGTATGCAGAAAAAAAAAGAATGGATAAAAATGAGTGGATAAGCAGGTGTGCTACAGTTATAAGTAAGAGAAAAGATGCACATAATGATGAACCAAAGCTCTGCTAAGGCATCTATAGAATGCCTCTTGCAAAATACAGTAGCAAGGCTAGGCATATATTCTGTGGAACACAAAGGCAGCATCCAGCATAAGTGAGGCTGAAATGACCACACCTCAATTATATGTTTTGGGATTTCAACCAAAATGTAAAATTAACAAAATGCCATTCTTCATGATCATCCCATGCAAGCCTTGAAAATTCCTGAAATTTCAAGGGACTGATTGAAAAATTTCTTTTAAGAGGACTGCAAGTTTTAAACAAGGCAGCTTTGTTACTCACAATCCAAAACCATCCTTTTTAGTATATATGTGGAATCTAAGTATATATTTTTCTTAATGCTGCAACACAAAAAATGCACAAAACAATTGTTCCTGATTTCAACATTAAAGCTTTATTCATTCCAGGACTTGGCAATAATGTATAAACCTCAAGTCAAAAGTTGTAAGTGAACTGCACATTTTTCTTACAGTACATTTAATTAAGCTCTCAAAGGTTTTAATTTTAAAAGACTTTGTTTAAAAAAAAATTATATTCTCCTGTTTCTTTCATAATATAGATGGGAAGAGTTCTTTGCATGGTCCGATGGGAATATCTACAAGAAAGCATTAGAAACTGCATTTCCAAGCTCTTTCCTTTCCCAGCTCAGTTACCAAATGAATTTCCTTCGTTGGTGCTCAAACAGCTGCAAAGCAAAACTGCTTTTTCAGCATGAGAACTGTCATTTATATGGATTTAAAAGTTATGTGTGTGTAAAATAATGAAGTTCAGTGATAATTTGGGGCAACGTAGACAAGGGAAGCTAGACAAGAGAAAATTCAGCAGCTCATCAAGCCTCTCAACCATCCCACTAAGTAACTGTTTCCAAGGCTCAGTCATGCTACTGGGAACAGAGGAAATGAGTATACATGGCATATACTGATACCCCCTCCAACTCCTGTAATCAGGCAGGCAATCAGACAACAGTTAGACCAATTTTTTATGCACAGCACATTTTTCCTTCCCTGGGGAGCCCCTCAGCAGAGGGAACTGAAGCTGCCCCTGCTCCCACTTTTGAGCCTTCAGGACCCAGGCTGAAGTCAGGGCAAGCGAGAGAACCCCACCATGGGGTGTAACACAAGCACAATGTTCCTCAACCGGAAACTGCTCCAGTTGGGAGATTTCAAAACAGTCCAAAATGTCCACTACTTTCTTTAGGCTATATTTTCCCAAGGTCATCATAACTGGTGTTTTGCCTGTTAGACTGAAATTTCTTGAGAAAAGATATACTTTGCAAAAGGCTAAGTTAGATGTTATTGTTACAGTGACATACAGTGTCATTTACATGATCTAATTATTTTGGAATAATTTTTCTGTCAGTGAAAAGCAGCCAGAATGCATGGAATTTGGCTCCACTGATAAAAGTAAGCAAACATTTGCTTTGTGTTCCCCTTTCGGGGCGGGGGGGGGAAGCTGATTTTGAAAAGATCAAAATTTACAAGGGCAAAAGGTAGGCTTAAATCCCCAAAATGCAGCAGGTTTAGCTCTGTCCCTTTTAATAATATGGATTGTAGGAGCTTGGCTGACATCACATTAAGGAAAACTGAAACCAGATGGTATAGTTGCAGAAGTTTTCTATACTGATCTTTTAAAGCAGCACTGACACACTTGAGAGGTAAAACATAGGTATGTAAGGAAAGCACAAACATACTGCAACCTTTAAGTGAGAAGTTTCAAAGCACTGAGATCTTTGATGGCTACATGATAATAGTAACTGGCAAACACAAAGTACAGTGAAAATACATTCCTTTCTCCGTTAAATAATCCTGGGACGTTTCCACTCTCTTCTCTTCCCCCTTCCACCAGCAGGAGTCCCACAGACATTAGGGCACAGTAAGAACTGATAAAAGACTTACAAATGTATGGTAGGTTGTTTGCCTAATCAGAGTTAATGAAAAGTCTTCCATTGCAAGACATCATAAAGCTATTTCAGAGATATTCCTCTATCAGTAGCAAGTTGGTCCTATTTAATGGAAGCTCGGAAAGTACACTGTCAACTTAAATTTGTACCGACATAAAAAAACAGTTTAGAAACCCATAAAACTAGTAGGAATGTTTACACAATTTAAAAACATTCCAGCAAGGACTGTAACTATTAAACAAATCAGCATGTCCCAGATAGTTTGAAGCCCAAACATTGAAAAACTAAGTACCCAGAAGTATAATTTCGCTTCAAAATCTTTTTTTTTTAAAAAAATGCTCTTTATTGCCAACAAATGTTGCAGTAAAAAAAGGTAGGGACAAAGGACTCTCATGAGTGAGTACTGAGTGTGGTATAGACAGAGGGTTACAGGTTTGCAGGGCTAGATCCTAAGCAGGAGTGATGCTGGTTGTCATGTCAACTGGGAACTGGGATTATGTTTTATAAATTTGCAGTAGCTCTTTTAAGGGTGCTTTAGACCTTCAGGATCTGGTGAAGAATCATGGCTCCAGTGAAGTCAATAGCAAAAATTCTTCAGTGCACACAAAGCAACCCTACTTCTTTCATTTCAAAGACTGCCAGCACTCATATACAGAGACTCTACTAAATTGCTTGTGTAGTACAGCCAAAATATGTTCTAATAGGTGATGAATTCTTCTCCTTTTTTGGCAAAGTCCCTTTTGAGAAGCATAGCAACTCAAAATTGGCCCATGTCAGATCACATCCCCTTTCTAAATGACACCACTAAGTATCCCTAGCTGCAGGCCACCAAATACCTCAACACAGGGCTGAAGATGAGGCACTGCTTTGAAAAGTCTCTCACACAATGTCCTTTTTATCCTAATGAAGGCAGCAGGAAGTCAGCCCAGATCCTTTTGGTCAGCCCTACTGCAGAATTAGCTATTTTACAGGGAAAATGTGATACCAGTTCCATTAATGATACACTAGTCAGAAGAGAATACATCTCAGCTTCTCTTTGTGTTGTTATTAGATTTATGAATTAGGGCCTTTAAAACTTGATTATCTCTGTTGCCATTTTAGTCAGCAACCAAGATTCAACATACAATAGAAGGTTGAGAGAACAAGAAAGTGTCATCTTTAGAGGGGCTTTCATCTATCATAATCACAACCTGCAGAGTAGAAATCTTCTCTATCATCTCTACCATCACAGTGCAACCCAGAAGGAATGGAGGGAATTGCACTGTGTCCATTGCTGCTACCAACTCACATCAACGCAGTCACCAGATGTAACGATCTATTTTTCTGGCTCTTTACAACTGTGTTCTTCAGAGGATAGGGTTCCCATCCAGTTGAATTTGATAAATACACGTGTAGTATGAATGACTCTCTTGTTTAGGTGTAGAAAATTCTTTGCATTTACCTCCTGAGAAAAAGGAGGATGAAAACATGAGAAAGACAATTAGTTTATTGTCTGAGGATACTCTTCATAGAGTTCCCCTTACTCCCCTTTCTCTGAGTCCAGGAGTCAATATGTTTAGGCTGAAGAGAGCATGATATAGCAGCTCCTTGTTTTTCTGTCCGTGTATGCCCTATTAAACTGCCCCTCCTGTTCCACTTCACCACATACAGGGAGAGCAGCAGCATAAATGTGAAGGTGCCCTGCAGTAACTTACAATTCTAAGTGCCAGTGCATATGAAATAATAAATACCATATATTGGTCTGATTAATGCATGCTTGTTATATTAATTTATTTTCCTAAAGGCCTGTGTGGGGCTCACACAGGGCCACAGTATTTGTGGGTACTTAAGAGTAGCTCCAGAGCAGCCAACATTTGGAGAGTTTACTTGGGATGGATGTGCAGGCCTCAGGAGCGCACCTAGTTCTAAAGTCAGGGCACAGATTGCAGTCATCATGAATTTACCACACAAGCCAAAATGTTCTTCTCCCCATGGGAATTCCAGAGCATATCTCCAGCCTGAAAGTCTGCATGGGGGACCTATCC
The DNA here is from genome assembly GCF_028858705.1 of Grus americana. NCBI lineage: Eukaryota > Metazoa > Chordata > Aves > Gruiformes > Gruidae > Grus > Grus americana. The sequence goes on from NC_072857.1 coordinate 31,417,948, forward strand.
TAGTTGTACATGACTTTTCCAAAGAAGTAAATTCCTTCCTCTTTGGAAGCATCTTTCATCCCTTTAAATAAAAAAAAATAAAAAAGAGGGGAAGGATGACGTTTCCACCATTCCAGAGAGAAAAACCATGACAACAGCCCCAGTGGCTGTTACTGCCCCAGTCACAAGTCTCAGGACTGTGATTGGGCACGCAAGCAAGAAGAACCAGCAGTCTAACTAAAGAGGACCAAAAAAGGAGCCTTTCAAAGTGACTCACTACAAAGGATAAAAAAAGGAACTTGAATAGATAGCTAAGTTCTTTGGAGCACTCATGATCTCCTCTGTCTGCAACTCTGCTTTGGAAATGTGAGCCAGCGTCACAGCATGTGAGCAGATGACTCTGGACAGCTTTTTCATGACATATCCCTGCAATCCATCCATGCTCAGCAGTTTCCTTGGTCATTATCCCACTGAAACAAGGCACAACAGGGAACAGTGAACCATGTTCCAGATAACAAGATCCAGACTGTTACAGAAACTGCTCTTGTGGCATAGAAATCCCAAGATCCAAGGCCACCAACAAAACAGGGGAAAGACAGACTGTTTGGCAAGCAGGTCTTGTCTTTTTTTTTTGATATGGAGGACACGAATCAGATTAAACATGTTCCTGTGCTGGTTAAGACAGTTAACGGAACAGTGCCAGAAATGCTGCTCAATGTCCACATAAGAACATCTATCATGAATGTATTTGACACCAGATTATCAACATAGGGATTTTTTCTATGTAATTTTGTTCCTTAGTGGACACACAGCCAAATAGGGTGAGTTCACAGGTCTTTAACACTCCATATACGTTATCTCAGCTCTCCCCCACATCTGGTGAGCATAACATTCTCTGCCTTTCTGACATGGGATCTTCAGGTGGAATGATAGGTCTTGAGTTCAGCTTCATTCAAGCCTGCTCCATCTGCCTTTGCAGCAAAGATTTGTGGGTAACTCAAGTACATACCAAACCCTTACATCTTGTGCAATGTGAATGAAATCAAACAGGTCTGTGCAAGAGCTAATATCAGCTGGGTCCCAACTGCTCAATACTTTAATAATAATCCATTTTAAAAAGCAGTGTTTTCATTTAAACATGCCACATAAATAAAATGTCAGCTAATGTTACTAAAAGACAAAAATGTGACTTCCGTAACTTCAAAAATCTCAAGCACTTAAAAGCCATAAAATTCATGTCTAAAGACATCAGTTCTCACAAAACCCCACATTTTTAAAAGCTATAAAAAGCACATATTTGATCACAACAGTAATGGTATTTGCACATAATTTTATCAAAACTCAACACTACATACTTTCTTTGCTGTCAAACACAAGCAAACTCTTTCTCAAGAAGCAGCAATTATCAGCACTTTCTGAAAAATCATTGGCCAGAGGATATCATCTCTGAAAGCAACTTGTTAAGTTCACTGGTCAGAACTGAAGTTGTAAGTCAACAGTAATGGTGTTATTTCTGAAGGATATGTTTAAAGTGCATGAAGTTAGAGGTCCTGCACTTGATCTCACATGTTTGTTTTCTATAAGTGAAATAATAGGGACCACACTGGCACTTTAGCAGCTATAATTGTTTGGTTTGGAATTATTTAACTATCCCAACTTTGTTCCAATTCAAAGCTGTTCTGGAATTTGTTTCAGCTTTCCTTTTTGACCCCCAAAGGAGTAAGACATTTCCTCTTTACACCTAGCTGCCAAGCTCCAAATTTATAGTTTCTGTGTTTCCCTGGTAACAGCTGGTGATGTCATAAATTTACTAAGTGGTACAGGGAGACGCTATGCTCTTTGCAGTCATGAAAGTCTGGAAGAGAACAGCTAGCTGGCTCTCTGCCCAGCAGCAACACCATTCACCTCCTCTGCCTGCCCAGCTCTGTAGACACTATCTAGATCAATTTGGAGAGTTCCCCAGGAGGCTTGAATCCTTCTTGGCAATGGAAGTGGAAGGTGTAGAAATATCTGCTCTTATTTCTAGTGCCTCAATCTTGAGTGTTTTGTGAGCTCAGTATGCTGAGAATTGTTTTCTAAGCAAGGTTTGCGTCTGAAATGATGCTATGTTTTTTGTTTGTCACTGATGTAGCTGTGTAGCTGTCAACCTGCTCAGAACCAGCAGCAAGCTCTGCTTCCACACACATCACTGTTGCTAACAGAGACTGGTGAGCTCTTCTGAAGGTCCATGCCCATAGCAGAGGTTGGCAACTAGTTCCTAATCACCCTCAGTTACTCTGTCCAGTGCTGTGTCATACAGGAATATGTTGGGAAATGGGGGAACAAAGAGAGCAGGTGTAACACCCTCATTTCTTACCTGGAGAATGACATCCAGAAAACATGCATATTCCCAGCAGAATTCAAACACACACAAATGTACTACTCCACTGGAAGTTTCACTCTATTTCACAACAGAGTCACCTGCAAACATTATAGCATATGCATGAGAGGAAAAAAGCTTTCCTTATTAAATAGTAGGAGATAAAAGGAACAATCACAGAATTAGATGCATAAAAATTCTAATTTTTGTGTGCTGCAGTCACTTCCTAGTGTATACAGGCAATGAAACTGGCATTCCGGTCCTGAGATATGGCTCACGACTACACTGAAAAGAAACAGGTCTGCGTATTGTTCTTCCAGATTAAGCAAATAGCTGTTTATTCTAATTCAGGGCATTTCTCTTTGAAGAAGAGGCCAAAGGAAGAGAAGGAGTTAGGTATGTTACAGAGCTATCAGTGTGATTTGAATTTGGTTTATCTAATAATTTCAAAGCAAGTTCCTCCTTGACACAGTCCCTTGTAATGATTCAATTAGATACTCTGAAGAAGATAGAAAGTAAGTGAATTCTGTACGTAGAGAACTCAGAGGGCAGTTGGACAAACATATTTCTCTGGGACTGAGAGACAAAAGATTTTTTATATTTTTCAAGGTCTGTACTCCTGATAGGCTAAAAATAAGTGTACCAGAGGCAGATACGGAATTTCTGCAGAAGTTTCATCAGCGCTGTACAGAGATAACCTGCCTCTCTAGTTTTATGCCTGCTTTGTATTTCTGATATCTCTAGAACCACATTGCAGTGCTATATGGCTCGGATGTCAGTACATAGCTGTGTGACCTTTAAGTTATCACTGTCACCCAGGAATACTTGGAGATCATTTCTATGGGACATCATTGTTTGGATAACTGTCCCTGATGTCATTTTCAGAGTCAATGCAATTCACAACACAGAACCCTTTGCCCATCTCCAGACCAAGGACTGAAGTTTCACTGGTGACCCCAGCTCAGCCAGACCACAAGAGTTACAGGAAAAAGAAAGAGATGTAGATGGGCAGCAAGATAATGAGAGCTTTTCCCTCTCCTTTTCATTGTTCAGATCCAGTTTTGACAACTGATGGCAGACTAGTTTCTCACAAACTCCTGCATAGGGGACATCTCAGGAAAGATAAGATCAAAAACTGCACCTACTGAGAAATACTGTCCTTGTCTACATTGGCTGTTCCTTTAAGTTTGGTCTAAAGCTTTTTAGAAAGGCTCTCCATCTGACAGCTGGTGCCTCTTCTTTACCTCTTCCTTCTTCCCTTCAACTCACCAAATGATGAGTTTGCTTGGGATTCCGTCAGCACCGAAAATTAATAAAGTAAAATTACTTTGAGAGATAAGACCCTTGTAATTTCCCTTTTTTTATATGACTTTGGCCTAGAGCTAAGGTCTTGCATGAAACAAAAGAAAAAGAAAAGAAAACAAAACAAACCCACAAAACCCAAAGTCCCTAGACAAATAAGAGGGATTCAGAGCACAGTGATGAACTCTACCACACTCCCTAGAAAAGATGAAAGAACAGAAAAATGCCTAGGAAGAATATTACCACTAGAAAAGCAATCATCTTCACTACTGGTGCACAGTGAGGGAAAGAAAGCCCTAGGCTAAAATTGTTATCAACCTTATTTTATTAATTTCTGTTATTAAATCATAAAACCTTTGAAATCATTAAGAGGCCAAACTGGGCAGCTGAGACCAATTATTCAGGAAAACGTTCAGGAGACCTCTCCTGAATATTAGCAAGAAACATGGGGAACTGCCCAGCTTTGGTCTCACTGGGGATATGGAAGTATTGTTGGTATTTTAGCATTTTCAGCAGTAATGGCTAATGGACATCTCTAAACAGAAAGCAATTAAGGTTTTAAGGGCCCACCAAAACGTTTTGTTAGCTTCTATAATAAACATCAGAGTATGTGGACCTTAGACCCAAGAGTCAAATAAATATATAATGATTTCATTTACTATAAGAAAGGGTGAATTGTATCTGTTAATAGAGCATTAAGAGCAATAAAGCATGAAGTGCGTCACCATATTAGGCTTAGAACTAGGTAATGGCATATTTTAACATCAAGTGTCCTTATAAGAGGTTAATGAAGTCGGATTGTGTTTTTCAAAGTAATTGTCAAGTTAATCTTTGACAGACTGACACTGCTGACATTGGAATGCAAGAATAAGGGGTCACATAACATTGAATAGCTGACTAAAGCATATTTGTAGCATAAGATGTGTAAGCAATGCAAAAAATCTACAAACACATATGTGTATTTTATGTTTTAAAGATGATATTAGCATGCCTAATGGTTTGCAGGGAAGACAGGCTATTTTTCTAAGATCTCTGTAACCAGTTTATCCTTCCTGCTTCCACCAAGCACAAGAGATTTTAATTATAAAACAGTTAAGAGTGTTATCCTTCAGAAGATGATGCAGAATACTTGCATGATTTTAGTATAAACTTAAACCCTGTGGCTTTTTTTGTGCAAACTACAAGATTTCCAACAATAATTGTAATTGATGTCTTGTGGCTTTTTAGAAGGACAAGCCTATCTAAAAAGCCCCCAGATATTAAATTGTGTTGTCTTCACTTTTACGTAATGGGTAACAGCTTGATAGATGGGGCTGAAAAGACGGAGTGCATCTTCCTTATCAACTGCAATATTTGCAGAATGTGCAGAACACAAATACATTCTCCAATGGACACAGAGTTGCCAATAGTATTTTTACCTTGGTGGCCGCTTTTTTTTTTTTACTGTTCTGAATGAGAGAGATTTTAAAGCTTCACTGATACTTGTCAAAAAGGAGAACATCCTTCTGTCCCAAATAATGGTGAGAAGTAGATTGAAGCCCACTGAAAAACACCATCTTGGAGAAGTTCTGAATTGGTCTCTTGAGATTTCTGAAGCTGAGAGATGCTTCAGATATCCTCTAAACCAAGGAATAAGTGGCAGATGCACTTAAAGTTTGAGTTTCCTCATTTTTGTGTTTTTATTTAGTAAGCAGTGCCCCTGTCTTTGTAAGCCAGAACTTAACTCTTTGCTTTGCTAGCATAAACTGGTTTTCTTCATGCATTGGGCCAAGTATGAAGACTGATACCAGCGTAACATACCTTACTTTCCAGAAACAGCTATTCCATGCAGAGAGGTCCCATTAGCAGAGCCAAATGCTGGGATATGAATGGAAATATGTTCCTGAAGAGGTAGTGGTTGAAGTTAAACCATTCCTGTTGGGAGCCTCATATCATCAAGAGATATTTACTCAAAAGAGACTTTGTTGTCACTCTTTTATGGGCCTGTCACTATTTTCCCTCTCTCCCATCTCTCATCTCTGTCGTGTATCACAATTCTTGACACTTCAAGATTATTCCATCAGGCATGCAATTACCCCCTTGTCTATGGGCACACATGTGCATTCAACAGCTTAAAGAGCTTCAAAGCCCTTATCTTGCAAGGAATCCCAGGGTCCTGCTGCTAAGTAGATCCATAGCCAAGTTCACACAGGCAGGCAGGGTGAGGCTCTCCATCCTTCAGTGATCTACAAAGAAGAAAGGACCTTTGCTGTAAATCTCATTCATACTGTCTCTCTCGCTTAAAATGGCTTTAGCCAGGGGCAAATCTAAATGCATTGTAATGTTTTGACCCCAAAAAAAGACTTACCACTGCAATGCAAATCCACTCCTGAGCTCACACAACAACTGCGCAAGTTCTAGCTCATGATACAGCTACAAAGAGATGCTGACTAAAGACGGCATAATTCCTAACACAAACATTTTTTCTTTATTATGCTCCCAGCAGTGGTATCCTCATACAGCAGAGAAGCTTTCAGAGCATCTGACAGCTGGATCTCCGAGTAAGCATACTTCTCACTCCTGTCCAGTTTTGCATTTCAGTATGATCACATTGTATAAACTCTGCTGAGATCCGAGATCAACACTGTAAACTCCCCAAAACAAAACGGAGACAATTGCATTAAAAAACACATCTCATCTCTTATATACCTGTCAATGAAAGCCACACAATTGCAGGTACTTATGGTCCAAAGCAGTAGATTGACACTGAAGGAAACTGGGCACCAGTGAACAGGTTCAGTTGCTCTCATTGCTGCCTTACATGAGCTAACCTTGAAGAATATCTGATACTTATAATGAAGAGATTAGTCAGGGAAATTTTTAAACAACCAAAAATCAAAATACAGTTAAACCTCACTAATTTCTCTTTGTGTCTGGTAAACTTAATTTTGTTAATTAGCAAAAAACAACTGACTTGCAATGGAAGCCTGTACTTTACTATGTACTAATAAATGATTTTTTATAAGGTCATATTACATCTTCCTATATCATCAGCATTCACAGTCACAAGAACATTAATAAAAGATGACTTTGTGTTTATATGCATGTATATATATCTACGTGTGTGTGTATTGATATACACACTAACATACATACATTTCTTTAAAACTCTGTGCTCTTAGCTTAGAAAATCTCCACTCTCAAACCTCAAGAGTGGAAGAGGAAGAGCTTTTTGCACAGAGTAGAAGATATCAGCGGCTGTCTGCTGTAGTGTCATTCAGACTCCAGAAGAGACGCTTGACAAACCCAAATAGGTAAATGTCAGTAAAGACATAAAGCAAAGCAGGACATTGTTCCTGCTTGGGGAAAGAGTGGCTTCACCACTAATTGTCACTAATTTCAAGCCTTAAGTGTCTGCAGTTGGAGGAACCAACTCTGAACTATTTCATTTTTAAGTGTTAGTATACATTTTCCCTGGGGTTCTTGCCTAGAGTCCTTGTCCTTCTCTTATGCCTGCCACCATGAATTGGGATTTACTCACTCAAGCAAAACCAGAGAGAAGAAACTCAGGCCTTCCATTTGTTTTCCCTGAAGAACATTTGCAGTCACTCTTCACCCTATTACGATGATAAAGCAATCTCAGAATTTAACTTCATCAGCTCCTTCACCTTCTTCAAATAGTGACATTTGGCATTATTACTATAAGGAGGTTTAAAAAAGAACAGCAGCACCAATAACAACCATATTCAGAACTTGCCTTTTCTGATTAGGAAAATGTCTTGCAGCTGTCAACAGCTATGAATACCATGTAGATTTAACACTTCACTTACCTGGAGACCTCAAAAGGCCCTGTACATGACAAAATGAGTCCCACAGACACTTCTGGTAGCGAGGGGCTGAGCAAACTGTGGACAGAACTAGCATCAGTACTCGAATGCCACAAAATAACTCTCATGAGCCCACAGCAATATTATGCATCAAGAATATAACTGTGCTGAATGAGATGCGGTCAAGATCCTAAGCCTGTTTTGAAGCAGACATGGCTCTGTAGAAACAGCAATGTTATTAAGTTCTGTTTTCTGTTTTGTCTTAAATATTATTGATATGACTTTGCTCACAATGAGCAAATATTACTGTGATAAAGCTCTAACACTGGCTAAATGAAATAAATAGATCATATATTCATTCTTGACCCTTGCATAACAACTTGCTTTGTTTTTAGGTTGCTGGTACTACTGTACCAAGAGTTTATTTAAAATAAGGAATAAAACTTCTGAGCAACAAGATATTCATGTAATGAAGAAAAAAAGAAGATAAATAGGAGAGCAAAAGATTGCAGTGATAGCTTTGATCAGATTGCTAGCAATTTGACATGAATATATTCTTAACTATAAAAACCCTTTATCACACACACCAAAACATCTTAGAGACATGTCTATTTTTAACAGCATCCAATGTCTGACAGAGGCGGATTTCAGCCTCACCTTTCACATACAACGAAGATGAGGAGGGGCAAAAATATAAAAGGAAGGAAAAAGAAGAAAAGCAGCAGATACATTTAGCGTTCCCTTTACCAAAATAAAGCTTAGCTTATTTGTAGCTTTTGGCTTTCAGTCTTTCCTGCTAAGCTGATTGAATTCTTCAGGAAATGATGCATGAGGGGAGGTTTCCAGCCAGTTCTGTTGAGGAACTGAAGATTCCCAGGAGGGTGATGATAAGCTGAAATGATGGGTATGATAGGAGGCATTGCACATATAGATAAGGAAGAATAAACCAGCTTCAGCTAAACACATCCAAAATGCACAAGCCTGAAAGCACATTTAGAAACTCTCAGCCTGGAAAGATGCCTGCTTCAGCAGAAATGACTTGTCAGGGGCAAGCAGCCACTTTAGGACTTTTTAATCAGTATTTCCCAACTGCTACACCATAGGCATTCCTCCTGGCAGCATTATTCACTTGGCTGCCCATACACCTGATCATAATGGCTATCTCTTGGCCTTTTTACTGGGCACCAGCAGGCTCTGGTTTCATTCTTCTTGGTTATTTAGATTTATAAGGCAGCAGTCTTCCAGCTGCATGATGCATGTAGCCCGCAGGCATATATTTTTAACATATGCTGCATCTTGTCCTTTACACTGTGTTTATTAAGCCAAAATGAGGAGATTGGGACTAGTCTGTTCTCTAAGCAGTCAGTATGTCCAGGACCAAGAATAGCAAAGCTCCCGGTGTTGCAAGCCTTGCCTGAGGGATTAGGAACAGTGAGAACTAAACATTGTCACATGCCTAACCAGGCCCTCATGCTGAGCATTCTTGCCTTGACTTTTCCTTGTAAATTATCTTTCTTTTAACCTACTTTCTCCTTTCAAATAGAGAAGTGCTCCGGAGTACTGTTGTGAAACTCATTCTGAATAAATCCTCAATGAAACTTTAAATTAGATCACATCACTGTTGAGCCCATGAGACTTACCAGAAGGCAAAGTATAGACATAAGATTTACATGAGCTATTCCTGATTTATACCCATTTAAGTGACAATTGAATCAGAGCTTTTTTACCACAGACCAAGATCAAAGACTTCAGTGTTTTACCTGGCTAGCTAAAGGAATTTTATCATTCCCGTGGTTATTCCTAGTCAGTTTTGAATTTGCAGTTCAACTAGGAGACTTGCATTCTGCTGGATACCAGAAATAAGCATTTGGTTTTGCAAAAACTCTTTGTTAGTTCCCCAACGGGTTGTGTAGAAAGCTCCTAATGCCACCGTCCAGTATTTACTACATTCTTAGCTTCAGGTTAAGCAATTATAAAGATCTCTAATTTACAGAACTGAGAAGAGGAAGTAGTTCGATAGTCAACCCTAGCTTTTTCTCACTGATATATACACCACATACATATGTACCCACATAACAGAATCTGCTGCATTCAAAACACAGATGACCCAGTGAGTCATAATCATGTACTGAAAGATCTAAAATAGAACTAACCTTCCCTGAAACAGCAGGTCATGAGGCATTACTTTTATTGGGCATTAAGTGGGACCTGAGCAACCTGACTTTCATGCTACAACATATTCCAAACTCTCTGGGCTCATGGAGTTGGTGGTTCTCCACTCATATCTATGCATAGGCTGCACGTGGAAGGAAGCAATATATAGCAAGGAAGATTAGACATGACAGACTGCTCTAAAAAATCTTTAGAAGAAAATAAGAGTTGCTCCCTTATCTCTCCAACAGTCATCCCCACAAAGGTGTAAGCTGTGGTTCTCGATTTCATGATAAGCTGCAGTTTCATTCCTAACAGAGTAGTATGGGCAGGCTCAGTACAAGAGTCAGTCTTGGCAAAAGGGGAGAAAAAAAGAGGCTTTCAATAGCTGGCTTTTTTTTTTTTAGCAACTTCAGAAGTGCTGGGAAAAAAAGATCCAGCGTGGCTATACAATTGTAAAACTGGAAAGCAGTTTATGAAAGTCTGCTCTCATCAGGAGCTCGGAATCTCCTCCTGAAGGACTGAAGTCCTGTAAGTGCTAGTGACAAGCAGCTCTTTTTCCTTTTCCAATGATTCTTGGCACTCTGCTTCCTATTTGAACCTGGGATTAATGCCAGGCTGTTCCTGAAGCCTGGACCTGCAAGACCATTTGTCAAATCTCTAAACCAGAGTATGGCCACAGTGCAGAGAAGCAGGGTAAATTTAACCCATACTGAGTCCTATGGTTGGATTCCTCTGCAATATCCAGCACACTACATTTAAAACTAGCTCAGGAACCTCTATACTCCACTGCAACACAGACACACTCCCCAGGCTTTGTACCAAAGACACAATGCCTCTTTAAAAGGGAGTCTTGTGCTCTTGACAAAAAATCATAAAGCAGGAATCATGGAAGTCCTTTGTGTTCCCTTTAGCCTAAGATTTTGTGGATTAATCTTTCATAGTAGCTGAAATGGTGAAAGGGGTCTCACAGTGGTGGTGTTTGGAAGATTGGACACCACATGTGTCAGGGCACCACAAAGGCCAGGAGCAACAGGGGCTCCCTGGGGCTGGCAGGGCAGGGCCTCACAGCCAGGGTCTGTCCTACCACCCTAGCCAGGGAGGAGGGAAGCCTAGGGGCAGCCCTGGCCACCTCCCTGGGGATGGGGACAGGACAAGGCCAGGCCAGGATGTACCCCTATGGGTGGGGGTCAGGTTCATGCCTGGTGCAGGGAACCAGGGTCAGACACAGCCCCAGGATGGCCAGGCAGGGTCTTGCAGATGGAAATGGGCTGACGCCAGGCCAGGATGACAGCATGTAGATAAGGCTGGGCTTGATGGAGCCCATGGCCATGCAGGGCAGGGCTGTGGCAGAGCTGGAGATCAGCTTCCTATGGCGTCACTGGGGCAAGGACTGAAGTGGGGTCCTGAGCCATGGGTAGGGGTGAGGGGAGGCCCCAGGGGAGGCTGAGCAGGGACAGTGAGGGCCCATGTTAGTGTTCCATGGCCCTGACAGCATGGAAGTCATGCTGCATGCTCTTGGGGCTGTCATAGACGAAGGACCGTGCAGCTGCCTGACACTAGATTGCATCTGTATTTTAAAGTTTTAAAACACAATGAAGAAAAAATTATATATAACTCTCCAGCAGGAAATGAAAGGCATTTTGGTTTGGTTTTTTTGCATTTGGCAGGCAGAGGGCATACTCAGCCTAGTCCTAAATATAGCCTGTCTGTCTGCTTAGGGACTATTTATTCTTTCTGTCTCCTGACACCGGTACACACAAAATTTATTTAACATTCAGCAGATGCAGCACTCATACAAAACCATACAATTAGTTCCTGAGAAATCAGCAGTAATTTTAAGAAGCCATCAGTGTGCTGGGGGTGGAGGACCAGCCAGCCGCACCGTGACAGTCATCTATTTCTCACCAAGGAACCACTGTTCTCTCCCAAACACCAGAAACTAATGCTGGGAGTTGGGAAATAAGATGATCAGAACCAGTTGAGGCAACACTAGGGTACGACTGGATCAAGAGTTTTCCACCTGACTGATTTTTCCAATAAAAAGTGACAGACTGTGCTCCCCTCCAAAATCACTTTTTTCTGTCAGCAAAGTCAGACCCACCGCTCTCTGCCCAGCTGCCTCTAAAGCTTTTGCAGTTTTGCTTCTGCCTCCAGGAAAATGGGCTTTTTTGGATCCCTACATGTATAATAAACACATGGAAAAATTAGCAGCAATGAAAGTTTCAATGCAAAAGCATTTTTTTTCCATACACAAAGACTCTGCTGTCAGTGATTAAATTAGTAGCCTTAATCTCAGCTCACATATTGATCAAAAGTTTCATTATATATTAAATAGTGCAGTGCATACATCCTCACTTAATTTAATAACTATTCATCTGATGGAAATCTGACAGATCTTTATCTTAACTGAAATATTTCACACAGAAGATTTTGTCCATTTGCTGGCAAAACTTGTTACTGAATACAGTGACGCAACTTAAATATATACTGTATGTGGCAGACAAACATTACTCAATATTTACGAATATCCCTTTTTTCTTTGCAATATCAAGTTTTTCTATAAAAAGACACACTGTTAAAAATGAGCAACACAATTGAGTCCCTAGGGGTGGGGTGGGAGCCCCAGATGAGTGGGTGCCTGGGGTCCCCACAGGTCAGTGGGTCTCTTAGACACCTGGGTCCCTGTGTGTTAGTGGGTGCCCCAGATGGTAAGGTCCCTGGCACCCCCAAATGCCTCAGTCCTGGAAGTCTCCAGGGGTCAGCAGTACCCTAGTTGCCGTGGTTCTCTGACCTCCCAGACACTAGGCTTCTTGCCTCTAGGACATGGTGGTGGTGATGCTGGAGGTGCTGACCCAGCTGTAGCTGCATTCACTGCTGTGGGGTAAGCCCAGCCCTAGCATCACCTTTGCATAGCCAAGGGGAGCACAGGGACATGGTGGGGTTGGGGCACCCAGGTGATGCTGCAGCAGTGGCTAGACCATGTCAAGAAGGAGCAGCAGGTGGGATGTGGGAATGACTGGGACAGAGGGGAGAGAGGGGGTCATGGGACGACACTGGATAGATGGGGAGGGACAGGGACACATAGTGTCTATAGGATCGCTGGGTGCTTTGGTCCTTCCCAAGGCACCACAACCCTAAAAGAAGTAGTGTTCCAGGATAGGTTGATGAGTGAGTGCCCAGGGGTTTCAAGGGCCTGCCAAATACTCCTGGTAATGGAAGAGGAGAGGAAAGATCAGCATGAGCACAGTTGCAGGAGAGTGTACCAGGGACAGCTTGTTTCTCTAAGGGAAAATTGTCTTTTGTAATGCTTGGTGCCAAAGGAGGCACTATTCCAAATTAAAACAGAGAAATCTGCCAGGCTCATCTGAAAACAGTGGCCAGTGCTCACAGTCAACACCCTCCAAAGCAGCACATCATTGGCACTTGGGGCATCTCCGAAATGAAATGATAACCACTCACTAAAACAACAGATCTCAGCAAGGCACTGAGGGTGGACTTTCCAGAACAAGTGCCCCCAACTTTAAAGGCTGTACTAGGAAGTTGGAGCCAGTCTATTAAAAAGAGCCTACCAGCTGCCACGGAATGTTCCTGCCAGGGCTCATTGCTCATCCACAGGAGTCCAGAGATGGAAAAGGCACAACTGTTGTGGCATGAAGTTGTATTTCTCTAGAAAAAAAATCTGCAGAGAAGACAGACATATAAACTTGAAGCCTTAAGTGGGAGCAATTGCTTGGGCAACTCGGAATTACACTATCTATTTATCAAGCTAACATCTAAAAATCCCAACGCAGCAGGGGTAAACCCCACTGTCACAGAAGACTGGGAGCACATCACTGATTTTAGCAAAGCCAGAATTTCTCACAGGTCATCAAACACCGTTGAAAGAAAAGAAAAAGACTACTGCAAATCCTATGGAGATTTTTCTCCTCACAGAAGAAAAAAAAATGTGAGAAGTAAATGCTTCATTTAATGCTTGGGAAGATAAAATCCCCAAAGCCATAATCTCTCATTTTTAAGAACATGAATGTGAATCTAATTCTCATGAAACACCTGTATCAATAACTTCCGCTGTATAAACCTATGTTTCCTGCAGAGATGTGTTCCCAATTCAGAGCACAAAGAGAATAGGCAAGGCAGGTGCTTGGATAAAAAATTAGAGAAATGTGAATGCATTCTGTGGAGAAAACAGGAACACTCTTAAACTCTTAGCACATCAATACACCTGTTAAGGAAAGAATCACGGCTATTTACTCAAGCACTTGTTCAATGCCTGAAAACATATCTAAAGATGTGCAGATCTAAGTCTTCAAAGAATATTTTTTATTCTAAGAACATCAACTATAAACATGCTTACAAAAGAGCACTAAGCACTGAAAAGTCTAGTGCCACTGGGAAAACTGTTGTAATGTATACACCTCTGATGGTCTGGCCAGCTGCACAAATCTCCTCACAATTAAGTCTGCAGGCATTTCTTCAAGAGTTCTACCTACCTGTGTTGTCCCTCAGCTGGCTGCCTTTTGTCAGCCAAAAATTAGACTCCCAAGTATTTTTAGTCTAAATCTACTTCCCACACCAGCACTTGAATCTGGAGATGGTTTGGAAGTGCACATGCATGTTCCTTATTCCACCCAATAGTTCTATGATGGTCCTCTTCCAGGAAAAATGTTCTGAACAGAATTATAAATAGGGAGAGGAAATTCAGATGTTCTGTTTCATTTTCACACCTGTGCTCTCCGTTTCAGTAGCAGCACAGACTGGGTGTGATTCAAGGTATTTGACTGGGGTCTGCTCCCAGCACAGAACTGTTATGGAAGTAGCTTTGCATGTTGCTGCTGAGCAGCAGGTCTGCTGACTCCTGATTCTTGAGCTGCGTTCACTGCTGGCTGGCACTCACAAATCATGTTCAGCGAGTCCTTCTTTGCTGTTTGTCCAGGTTCTTTCCACCCATTTAATACATGAGTCTGGACTTCACATTGCTGAGTTTGGGTTTAATTGTCTACAACAGTCTGAAATGACTGCTGTCAAAGCACACAGACTGCACCATGGCACGTGCCTTCTCATCCACTTCCTCTTCCATTTAAGATCGCAACACATATCCATGGCAACTGCAGCTCCTGCTTACAAGAAAACAGAGACATTAGGAAATGTCCAGAATCTCCTTCCACAGTTTGACATCAAAACATAGGATGTAGATGCAATGCCTCTCACTTCCCTGGGAACCACGACCATCTCCTTCCGTGGTCTCCTCCAGAGACCCCAGGCCACTAGAGCAACATAGTTACCCTAAATACACAGTAGCAATCAAGCACAGCACTTGGCTTGGAGAGTGCCATTTCCTGCTTGAAGGATTACTGCAATGTAGAAAAAGATGTGACAGTAGAAGACAATGTAGGAAAAGAATTAGTTCATTACACAGGAGCAAGATACGAAATAGCAAGCAGCTTGCATTTCATACGGGCAGAAAGGTGAGGTCTAGGAGAAAAAAAAATTGATGTGTTGGAACAGTCGGTTCCAGCAAAGCACAAAGCTAAATGTGGCACAGAGACATGCTATTCACCCACAAATTCTAAACCTACAGAGGAAGCATACACCTGTCAACATTTTGACTTATAATAGATTTAGCCTCACGTTACAGCAAAACAAAAAAAGGCTTAAAAAGAGGACCCTGTAATGGAAGAGAAAAATGAAGGTAATGAAAGGGCTTGTTATACAGCCTGGATCCTGGCTGACAGGTACTGAGAACAAAGAGGTTAGAGGGGCTGTATATTGTAAGAGAGTCTGCCGCTCCCTGATGTTGGTGTACATTTACAAACCCTACTGATCCTTTGGGGTGACAGCAGAGTGAGATTAGAACAATGCATACCTGGCAAGAGAGATTCTTTTGGATTTGCTGTTTGACTAGCCATCAAAATATACACTGTGCCTTTTTCTTTTTTTTTTTTTTTTAAACTATTACTCAGACACTTCATTGATGATTAGTTGGTAAATGAAGGTCAGATGATTTCTTTCCCAGGAATACTGCATATAAACAAAGGAATGGGAAATTCTAGTTCTGTAAAGAAATGCAAGAAGGGATGTTCCAAGACATCCTACTGGAACATGTGTCTTGTTCTGTAAAGTTGCAGTGATTATATTCAAGACAGAGGCTTTAGAGAAGTTATGTCTCATTAAACCAGTTGATATAATGGGGAAGAAACAGAAGTTTCCTAGTCTTGTGTACTTTAGAGCCTGTTTTCTTTTTCCCAAGACTATGCAATTTTGTCTTTTCTTATTACATCTCTCTACAAAGCTAACTAGATCATGCTAGTTATAAGAATGCTACTAAATAATTACAATTTATCTGTGAAAAGACACCACAGACATTAAAAGAAAGAAAACATTTTCTAAAAAGATTTTATCCCTTTGTGCTGATTTTGGATCAAGCCATTAGAGCTCAGCACAGATGCTGTTAAGTTCAGCTGAAAAAAAGGAGCCAACAACATAAATATAATCCTTAGGTGCATGAGTTCAGGTAGGAGACAAAAAAGTACCAATTACATCCCACACAGCTATAAAATGGTGTCATTTTTTTATCCAGAATTGGAATATTAGGCTTTGGTATCCAAAGGATGAAATCATCACTCTTTTCAGATCTCAGCTTCATGCTTCTGTCTGACAAGAATGAACAACACAAATAGCCCATGACCTGGCAAGCTTCAGATTGCATTCTCCACAGTGTTGGGAGTTAGCTGTTACAGAAAGTCTTGTTACCTTGGGCACAGGTAGAAGTTAGATGCTCAGCAGTTACTGGCATCCAATGAATGTTGCATGTGTGTAACCATCAAAAAAGCAATTTCTGAATACATTTCTGTTGATTGTAACCCATTCCTCTACATTATCACTATAGCATCGGCTATCACAATAGTTATCACTATTTCATTTTGCGTATGAAATACTGACTGGGTGGGCTTTTCACAGCTGCTGAAATCTTTTCCCTTCACAAAACATGAAAGTGGTATGTTCTGCTTGGTGGGGGCTCAAACTTTTTACTGATGGGGAGTAAAAACTACTGTACAAAGGAGTCAAAACTTCATAGTGTTATGCCACCACTGCATGCTGCTACTTACTAGGAATAACAAAGAAAACTACCAAGTTTTGATGGGGATGAACTCTAGTCTGCGGTTAAGTGAGGCAAAACCCCAGCATTCATTACCAGAAGCATGCACAGTACCAAAATACCTCTTGCATCATACCTTCCCATCACGGCTTCACATTTCAAGACAGCAAGCAACATATTTTCTTGGAGTTCACACAAGAGAGTCTCAAACAATGTAGTAGCAGGTTAGAACTTGGGCTCATATAGACCCTGGAAGCAAAGCCAGTGGAGTGTTTGAAAACTACCATGGATTTTGGCAAGACAATTGCACCTCAACAAACATATTTAAAACCTTTGGTTTAACTGTGGCTTCCAGTAAGAATATTTATGGCTATCAGAATAGCACCCCTGGGCCCAGGATCCCTTTGCGTTTACTAAGGTATAAGCAGAACTAAAGACCGTTCCTGCTTGTAAGTGCTTGCAATTTCAGTGTAAAATAAGAAATAACAGGTGTATGGAAACAAATAGGCAAGCAGAAAGAAATTTTGTGCGCCTACAGAGACAAGGTAATGTGATGGAGAAAGGATCAGACTAGCTCCCAATGAACTCACTAAGGTGCCCAAAAAAGAGCAATCACTTGATATGATCAGCTCCCTGCTATAGCTTCTAATGCTCAGGCTGCTCTCCTCAGAGCTGGTCCAGACACCTCCATCACATACTGCAGGCATAACCAAGAAGTATTAGCCAATATGATGAGTAATACTGGTCAGCACCACCCCTTGTCTAATTGGTGTCAGGCTTATTTGCGCTACAACCCTCTTCCCTGCTCTTCTACCACGTTTAGCAGCCAAACTTATAATGAAATGGCAGGCCAGGCCCAGGAGGGACCTGTGCCAGCGGCTTTAATTCTTTTTTAATCTACAATGGGGTGGGCAGAGCTAAAGAACAGAATGCAGTTTTAGTAATTAAACTGTTGTTCTGTTTCACAGAAAACCTTGTACTATTGATATTAGAGAGACAGAGATGAAGCACGGGACTATAAGTGTGTGTATGTTGGTTTCCCAATCTGTTGTTGGGCAGTAGGTGTAAGGAGAAAAAGCTGGTGTTCCTGCTTCTTGATTTTAAAACGTGCATAGAAAGCAGTTACAGAAGTGGCATATACAGATCTACCTAGAGACAACTGACCTCCTTGAACATCACATTTCCAAGTGAACAGATCAAAGATGCACAGTATCAAATTCCTTTGAGGAAGGCAAAGTGAATAGTCTCCGTTTTTCTCATCTGGTAAGAAATCTCCAGGAAAGGCATAAGGGAGTCATTGGCCATTTGTGCAGGGTGTTTACACTTACATTCACTACCAGGAGTTGAACGTGTTCAGCTGGTCACAGACTCAAGTCTTCATATCATAATAAAATGGCCTTCATCAGCTTGGCCCAGCTGGTGATTCCCTGAGCTGCATGCTGCATAGCACAGGTAGCTCTGCTGTGCCAGCACACGCTTGCCACCATGGCTCGCTTGCCAGCTGAATTGAACATCTTGCAGAGCCGAGTCCTCTTGCTCTCACACCAGCACAGCACACCGCACAGCTCTGTCCCTGACACATGCAATCCCTCAGCCAAATGCCAGTTTCCTTTTACTTGGGAGCATGCAAACATTTATTGAGCTGAGAACTAGTTCCTGTGCAAATTCCTCATAAGGTGTCTCAGGCTGATAAAAAGAAAACAAGAATGTCTCCTAAAGCAAATTTTGAGATTATTTACATCATTGAACAGGACTTTACATCAAGGCTTCCCACTCCACAGTCATCCATTGCCATATTACATCTCAGCTTTGTCTCCAACCATGTGGTTCTTTATTATGAAGCCAATAATAACCAGGGAATAGCTGGCATAGCACAGCAATTGTGACATGCACAGGAACCAAGTATTTCTGCTAAGCTTTGAGGGAAATGCAGAACATAAACCCTTGGTATTAACCTTCAGATTGTGATTAAAGACCTTGTCATGTAATTTTACTTATAATTCTCTTCACGGAAATGAGAAACAGCAGGTAAGGGAGGCCCAGACTGCTTTTCCAAGTGCTATATCACTTTTGGAAGATTAAGAACAAAACTTCTGTTTATGAAAAATGTATTACAGTACAAGTCAGAAAAGCATCTGGGATCATTCCTTCTCTAAAATTAGACATCTAGTGTTTATTAGATTGGCACGAAAGGTTGTTTGAAAACAGCTGATGGAAGAGCCAAGTGCCAGGAGTAGGAGGCTAAACACAAAGCAGGATGCACAAGGCCTTCTAGAAGCAGATTGCAGGAGTGTGCAGAGAGGAGGGAAGGAAAATAAGGAGCACTTGAAAGGTAGTAGAAGTACTGAAGAGTTTTTCCACAACACCATATTGGCACAGGCTGTTTGTAATGAGCAGTTCCCAGCTGCAGTGTTGCTATAGCTAAGGCATCATTTCCGGCCCTGTTTTTTATTACCAAGCAGAGAGACAGGACTCAGAAGAGCTCTGTGAAACTCAGCTATCCCAATCCTAAATGGAAAAGTAAGCAACATTCTCTTTCCCATCTCCTCCAATCATAGAATGGTTTGGGTTGGAAGGGACCTTAAAGATCACCTAGTTCCAACCCCCCTGCTGCAGGCAGGGACACCCTCCACTAGACCACGTTGCCCAAAGCCTCATCCAACCTGGTCTTAAACACTTCCAGGGATGGGGCCTCCACAACCTCTCTGGGCAACCTGTGCCAGTACCTCACCACTCTAACAGTAAAGAATTTCTTTCAAACATCTCATCTAAATCGTCCCTCCTTCAGTTTAAACCCATTACCCCTTGTCCTGTCACTACACTCCCTCATAAACAGTCCCTCTCCATCTTTCCTGTAGGCCCCTTCAGGTACTGGTAAGCTGCAATTAGATCTCCCCGGAGCCGCCTTTTCTCCAGGCTGAACAATCCCAACTCTCTCAGCCTGTCCTCATAGGAGAGGTGCTCCAGCCCTCTGATCAGCTTTGTGGCCTCCTCTGGACTCGCTCCAACAGCTCCATGTCTCTCCTGTACTGGGGCCCCCAGAGCTGGACGCAGTACTCCAGGTGGGGTCTCACAAGAGCGGAGTAGAGGGGCAGGATCACCTCCCTCGACCTGCTGGTCACACCTCTTTTGATGCAGCCCAGGACACAGCTGGCTTTCTGGGCTGCAAGCGCACACTGCCGGCTCATGTTGAGCTTCTCACCAATCAATACCCCCACGTCCTCCTCCTCAGAGCTGCTTTCAATCCATTCCTCACCCAGCCTACAGTCGTGCTTGGGATTGCACTGACCCATGTGCAGGACCTTGCACTTGGCCTTGTTGAACTTTATGCGGTTCGCACGGGCCTACCTCTCCCAGCCTGTCAAGGTCCCTCTGGATGGCATCTCTTCCCTCCAGCGTGTCAACCACACCACACAGCTCGGTGTCATCGGCAAACTTGCTGAGGGTGCACTCGATCCCACTGTCCATGTCGCCGACAAAGATGTTGAACAGTGCTGGTCCCAGTACCGACCCCTGAGGAACGCCTCTCGTTCTTGATACTTGTTAGTATCTCTTTCTGTCTCTGAAAACATTTACATTTAATGAAGGTGGGCATTTTGTCAGTTTTGCAGGGGACATTAAGAAACTGAGATCAGTATGTAATAGCGTATTACCACTGAGGTGCACCAGGGGCATTTCCAGTAGATCTTTCTGTTCCAAATCCAGCTGAGGCTGTCAGGACAGAGTGCCTTTTGCAGTGATGAGGCTCTAAGAGACTGGGTCCTTGATGATTTTCAGACCAGAAATGGAAGGCAAAGAGCAAGAAATGTCAACGATCCTCCAGGGGTTATAAACGTTCTGCTCCTGTTGAGTGCTGAGAGATGATTTTGCCCTTCACACACTGTTCTCCAACCTCTTCAGAGCCCAGTGGAAATTTCTTGAAGGGTCTCTGTTTAAACTGGAATTCCTTCAAGTTAGTTTGGCATTTTAATGACTACATTTGCCCATCAGACCTCCTCTCTGGGTGTGCCCTAGTACTGTGAAAGCACTATGTGGCTGCTTTATAGCTAGCTTTTATTAGTCTTAAGGAAGAGAGTGGGATCTGAGCAATGAAAATGTAGCTCTGTTACAATAAGTTCAGAGAAAGCAAGAAAGTAGAGTACACATGAATAAGCAATAATATGTGAACAATAACATAAGATGAGGTTATAGATTTCCTCTTTTGTTTTCTGGACATAACAGAACACTTTAAATGCCTGGTAAAATCAAACATGTTTTCTTAGAAAGGAGATAAAGCCCATCTATATTTACATCGGGAGTAGGGGGACGGTGAGCAGTGTGAACCCTTATGGGAAGCTCTACTCCAGATGTATACACACACACACGTGCATGCACACACAGAGATATATTGCCTGTAAAAAGACTGCAAGCATGGTGGGAAAACACTGCAGAACTGCAAAGACTATGTGGGAGCACCAGCATGTGCATGGCTCCATTTCAAACCAAACAGGGACAATATTTGTTGTTCTTAGCTAGTTTCATAGCACTCAGGAAATCAAGTACCACATTGTTCATTCCCTTTATGCTTGGCATTTAGGTCACTGGAGTGCTATCTGTTAGAAAATTTTAAGGGGGTTTATTTTCTTAACAAATTTTATCTTTTCCAAGAAAACTTCAATGATTTAGAATCAGTTGCTGTAAAAGTGTATCCGCTTGATACAAAATTTGCGAAGTTGACTAGACCCTGGAAAGCTGACAAGCTTGTGGAAGCCTTCACACTGGTTTCAGTGGGAACAGGCTTTAATCCTACACAGACTGCCAGAATTCACACAAGACAGTTAAAACTGGATTGAAAAACAAAAGTAAAAGAAAAAAAATTTTCAATGAAAATAATCAGCTGTTGGTAACATATAGAAGAAATTTTTTTTTACCTAGTGGTAAAAAATCTAATCTGCCATTGCCCCTTTAAACTCAAATCACGAATAAAACTACTGTTTTCTTCCCTATAATCCTTCCATATGTCATTCAGGTCCATTCCCCTCTGCTCTGTTTATTTAAGCCTACTTCGGCATGTCTATTCCCCTGATATCATTTTTACTGAGTGAGCCCAGCAGAGTGGGAATTCTGATTTCCTCCTGCCAGTTACCAAGCTCCTCCTCCTCTAACGCGAATTTGGGACACAGGCACACACCACTGCAGATCCGCCTCGTGAAGCAGCAGCTTAATTCCCTATAGAAAGGTGAAAAGAAACCCAGTCTTATTGAAGATAAAACATGCAGATAGTTCTATTCTTCTGAGAATACTTGTCCGGCATACTTAGAGCCCCCTTATTTCACAACATATAGTTAAAATAGACTGTTTTGAGGGGAGCAAGTTTCTTTCCTACCCACTGCCTTTCATCACCTCTGCTGATCTGTGGTTAGACTTTCCTCAGGAAATTTTACCTAGAGAATTTGCACAAAGCTTTAAGATAGAGCTAAGATGTCACCTATGAAGAACCAGTCTCATACTTAAATTCAGTGACCTCAAAACTCAAACTCCTTAGCTCTGCACTGAGTGGGGAGGCAGGTGCAATGTGCCCCTTGCAAATGTGGAGTGATGCCTTGCATGTGCTCTTGGATGAAGAGCAGTCACAAAAGCATACTTGAGCTTATGGAGCCTTAGAGCCCACCTGCTTTCTGCCCATACCAATGGCTAGTAGCTCAGCTCTACCATGGCCACAATGGCACACTCCATTTAGCAAGAGCTGAGGATATTTGCTAGTAGGTGGGGCTGCCCAGGCCACATATCTGCCCAGCCACAGACAAAAGCAAACCTGGCTGAGGTCAAATACACTCAGGCCTCCAGAAAGGTCTAGACATCAGGACAAAACCTCCTCTGCTCTAGGAAGACAGTGAGCAAGCCTGCCTCAGAGAGCAGGCTTAGATGTTGTGGTGACCGAGCTGACAGCATGGCAAACATGATGGTTTTATGGATCATTGTAATTAAAGCAGGTTCATTTCTAGGAACCTCATTGCAATATTCCAGTAGAAATTGTGATAACCTAGACATGCAAGCTTTCAGGGCTAGGTCACACCTCAAGGTCACCAACATCTTGCCTCAGCCTTCTCCTGAGAAACAAGCAGTGAGCACAGTTCCTGAAACAGCACTAAAATCTGTACTCACATAATGGACATCTGGGTGCCGGGTGCACAGAGCACCCAGGAAAACCTTGTTTCTGACTCGATGGTCTCAAAAGAAGGAAAATTGTAAGTAATTAGGTCCAAAAGATGATCCAACTTCTTGTCCAATATTTTTGTTGCAGAAGACAGATAATTGTTATAATCAGCATTTGAATACACCGTTTCTTGGGGCATAAAACATTGTGTGCAAATGGTGCATTTAACATCAATGCTGAGCCTTGCACACCTGGTCACACAAACCTGTCTACTCACCAGATAATCTCTCTGAACCTTGTGGGACCCTTCATGAAACAGAACCACCACAACCTTTGAGCGCAAGGGCAGCACAACTCAGGTTACTGCTCGGAGCATGGCCCAATCTTTATTAAAGATAGTTCAGTGAGGCTCCTATAGAGTTACTGCAAAGCAGGTTTTTGCCATATAGCTTGAATATTACAGCCCATGAGACCTGGCAGCAAGTTCAAAGGAAGTGAAGCATCCAAGTTCTTTTCCGTTTTGTCTGCAAAATGTGATACATAACATGTTTTGCTTGTGATCTGCTTTATTTGGCAGGCAAGACAAAAGGATTCAGTCATTGTCCAGTAAAGCTTTCAAGCAGGAATAGCCAGGCAATCAGTGCAAGAAGAAAACAAACAAACAAACAAACTGCCTAGGATTCTCCAACCCTAAGGCAAGGCAAAGTTTATGCTCAAAATGCAACTTTTTTTTTTTTTGCAAAGAATATCTTGGCAAGAAGAAATGGAAATTTAAAAGCACCTTTGGCTTCAGTCAGATGATTTCCGTCAAGGCCACCATCTTCTTCCTTTGTATACTTGGTTACTGATGATGTGTTAATATGGGACATTCATCTTGTTTGCTTTCTGAACTGTTTTTGGAAGAAGCAGACACTATGCATGCTCATCCAGAAAGGGTAACGGTACCACAGACAGCTGTGCTGGGCCATATCCATAAGCAGCACAAAGTGGGGACAATGAAGACACCACAGGCATGAATAACTGAGCAACCAGCAAGGCAAGGTCACCACGAGTTTCCCAAAATGAGCCCTCAACACGCTGGCACTCAGGCTGCCCCAGAGGCTTGCCTAGTGCTCATGGTGAGCCAGGCAAGCAGCAGCCCCTCTGCTTCGGTGGCACGAGAAAGAAGTGAAAACTTCAGTGTCTACTTCAGCCGCAGATGCACACAGACTTTTATGTGTTTAGACTAGTTTTTCCCTTAGGACTGGGGCTGTGTTGGAGCTGCTGGCCACCTGTGTCCCTTGCTGCTGCCTTGCAGCATTTTTCAGAATACTCTGGGAGAAGAAATGCAAATATATTCCTGGAAGCTATGCAGTGATCGGTACAGCTGGAACATCCTTCACCCAGCCAACAGAGCTGGCTTCAGTTTTATTTCAGCTCCAGCAACATTGTTCAGCAGAGCTGTGACAGTATTAAACCTGTCACTCCCTACCCTGGTGCTGCTACAGCAGCCAGGGCACTGGGTGCCAGACAGGCTGTTCGAGTCAACCGCTGCTTCTGCTGGGTAACAGGTTGGCCACGCTGGAGGGGACGTGCACACGTACAGCTGTTGTGATTGTAAACACATGCATGACTCCAGTTCCAGGGGAAACATATCCATATCTGGGTTATCTCAAGGCTGTTATCTGTTTGATCTATTTTCTAAAAAAAAAAAAAAAAAAAAAAAAAAAAAAGTGACTTTTTTTTTTTTTAAAAAAAACCCTATTTCATAGTTATAATCCCAGTGGCTCAGAAGCGCTGCTGGGACAGTTTTGAGGCCTAAACCACTCATCCATCAGCCACAGGACAAGCAACAATCTTCAAAAGCACTAAGAGCCTGTAACTCAGACGTAGTGTCAGTTGGCACATGGCTGAATAACCTTGGCCCACAATCCAATGTACTGATGACAGAAGCTGTTTTTATATGAACTAGTTTTGTACTTTCCACATCCTGCATTTTGATTTTTACAGCTATCCTTCATTTGGAGCAAAATGTCTCCAGACGAGATCAGGATCCTGTGGTGGCAGGACCTCAAACATACAGTATTGTCACTGCCAGGAATGGCTTGCCACAGACGCAGCCCAGCCTCATTAGGAAAGTATCAGTCACACTTTGAAGAGGTGTGCAAGGATTAGGCACTTTCCCAAAACAACTCGGGACGTCTCAAACTCGGCTTTATGCTTCAGAGGGCCAAGTCAGTGCCTTCTCTACAGGCAATTCTTCCTCTCTTGAATGACAGAGGCAGATTTTACAAAGTTGCAGCAAAATTTTCTTTGGGTTCTGACTGATTGGTAGAATTGCCCTGCTAGTGGCCACTCAGCAGGAAAGCAAACACTGCAAGTGGGCTGTTCTACATCACTTCAGATCTTTTAATATTTTAGTAGTGGTGTCAGTAGGGAACAGGAAATCTCAGAAGTATTGAAAATAAAACCTCTACAACTCCTTTATTGCAATACACAACTCTGAGTCATCAGTGGAGTTTGCCCTCAGCTCAGAGTTTTTGCATTAAAATAAGCCCACTGAAACCAGCTGTGATCAGAAGGTCTTTGTCCTGTATCTAATTTACCCTGTCAAAGCATCTTTTCCATCTGAGTCTCTGCAGGGAAAACAGAGTCATCTCCCTGTGATTCCACCTCTAGTCAAATCCCCTGTGCTCTACTGAAGATGACAAAGATAATATTTTCTGTAACATCCAACAATTAACTGGTACTGCACATTAGGAGTATCACTTAGTCCATAATCTCCCTCTTTTATTCCAATTTAGGTGGAAGCAGGACAGGTTTTATCCTGCAGTGCTTGAGAAACTGTTCAAATACACTCCCATTTCTGAACTTTTCAAAGTTCTCTGCTGTTCTGTTCATTTTTGCCATATAAAGACATAACATTTCCTCTAAATGTCACAAACACAGGAGGAAAATACAGGCTCTTCAAGTACCTCTGTCTGCATCTGATAAAATGTAGTCTCTGAGTTTGGAGTGGTAGTGTTGCTATTTCTACTGTACTTCAAAAGAATGAAGCTTCTCTTCTGTCAGAAATTTTTCTTAGAAAAGTGTAAAGCAAAATTAATATTTTGCATACCGCATTCCCAGTGGCCAAGCTTTTGAACAGTAAAAAGTCTATGTTTTCTGAATAGTCCAACTGCTGAGATGACTTCTGTTAATAATTTGTCAGAAGGATTTAGGACAAGCTTCTTGAAGGCATATTGATCATTTTGAATCAATGTACAAGATAATAGCTCTGGAACAGCATGTACAAAGCTGCTGAGTAAAAGTCATCCTTTCAGATAATCATATTCATGAGGTCAGCAGAGGACACCAACTCTCAGCACTTTGCTTAGTTTCCACATGATCTCTTCCCCCTGGGGTGTGAGATTAGATGGGAGAAAAACCAGTTACCGCTCATCTCCCAACCGGTCATCAGCACTGAATCTCACAGTACCGCTACTGCGTCAGCTACAGATTGCAGCAACCTAAAGTCACGGCCAGGGCACAGAGGGAGTGAAATGAAAGGACCAACCGTGGTGAAGTGCCTTACCCCTTCTTTGTCCATCTGCCTCTCTCCTGCACATCCCACCCAGGCGAGCAGGGGTTCATGGCACCCCAGTGTTCATAGGTACTGGCACTCACTGCTCTGGCCATTGTACCTGAGGAGGACTGGGGTCTCCAGCAGCTTGAAGGTAGAAGGTGGATTGAGATTTAGGGGCACAGAGCTGGGAAGGGCCATCGGGATCATTGGATCCAGTCACGCCATGGGGCTGCTTGGAGATTCAGCGTCCTCCGTTGTGCACAGATCAGTGTGACTTACTAGGAGCCTGAAGTACAATATAACGGCTCAGCCATCCATCACAGGACAGGGGTACGCAGCTCATCAGTCTGCAGGAGAGCCTGCTCATGTGGCGGGGAGCAGGGCAGGCAGGCACGCACATTTGGGATGATGCAGCTGGCTCAGCCAGCCAAGCTACAGAGGGGCAGAAGTGCCTTTCGCAGAAGGAGAGAAAAGCAGAGGTAGAGATAAGGCTCTGTTATCTCTATGGCAACTGCCAGGGACCTGCACCACGCTCACTGGGGGAGAAGGGAAGAAAGGGAGAGGGGAGAATAAAACCCGGAAAGCGTGGCCAAGAAAATGCTTAGCAGGGACAAATCCACAACAAAGGGAAAAACAGAGCTGGGAGAGGAGCAGTGCAGCCCACTGCTGCTGAAGGGGGAAAGCAAAAGGCTCACAGTAACATCCAGGGAGGAGGCTCTTAAGCTCCCAGCACCAGGGCAGCTCCGCCAGCCTCCCCATCTGCATCCTGTGGCACATGGACTGCTGCAGCCAGGCACTGCTGTCTGGCAGGCCAGCAAAAGTTCTCCATCATTTTCTAGGACACATCAAAAAAACGTGAGAGACTCAAATGACTGCACAAAGGTCATTAAGCCTGAGATGCCAGCAGTGCTGCAGTGCATGCATAATTTAAGGCCTGAAATAGTCATTTTACTCAAGCCACAGATTAATATTAAGCTCAGATAAAGATGCCAAATGGGTGGTGAATAAATTATATTCATTGAAATCCATCTGAAACAATGTAAAATAAATATTGAAAAACAGCAGGCTCAGGATCATGCCAAAGTTGTACAACTTGTTTCATGTTTGCATCAGAGTACAACGAAAAGGCAGTTTTGATTCAAAGTAGCCACATTTGTTCAGCTCTTCCTCATCCAGGAAGGCTTCATTCTGTACAATCTGGAAGTCAAGGTGAAAAATTCATTCCTTGCTTCCCACACAGTCACAGCATGAGAAGTTACTCCCCCCCAAAAAGGAAAGTTACTGTGCTTGCTCCAGGCCTCCAGCAGACTACTGTCCCTACTTATGTCCCCTCTGTTAGTCAGCAGTCATTTGGATGCCCTAATGGTTTGAGAGAAAGTATGGAAGACAATTCCTAGGGACTTCTCTTTACATAGACAGAAAGAGCTCATTTTAAAACTTTACCTGTGTATGTGATATGGGCTCTCTAGCTTGCCCAAGTTTCAGTTACAGCAACAGAGTGGTTTGCACCACTGAACTCTGTGATTCAGAAAACACGAGTGCAAAAGCCTTGCCAGGCAGAGGAATTAATAGCACAGCCCCTTCCCAAACCAGGAGGGCATTCACTTAACACAGAAAGTCTCTCAGCTGCTCATGCAAACAGGACAGGCTGCTCGCTCAGCAGCAGGTCAGACACTTAGTCCAGGCTGAACAACGCATGAAACCTAGAAACTCCAGGCTGAACAACATGCTTCCCCACAAAACCTAGAGCAAGGCTTCACAGGCTGAGGTGCATCTATACTACCCCCAACCTCCCTCCAAGATGAAGGCAAGAAAAGCTTTTCCCCAGAGGCGATGGGAAGCAGCCAGGTTACCTGACATAGGCATGGGAAATATTGCCCTCAACTTGGTGCCAGAGGAGATGGAGAGGTTGAGGTAGTCATATCCCTCGACATGACCATGGGCTGGCTTGGATCCCCAGGCTGCGTCCTTGCTGCTGCAACCTCCTCAGCGGTTGCCTTTCTGTGAGGGAGAGATGCTGCACTTCAATGAGGGCCAGGCTTAGCCAGGGCCTCCTCATCTCCTCCGGAGGACAGGAGCAGGGAGGATGGTGAACACTCAGAGCGCCCCAACCACCAGCCAGCACCTCTGTGCTCCTCTCTTCCTTTGGCAAGACAAGAGCAATGAAAGCATGATACCATACTGACTGCTGGGGAGTAACTATGCAATAATCTGCTGCAGCTTGCATTGCCATCCAATTTATCAACACACCAGCTAATTTACCAGCAGGAGATTGGCATCACCTGTGCCCCAGGGATGAGCTGTGAAAGGAGCTACTGCCATATGGCTCAGTCAAAGCACGAGGGGTTATAGTGACAAAACATGGCCTCACAGACTGTGGTTTCTTTGCCTCAGAGATTTTTGGTTAACTGCCCTGTTCTCTCACCTTTCTGCCAGTTTTCAATCACTGAGCAGCAGCCATGCATTACCCTGCTGGGAGCTGCCCCATATCTATCCATGCTCAGCACTTGTCAAACAAGAAATTTAATCTCCATTAACTAAAAGTCTGAATTTAAGGAAAATTTGTTAAACTGCATCAAACGCTGTTGGGGATACCCACATTCATAATTACTTTAGCCTTAATTAGGTTGATCTTAATTAACTTTCAAACGTATGCTCTGTGGAGAGGACGCTCTTGTCTCAGTAAAGCAAAGCTAGCTGGGGATAGCTTTATCTACACTGAAGCAAGCCTCTTTTCCATGATATGAGTGTCCACATGGCATCAGGCTTTGACTCACCTCCTTCCCCCAGGAAGGAAGACACAATCATGAAGGTACCACTCTGCAGTATCCCCACAAGTTCACAGTATAGGCTCCCTTAAATGTTGGAAGCAGTTCAGGTGCTGGAAATAGCTCTAAATCCCTTTCACATGGCAGGTGAAACCCCTGAACTCTTGTATAACCTTTATTTTTTTTTTATTCTACAAGAAGATTCATTGAGCTGAAAGAAGGATTACTAACTGAAAGACATTAGATTTAGGCTACCAGGCAGAAATCCTTGCTAATCTTGGCTAATCTTATGGCTGCTTAAACTCTGCTTTAAAAAATTTCTGTTCAATCAGTTACAAAACAACCTACATTCAAAGGACAGACTGATGTCATTAATTACCTTTATCCCTCATCATATCTCTCTCATCAGTCTTAAAGAAAAGCTTGACCCCCTACTTAAAAATTTTCCTTCGACTTAGTGGTTCATGGAAGATGGGGAGTTGTGGCCTGCATGGGGAAGGTGAGGGCTGCGTTGCGTTCCCAGGAGAAGTTTGGTTCCCTGCTCTGCCACAGACTTCGGGTTCCTGTTAGTCGATCCCCTGCACTTTCTGTCTGCACATCCCTCATGTACCCAGTGAGGGCATGCCACCTTGCCTGATGGACTTGGGAAGCAGAAATATTGCAGGGTGCAATAGTGTTAAAATAATGACAGTCCCAGCCCCAGGAGTCCACAAGTCCCATGGGAGCCCTTCCAGGAAAAGAGGACAAACCTCTCCACTCCTTGAAATAGGCATTACAAAAAATGGTGATTTCATGGCCTATTTCCCTGCCATCTGGCACAAACCAACCACTCAGCAGGGATCTCACAGGATTGAGGTGCCTTCTCCAAGTGGAAGACATTCACTTGCTAAAATGTATAGCATGAGACCAGAGGCTGCACAACTTCCTCCCCACCACCCTGTGTCCTTGCAGCCCCCTGTGCCCATGCACTGTCCCGCAGTACTGAGCAGGGCACATGCCAGGCTCCACTGCCCCACTCTACCCATGCACAAGGGCTGACCCTCCGCCAGAGCGGGAGGCAGAGTCATGGCTGTGCTTCGCACTGAGTCTCTCTGGCAGAAATAACCACACAGGCAATGGCACTAAATCCTCGTCTGATATCTCAGCCATTCTGGATGCCGTTAGAGGCAATTTTCTGTCCAGCTGCCCGTTTTAATGGGATGTGCAGTTAAACAGATTCATCCTTTCAGCTTCACTCTGCAGAGCCTTCACTTTCCAGCCGCCACCACTCCCATCCCAGGGAATTACAGTGCTCTCTGTGTTTCTCTCTTGCAGGCAGGCATGTTGCTCAGAGAAGTAGCTCTTGCCAAGAAAAGTGTATAATCTAGAAAGCCACCTGCTCAGTGTTCATTCTTTGAACTCCCTACAATCAATTTGCCTTTCCCAGGAGAAGGTGCAACTGTTTTCATTGCAAGAGGAAATAGAGGATTCATGATGTGCTATAAACGTACAGCCAGTCCCAGGGAAAAGGTTAATTTGCCTCACTGTGGGGGGTGAAACCCGTTATGTGGGAGCAGCAGAGACACCCTAGGATCCTCGGTGCTGACCTTCCAAATTTCATGACACTGTCCTTCATTCTCTTGAAGATTATCTTCACGTTCCCATCAGTCCAGGTTGCAATGTTAGCACCACACGAAACAAGATATGGCACTTTACCTTCCCTACAGGTCTCCATTTCCTCCCTGTGGCTTTGCTCCTGCCAGAAACGCTGCTCTGTTGCGATGGGGGTGTCTGGAGTTTGATAGAGGGGATTCTCTTGGCTGGTCACCTCATGGTGGTGCCACAGTCCATGTCAGACCCCAACCTCTAAAGCAGTGAGTACAAGGTCTGTGGAGCTGAAAATCACCTTTTCTCCTTGTCCTAGTTTTTGCAGATGTGAGGGTTCAAACCATTCAGCATCACAAAACATTTTTCAGTGAGCAACAATAGCAGCATCTGCCCCTATGTCTTTACAGGATAACCTGAATCCCCACAACTCCACCATCATCTTTCTTGGATTTTCTTGGTCAAAGAACACAAAAAATGACCAAAGAGATACATCACTTGGCCTTGTACAAGTGTACACCTTGTGACAAGCTGTCACAGCTAGCTATCTTTTATGCAGATAAAGGCTCGATATCTCTTCAAGGGTTTCTACTACAAATACTTGCAGGAAACAGCATGAAGCAGACACTGTTAGGATAAAACTAAATTCTCTCCTAAAGTGCACAGCTAAAACAGGTGGGACAAATTGCTGCCTAAAAATTACCTATTTCAGCACTGAGAGTTTAGCTGCCCAGGAAAATCTGCCTTGCCTGAGATGGCTGGCAGCCCTGTGTGCAGAGTTGCTGCTACAGGCAGTGACCGGCACTGCTGTCCCCAGGAGCCCATGGTCTCCTCAGGGTGAGACGTTGCTAATTGTGCAGCTTCTCCAAGCAGGAGCCCTTGGCCCCCTTTCAGGGAGCTCCCAGTGTTTGGAAGGTACCATGCAGGGATGCACCGAGCCTCTTGCAGCACCGAGCCTCTCCAGGATACAGCTCAGAGCACCATCTGTGTCCTGCTTCCCTTCTAGGAAAAGGCAGGTCTAACTGCTACCTGCTGCCTTGGGTACTAGGAACACATGAGCTGTTTTTTCTTGCTGGATAGCTGGGATCCAGAGGCCCCAGCATGTAATGCTACCCAATAAAAATTCCTCACCAGGCCTAAGGCTCTTTCCCATGCACATCATTACTAAATACTATTTAGTCAATTTTCACATCCAATTTGAATAAATAATAGGAGGAATCAAAACTGGTGCCATTTTGTCTTCATTAACACTGTTGTCTGACTCCACATAGGAGACTTTCATCTGTCCTTAATTTGATGCCTGGTAGAAACATTTTTCCTGTGGACATCTGTGTTCATTTGATGTTAATTGTGACCTTTAAGCATTAACAAAAAAAAATCCCCTGGCAACAGCCTCTGTGCACAAAGAGAGTGTGACAGACCCAGTGTCAGTTTTCACATAACACATCTCAAGACCTGGGAGAGACAACTCCAACTGAATCATGGCTGCAGGTTTATTGCAATCACCTTGAATATCAAGAAAATATCAAGTTAGAATCAATTAAAAAAAAAAATTCTCCTCTATGGAACTGACACATCCCAGCACGAGCAGAAGCATCGCACTCAGTAGTACCATTCAACGGCATTAATACTCTGCGCTCACTGTAGCTCTTCTAACAGACCCCATGATGGGAGAACACCGCTGAAATAAAAGTCACAGTGTTTTAAAAGCACCCAGTGGCAAGGGCCAAGCAAGCCACAACAAGAAATGCAAGCATCAAGTGGCAAAGCATTTAGATGAAAGTCTATGTGTGGTTTTCTGTATCTCAGCAAAGAGGTCAACTGTGCCAACAGATGGTGCCCAGCTCACTGACAAATAGCCCGAGGTAATTCCTCTATCCCAGTACACTGGCTGACAAGTGGAGCAGCACAGACGAGATGCAAAGGCTGCTCCTGGAGGGCTCTCCCTGGCCAGCCCTGCGACACTGCCCCAGGGGCTGAGCTCTGCAGACGGCCTCGGCCCATGGAAAAGCTTTCCTTTGCAAAATGGTCGATATGGCATGGGTCTGGAAGACCAGAGAGGAGCAGAGCATGGCAATGCTGGAAGTTTTCACTGCTCTTGACTCACAGATAGACCTGGGTTTGCTGATCCCCCCAGCCTGCTGGATTGCAGGCGGTCACTCACACACATCCTGTCTCTGCTCAGACCCCAAATACCACAGCAGGCTTTCCAGAAACACAGGTTCAGCATCTGCTTGCTGTAAAGGACACGTGCCTCGCAGCAAGTCCTACCCAGCCTCACAGTTTGCAAACCTGATGCAGTCTCATGGAGTTGGTGTTTTGGGTTTAGTCTGATGTCAGTTCTTCAACTCTGCACTCAATTGCTTCCAAAATGTTTTGGGTGATCTGACAAGGGATACCCTACCATGTCATCAGCTGCCTGTTGCTGTACACCTCTAGACTGTTTTCCTGGCCAATCATCAAATACCTCAGAATAACTCTCCACCCTCCCACTCAGGAGTTGGGACAAGGTACCGCTTGGTGAGGCAGTGAGCACCAGGAGGCTGGGATGGGCCTCAGCAGGAATCAATGGACCAGTTTGTGTGGGTGTCTGGCTACTTACAGACCGGCAAAACATAGTCACAGCACTAGCAGGTGAAATCACAGTTTGGCTTTGGTAGGAGCTGAGCCCACTCACGCTGCTGTTGGTCTGAGCCTCCTAAAACCAGCCTCACTGGGTGGTCTCTGAGTGAACCGCTCCAAAGCAAGCTTCTGCCAGCCCAGGACAGCCCCACACATGCCAGAGAAGGCTCCCTGTGGCCCTGGGCTGGATGCCCACCGGTCCTGCACAAAAGCATTGCACAAATAATCTCCTTCTCACTGTTTGGACTCCATAAAACCTAGAGACGACCAAAGAGCACAAAGGAAAGGAGCAAACTAGGTGTCCTCTGGTGCTGAGGGAGAGCCAGTGGCATGGCTTAGCTGTAGCTGTGCTGCCCTGGCTTTGGAAACACCCTGTGCAGGAAGGCTGCTGCAGACCAGCAGAGCATGGCTGAGTCGGGGCCCATGAATCCCAAAGGTAAAGGCAGGAAGGACAGTACGTCAACACCAGCAAGCAATGGACTTACCAATATCAATATGGTCTTCAATACTCTGTTTCTGCCTCTCCAACACACTCTATTTCTTTATTTTTCACTTTGGGAGAACCCAGCTATGAAACGCAGCAGTGACCAATACCTTGGCCTATTTGCTTAGCGCAGGAGGGAGCAGCAGCACCACTCACGCTCTCCCCTGCGCACGGTATGCTAATGCTGCAACTGCAAAGCTGCAAAACTCCCACTGTGCTTTGCTGCCAGTACCCTTCTCCATCCATCAGCATCATAAATAATCATAGCAGCTCCTGCTGTCTGAATCATAATTTGTATCTTGTTTCTAATTGTATTATGTGTAGCTGGTCCACCAGACCCTATCTGAGGAAGCATATAAATAATTTATCTGTATTCCTCCATTCTCCCCATATGTGCTTCCAGACAAGCCATATTAATACTGGTCTTTGTCTACTTCTAATCTCATCTCCATCTCATATACCTAGTATCTTATTTAGCTGCATTTTCAGCTGCCATCTGAAATTAATACGTCACCTGGCATATTCAATCTCTTCCCATATTCTAAACTCTTGATTAAATACACTCCAGAGACTAAGGATGAACTATAGGCATTCAGTCAGGTTGACTTTGAGGACTAATACTTTTGGGTCAAAAAAGATCATCAGTTTTGTCTTACTAAAAGTAACACCTGATACATTACAGAAGGCAGAAATATCTACAACACTCTTGGTGGCACATTATATCACTGAAGCACAGCAATTTTGTGATTTTGCATGCCAGCATCAAATGAGGTAATTTAATGAGATGTCACTCAAAACTGATTGACACCTGCAGCCAGAAACCATGTTGAACAGCACTCCTACCCACTGGGCCACAGCGACAAGCTGCTTGCATACAGTGTCATCAGTGCCGCAGGCCCAGCCACCGTGAAGCTCCAGGAGGGCTGCGACGGTGGGAATGCCACTAGGTCCTGGGGGCTGTGGCCAGGGACTCTCCCATTCCCTGAGGGTTTCTCCCACAGCCACCCCACAGCCACACTAATCCATGGGTCAGGGATGGGACCAATCACCATGGCCACTGTGGCCCCAGCCCTCACTGAGGTCTGTGCAAACTTTTGTTGGTGGAAACCAACCCCACTGGTTACCAACCTGCTCCCTGCCCAAACAGCCCTTCACCACCACCACAGGGAGGGTGACAGCTCCTCCTGAGGGCTCTCAGCCAGCACTCACACCCACGCAGACCTCCACAACCCAGCATCCCTCCCCACACACAACATGCCGACACGCTACCTCTTCTCCGTGCTCACTTTTGGCCTCAAGTATCACATTTGCTTCCCAACTCTACTGTATTCATATCTTAATAAATGGAGTCTCTGCTGTGCAGTTTAACAGGGAAAATACTTCTAGCACCACCAGTAACTCAAACTTGCCTTTGCAATCATTCATTTTTCTTCCAGTTTCCAGAGTAGGGTAGTGTGGACTGTGCACAGCAAACAGCTGTCAAACGTAACACTGCCTCCTGCTCATGCGGTGTCTGCTGAGATTTTGATTTCTGCACATTTTCGTGAAACTACTCCATGAATATTTTCTGCAAAACCAATTTATTCATAAACTGTTTCAAATAATCAGAGAGAGTGGAAAATCCTCATTTAAAACACGACCTGTTTGATTGGGGGTGTGTTCACACAGTACTTTCTGTTGCAGAGGAACAGCTGGTGGGACAGAGTCTGCATCACATTCCTGGCTCGGTCACGCACATCTTGGTTACTGAACTTGTGTATTCCTCAACATTATTTTAACAAGGAAACTTTTTTTTCAGGAACCTGCTGTGGAAAGCAAATGCAAGACTGCTCAGCCTGAGTCTGTGCAAAGGCAACCCAAAGGGACCATGCCAGAATAGTCTCAAACAGCACTCGCGCTTCAGATCTGGGAAATGCATCCTGGCGGTACTCTCCAGCTGTCTGGGGAAACATACTGCCTTGTGCTTGGTGTGGCAACATGGAGAAATTTTACAGGTACAATATTATGGAAACCCTTGGATTTTCATGCCTGCCCAGGGAGGTGAGAGGGGCTGACAAGGGAGGGCGTTTGGGTGCCTGGTGTTTGCTCTGTTGCCAAGTGCACATTCACTGTGCCCAGATGTTTTCATCCTTCACAATCACCTTTCCCCTGCTAAGCACTGCACTTTCCAAGAAGTAAATCTCAGGTTTATTGAACGTGTACATCATCTACTGCTGTTGCAATATGAGCCGGGGCCACCATGCTAAGTCCCAAAGCAAGTGGTGGAGGCAAGAAGAGATCGCTCCTGTAACCCCCTCACCTTTTTCTTTTTTGAAGCTTCCCAAGTTAGTCTCCTGCACAAGGCTGCTGTCTATTGCTACAGGAGTGGGACAGAGGCCAAGGAGGCTACGACCTAATATTTTAGTCTGAACAGATAGATGGAAGAGATGGATTATTATACAGGAAAGCACTCTCTGTGCATGCAATTATCTGATAACTATCTATTTTGGGAGATGAATCTCAAAAGGAGGAACATGCAGAATTCTCACCTTGTTTGCACTGGGAAGCTGCATTATCCCTTTAAAAATGGAATAAAATGCATGAAAAATTATACAGAAAGCAGCAGAATAGCATGGTGTTTTAACTCGTGCTGAGCTCAGGAGAGAGAGGGGGAAGGGGTCAGTCCTGCTGGTCATGCCAGCATGTGAAATTTGGTAAAAACCATTCCTGCTGATTTAAGACTAATCAGGTCTGTGAACAGCTGGACTAATTCAGCCTCTTCCCGTGCCTCGTGGCTAGATTCCTTCATGTACATTAGAAGCAAAATCCAAGTGAAACCTCTGCATCCACCTTTCTCTTGTGGGTCCCAGTGCCTAACACACAGGCAGAGGTCACGCTGCAGCCTCATGTTCCAGGGAAGGTGCTGCTGGGGCCTCTCTGAGCCACTCGCCCCATCTTTGCTTGGGAAATCTGCAGCAACTTAACACCTTTGAGGTGGCTGCCCCTCTGCCGTGCTTGACCAAAGATGCTGGATCTGAACAAGTATGGCAAGTTTTACTGAAATGGTATAAGGTATCTGAGTTGCAATAATACAGTTCCTATTAAAGCAGGACCTTCTCTCAAGCAATTTACCCAATCTAACCCACCTTTATCCAAGTCTCACTGGTTACCTTCTGTGTTAAATCACTTTAAAAACATGGGTCAAAGTTGTTTCATAGCTTTACTCTCTCAGTAATGTGCAACATGAACATAATAGTGTTATTAAGAAGTCAAAAATAACTTAACACAATAGCTATATAAGATTCTCCAATGGTCAAACTTTCAGCAATTACTTTTTGTTAAGTTCAGAAAATTAGCATATTTGTTAATAAAATTAATTTAAAAAGTAGCTTTTCAAAATAAAAGCAATGCTTTAAATAAATATAGTCTTTTTTTATAACCATAAAACACTTAGTCCTGTTAAAGGTTAACACAAATACTACACTCAAGCACAGTACTTAAACAATTGAAATGAATGTTGTGAGCATACATGAGCTAGACACTGGGAGGAACGAGGATGCATTGCTTCATGACATTCTCTGTCTCCTTTCTACAGCAGCACAAAGAGGCATCCAATTCTCAGAACTACCCTAAGCATATGACATGCGTCAGGACATTGGTAACTGCTGCACAAAAACGCTGGTACCCTGTTTTTACCCCAAGCTATTTCTCTACACTACATCTATAGCAGTTCTGCATCCTTGCTTCAAATTTCTAGCACAACATGACTCTTAACCACAACAACGTAAGGCCAAATGCTGCTTGCTCCATCCAACTGACTTTGACATCTGAGCAGAAGGCAGCAAGCAAGATCTGACCTCTTGCAGTAAAGCTCAGTTTGTAAAATCTGTAAAACCTTCCTTCCAATACTGGCACCACTGGGTGTTTCAGAACGGCCTGAAGCTCACCTTCAGAGTTCATGATCACCGAAGGATATTCACAGCTTTCCTTGTAACTATGGGGCTGACTAGCTATGTTCATTACTACACGAGTTAATGCCTGTCAGCAAAGACTGTAGCTGTCCTGAACATCTACAAGGTAGCAATGATTTACTGGAATGAAATAAATCAGCTAGTTCTTACGTTAGTATGTGCTATCTGGGTGCATCCTGAAGAGCAGTTTGCTAAAATTCAGTGAAATATACACCTCAAATCTAATCATAATCTATCCAGCAACTCTGACCATTTAATATCTCATTTACTTGAATTGTTCATTAAAAATCACATTCAGGATCTGCAGCAAACCACTGGGTTTTCCCCTCACAAAAACAGCTGTCGGTGACATTTGTTGTTGTATTTTGTTTTCTTGTTTAAACAACATAACAGTAATGTAACCTATAAGTTAAATGATAAAAGCTGGAGAGTAAAATAAAGCACAAAACTGATACAAGTATTCTCTATTTGTTTTGATCTTCAGAATGAACAGGCCTATTCAAAGATGACGAACAAATTAGCAAATGGCTAATGTAATGCATGAAAGGGCATCTATAGCATTTGCATGTGCACGCACACATACATGCACTTGTATACAGACAGCTTGGCTTCATTAGAAATCTCACTACCAGAGTTTAACTTAGATAAATTAACTGCATTAAAATACTGACATTGTGAGGATTTTAATACTATCAACACCCTGCAGAGGGCATTCCTGTGTGAATTTTTAAATGCTTTAAAAAAATAGTTTAGAGTTATTGAAATCTGTGACAAATGTGACAGCTCTGCCTCCCCTCACAGTCTCCCGTTCTCATCTCCGGTATCCTTCTCCTGTATTGCCTCCAGGCACCGCTTTGACTTGGCGTCTGCGTGCCCACTTCCAGTTTTGCTCAGTCCGCACGACAGGCATGCCAGCTGGATCTGCTTCATGTTCTCCAGGGCTTCGTTCTTGGCATTCTTCAGGAGATCTCCTTGGCCCTGAGGATGCACAAACAGACACGCAGGAGAGAGTCAGGGATCGCACACATCGCTCAGGACCAAAAGTGGTAACACTCCTCTCATGTCTCTGCCATATTGTTTGGTGCCATGGAACAGGATCCAGGTCTTGTCTCAAATCCTCTCTGCCCCCTGTGAATGCCAGCCCCCGGGGAAGGGACCAAAGCCCCTTCCGCAGCCTGTTACCCAGCTCAGTGGGCACGGTGAGCGGGACAGACACCAGACTACCCCCACTGCCAGGTCACCCCTTGGGAGGTAATTTGGGCCTGGCCTTAAGGAGCCCGCGGGGGAAGGTATTTCCTCTTCCACAGCCAACAGCGCGGACCTGCCAGGGACAGGGTAGTGATGGCACATGGTACCCCTCTCCCTATGCCACTGCTCCGTCCTTGTGCCCTGGCATCAGATCCCACATGGCAATGGCTGCGCTGGCTGCATATCCCCAGCCAGAGGTGCCCTACAAGCTGTGAGACCCCTGGTTACTCACCCCTCCTTGCACCCAGACTTGCTACCCAGCCTTGCGCCTCGCTTTAGCAGAGGCAGGCCAAGCTGCACGCCTGTATGAAACACAACATCCTGTAGTACTACAGTGAATCCATCTGAACCATTTTGTTTGGGACCTTCGAGCAGGCAAATGGGAATGAGAGACTTCATGAGCAAAGGCCTGCTTCTGCATCTTCTCGGAGCATGTAAAGGTGAGGTGACTAACAGGGTGTCAATCCAATTTGTAACTATCAGGAAAAATATGTTACATGAAATTTGTATTAAGGAGTTGGTGTTCAGAAATGCCAAAATGAATATTTATGCAATATTGATATCTCAAGTGCTGCAAAGCGACAAGATCCTGGTGCTAGAGGACACAAATAAATAAAAGCCAGGAGATGCATCTGGTTATTAAAATTCAGTATCACT
The DNA here is from genome assembly GCF_028858705.1 of Grus americana. Taxonomy (NCBI): domain Eukaryota; kingdom Metazoa; phylum Chordata; class Aves; order Gruiformes; family Gruidae; genus Grus; species Grus americana. The sequence goes on from NC_072857.1 coordinate 31,457,637, forward strand.
AAGAACTTCGGCAGCTCTTCTCCTAATGTCACCTGAAGTACAGCTTAAAGTACACCACCCGCTGCAGCTGGTTATACGCATATTCAGATGGAATACCTCCACTGACTGAAATGTCACATTTGCATCCCTGCAACCTAACCTGACCTCCTGTGAACCACAGATGCCTCACAGGGTCTCAGAGGAGACAACAGATACTACAGCAGGACCTGGGGGCACACTGGAGGGGCAAATGATCACCGACCTTCCTTCGGTTTTCAAAACAAACCAGATGTGTCAGAGGAGTCACAGTGCGACACCTTGCAGCAGTGGGAGCATCTCTGCTCTCCCTTTCCCCAGAGCTAAGAGGAAGGATTCATCCCACACTGATGAGCACAGTCCTCTTTTCGCCAGTGCCTGGCACTGGACTTGCACCGCCTGAGCTCCTGTAAACAATGAAGAAACAATGGTGGCTTGAAAGTTCTGCTGCACTGGTAAACACCACATGGGAAAGCACGTCAGCCAGGGATGGCAGCCCGCGCCCGAGAATGTGATTGCCTCATCTCCTGGTGACATGAATTTGTCCCTACTGAACAATGCAAATTGCTACCTAGATGCTGGGAATCCAACTCAATGTAAGAATAACAAAAAGCACTGGGACTGCGCAAGTGGCTCTGTGCTATTTGGTATGAGCCTCTTTTGAAGAGATTTGTATCTCAGCAGCATGACAGTTATGGGAATACACAAATAGCTTGGGATCCATTGAGCACGGTTTGAAAAAACAAAAGAAGAATAATTTACGCAGCACATATTTCACATAGCTGTGATCTTGCTTTTAGGACAGAGGTTGAGCTTATGGTTAAAGGTGGTAGGCAGGAATCCAGGAGCCCTGTAGCTACCTCGAGCACCCAGCACACCCAGGTCTGCTTCCCTGTCTGCGAATGGCACAGGAATTGTGCCAGTGCCGTAGTGGCAAGTATAACACACTGAGGCATAATCAAAGAGATCCAACAGCAGTATCATTAATGACATGATAATGTTATCAAAAAAGGTGGTAAATTCTTTCACTACACAAATGCAGTTTTGAATAATTTGTTTTTAGGATGAAACAGACCCAGCTGCAGTGGGGCTGCTGCTTTTTCTTATCATGCATATGGGACTGAAGGCACCAAAGCCTGCACCAGCATGCAGACAAAAATCGGTGTGATGATGCTTTGCAGCCTTAACTTCTCTAAGTCAAAACCTGGTGCTATGTATTTGTGCACAAGAACAGAAAAATCCTCTCAGCACAACAACCAACTCAAAATAGACATCCCGACAGCACCAAGAACAACTAAGCCCAAAACCTGGGAAAGCCAGTGCAACAGAGAGGTAAAATGATGACAACGAAGGCCCAGTACCCTGAAGCACCCCGGCATCCCCTTAGTTGGGGTGTCCGGGGGAAAGATTTCTAGGAGCTTGTCCTTTGCTGTGGCATGGCCAGCATCTCCCCTGGCAGCAGGAACAATCACCCATGCCGTGCACAGAGGAGGAGGAGGAGGTTTCCTGTCCTGCAGCAGCACAAGATGGATACAGCTCCATAAGCTGACACAAAGACCTTCAGTTGAGTCTCTGTTGCCTTCTTCACATCCTCTTCCTCCTCAGGGAACCTTTCTCAGGGTGGTCCACAAACAGCGTCTTTGCCTAAGGACTCTCTGAGACACTCATTTAAGGGAAGCTACTTAGGATTTGATACACCCCCGCTTGGAGGATGACAGCCTGAGCCCACCCTGCCAAGGCTCGTATCTGAAGTCCCCAGAAGCCAAGGGACAAGCTGAGCCACTTGTTCTCCCTTATGCATATTCTGATTTCACATTTAAGTAACCAGACAATTCAGATTACAGGTTTCATCTGAGACAATGCACAACATGTCTAAGCGTTCCAAGAAGAAAAACACTCCTCCTGAGCATACTTCAAATATTTTGAAGACGTTCTTATTTTACAGCGATCTAAAAACAGAAATGGATTTATCAAAAATAGTGCAATTCCATTCATGTGCAGACCAACTGATTTATGTCTTAGTCTCCTTGTATTTTTTTTATTTTCAAACAGCTGGTTCATTTGAGCAAGCTGAAGGAGCAAAAATTATTTTGAATCATCTATCACAAGAAAATTAACGACAAACTGGCCCCCTCTGACAGAGCTGTCATAATTCTAGAGACACCATAAAAAATAATCTGTGGGCATGCTCTGTTAGAAAAGCCATCTGTTTGCTTTGAAAAACTGGCTGCAAGCATAATCCACTTGAGAAAAATGTCAGCAAAATTGTGTCAACACCTAAACAAACTAAATACTGGATAGAAGCTGGAGTAAACTTTAAAAGTACGGTTGCATTGAAACAACCTTCATATGTCAGTCATTGTGATCATCTCTGTGCACAGAACAACCCTCTTTGCCCTTACAAACAAAGCATCGCTCTTCCAGACAAAGAGAGATCACGACGGTCCACTTCGGCATCTATCCATCTATCTCCCTTCTGCTATTGATATCATCAGCCTTCCTGAAAATAAATACTTGTGAGAAAGGTTAAACTCAGCATTTGGCAGGACACTAAATTAAGCCAGAAGAGATTGATCGAGTGTTCTACTTGAAAAACTGATCAAGGGGACCATTTTTATTTAGAGTTAGGGAACATTAGATGTCAGGTTTCCTACACCTAACTACAACTAACTGTGGAGCTTCAGCACCAATTAACATTACAGTACAAATAATTCTGCTTGTCAAGCAAGTGTAAGATTATAAGCCTTTACCTTGACAGGCTAATACTACCTAGAAAACAGGGATAATCTGACATGACTTTAAATATTGCACAGTTTTAGTGACAACCCATGAAAGGCTTTAAGAAGTGTAAGTAGTTCTAGATAGACACTGGTAACAGCCACAGATTGGACAGATTCTGTATGCTGTTGTTTGGGAGTTTTTTTGTTTGGTTTGTTTTTTTCCCCAAATCAAACTCCTAAGTTTTTATGAGTCAAGACAACAACTCATTATACCCAACAGCAACCCAGACTCTGAGCTTGGAGAAATGAGAGGAAGAGGTGGGTTAGGTAAGAGGCACCATTTTGTGTTTGACTCCATAATTTTAATTTTTTTTTAATATGTTGCATGTATATTTCTACATAAATATAAATATATGGGCAGGGGTATGTACATTAATAAATCATTGCTATTCTATTCCTATGCTTTCTAGGAAACACCCTGCAACATGTAGACACATCATGACACTGCTAGTTCTAGGTACCCAGCAGTACTGGGGACTGCGGCTACCACACAGGTAGGACCCAAAGCCCCTGTGCTGGCAGCCGCCTGCACCAGCATCGGGGGCTGGCAGGAGGACCCCGGCAAATCCCATGTTGAGCGATAGGGCCATCCCGGCATTCAAAACTGGTTGTGTTTTCAGGGAGGCCGAAAGAGCAGCTGCGAAGGCCGTTTTGTAATCTGCTTGCTAAAGCAGACGGTTGCTTATCTCCTGGCAGACACGTTCTCTGACAGCACATTATGGGAGCTTTCCTCTCCGCTCCTCGAGGGCTGAGTAAACAAACAATAAATATCAGAGGTCTTACCGCCCATGTCACATTGTGCTCATGATATTACTGTTATTTTTTAACTTTTTCTCAAAGAAACAAGCTCATACATTATTATTTAATCACAAAGTAAAATCTTCACCCCGGAGGCTGCCAGTGGTTGGCTGAAAAAGCCGGACACAGCCAAATAAAACAACCGCAAGCACTGCATCGCTCCACATTTCAGATGTAACATGGGTAAGGTAACGGCACCAATAGTCAGTGCTGAGGGACTCAGAAAGCAGAAATGCTGGTGAGCTGCTGTGATATTCAGATACTCTGTGTGGAGGTGGCATTGACTGCAAGGGGTGCATTTTCAAAGTGTCAGAGTGGGACTGTAATTGTGTTTAATATTAATAAGGAGGCACACAATTAAAAGATCGCACATGGCTTTCAAAATGTAATCCTGAGGAGGAAATCATTAATGAAATGATTAGACTGGTATCTGAAACTTATTATGAAAGGCAGATATTTTTCCATGACTCTTTCAAAGTTAAATGTGGGAACAATGGATATGAATTTATGATACATCCACATTTCAGAACGGAGTGCTCCAAAAACATACAGACTATTTCTGTATTGATGCAGACTTTAAAAACCCACCCTTTTCATTACTACTGTGTCTTGTTTGTCAAGAGCTTTGCTTTATTCTCTGTGATAGAGATCATAATGCACATGTTGGCATAAAAAATTGCTATACACAAAGATTATACACAAAGCATATAATCACTTCTCGCACGCTGAAAAATAAAGGATTGCAAAAATTAGTTACCCCAAGAAAAAGCAGGGACCCAACATTATTTGCCAATTTATTTTAAACTCTTGCATAGTAGAAATTCACTTCCTGTCAGGTAAATAAAAAGGCTATGAATATAAAAGATGGTAGTTGAATGGCACTCCTCGTGCCACTGGTGTATCATTTAAGGTCTGGGGTTTGGGGTAGCTTCCCACATACTCAGTTCTGAACCAAATACAAGAGCTTGTTTCTACCTGGCTGAAGCCAGCACCAGCTTTGCCACTGAGTAAATCGGGCAATCTGACCAAGTCCTCGCTAGGGCCTGAGTCATCGCGCTTCTCAGTATGTGCTAGTAATTGCAGATGTCAAACTCAGCATCTCATTTTGGTGTATCAGCATGTTACTGACAGGCAGAGACCTTGTCTCCCATTTCCCAAAGCAGGGTCTAGCAAAAATTTGCAAGAAGGAAACAGAGCTGAGAATCAATTATATCACATAGAGAACAGATCTGAGATGCATGAAAAAGAAGATAGCCACCCAGGGAAAGGCAGTCATCATTATATGAAGTGTTAAATCTCTGTAAGCAAGAGCAGGAAAGAGAAACTATTGTGCAATAGATTGTTGTGTGCAGCTTTGACACAAGGTTACATGATTAAAACAAGGTGATGATGACCGTTAAAATTGAATCAAAGGTTGTGCCAAGCAACAAGGTCAGAAGCTCTAGGGATGATCTGCTCAACTCATTGTAGCCAGCAGCTGGGACACCTAGGACAGCAAGGATGAGGAAGAACACAGAGAGGAGGAGGAGGAATAGTTAACAGGAACAATCTCCTAGTATTTCTGTATCTAACCCAGATTACTTCTTTCTTCATCCTTTCTCCATTTACTTCATGAACCATGCTGGCTTCAGGCTTTCCTGCCTGTCTCTTGTTACACAGGGGGCTGAGTGGGTTCAGAGAGCAGAAAAAACTCAGGAAAAATCCAGGAGAAGCACAGAACCAGCCTTGGTTGCACTGTATTTCCCAACTGTTTTACTACTTATGCAGGGAAAAAATTCCTGTTCATACCTGATATTTGCGTGAGTCTCGGAAATTAAACCAGACCCACAGGTAACACTGGCAGCCTCGAGGGCACTCCCCCGTGGCCACGAGTTGGACTACTCTAACACACTCAATGGTTTTGTGACTCAGATGGGTACTCTGACCCAGGTGGGGAGCCTGATGATAAAATAGTAAATGTGGTGTGTTAAGAACAGTATCCAGGTTACCTGAAAAGCAGTTGCATCTGATTTTAACTACTAATATTTAAACTCCCAAACTAGACCAATCTGCCAATTGTTCATTATTAGGCTGTCCCACACAAACCCCCAAACTTTTAAACAGATTTAATTTGCCATTTGGGTCTCACCCCAAAGGTCTGCATTGGAGAGGATGATTAAACAGGGATCTACAGAGGTGCTAGTGGTTACTTTTCTAGGAGACTAGTGACACTTCATTGCACAGCCAAGTAGTCCATCCCAGAGCACAAGGTAGTGACATGAGCAGTTGGGAAGAGGGAACACCAACTGCCTCTGCCAGTGTGGCACCCCCTTGGAAAACAGCCGTGGCATTTTTTGCCTTCTTTTCCAGCTGTTGGAAAGGTGCAGTTAAAATTTAAATGGCTGTGCTGGATACTGAGACAGCCCCCTTGGCACCGCACTAGGCAAGGCTCCCCAGTTTATTACAAAACTGTCAGCCCACCACTTGCATAATCCCAAATCGTGGGACACTGCCAAACGCAAACCTTGAGGGCAGCCTGGGAGATGGAAATGAACAAAACACCTCTGTCCTACAAGGAGAACCTCAAAAACAGTCATGCAATTAGCAAAAAAGCAAATACTTAGAAACCCTTCTGATTCTGGCTGCTGGCCTTGCCTTGTGCTGCCTTGTGCAGCCATGGTAACTTAGGAAAGAGGGTCTGTATTTGTAATTCTCTTACAGGATTTGCCTAATGAAATAAAGGCGAAGGACATACGTGGCCAGCTTGCTTTCTGAAACGCAGTCAAGTGCCCTCCCAAACCCTACTGGCCCTAGACCAAAGTCTGAGAAGGAATTAGCGTCAAGCATTTGCTTGAATGCCTAAGTGGCAAAAGCACTCATGCTGTAGCATTCCCTATTGATCTTTAAACAGAGCTCTCCACTGAAATCCATGGGCTCTTGCAAATCAATCGCACCATACAGCTACTAATCTATTCCTTCAAGCAGGCATTTTATGTATAAAAAGAGTGGGCTTTTATTTTCATTTTTTTAAAAAAATGCCTCTTGCTTCTCTGTCAGCTGGGCGTTTAAATTAAATTACCTTATATCAGGCTGTCAAAAGCAATGAATGTGAACATCGACTGTCTGTAACTGTGTTGCAGCAGGAATTTGCTTTCAGAAATAATGGCATTAATTTGATGTTAGCCATGTGCTGAGCAGTTCAGCTGCTCGTGTCTCTCTCAGGCACTGCATCTAGCAGACAGTTTGCAAGCACAGCCACAAATGTATGGACTCTCGCTGTCAACCCCTCCACGCTAGGAGCCTGTGTTTTTTCTGGTGATAAGTTTGAAATCCAAGGGTTGGCTGGGAGCCCAGGAGTGCACAATCGATACTAAGATAACCTCACATCACTGAAGAAATTGGGGTATTATTTGTTTTTGATACACAGCCATGAGATGGAAATCAAAGCTGTATGTCCAGGCATTTATTTCTTAGTCCTCCTTTGGTCACAAAACCCAATTGCCCACATGTACCAGCACTAGTTGGTAACTCCAGTAAAGTCCAGAGCACCCCAGAAAAACAAAACAAGGGGAAGAAAATTGAGGCAGAAAGGGCAGACTTGCTCTGAGTAAAAGGACCAGCTGCAGGAAAAGCTATGTTTTGCAGCTAGCAAAACACCTGTGCAAAGCAACCCCTGAGCAAAACACTTGGCTGGGAATAGCTGGCACCCCCCACCTCCCTGCTCCCCGGTGCCCTCCGTGCTGACTCACAGCCGCTCAGGCTGCAAGCCACACAGTTAACATCAAAATCATGGCCTCCATCACAAGTGTTGACAGCAAAATGTCCATTAACTTTGTCAGAAGCTGAAAAGGCTTTACTGATTCTGTTTTGGCTGAATACAACAGTGATCTGCATGGTTTTGGGGTTTGGAGATTTTTTGTTTGGTTGGGTTTTTTTGAGGGGGGAGTGTTATAGGAGATGTAGCATAAATACTCACTGCTCTCCTAGGACCACTGCTTAGGAGAATAGCTAAAAAAAATTAAAAAATAAAATACCTGCAGCTGTGTTTAATGCTAACTGAAATAATCTAATTAAGATTAAATGAAATTATGCCAGTCAGAGCACAGAGTTTCTGGACAGGTAACAGAGCATACTCATGCAGTGCTTGCTCCTGCGCACAGCTCCTTACGTTCTCCTTGTCTCTGAGTAACCACCTGGCACAAACACTAATTTCTTAGCAACTATATGGTTTGCAAATCCTCCTGCTGTGGCAGCGGCTGGCAAACATCACCAGCTGACTGGGGCACAGGTATCTGCAGAAGCCACCTGAGCTCCCTGCTCTTACCTGGGGACAGGACACCCCTCTGATTTGGCTGCTCTCCTCCCTTCATGCGAGATGCCATGGGCAGTCAGTTTCTAACTTGTTCGCAAGCAGCACAGACCACAAACAACTTTATGCTGAAGCAGAAAGCTTTAAGCTGAGACCAGAAACGCCAAATCACATGAAAGGTTAAGTGAAGAAAGAAAAAAATAACACAAAACGCTGTCTAACTGCTAGGAGGTTACAGAGTTTTAGCAGATCCCTAAGCAAATGCTCTGATCCACCTCACCCCTGTCAACTGGGACAATCCCTGCCCAGGGACCAGCCCTGTCACTCTGGTCCCCTGCAGCCAAAGGCAGGTTTGCTGGTAAGACAGGCCAGTGAGCTTGGTAAAAGCAGAGCTGAGCCACCTTCTCTGCTCACGTTCCCCTGGCCAGAGGTCAAAGAGGCTCCTGTGGGCACAGCGGCTGTGGGCCCCGCGCTAACTGGGCTTGTTTCCCTTGGGAGAATCCCAGCCTTGCCTGCCCAGTGCAGATGTGAAACCAAGTACAAACATGAGCGGGTACAGTTGTTTTTGTAAGCAGCACACTGACCCAGCAGAGAGCTATCGAAACGAAGTGACTCGGAGAGGAGGACATTATCTGGAGGGGTCAGAAACAGGCATGGCGTGAGAACCCTCGGTGAAAGACAAGAATGGAGACACAAAGCAAACCGAGTGAGCCAAGCACAAAAATAAGTGGTGCAGGATGGGGACCGCAGCATTCACTTACACATTCATTGCCTCAAAATGTCAATGAGGGAAACTGAAGCAGCAAAATTTCCGACCCATTACAATGCCATGCCACAGAAAATAAGAGGCTTTTTGGCAAAATTGGACTGAATTTTTAGGCCTGATACAGAGGGCTGCAGTAATACCTCCACAGTTGCAGGTGAGAGTTGGAGAGGACGACTTTAGACTACCCAGCTTCAGACCACCGAGCCACCCTCTGAAGGAAACAGTCCTCCTGATGTCACTGGCAGCCTCAAGTCTCAGTCCATTGATCCCAGACTGCTAAATCAGGCCCTTCAGGCTGAGCTGTGCAACTCCCACCACCTTTGTCACTGCTTGAAAAGGTAAAAAAATTTCTAGGTGCTTTTCAGTGCCTTCACGTGGCTCTCCCTCTCCCCACTGCTAGGTACACCAGCATCGCCAGGTCACAGGTGCGATGGAGCAGGAGCCCAGGCAACACTGAGTGAGACCACACAGAGCACTTAACTGCAATTATCATCACTCCCTGCTCTGTCAATTCAGAGTGACCACAGCGTATCAGTAAGGCTCCTCCTGCCAATATGGGACCTATGTCCGATCAGTAACACAGGGGATGCTGGAGAAAGAAACTCCTCTTAGTCTGACTGTTGTGTCTTTTTAGTATGCTCTCTCACGTACACAGCCTATCTGACATAAGCAATGCCATCTTTTTATTTTTGTGATCTAAAAATAAACAGCAGCTGCCACAGCAACAGAATCACTGGTCTTGTCTCAGCTTTTCTCCCCAAATGGATCCCACCTGTACCTGGGGAAACAACCCATAAGAAAGGGTCCTTCAGCTCCTGCAGGGTTCATCACCTTGCACTTGATTTTCTCCGACCCAGGAAAAAGACGACTGTACCTGTCAAGTATACAACATACAAGATCGCAGTTTCCCAATCCCTTGTTCATACAGTAAAGCTTTCTTTCACCCGCAGGCACTTGGGCCTCTCATTTCCCTAGCTCCCGTGCAAGTTTTTGGGAATGCCTGCCATATTTAGGGCTTAGGGGATCTACCATGGTTGCTGGGGAAGAATAACTGCAAAGCAAATGCCTGGTTTCACTGAACATCTATAACTTCCACTTAATGTAGTTTGTGGCTTTCAACTAACTGTCCAAGCCCTCCCTGTGGATCTGTATTGCCAATAATCATGTATGTTAACACAGAACTCTTGACTCTGCAGATGCTGGTGGCTCCAGAGTACAAAAATGAATCAATACCGCCACTGAGTTAAACAGCATTTTTCTTTAACCTCAGCCCTCGGAATATGCTAGTCGTGTGGATGAACGTTTTCTTTTTTCAATATCAGGAGGCAGTAATGGAAGCTGGACTGGCACCATGAAACGGGGAAGGTCATGCCAGCAAATCAATGCCTGCTGGATTCAGAGTTCAGCTCCCCTGACTCCTGAACACAGGCAAGCACAGAAGTCGTCAAAGGTCCTGGCTAGCAATGGTACGATGCACATCCCAAAATGTGGAGAGGATTCCTACCTATGCTCAGGAGGGAGAGGGGGAGGACCTGGCATGCACACAGAGACATGCTAGCCCCTAGCTTCAGCAAAGCCCAAGGGTCAGGTGTCACTCGCTTATAAAGTACGTTACCGGATTTGATGAGGCCACTGGCAGTGCCAGGGGAAACCCAACCACCATCTCAGCAACAGCAGAGGAGGAAGTTTGGATGGAGCAACCAGCAGCTTTCATCGCCTCCTGAGCTCCCCCAGGATATTAGCTTAAATTAGACACCCATTCCCCCACAGGGAACGGGGCTTTGTAGATGCTGGCACATAATTCACATAACAAAAGGGGCAGTCAACTTCCCACCATTTATATAAGTGCTGGGAAACGGTACCGCAACAAGCTCAAAATATACCACAACAGTAATTTTTAGAAGACATTAAACCTCTTGGCACACACCAAAGCTTACATTCAAACATAACCGTTTCAGGCTAGCACCAGTTTACAGCTCCCAGAGAACAGCACAATTCAGATTTAACAATAAGCAAATGCTGGAGAAAAAACAATGTACAAGCAATCCTCTCTTAACGTTTCCGCCATGTACAAATCAGTACCCCACTCCCTCCCTGATACTCAACAGCCCTACACAAATTCAGAAAAAATGACTGTGGGTGGAGGCTTCAGGCAGCAATTCCCTCCTGCTCTGTCCTGTCATGGGCCACCTAGAAACAGAGCCCTTCACTCAGACTCACGCTCCTTCGCACGACGGCAATGCATACACAGGCTGCTGAACGGAGAAGCTCCCCGGTGGCACAAAGAGCCATGTTTAAGTGAACCGGGGAATTTAACAGTGTAGGAACACGATTGCTTTGGGTAAAAATCCTCCCAGAGCCCATGGGTTACCCTGACTCAGGCAGAACCCAGAGCCGACACACACAAGCTCCATGTTTGAAGGAAAACAAAGGGAGTTTTCTCTACCTGCATTTCGTTAGCCCTGAAGCAATCATGGCTCCGACAGATCTTTACCAGGACACACAACACTGATTCACAACGGCATTCGACAGTTTAAAACACAAGGATGACAAAACACCCTGGCAGGCACCATCAGTGTCATCTCTAGGCAGGCCAGAAGCAGCAACATGTGCTAGCTGGGGAGGGACAAGATGAGTACAGCAAAAGCAAATTCTAGGTTGTAAAGTGAATTTCCTAAATAATGGAGATTAAAATACAACTGAAATTATTTAAAAATGTAACAAGTCTTTTCAATAATAAATAACCATGCAACTGAATCTCTCTTCTCATGTATTATTTAAGGGACATCAGGAATCCTCCAAGTCGCATGAAGAGACAACTGGAGTTTTCTAAGCAGTAGTCAGTCCCAGAGTCCAAGAAAAACATCCATTTTGTGTGTCACAACACATGAGAAATACCATGCTGCTTAACTGACCACCCTGAAACAACAGTGAATGTAAAGGAACCAAGGAAAAGACCACCAAGGTCTTCAGCATCGTGAGTAATCATCCAGGTGAAGCACCACGGGACACTGCCAACCTGGGAAGGAAGAGGTCACTCTGAGCCCCTCACTAGTGACAAGCGCTGGGGCAGGAGCCCTGTGCCACGCCACGTCCGGGAAAGGACCCGGAGGAAAGGCTCCTGCCCCTCCAGCACACTGCCTCGCTGCTCCTGCTGTGTGTAGCAGAGCTGGCAGCTCGGCTTGGGTTATAATGCAATCTTTAACAACTCGCAGAGGCAGCTGCTCATTTTCTTTCTGTCTTTGTTAGCACAGCCATTGACAGATAAAAGCAAGAAACGTGTGAATCTGCTGAAACTTATACTTTCATTACAGCCCTTTTAATTCCTCTGAATGAGATCATGTTGTCAGATTGGCACAAACAAGATTCCCAACTTCCATGTCTTCCAGGTTGTGTTAATTAACTCCAGCGCCAGGTACGGCAGTCTTTGATATCCGTGTCTCAGATGAAAATGTCACCGTTGCAGGGGAGGGGTCGGTGGCAGAAGTTGCTGAAGTTCCTACGCCACTTGCAGTTCCTGCCTTCACTGTCTTCTCCTCCAAGGAATGGGAGACGACATTGACCCTGTTTTTACACCCAAGCAATCCTCCTTTAGTGGGGAGCCATCTACAAACATTATTCCATTCAGTCATCTTCCCTCCAACCCCCCTTAGTACTGCCCATTTTCCAGCTCAGTTCTGCTCAGGCACACATACGAGCAGGAGTAGCTCCTTTTCCTCAAAAGATGAGTTCCCTCAAGGAACTTGTAATCCTATCTGTTGATTTTTCAAATAACCTCCTCATGGGTGATAATCTTGTTATTGGTCAGAGCAGCAGTTGGAGAACAAACTCTCTCTGTATTCACACATCATCGTTACCTGAATGCTAGTAATTACTTTTCCAGGTGCACAGGCTTTGGATGGGATGACCCACACCCCTGAGAGAAGCTGGCCTTCACACCCCGGTGCTGAAATCCCTGCCAGGTTGGTAGAGAAGAGAGATGCCAGCAGCGCAGCTGGGGCTCAGGCTGTGATGGGGTCTGCCCCACCAGCAGGAGCACAGCAGAGAGCCAGATCCCGCACAGCTACCCCAGGGTGAAGCTGGCACAAATACAGAGCGATAAACTCACGTGAACCGCATCACAGGTAGAGACAGCTTTAGAGTCATGAGAAGTTTAGTCAAAATCAAGGGTGGGAGAGATTCGGACGCACAGGTAGGACAAAGAGCGCGGTGGTTCCCCCACTGCTGTAGCGTGAGGTAGATGATACACACAATTGGGGCGACGCAAAGGGAAGTGGGATTTGAGGCTGGGGAGAAGAGACAGGAAAGATGGAGACGACAGCGCAGCACAGGGGGGTACCTGAGACAGGACAGCCAGCTGAGCAGGGGGCTTCACTGAGCAGCCAGCCTGCACAAGGAGAGGCATCTATTCTGGCAGACTAGTGCTATTTAAACATCTTGACAAGCCTCCACTTGTGAAGCAACGCTAAAATTGGTTTTCTACACACAGCACCTCAGTGTGCCGACCCTCTGTCAGGCTTGAAGCCCATGTGGCTGAGGTGGCCTTGGCACGAGGGGCAACAGGCACAGTGACCCTGCGAGCTCCTGGCCCTGTCCCCACCACCATCGCTGCAATGCCATGCACCTCGCCCTGCATGCACGGCCAGCGGCTTGGCATAGGGTCCATGGCTTTTGGCAATTTGTCACATCTCAAAATAAAAGGCACATCACAAGATTGTTTGCCATCTCTCTCTGGCTTATTTTAGTCAAATACAAGGAAAATGGGCTAAGCAAGGTATCGCTTGAGGTTTCTCATACCATCTCTCATTTCTCTAATCTGTTCTTTTTGTCCCAAAGTTACTGTTGCTCTGCATATATGTTTGATGGCCTGTCTCACCTCCTGTATACATATATGCACGTGTGTTTGCACACATACAAACCCATCCCAGTGGAATTGAAGGAATAATATTTATACCTGAGATGCAGAACTTTGGATTGCAGTCCAAAGGAAAACAAAAAAACAAAAAAAAGGTTTACAACAAAGGAAGGCAGCTCACAGCACTTGTTTTCTGGATGAACTTTGGTGACTCTCCATTTTTGGTCTGTTCTACGCTTGAGTCCCACACTGATTGCAAGAGGGTCTCATCCCTAAACCCACTGTTGTGAAACACCTGCAGGAGCAGAGCCCCCAATGCTGAAGGAGGAAGAGAGGAGTGAGAAAGATGGCAGAGACCCATATTTCTCTCTGGTCATCAGCTCTTTCCCCAAGTGCCAAGTGACTCTGGACCCCTGGGTCCCCCGGACACTGGGTGTCACCATGGAGAACACCACAGCATCATACCAAGCACCTGCCACGCCAAGTATCTGAGCAAGGCTTAGATCCACAGCAGGTAAATATTCACTTTGATCCTGCACTGGGGCAGCAGGAGGAACTATATAGCCTCTCACAGGCCTTTCCTATTTTCTATGCACCCAAATAGCTGTTAAAGGCTGGAGAAAAGTCAGAAAACGGTCCGTGCTCCCTGAATGAACAGAAACTATTAATTGGGCTTGGTCCTGCAGGGGCCGTGCAAGGTGGGGAGGTGAGTGCTGCTCATCACAACCACCAGCACTGCAGGCAGGCAAGCGCAGGTGCACATGGATCCCTGTGCCTGGACAGTTAAGCACCGACTCTGCCTGATCCGAATGTCTGGACAATCACTTCCTGCCAGTATTGGGCAAAAAACCAGGAATAACCGACTAATATGGGACAAAGTCTCTCCTCTTTGTCAAGCCATCCTGGGACTCCATACCCTAACACGGCTCCTCAGAAACTCATGGTATCATGAAGGAGCAAGAGCTGTGAACCCTGGCAGTCATTGCTCTCCCTTCCCCCATTAGTCTCTGCTGTTGCCAGCATTTACTTGCAGATTTAAGATTGCCTGGGTGGCCTTCATGTATATTTTAAACACACGTGAATATTTAATTTGCTCTAAATCCAATTCATGTCTTGAAATTTTCCTTGGCCAAGAAAAGAGAGACCTTGTCAGAAACACCATCAGGGCCTCAAAAGCTCGCAGGGAGCCACCAGGTACCCAGAGAGGCCATGCTGTACTTGTTTGAGACTGCTCACTACTTCCTCCCCGGAGCAGCGCTCACTCGGCAGCATGGCTGACAGCCAAGCAGAACAGGATATTCCACTTGATTAACTCGTACTACTGAGAGACTGGGATTACACTCATTTTACCCTGATACACACTGTTGAAGTAACTTGAGAAGTTTCCATCACCAGATGCAACTGACAAAATCCACCGAGTGTCTTTTAAAGTACTCCGGTTCCTGCCTTTGGGCTTGGGCAAGAAAGGCAAAAGCCACTGCTGTGAGAGCATGGGGGAGAGCTCGAGGAGGCATTTACCAACCGAATCAGCAGAGAACAGCACTCTGCTCATACAAGAAGGATCTGCCTACCTCATAGTTACACAGTTTGGTTCTATTGGCTTACAAAATACACCGATCAAAACAGCTTTGCATGTGAATCACACACTTTCACCTCCTTATCTTGTAAGTCAATATAATTTAAAGGACTCCAAATCCCCCTATCCCAGAAAAATCTTGAAAGAGCTCCCCATAGACAGAGGAGCCCTGCGGCACGGCCTGAAGGCCAGGAGCACAGGCTTTGCCCTCCCATCTGAAGGATCTCTGGAGCTGGGAGCCTCCACTGCACTCACCACGACATTCAGAGCATGCGAAGGGCCCGGGAACGAGTTGCACTCCAACACTGCTCCTCCAGGCCCTTCACATGCTCAGAAAGGAACAACCTGAACCTATCTCCTTCCTCGTCTTTCCTTCTACTTTTAAATAAATCGCTTCAAGCTAAGCAGGTTGGTATTTACACCAATAAATGGATGTTGACCTTGCTGGACCTTTTCACCTTCCCTTTAGCACTCTCTCAGAAAGCTAGCTGTTCTGTGTTATTTTTTTCTTTTTTGTCCTTCACTTCATGTGTAAGAGACCAACCTGATCTAATGACCATGTGAATAATTAAAGCAGCTCTGCATTTCCTCATATGTTTTTAAAATCTGTCACCTCATCAAAGACTGATTGGCTCAGCCAATCTCAACTGCTGATGAGCCAGTCTCAGAGTAAGGCAGCAGATCCTTCAAAAGTAGCCAGGGCACAGTCTGGAGAGGTTTAAAAGTTAGAAACACCACTCTGAACTGCATCAACAAAGGAAATGCAAACAACCTAGGGACTAGATAGCAGGAGAGGCATTTAACCTCTCCAGAAAAAAAGCCTTTGGGGTAACCACATTCAAAATATATTTACCAGGGAGATCTGGAGACAAGTAGACATGGAACAATACAACGAGCCTTGCATTTAAAGAGAAGTGTGAAGTCTCCATGCCACGCAAACCACTCCTGCCTACTGCTCTTGCTGGACTATCACTGTCACAAGATGACAGCAAATCACAAGAACTTGTTGCTAAGCCATTATGGCTTAGATTTCATCTATTTTTGCAGTTTCAAAAATTGAGGACTGATGTGCTTATGTCCACAGAGATAGATATACGCTGGGAAACGGAAGGGCATAAGAGATGAAGAATTTGGGGGCGGGGGCAGGAGGAACCCTAACTGACACTTACAGGGAAAGAAATATACGGTACACAGAATGCAGCAGCTTTATGGGGGCTCGTGAATTCACCGTGCTCTCACTTAAGATCCAGACAGTATAAATTGTTGTGCAAATCCTTTGGCAGCAGTTATATAGCATCTGGTAGAATATACTGTTACCATTGTGTTCAATTACACAAAATGCCCCCAAGATGCTGCCATGCTGCTCTTTTGTCCACTCTGTAGCATGCCAAGGAGCGAAGCCATGGTTCTTGCCTAACTACAGGAAAAAAGACTGATGTGAAAAGACCCAAATAAATCCTACTTACAAGATGGTAAAGAGTACTGTAGAGTATCCATTAAAAACACTCCCATAGCACACTATAATAATCCTTAAATTAAGCCTGTGAATGGACCTAGATGAGCAGCAACTCTGTGTGGTACCATTGTGCATAAGGTGCTTTAGAATAACAATCACAGTCCACTATGTTGCTTTTCTTCCTTAAGAAAACTGCTACTTTGTAGTGATGCTAAATTCAGCTCAGTTTAAGTGAAGCCACGTAAGTCTATGGCTGTCTGTATGTACATCTTTCATCTGGCTTTTATCTCTCCAAGTAACCTCAAAGTGCACATTTGGGGCTCTGCTACCCAAGCAAGAGGTCTGGATGCTGCAGGTCTCCCAAGCAACTGAAAGCTGATTGCCACAAATGACTGCGATGAAGAAACAGGCCAGTTCTGGACATGATGCTCCCAAAGTGCTATCTGTGCACAGTTTCACTGCATAAACAGCAAAACTGGAGCGAACATTGATCACGAATACATCATAAAATTGTGGATTTTTTCCCCCAAAGAGTGAACTGCATTAGCAATTTAATAATTGTACGCCTTCTGCATTCAGCAACCTCTCTCTTTATACATCTAATCAGCATTAATTTAAATGCAGGATAATTAGCACACACACTCATGGACGGGTGCTGAAATGATCCCTGAAAATTTAACCACTTGATGTCTTGTAGCATGCACTAACAGTTGGAGCCCTAGTAAGACAGAACACACGGCAGCAGAGACGAAATCTTATCATGGGCAGCAAAAAAGATTTAAAAAAACAGGAATGCATTTCAGAGCTGAGACTAGATTCCAACATTTGGGTGTTTTGCCCTTCAGTAGAAGACCAAAGCAGTAAATGCCACTTTATCTTTGTCTTCCCATGTTTTGTCTACAAATAAGTCAGTATGTTGGTATATTTACTATCTAGATATTTACTATCAACATGCAGGCAATTATTTGGTGGTATGGTTCCTAGACTTTGTATGTGCTGATCCAGCAAAGCACAGATAGCCCAGCAAAATATGTCTGCAGACAGACAAAGCATGTCCACGTGACAGCAATAAATCTGAACCACAGTCAACACACTCGAACTTTGCTTGGCTTACTTGCCAGGCTCTTGGGACTCAGGCAGATCGCAACTTCTTTGCCCGAGTAAACACCTCCTCGTAGTCCATGACAGTTTTGCCTCAGCAAGGAGAGCAGTTTTTGCAGGCTACAACCTTTTTTCCCCCAAACATTTTCAAAGACTCATAAAGTAGTCATTAAATCAGTGGTCTGCACATGTGACAGATGCTGAGAGTGCCTCAGTTACTGGAAAACGCTTGGGACAAGATCCCACAGGAGAGGCAGACGGAGTGGGCAGAAGGGCCCTGGGAGAGGCAGCAGCCGAGAGGGCTGGAGCAGACCCAAGCTGGCCCTGCACGCACGCTGCACGTACATACGTGAGTGTACCTGACCTGAAAGCCGTCTAGTGCTCTATGGTGGCACAGAGTGCAAGCGTCTATGTCCCAGCTCTCAGAGGATTCATTGGCTGAAGGCCACAGCTGCCTAACGAGGCTTCTCAGCTTCTGCCCTACAGGTCTTGGTGCCCCCCTCTCTCCAGGCGCAGGCAGGAGGAGCTCACGCCTGCCTGCAAAAGCGGCCACACGTGCCAGAGAGGAGGTGACCTTGCCAGGGGAAGGCAGGAGGAGCACCAGCATCTGGGGAGAAACAAGCACGAGCCCGTGAACCCCTTCACTCTGTGAAATGGAGAGCCGCCTATTTTAAAAATGGGCAAACATCTCACGAAAACGAATTGTGAACTTTTGATGCAAAGAAGAGGGTCGGCCAAGCCGGGTGGTTTTGTGCACTCGTTAGGATGAAATGAACACACCGTGGTCCCCATGAGATGGTAAACAGAAAATTTCTTTTGCTACCTTTGCATTTTCCTGGCACTTAATTAAATACAGAAAAGAAAACAGAGGCACAGAAACGGTAGTGCAAGGAAATAAAAATGAGCAAGACTAAATTTGGGATCATAACCTTTCCTGTAATGTTGCTGTGAGAACATGATTCTTCTGTCTTTTGTACTGACATTGTGCCTCTCATTACTGACTGCAAGCCTGACAGTATTTTACATGGCATGGGACCAAATAGGAAGATGTGACATTTAAAAAATATGCATATATGTCAAAGTTGACTGTCACCAAGTTATAACACCCCTGTTCTTAGTAACGTTTTTATGTTCTGGCAAACAGTTTGTCCTTCTAGTGGGTATTACTAATATGTAATTAATTTTATATAAACTAAGGAAGAAAATGACATATTATTTTGATTCATTCTCGTTAGGTACCTCTTAAAAGTACCCCAGGGCATGTTTAAACATGAAGAATGCCCACAGTTACGATTTTTATAAAATATACTTTAATCTTGCACTCTGTAACTATTTAATGATTTTGCCAGTAGCAATTTCTTATTGCATCCCCTCTTTGTATTCAAAGCTTACCTATTGCAACGAGTCTTTATAAAGAAATACATTAATTAAATATGTCTTGGCTTCACTTGCCTAGGAAAAGGCTATTAATCACTTGGCAGGCACAAGCACAACATAATACCTGCTATTGCTCATGGGCACCTCACACAAACGGACTACTGCCGCATGATGTAATTGCCTCCAACCACCCTGAGCACACAAAGAGGCTTTCTCTCATCGGCGTTGTGCCATTCACTCACCTCATCTACTGTAAAGCACCTGATGCATTTGCGAGATGTATTGGGCTTTTTATTTTTTTCTTATATTGTTATACCAACAACTAGTGAAATATATTTGTAGTGATCGCCCTGACACTAGACATACGGAGGATGGGGCAGGGTTGTCAATCTCTCCGCACCAAATCCTCCTGGGGACCTCTCACCAGCACAGAGGGGAGAGTCAGTGTCAAACACAAGATGCAGCTGTAACCAGCAAATAGGTTTGGTATGGGCAGGGCCACTGAAATGCAGTATTCTTTAAGGAAAAAAAAAATAAAAATTGAAAAGTAAGAACAATGACTGATGGTCTCATATCAGACACCTGAGGTACAACCACATTCCCAGTTTTCTAAGGTCATTTCTGAGCTGGACTTCAGTCAGAATGAGGTGTTTCATGTGCATTTATACCCACGAGTAGTTGCCACAAACACTGTTAATATTTTATTATGTGAGAAAGGTAAAAAAAAGTTGTGGCTTAGAAATGAAACACGTCAATTATTCTTTGACCTTGATTAGATGTTTGAAATGCTCTTCAATATGTTGACAATATGTGCTAGGCAGTAATTATTTTTCATGGAAAATGTTTCTCTGATACTCTACTGGTACCTTCATTAATCATAGGTCATCCTCAGAGGTCCAAACCTCTCATAATTTGACAAATATCTAAAAATGGAAAAGTTTGAGAGCAACCCTGACCATGTTTAGAGTAACTCTGAGCACGAGGCATTTATTTTACCTAGCACACCTAAAGGTATTCAGATTACTGTTCAGAACTGCCTAGTCGTTTTTTCTTTCTTTTTTTTTTTTTTTTTTTTGTCCTCTTTACCTACTTGCCCAATTATGCTGTGTGGAAAAGGTCAGTCCCTTCCATCACGTTCGAACTGGTTGCCTTTTCATCAGATGTCCTATTACCTGAACCTGCACTGACTCCATTACTCACTCTCCCTCTCTCTCATGGTGAATCAAAGTACCTGAACCACAGGTGTCCCCCAGGTCTTCTCTAACCCTTCTCTACTACCAACAGCCTCTCCCACTCATTTTTGCCCCTCAGCTTCTTTGTTCCTAACTCCTTTTTTCCCTCTCCTGCTCAGAATGTGTTAGTGTTCTTTCCATCTCCACGACACCGAAGCATGCATCTCCTACTACTCTTGCTACCGCCACTGCATGTTATGTTTAGGTGTGTATTTGTTGAGGAACTTTGTAAAAATTCCCCTGTCATCAGCTGGCTCCCTGGGATGCCAATGAAGGGAAAGGCAGTGGGGGGGTCACAGGGAGATGCTGTCAGACAGAGCAATCTGCTTAATGGGAGCTGGAGGGAGGGAGCAGCAGGGACAGAGTGAGGGGAAATCAAAGTGTGATCTATCAGAGCAAGGTGGGAAATGAGCCTGTGAAAGGCGGCGAGAGCTGAATGCTAACAACCTGAATGCTTGGCTCAGGTCTTCTCCTTACCATCTGTGGTGGCTGCACCAGATCCTCTCCTCTTTCCATCTTTGGCTGTCCCGGTGTAACTTCACCCAGGCTCCGACATCCAGCTACTGTGGCAATTTGTGGCTGGTCGGTGCCAAACCAGTAGCTAAAGCCTGGTGAGTAACATGCTCGCTGTGCAGCGTGTCACTGCACAGCCAGGGTGAAGGGATTTTCATCCTTACCTTTTATAGATGTTTGGATAATGCTCGACTTTTCTGACATTTCTGCAGAATCTACAATATTCCTCATGTTTTTTCATGACACTCCCCCCAGCCCCATCCCTTCCCAAAGGGACGCACTAGTTCTCATTTTACAAAACAAGTATCTGAGACATGGTGACCTCAGAGAGGTCACATTCAGGGTGTGTGGGGCGGAACAGACAACCAAAACCAGGTCCCTGGGCACACCAACCACAAGCTATCTTTCCTCTTTTGTTCAGGCTTAGATAAATTCACTTCCAGAGCTTCCACACCAGACGTGGAATTAGATATATTTGATAAATCTCAATAATTGGGGGTAATTTATACATCCCATTAAAATAAAATGTTGCTTCGGTATTAGTAATAAGACAGTAGAAATAGATGAGCTAAAAGAGCAAAGATTTGGTTATAGAGTTAATAGGAGACACAAGGTGGTGTTTTCTGTGCTTACCTTCAGCACTGTGATATTCCATGCAAAACTCTCAATGGCTTTGCTTAATTTTCTTCCTTTCAAACCTTCCTTTGTCCCGAGGTTATGAAGTTCTTCGTGGAATTCCATTCCTAAAAAAACAGATCACTATATCACCCAGTGCATGATTGATTTCCCCTATAAAATGTTCAGTGAGCTTTTTCAGTCTCAGAGCCGGTACTTCCTACAACCTCATCCCGTGTTTCCCCCCCGTTTCCCTGTTATGACCACATCCCTGCAGAGCATCTTCCAGAATAAAAGGGTCATGTGCAATCTTGCGGTTGTGCTTCCACTTTGCACATAACTCTCCTTTCCAGCGCTGGGGTCCTGCACAAGCACGTGCCTGGTCCTTGCACAAACACTCCTCCAGCGCTTCTGCTTGCAGCCTGCATTGCTGGCAATATCGCGACAAAAGGCAATTGCTTGTCACTCTCCTTCAACAGATGATTTTGTACCTTGGAAGGCAGTCTGACAGACGTGGAAGATACCTGTTCAGCACAGCAAATACAGACTCACATGCACAGCTCCTCATTAATCTTAATCACAGTCATCCAGAAAAGCCCT
This sequence comes from Grus americana, assembly GCF_028858705.1. Lineage (NCBI taxonomy): Eukaryota > Metazoa > Chordata > Aves > Gruiformes > Gruidae > Grus > Grus americana. Next base: position 31,479,609 of record NC_072857.1, read on the forward strand.
TGTACTTCACAATGATAAATTATGTCAGAAATGCATACTGCTAATCACAGGATTGCTGTTCCTGCAGCCTAGAGAACTGAGGCTTTCAACCATAGCCCTGGGAATTGTTACATTTCATTGCTAGTTTCTGTAGCAAACGTCTGCAAATCTGTTGCTGGATAGAAGAATTCAGAAAATCTGTAAGCAGATTAAAAACCTTAATGACTCCAATTAGCCCACCAATTCTGCAAGATGTGCACAGTGTATGCAAACATTTCTCTGAGTCTGGTGTGGATTAAGAGACAAAATGGAGAGCAAGCTGCTTGTGTTCCCTTAATCTGTACCTTACAAAGGCCAAATTGACACTCAATCACTCCAAAATGTCTGAAGCCCATCCTGGCTGAACAAACCAAGTTCCATCTCCAGTTGTTTCATAGCTCTCCCTCCCCTAATGTTTTAAGGCAAATGTCACTCCCAAATCCAAGCTTCATTGAAATGACATCAAAGAAATGCCCATCGAGAGAACACCTGCACAGAGTAGACGCAGAGGGCTGTTTAGTGGGTTGCTGAAGGAGTCAGTCCTTTGACAGCCCAAGACAGGCTTGCACTCGGCATAGCTTGCCTGAAGCGCTCCTGGAAGACTAACAATAGGTTTCTTCTTGCCTTGCACAGACTCCAGGAGCTTGACAACACTGAGGCAGTTCAACCCCACACAATGCAAGATTTCTCCACTGTTTATTCTCCAAAACTTCGCCCACTCACAGGTTTTGCCTGTCTAGGGTAACAGAGCTCCTGCAGCACTTCCTTTGGAAAACAGTCTAAATAATTGCACCCCAAGCAAGATTCCCCTGCAGGTGTGCCTCTGACTTACAAATCATTTCACTTCAGTAAGTGAAAGAAAACCTTCAAATGACTCGCTCTGTCCTGCAAAAAATATGAAGGCTAATGGTGCTCAGCTCCGCGTGGACAGCCCTGCCTTTATGCAGCATCCTTTTAGTTATTTTTCCCTCTGGACCTCACTTCCCCACCTGTAACTTGGAGACAGCGCTGCCCTGGAGAGAGGGAGCTACAAACATTTGTTATGCTGTGGGTAGGAGCACCAACGAAAACGTTTAGCAGTTCAGTCCTCCAAACTGCTGCTGACCAGGGCTGAGACTGCAAATGAAAAAAACCAAAAAAACCCAGCCACCTGAGAAGCAATCTGGGGGAGCAGGCAGGACCCTGTGACACAGGGAGCCCAGACCAAAACAGGCTATGATGTGAAACAAAGCTCTGGTGGGAACAGGTGTTCAAAGGGAGCAGGACTGGGGTGAGGTGAAGGACAACATCACAGGCAATTCTACCTCTGACACCTCCTAATTTTGAATGCTTCATCTTGCCACATTGAAAATGTTATTTGAACAATTTGCCCGGGCAGCATTTGCAACAAACTAATTGGCAATTGAGCGTGGTGAGAGATTCTCTCTCTCTCTCCTGCTCCTTTCCACTTCATATCTCTCCAGCCTTCTTCTTATTTAGAAATGATATTTTAAGGCTAACAAAGCAAAACAAATGAAAACACAAGTAGACAGAGCAGCAAAGAGAACAAACTTGAGAAATTAATCTTTTTTGCTGAGGGAAGGAAGGAGAGGGGAACTGCATGAAACTCTGGACATCAGTGTGGTGGCATGGTCCTGTGTTGCATTCTCTGTGCACATCTCCAGCCCTCTGCTCACAAAGACGCCAGTGCCCAGGCAAGTGTCACAGGTTCTTCTCCCTGTGCACAGAGCAGAGTGGGCAGAAAGCTGGCTGATGCTGCTGAGGGTCTGTATAATTTAGTGCAAAGTATTGCTCTTAAACGACACCAGCTAGAAAGACCCCCGGTGCTGCATTTTCCTGCCATTAACCCATTCCTAAACCCTCTGCACCTGATGAAGGCTTTGGGCTGAGGATATTTATGCTGCTTGTGCAGATATGCAGGAGGGGGCAAGGCATGACACCGATGAGGCCCATGAAATCCAGCAAGACATAGCTGCTTGTCTCTCCTCCCTTTGCTACCACAGCACCAGCATGGCTCCACAGCTCTGAATTTCAAAGAGCAAGGACTAGCTTCCACCCTGGTCTTGCACCACAGAAAAATCAGTTAAATGCTACTGTTGAAAAGTTTCCAAATTTCCTCTAATTAAAAAGATGAATTAAAGGATTTACTACAAAACATCAATTTCATTCATTATTTACATTTAATAGAAGCAAATGGATGTAGCCTGCATCTCTTGCCAAATCCAGAAATGCCTATCAGAAACAATAGTATTTATGATTGTTGTGGTCCCAGAAGACTATGCCCAAGGACACAAATTAAATGCAGTAGCAAGCGTTTGCATTACTGATGTTCAAGGCTTACTACAGGTTAGGAAAGGTGCAGCTGTACAACTAAATGAACTGCAAACAGATTTAATTTCTGCAGTGTAAACCCCCAATAGGAATACACTGCGTGTATTTATTCAGCATGGTTTCTGATATGTGAAAGTTGATGGATTTAGTTGTAGAGGATTACCACTGCCAAATTTGGATTCTTGTATCTCTAGCAGGGCTTATTCTTGTGTATCAGTGGAAGCTACAGGAGATGTGTCCCTGTTCAGAGCCTAGCCCGCTATCCTGAACAAGTGATGAAGAGCGGTTTGCATGAATCAGCTGAAGCGGGTGGCCACTTCTGACACCACCTCTTCCCTGTCTACTGGTGCACACGAGACAGAGCCCTAGTTCAGATAAAGACATCCAGTACAATACACCAGCAACATATGATCTACTTTAAGCCTACTCACAGTGGTTTGCACCCATATACCTGATCTACATAATGCATAGCCACACAGATTCACTGTGATACAACGGAATTATATTGGCATAAGTTTCCAAGGTCTAAAACAAAGTTAAACAGCAACAGTAAGTAAAGGTAGACAACAGAGCTTGGTCCTGTGGGTTTTGAAACCTCTTGCTACCTGTGGTTTTAAAGGAACGATTGTGGTAGAGAATGGAGGTCAGTAAAGGCAGCGTACCTTCTCACTGCCTCTCTTTAACTGAATGCCTTTCTAGTTCATTTGACTAATTTAAATGCTGTCAGACATTTCAGAGCTGTAGAGCAGATGGAGCTGTGAAGGTAAAAGCTGAGGATTTTTCACTGATCCCATGCCTGCATTGCTCCTGAAGGATGAGCCTTCAGGAGGGTGGAGTCTGCCAAGGGAAGACCAGGATGCTAACCTAAATCCCAGGTGAAAGATGCTGCATTAGTCACAAACTATAAGTCAATCATGGCACATCGTTTTCCATCTCCCATCCAGAATTGCACAATAAAGAAGGATTACCTGCTTTCTGGCACTGAACAATCTTGTCGTGAGTGATGTCTGCCGTCTCAATGAGAACCCTGCTCTCTTGAATCATCTGTCAGAAGATAAATGGTAAAAAAGCAGCATGACTAGGGTTTCCTGCACCCTCTAGTCCACAGAAAAGTACAATGGTTCAAACTTAAAAAGAGCTCTGCTTTGCAAGTAACACTATAAAGATTGGATCATTCCTTTATATCAGGGCTCCGAGATCTGTATCAAGCTAAGTGACAGTTGCTCAGAAAACGTTTTGCTCCAGAAGTTAAAGAACAGCTGTTCTACATCAGTGGGATACCACTGCAAATAACGTGAAGGAAACAGAAGTGATTTCAGGAGAAACCAGAGTTAGCAGACAAACAAAATTCATTCTACGTGAAACTGAGCCCTTTCTAATTAGAAATTTTCTTGAAACAAAGAGACAAATAAGTATAGTCCTTGACATTAGTGGTTATCAAAAACGTTACCAAGTCATGAATAGTGCTGATTTCAAGAGGTACTTATGCCTGTGCTGAACTTTATGCACTACAGCGGTTCAGACAGCTACAGTATTTCTTAGGCTTCTCTTTTTTGAGAAATTCAGATCCAAATTCTATCCTATCCTCAACATTTCTGTTGAAGTTTAAAAGAAAAAACAAAGTCTTCCCAGAGTAGCCCATTAAGAGCAAACAGATGAGGTGTCCATTACACGACAAGTTTTCTGAGCCTCCCTTCTTGCAAATGCTATTCTCCTTTGATAGTAACAAACCTTCCAAGCCCCTTCAGAATCCCAGGCAAGCAAGCAAATTGTTCCAATGCTATATTCTGTGAAATTGCAAGAGGTGGCACATACATCTGTTACAGAAGGCAAGAACATGCTGTGTAACAAACTATCCCTGAGAATAATCTCACTCTCCCGGGACACACACGACAAACCTCAACCAAATCCAAGCAGCTTGAGAGCGGTGCCAATTAGAAATGAAGCAAACTGAATACTGCCTAATGTTACATCCTGAAAATACAGAAGCCGCCATCTGAAAGCTTTGCCAAAATGCTAACTACTACTAAAAGCCTTCCTACTTTCAGACACACTAAATATGAAAACACAACCAGTAGGTTTCGATGATTTTAGTGGAAGACAGTGTAACAGTATTAAATTAGCACTTACAAATTAGCATGTCTTATTATTTTAATTAGACACAAGGGAGGAGAGATGCTTCCACTTATCACACCCAAACTCCAAATTCTGGAGAAACTCAGACCCAAATTTTGTTCCTCATGCCATCTTCATTTCTAATTAAATCTATTAAGACAGGCTTCATTTAATAAAAATACCTATGTCTTTGCTTTGATATAAACAAGAGCATGAGAAAAACAAAATCCATTACCAGCTTCATGGGCAGAGAGAAAAAGGCCTGATACATCTATGGAGTGCAAAATTGTTTTTTAACAGAACATGCCCAGTGGATATGCCAGAGATTGAAATTGCTTTTGATAGTATCCTTTGCCTTTCATTCTTATTACTCGCTTGTTCATGCATCACATTGATTTTTTCCTCTTTGATATTTTTGCTTGTCATCTAGAAAGAAATGACAATTTCTACCTACCCTCTGGCTTTTCTGTACCACAGCACATAGTCATTTTGTGCTGAAGGAGCCGTTCAGCTGCCAACTACAAACACTGAAGCTGGTCTGGGCAGTAAAGAGAGTAAGAATCCCGATAAAACCTGCACGTCACTACAGAGGCAGCCAGAGGCTGTAGACGCATCTCCTGCACTTGCAGACACAGGGCCCATGAGCCACTGCCCACGCTGCTCGGTCCAGCCAGGCACTGCCGGCATCTCCATGGCTGCTGCCCCCCCGGGCACCCATCACCCTGGGCTTTGCCCCCCCATGGGTCTGTGCCTCTACTTCCTACCCAGCAGCAAGGTTTCGCCCAGCAAGGTCAATATGTCCAAGCTGGGACAGGATATCCAAAGCACCTGATGCTCTTGTGCTCAGGTCTCTAAAGTAGAACTTGACTTGTGAGAGGTTTTTTTTTTAATATATATATATACACACACACACACGCGTGCATATATATATCTATATGGCCACAGGAAATTATCCTACCATGCACCAAAAAGAAAAGAACCTTGAGAATCATGCGATTTGGTAATCTAAGTCTGACCATACCTTCCTTCAACTACTGGACCCGCTCCCAGGAGTTTCTGGCATGCCTGTTTTAGGATTCTCAGACATGAAGGTATTACATCCATTTTTTAAGAGAAAAGTGGCAATAGGACGTCAATTTTCCCTTACTGCAGAATAGGTAGAGCAGCCCTCCGCTCCTTTGATGCCAACATCAAAGTCTCACTGCTCTCAGCTCAGCCAGAACAATTAAAAACAGATCATATAGCAGAATTTAACCTGTTCCTGTCTTCCTACTCGGCAGTAATTTTGACAAAAATAAGCAGCTTTTGTCCCATGACAAATCGTGACAGTGGATTCAGAGTTCCTCAGCTCAGTGATTGGGGTCAGGGGATGCCCTTAGTGCACTACCTGGCATCCCCCCCCAACAGGTTCCTCAAGGAAATAATGCACTACGTAGAAATAATACACCCTGTGCCAACTATGATATATGATTTCGGCCGGCCTATGGTGTCTTTGCCACCTGCGATAACAGCGTGCAGGACCCGGTGTGTCTACGTGACAGGCCAGACCCTGCTCCCAACAAGAACCGTATGTGCATTTTCAGCGTGCACGAGATCCTGCTCCTAACGCTGCCGTAAAAGGTCGTAACAACGGGCTAGTGCAAGGACGAAGTCTGGGTGTTCACTTTGAAGAACCAGAGACTGATTCATACAGGTAAGAGTACAACGGGCAAGTAACTGCCATCCAGGAATAAAATTACAGCATAGAGTGTGGGGTATTTTTTTTGTTTGGCTTTGTTTGTTGTTTTGTTTTTTTCTTAAAGCACATCACCATAGATGCTCTTGAAAGGATTCTGTGCAAATTCTGGCAACAGAACTAATACAAGCCTCAAAAAACAGCCAACGTTATCTGAAAACCCACTTTTTTTTTTTTTAATTTTATCCACCTGGGGCATATTTACTAAGTAAACATTGCAAAGGTCACCTAAAAAGCTAAGTTACTAGTAACTGTTTACTGGAATGAATGTTAACAATTTGTCAGTATTCAATCTAATGTGGGTAAAAGCCTCAGCTAGAAACTGGGGCCCCGCACACCCTTTCAGGCTGGACACAGGACAGTTCTGGCAGGACTCCTGGCTGCAGTGGAGGGTGCTGGCCAGGGATGCAGCATGCTGGCCATAGACACCTCTGCTTGGTCCCGTCCGTCAGCCACTGGGAGACTTTGCTACCATGGCTCTGCTCATCAACAGCTCCCGCTCACAGTCCTGTGTCACGGCACCTAGATACCCTTTTTCTTTTCTGGCACTGGTTCTGAAATGAGTTCATGGTCTCCCAGTCTGAATGGTGCCCAGCTTTTCCACCTGGCATCACATCCAAAACCCGGCTTGGGGATGCCACCTACTTCTCGCGGTGCCAAGACAAGAACCAGAAGCCCCAAACACAACACGGACGGCTGTGAGATTTTCTGCTGGGAAGGTAACCTCATAAATAACACGATAGACTGAGACTTCCAAACCCAGTTTTGCCAGTAATGTTTCAAAATCCACCAACCTGTCCCAAACGTGAAGAGTGAGCTTTCTGATGTTTGCAGCATGAACTTCCATGCACCTTTACTCTGCTCAGACCCACGCTGAGTTGTGTAAGTCCCAGCCATCTGCCTGGAGCCCGTCAGGCTGCTGTTTAATGTCAGCTCCCAAACGGCAACTCGCTTCGGTGAGTGACTCTTGAAGAGCGAGAGACATCCTACTCCCTCAGGAGACTCATGCTCCACCAGAGTGTTAACTCTTGAACGTTGAGCTTTGAGGGATTAACCTCCACGTAACATATACTAAACAGCAACCTTTAGGGGACAGATGCTGGTATCTGGGTCCACTTGGCGTCAATGAGGAAAGTTTTAGCAGCTGCTGAAGCTGGCAGGATTGCTCAGAACAACTTGCATTTTCCATGTCAGAAAGATGATGATAAACTTTAATGAGTGATGTGTTTAACATAATTACAGGGGGGAAAAAACCAGACAAAAATTGGAGTAAAACCACACAAAACCTGACTCGGGTATCAGGATTTAAAAAGCTACCTTGCTGACCAACAGTATATACCTATTAGAGTAAGCAGAAAGGAAGAAGGCTGAATGGGAGAAACTACCACACACCTTGACAACATTTGGGATCCCGCTAATGTCAGTACTGGGCTCTGTGTCCTGAGGGCCAAGACCCGCGGGGAGGGCGCGGGGTCCCTTCTGCACTCGCTCTGCAGCTGCAGCGGCGCAGAGCTCTGCGGGAACAAAGGACGGCTCCGCTCCTCCCATGGGGACCCCTGCCACGTTTCCATGGGAGCAGGGACACAAAGATTTTTGCAATCCTGGAGGTGCTAACCCTCCTGGAGAGGCTGCAGCGCCAGAAACACTCTCACAACAAGAAGTGAATAAGGGGTTGTTCGGATTGACAAAAGATGCACATGGTACCAGTCCCAGAAGTACATGTCACATTTAATAAACTAATGGGAATGAGGAATACAAAACCTCATCTGCATAGGTTAGGTTAGCGTTTTTCCTGCAAAATAGCTCATTTAATTTAAATATTCTTATAGAAATGCTGAAAGCAAGAAGCCTAAACTCAATTTGTCTCAATCCACCTGAAGCACCCTGTTACCATCATGCTGGTTTCTCACAAAGGCACGGGAAGCAAGAGCTGGCACAAACCTGGGACCTATCTCTCGTCCCGTATGTGAGACCCAGAAAGTGGAACAGACCATGGACTGAAAATACAACTGACCTGTCTGCTTAAGGGTCTAAATATAGCATGTAATATCAAATTTAAAATTACACTGCTTCACAGAAAGAACTATGCTTTACTTTGTCTCTTAAGTGTTAATTACAAAGATAAATTAATTTTAAGTGAAATTTAAAATATCTTAATACTCAATGCATTGGTTTTTTACTCACAACAAATTAACAAGCTTATTTCTTGTAAGCACTGAAGGTAGTTTAATCATATGATCAGTACAAATCAAACAAAAATGTTATTTCTTTTTACTTTAATGAACTCCTGTGATAGAGACCAATTTCTTCCTTTCTACAAACTGAAAAGGGGAGAGGAAATTAATACAGCGGAGTCTCACAAAAAAAAACCCCAAGCCCAAAAAGACAGGAAAAACTCCTGGTGGCAAATTAAAGCACTGCTCCTGCTGGGAAGATAAATGATACAAAAGGGACAGTTCAAAGAATCCTCTCATAAATATTGCAAAGTTTAGAACAGAAACCAACTGAACGTCAAACTGAAAAAAAATAATAAAAGAAGCTTTCTCTCGGGTGTCGCCTCATGGCCATTGTCCCAATCTCCTATGCCTTCTATTGACAATGAAGCGTTTTGCCTGGCTAAGGAATACCATATCGTACCTCTATAGGTAAAAAACCCCACCCAAAACCCCAAACCAATCCACAGCGACTGCCCCCCCCAACCAAACCCACCGCCACCAAAAATAAAAAAGCTACAAAATCGCAGCCAATTTGGAAAAACAGCTGAAGAGCAAATTGAGCTCATGCAAATTTGAACAGGATTCCCTCTTCAGCGTTGAGCATTTCTTGCAGACATTTGGGACAAGAAACAGCCAGGCAATCAGTCGTGTGCCAGCAAGCCTTGTAAAAAGGGAGGATGTGCACGTGGTGCCAGGACGTGGGAAGGAACACTGGCCACCAGTCCACCTTGTCTCTGCCCCAGTAAGCTCCAAGCCAGGTTTCCGTATCTGAGCCTTTTCCTGCAACAGCCCAGTAAGAGGAACAGTTACCCAGGATGGTCACATCAGCTGGAAACACCTTATGCACACACATTGCAGAAGGAACTGAATAAAAGTCACCTTAAATTCTAGTTTCATGTTTTCACTTATAAATATTTCTGGGGAAATATGGTGTCAGAGTGTTGTAGGATGTGATCTGGTGCACGAAGACTAGTCGTCTACAAAAAGGAGCAGTAGAGGAACAGGGAAAGGGGTCAGCTTTCAATATGCTTGTGTTAAAACAGAGCAACTAAAGTACCCACGTGGAACTTCATTCTGCAAGAAAAGTTCTGATCTGACTATTTTCAGGTCCTATTTTAGAAGGGACTAAGGGACATGGCTATCAGAGACAGAAACTGAGAGCGCGGTGGGTAAATGAGAGTGAATTATAAGAGTGGAGAAAGAAACAGTATAATTGCTTTCCCAGTCTATGTCCAACTTTGGACGGAAAACTCTTTAAAACAGATACAAATTCAAGACAATGTCTATGTACTGGACTGTGCTTGACGTCAGTGCATTATGACACTTCCTTGGCAGTGGATGTTCTGCTCTGCCTATCCCTTGTACTTAGCTGCTCAGAGAATTGTGAAAAACGGTCCTTTGGGGATGACTCTGTCCCACTTGAAATATGAATTTCAGTGGAAAGGCTTACAAAAATCTGTTTAGTCATTTTGCATTGATATAAACTGGGAAAATAGATTTTCTCCTTGGGAATAAAGAGCTGTCGTGCCTGCATCAAGACAAGGAAACCCAAAAGACTGAGTCTGAAAGGACAGCAGACAAAGAACAGTTCCTCTCCACACACACCGCAGCAGACTTCTGCTAGGGTGCATGGACCAATACCTGTGTCAACAAAAACACTGCCATTAAATGCATCGACTTATTCCCCAGCAGCGTCACAGATATTACTTCTCCAAAATTCCAAATCCATCTCCGTGCTGGCCGAGACATTCTTAACTCTAACTTGCCATCTCTCAACAGTACCTACAGGCATGCTGTCCTTCCATACCTCTCTGTTCCAAAATAACAAGATCCATTCCAGTAAAGAGACTTGAATACAAAGAAAAATGTTAATGTCAACATGAGTTTATATAACAAATTACTTCTCTGCTCAACCTTTTTTTTTTCCTTCACACTTTTTGTTGTTTATGATTCAAAAACATGTAAGGATACTTGGGGAGCTTCTATTTTTGTAGAAAAATTTCTATATGCACACGAGCCAGGAGACTGGGTAAAACCAAGAACATTTATTATCACTTGTTTATTGCTTTTCATTTGCAAATGATTCCATCATTTGATCTTGGAGGAAAAATAATACTGAACTAATAACCGAAAAGCAAAGTGCACAAGTGTCCCCGAGTTCATGCATGCTTGCATCAGCAAATGAATATATCATGCAGACAGAGAGACCACAATCTGTTGGTGAACAATTCTCAACCAAAAAAAATCCTAACTTCACAGAATAACTGTTTGCAATGAATAATTCAACCATCTGTCACGTCCAGCTGGGCCCCGTCCCTTCTCTTCACATTGAGTTTCTCCTTTTTTTAGGTGTGATCAATGAACACCGGCACCAATTTGACAGGTTATAAGGCACACCGCATGCGCTGCCCACCTGAGCGATTAACTTCCAACGCCCAGCCATCGATGAGGGGGAGAATACAAGCAGAGGGGGAGAGACACAGTCTTCCTTCATGGGAAAGCAAAGGTCTGAAGAACAGCTCTGTGAGTGACACACTACACTTCCCTAGGATGTATGTGTGGGAGTCAATGACAACATTACCAGAATCCATTCATCATACTCTATGTATGGTATCTACCAAAGCTGTAAGTCAAAATAAATCGTTCTAAACTGTTTTTCTGGTAGTTGATATACTTTTCAAAAATGTTTTCTGTGAATTGTCAATGGTCCACCTTATTTTCTTGTTTTCAGCAAATCCCACTCCCTGTTCCCTGCAGAAACTCCCATACCACCCAGTGTCATCAGTGAAGCCTCTTCCTCCAGAAGACACGGCAACAGTCAAGTTCCACTAAACCACTGCAATGCGATCGTAAAAAAAAAATAAAAAGAGTCTTGAAAAATCATTCCAGTTCCTTAAACAAAGCACATTACATTTTATTCTAACAAGGCCTCTCTCAAAAAAAAATATTTAATGTGGAACACAATGGTGAAATTAATTGCCCAGGAAAAAACAAACAAACTGCACAAACCGGTCTTTGTCTATTGCGCCTGCTGACAAAGGCCGAGCAGGAGGGAACAGACAGTTAATTGTTTTCCACATCATTGTGGCAGGTCTCCGAGCATTTGCACCTCCATTTGCCTGGACTGTCAGCCCTGTCTATGCCCCATTAAACACATGGGCAGAATTTATACTTTCCATAAAGGAGAAAAAAAAAAAAAAAAAAGTCTGTTCAGTTGGCAATTCCCTGTAAAGGGAAAAAAATCCAACACATTAGGACTGTTTTTATCAGAGATTATTTTCAAAGCAGACTTTTTAAAGAATGTGAAATACGTGGCATTTTCAGAGGTGTCGAGGAAGGGTTTGCCCAGCACTCACACTACCTGTGTGAGTGGAGCTGTGGAGCCCAACAAGTGAGGCAGAGGCAGACCTGCAATCACAGTTTCCCACTATGAGATTTAGGGCCAAACTTTTTTCCATTCTACCATAAAAGGAATTAAGAAGTACAGACCATTCATACAAGAGAGAGGCCAACATCAACAGCTTTTGTTTTATGTATTTAAAATTGCTCTCAGGCCTATTCACTCAAAAAGTGCTTTGAGGTGAAGAGATGTTTCTGGGGAATTAAAGAAAAGCAGCAAGCAATTGTAGATCCATTTCCTTGAAGCTGTATTTGTCAGTAGCTTAAAGGTTGAACTGTAGCATATCTTGAATAGAAACTAATAAATAAAAAGCTAAATTATTTTCTATTGCTTTCCACCAACATTTCCTTGTGCTCTCATTTGCACCAAAAAAAAAAAAAAATTACCATTTAAAAGAAATACACCCTGGATTATACCAAGTCACTACAAACATCATAACAAGGAAGAGTCCTTTCTCAACATTAAAACTGCATACTGTATTTTCAAATATCAAGATTGATAGAGACAGTTCATTTTTTTAAATACAGAAAAGACTAAACAGATTTTAAAATTCTGCTGCTGGCATTGCCTCAAAAGGCAAATATCCAAAATGTATCAAAAACATTTATTAAAGTTGGCTTTTGCTTTTTCAGAAGCAAATAGTTTTAGCAAAGTAAGAGGCAGTCGCAGCCAGACAAAGAGGGTAAAAATAATTTAAAGTAACATGTTCTCATTAACCAGAATTACATCTCAAATCAACCCTTGCACAGGCATGGAAGAATTCCCTTCTCTTTCTCAGCTCTCTGATTTTAAACTTTCTGCACTGACATTCAAGGTACATCTTCCTCCATCAGAGACAAATGTGAGAGCAAACATTATTGAAAACAGTTATACAAGTGTTTTTGTCTGCATCTGAAAGATGCCTGTCACCTATTTAAATTGAAAAACTGTTTCCAAAGCACAAGGAGGCCTTGAAACATCCCATGTGTACTCTTCAGTATGTAATTACAAAGATAAGAGGTGACACATTCATTTTGGTACAACTCCATTAAGGAGGCCTCCAAAGACAGAAAAATCTCTTATTTATGTATTTGCTCCTTCAGGCAGACATCACACCATGTAACAAATCTATGCCAAAAAAGTCCAATCTAAAATATGGCAATCAACAGGATTTACAAATCCTCATTCTAGTGGTGTTACAGTTGGTATTTTTTTACCACATCTTCATCATCTTCAAGTAATATGAACTACTTTGGAAGGAACCCAAAGGTTATTTCGGAGTATTTTTAGTATTTCTCTTTTAATCAACATCAGCATCTCCCTCTTGCCTCCAGGCTGACTTTCTCCTGAAAAGTGTGTTATAACAGCAAAAATGGGAGAGGATGCGAGCATTTGGCACATTGAATAGCTAGTCAAAGATGTGATCACTCTTTGCAACACTTCAGGGGCTCTGGCAGTAATTTGCTACCCTCAAAGTTATTCACCTTTTTATTCCTTACAATCATAAGCTGCAGAAATAACCGCCGTGCACTGAACATTCATCGTGACTTAGTCTGGTTGCCACAGCGCAATATTTAAGTCAGGGTTTACAAAACTACGCAGCTTGCTATTGGTTGCTGCAGACTGTCTACTAAGGACGGGAAGCGACGGGGCAGTCTCGTAGCCCGAGAGGCACAACGTGACGGCAAGTCCTGCTGCTGGAAACCGCGCACAGCTGTTGCTCAGTCACACACAGCAGTGACATATGTCATACAAGGCTGAGCAGCAGCATTCACCTGGAATGACTTTAGCTTGTCTCTTTACCTTTCTGTAAGTATTCCCGTACCATACTGACCTCTCCTTCCCCATGCAAAAAAAATAATGGGCGTTTTAAAACTTCCCAATGCCCTTCCCAAGGGCAACATGGAGTTGGTTTGGCAGGGACACGGGCGCTACTTAACAGTGCTGCTGAAAGGCGTCAGGAAGGGGATGGCTCAGCTTTGCCTGGGAACTCCCACGCTACAGCTCCCTGTCTAATGGCCTTGCCCTCTGCTGCGGGGAGGCGAGCGAAGGGCAGTGCACAAATCTTGCTGCTTCTCAAGGACAACAACTAACAGCTGCCAGTACACGCTGATTTGCTGCTATTTTTCTAAATGAAATCCCTCCTCAAGTGCCAACCTATGCTAGCCACAACTGTGTTTAAAAAACAAACAAAAACCCCAAACCAAACGAATAACCCCCAAAACAAACAAACAAACCAACCCCAAACAAACAAAAACCTCCAAAACAAACACCCCCCAAACAAACAAACAAACAAAACCCCAAACACTAAAAAGCCTAGTGTGGTGATTTTTGGTGATTAGAGGACACTTTTGCATAGCTTAAGTCATTCGAAGAACCTCATTCATTTACCTGAAACATCTGGGTGCGTGAAAGCCAGCGAGCATCGCCTGCCATGTTCAGGAAGGTGAGGAAAGGCTGAGGTAGCAGTGGTAAGTACCTACCAGGTCGTACGCTGCCAGCACCTTTTTCTGCACATCGGGCATGGTCCCCAGAGGCTCTAGGTAAGGAAACGCGTCCTTCATGCAGAGGGTAACAGAGGGTGCGTTGTCGCTGCTCACGAGCCGCGAGGACAGAGTCAGGATGCATTGCTTCAGGCTTGCGATGGGCGGTAGCCCACACAGCTCCTTGACAGACACCATGGCGTTCTGGGAGAAGGAAAAGAACTACTTAAGCACATGTTTCTGCTTGCCACTCGGTCCCACCTGCCTGCCAGTACCCCATCAGCGCCTGCCTGCTTCTCCCCGCTGATGCGGGGCAGTGGTACCCCACTGCCTGCTGTCCCTGGACCCGCCATGGGCCCCGGGATGCCAGCGCACTCAGCAATTCCTGGTCAGCCCCATTCTTGGCTCCCCAAGCCTACTGCCAGCTCCAGCTTTCCCCAGGCCCAGGTATCCCAGCTCTGCAGCTACTTTGCATTGCAAATCCAGTCCCAACAGGGACAAGCTCTGGTCCCCAACATATTAAACCATTAGCCTAAAACGCTATTTCTCTTCCCAAATGTGCAGACTCCAATTGCTTTTGATGCTGTAATTGCCTCGTCCTCCCATCATTATCATCCTCCAGCTAGAACAAGTTCGACAGACCTTGTATTTCCCATGGGAAAGGCAAGCAGGAAAAAACCACTTTGTTTTCAGCCTTGCATTACCATATCATAAAGAAACACAAATACTCTTTCCCCTTCATAGCTCACATGTAAGAAAATCAATACTGGATATACAGGTCAAACCAAACTAACATACCAGGATTTATTTATTTATCAAGTCAGTGGATGTACGGCTGGCATGCCCTCATCATTTAGCTTCTTGAGTCATACAATGAGTGACCAAGATGCACAAAATCTAAGAGACCCGTACCTTGTAAATGTTCCCCACACATCTTGCTGAAAAAACAGTCATCAGAAAATGCCCCGCTAATTCGTAGAGGCCTTTCTCATTAATCAAATACATTAGCATGCTGTTAAATCTAATGACTGTGTCTTTATGAAGCATTCCCCAGAACAAGATCTAGTACTGAAATTTCACTTGGAAGGCACATTAATACTGATTCCGAGTCAGATTCAGAGTATTTTCTTTTATATAGTTCACATACATAAGCCTGACCTAGACAGAAGGTGGAGTCAGCGGTTCAAACTAGTTACTTTCAAGGCCTGCAGGAAAGGAAAGGCTGGGAAGAGTTTCCCATTCTTAAAAATATGCGCAGACTATTCCTTTGGGAGTGATTTAAAACTTATGTCATTTTGTAAACTTTTCCAGCTGCCAGCATTTAATTTGCTTTAGACTCTGTCCAGAAGAACGGGGTCAATGAAGTGCTATGCGTTTTTCTCCTGTTTTCAAGAAAGAAAAATGAATTGTTTCTGTATCTTTACCAAGGAGATAGTTATGGATGATTTCAGCTATTTATTAAAGAAAACTCATTGTTTAATGCTACTCAGTTTTGTTTCTAGGCAGCGCCTGGACCTCTGAATTGAGCTGCCCCTTAATCAACACGCAGAGTCACCCCGGCCACGGAGAAGAGCACCGGGCACGCTGGTTCTTGTTTGGCCTCGCTGCCACTTCACCTCCTGCCGACCATGAAGGTCTAACCCGGGGAGTTGTGACGATGCTGTGCACCTGGGCCCTGACACCCCCTGGCTGCAGTGGGCTCCGGCTGCTCTTGGAGCATCACAGGCAGGTGGACGCGGTGCCAGCAGACTGCTTGAGCCAAGATATGGCACCGGTGTCTGTGCCGGTGCTCAGCCAGCCAAGATAGCACAGCTATTTAGCAAGGAGGAAATTGCAATCCAAGTGGCATTCAGTGCCCACCTTGAACATCTGCAATCCTCAGGCAAACGGTGGCAACACGTGCTGCTCTCTGTACATTGGGTTTCTCTAGTGTAGGCAAGACCTTAATGACACATGCACTGATTGCTTCTTACACTCACCTAGACCAAGAAAATTAAGAGCATAGCCCTCGCTCACTTAGCAAAACAGAAGTTTGCTCATGTTTTCCAGAACCAGCGAGGAAATGAAAATTTTGAGACCTGAGGACACAAATGTACCCTCAGACAAAAACAACCAGTAAAGCATGTGTTTAGAGAGGGCATATTGATTTTTAAAACATTTCTGCCTAATCCCACATTTGCTTTTTAGTTAACACCTGTAACTATGAGCCTTCTGATGTCTAGTTAAAGGCTGACAACAGCTGTGGGTCTGGAGCTTCACCAGCTTCAGCACGTTTGCCTTACCAGCAGCTCACACCAGGACTTTCACTTCCCCATTCAGGACACACTAATACACATGATGAAATTGTCATACCTGCATATTTTCTCTCATGTCAGTAGCCTCTCGTAGCGGATGCACTGCCAGCTTAAAGATGTCATCGATAGTCTTGAGACCAGTGTTCCTCAGCATGGTGTACTCTCTTGCTTTCTTTCCTATCCTCACTGAGAGGCTGCGCTTCTGGGCCTTTCCACCTCCACTTCGGTTGGTTATTGCAATGTGAACAAAGAGGGTAACGTGCTCCATGATATCACCAACAAAAGACCGCAGCGGTATGTGCCTGTAGCCAGGCTGTAAGCACTCCAGCGGGATGGTATACTGCCCTATGAACTCATCCCCAATGTAGTCATCATCCAAAACAACAAAACGGATCATGGCCAGTTCTGGTAGATTGATCTGGAACTCAAAGCTTTCATCAAAAATGGGGTTATCACTGTTTTGCTGAACAGTTTTAGTTCTTTGTTCAGTGCAGTCTGCAGGAATCCCATGTATTTCTATGCAGACATATGGGTCTATGACATCCCCTTTTGCACATGCACCCTTGGGCTTTGGAAAGTTCTGACCACTGATTATTTTGACATGTAGGACTTGGGGAGAGACGCCCGGAACAATGCCCTTGGTATTTGCGCTGAAGTAAGACACTTCGTCACGCATCACTGAAGGCCTGAGAACGTACCCGCATCCCCCGTTCTGTAGAAACCAGCCAGTGTGTAGGTCCATCATGGGCCCCGGGGTCTGATAGTTCATTGCCACTATCTGGCAACCGCAATTCCAAAAATCTTGCGGATTTAAGTTACTGGAGTCTATCCTCATAGCGCTCGGGTACACCCTGGACAGAAACTTTTTGTTGTAGTTGACAAAATCTTCAGGGTATTCATTTGCAATCCGGCTGGCTTCTGCCTCACTGAAGGAGCACATTTCCCAATAATTTTGAGCTTTCATGGATGTCTCAAAGTCTTTGTATTGGACAGATTTGCATAGGGACACCAAGTCGGACAATTCCCTGCAGAGCCAGATCAGCTTCGGTTCCCTCGAGAAGTCCTCTGAGAGTCTCCGGGATATTTCAGCTTCTTCATCTTCATCCGTGACTTCCCCTTCTAATATATCCTGATCACAGGGCAGCTTCTTCCCCTTCACAATGATCTTCATTTTCAGTTTCTCGGGTGATGGGAGGTAGACTTCCGAGGATAAAGGTGCCTCTGTGTATAGTTTGTTTCCAAAGATCCTTTTCATGTGCTGCACCACTACCTTCTGCTGTTGTACTGAGCAGTGGTTCCCCAAGCAGAGAATAAGGGGGTATTCTGAAGCAAAGAAGGCCAGTTTGTTTATTACCTCAATAACATTTCGAAAGGCAAGTGGCGATGTCATGTTGTTACGGTTACAAATAATGGGTTCATTATCCGGGCCGTCACAGACGTCTAGTTCAATACTCCGACAACTCATTTTTAATGCTCTGACATAACCATTGATATCAGCTGGCCCTCTGAGCTGGTCTTCTATTAGATATGTATTGTGGGATGCGTTGATGTAGTAATGTGACAAAGGCTGTGTCATGTCCTGGACAATTTTTTTGTGCTCTGGGTCAAAAATATCACATTCTGGGGACAACAAGTATTGAGTAAATCCATCAATTGCAAGAAAACCTTTCAAACGCCCTTCTTGAGAAAGCTCATACCTGCGTATAATATCTAGACACATTTCTTCTGTTATGTGCGTCACTCCTTGCTCAGCCTCTAAAAACAGCATGAGGTCATTGGCATCTAGATATTCTTTGTTTTTAGATATCTGCACGAGTAAGAAATAAACTTCAGGTCGTGTACAAAGTTCACTGAACGCTTCACAAAATTCCTCTTTCGTTACTCGTGTTGTCAGTTTCTCTTTGCTCTTCTGGATTTCCTTAAATTTTAGTCTAATCTTTGATTCCTTTAAGGTGGGGTTAAGCTTCTTTATTAGCTCCACAGACGTATCTTCTAACATTATGCCATTACCATCAACATCTGCTGCTTCAAATACAGTTTTTAGCCAGGCAAAACGTGGGGTATTATGGCTGCTTTCCATCAAATCCAGGGGTTGTTTGCTACGAGAAACCAAGTACCTTAATCCTGATACCCAAATATTGGCCACATCAGCTGAATTGGCAACCAAGTCAAGGGACTCATAGTTCTCTCCATGAATTACCGACAGTGCACAGTCCTCAGAAATCTGGTCTGCAAGTCCATTATTCCTGAATGTTTCTGTGTTCTTCCCTAGTCTGATTTCTTTTATAGCAGAAATATCAAGCTTGGCTTTCTCAAGGTCCTTCTTGGAAGGCTCCCAACGAAGAGCCTGCATGTCAGGATCCAGAGTAAAAAAACGGTTATAAATCCGGGAATTTGGACGAACTTTCTTCAATTCACACCCAGCCTGCATAAAGCTGATACAGTCGCTGGCGCTGCTTATTTTCTTCTCTGATGGCATGCTACTGAAGGACACCGTCTTCTTTCTTCCACATTTTTGGTTTGAAGGATCCTGTGGAATAACAACATTAAAAAAAGAGTAAGTTTTCTTTGGCCATTCCACAAGTGCATAAATAATAGAGAAGATATGTTTATGTAAAGATAATTCATGTTCTTCTGAACCTCAAAACACAACATATTATCCCTTCCCACAATTCAGTTCCCTACTGAGCTATAAAATATACCGAGCTGTACAGCGACTTGATTGATTGCAGCATTATTGATACCAAGTTTTCATGAGTGACATCTGCAGCTATTAAACTGCCTTCCAGATCTCAGCAACTCGCTACAGCTGTGAGGAGGTGGTATCTGGTTCTGTCACGTACATTTTCAAAACAGATATATATGTGAAGAGGGGTTTCATGGGAAGCTCCAGCATCTGGTTAAGGTCTGCACCACCAGAAGTGGGGTGGATCTCACCAGGATTTGAGAGATATGAATAAAGGAGGAACTTTGGGATAAAAAGGCATAGGAAAAGTGTCTCAGCTGATGTGGGAGGAGAAGGGGAAGAAGTCTCCGAGACAGTGCTGGGAGGAGAGCCTGGGACAGGTCAGCATGCCTGTGAGGCACACATGACAGCTTAGTGCTCGGCAGATGAGCGTCCTGCCTCAATTCTGCCTCTTTTTTGCAACCTTGGACACCTCAAGCAAAACTAAAACAAAAACCAAACAAGTCATGAGTCAGACCCCTGAGATACACACCCAGGAGAGAGTCTGGGCTTTCTTATTTGTGTGTTTTAGTGTCCTTTGGCAAAGGACATTCTCACTAGGCTGAGAAGCCCATCTCTGCTGCATGCACAACCACAAGGCTCTCATGGCTGCTCTCATGGGAGCCTCACTGCTCAGCCCTAACCTACTTCACACTCTCTTGCCTCCCCATTTACTTTGAAAAGTAGCTATTCTGGTCATTTCTGTGTACCAGGACCACAAAGTGCTGTGGGAAAACGGACAACCAAGCAAGAAACCCAAAGCCTTTTTCTCCAAGGCATAGATTCTAACTCCTCTTGAGAAAACACTTAGCCAGGCACGTGTGACTGTCTTTTCAGTATCAACTACCTGCTTGCTGCTGGATGTAAACCCAGCTGCCTGCAAAGCTTTGTGTAATTTTAGTGCAGCAACTAAATTTAAATCTTTTCCCACATATTATCAATTAAAAACATTTCACAAGAATTATAAATTGCAAATAATTCTTTTTTCTCTGCATATTTTCTATCTACTGCATTAGTATATAAACTATCCAACAGCTACCAAAAATATTTTAAAACATCATTCAAGGCTGTAATTAATAGTGAGACACTTGTTCAAATTGCTTTCCCTCCTATTTCCCTAGCCATCAGCAATACTTTCCCAGTTCTCTGCCTTCTGCTGTTGAAGAGACTTTTGCTGCCTGGATTTTGAGTAGAAGAGGAGTCCCGAGGTGAGGAAATGTTGATGCTGGGTATAGGCACACAACCCTCTGCCACGCTGCCCTCAGGCCCAGCCATGAGATGTGCACCAGGGACCAGCTACCCAACAGCCCCTGGGGACCTGCTTTGAGACACCAAAACCCCTGACTCCCAAATCCTTTGCAGCCTGGACTGCTCTCCCCTACCCCAGGAACTGGTACCCTGCAGGGTCATTCACCCTTCCTCAAGTCATAGTTCCCTGCAAATCCTAAATGCAACCCCTGTTCTAGCAGTGCCCTCCATCCACCCATCTCTGTCCTACTGCTGCTCCACACTGCCAGTGCCCCAGCAGGACTTTGTGCAGCTCACCCAGCCACCCAGCATCAGTCTTGGTGCCTGTAAGAGCGTCTCCACTCATTGTTTGCATAGATACTTTCAGCAAATTAGTCAGTATAAATGTTTCTACAAAATTGCTGTTGTCTTTCACTCCATTCAATAACATCCAAAATATTTCCAAACCCCAGCCAGCCAACAACTGGATTCAAAGGCATGGAATCTGCTGGGAACAAAATCAAAACCTCTAAACTTCTTATGCTAAAGATTTCTCATTAAACTGATACAGCAACTTCTACTGACAAGAATAATTACTCTAGCCATTTATTGTAGTACTTATTATGAGAATTGGTCTTAAAAAATAGGAAGAAAGTCAATGAAGTGAGTGCTTTGGGTCAGCTACTTTTTTAATTACAGTTTTCTGCTAAAATATTCTGTTCCTGCATTAACATACTGTGTTTTAATACACAGCTATGGCCATGAAAATCTTCAAGCAATAGTTGCTAATGAATACAAACGAATGCAGCCAATTACCCCACAGGTTCTAAAAGGGCCTTTTCTTTCTTATTTTTTCAGGTTTACAGGAGAAATATTTAGGTTTAAGGTTGATGATTAATTAAGATTATTCTTCTCATATAGGAGATGTATTAATGGCCTTTGAATCTGCAGTGATTCATTCCTTGATGGAGAGTGGTTCCTGGGGGCCAGACCTGGAAAACTCACCAGAGCAGCATAACTGATTTAGCTACAGGTCTGCTGTTTTTTCTTTGCCAGAGAGGTGGGAATTGTTACGTGACTAATTTTTTTCTGCAGAAAAATAAAAGCCATTTATTTTTAGTTCCAAGATACCTGTAGTTTTTGATGAAAATAAGCCATGGAATTAATTAGCTATTTTCAGGTATTAAGGTGGGAAAAAACCTAATTTGCCACATGAAGAATCAACAAAAGTTGCCTTTTAACATTCAGTCTTAACCTCTCAGGGATTTTGGAGGGAATTAGATTACCCTCTGCATCCTCTTGCCCTGCTTTTATTTTTGATGGATACTTCTGGTTTCATAGTTAGTGGTATGTAAAGAACATCAGAATTGTATAACAGCAGTTCTTCATCTCTGAGTAGGACTTCCCCATATCTTTCACTCAATTGAAGAGAATTCAAGTCTAATCCATGGACTAACTGCCTAAAATTAACAAGATTTTATTATTATTGACATTGACAGGATTATTTCAACTAATACAAACAACTTCCCCAATCTACTGTATAATACACCCAAACCCTGCAAAACTGCAATTGCTAACTGAGCTTATTATCAGCTATTGCCTTCTGGGGCTCTACAGAATAGGAACATACTTAGTCTTTCAAAGTGAGAGCTGTTAATTTAGATTTAATGTGACAGTTTTCATTCATAATTATCAAAAAGTTATTTATTCTAGTGTTGCAAAAACTCAAAATATATTTCTGTAAGCTCAAGTGCTGTCTTCTCAGCCTGACGAGCCAGGCACTCATCTTTGTTCTACCACATTCATGTTGCTTGAACAAGCACCTCCAGATCCTGACACCACGGTTTGGCCAGGCCACACACCTCCAGGTCCGAGGGATCACCCTGGGGAGCAGAGGAGTGTTTTCTTCAAGAAGTGTCCTCCCTCCACTGGGCTCCACCCACATCAGAGCCTGGAGAAGATGATTTAAATACACTTTGCCTCCCCATTGATCTTATGCTGAGCTTAGTTCAACTGGGCCTACAGACTTAGGTTGCTAATTTTAGTTTAGCTATTATCTGTCTTTAAGTCTCTACCTTAATCCAATTTTCACACATTGCTCTTCTAAGACAAGACATCCAGCTAAGAATACTTCCGTGCTGCAGGGTCTCCAGTGGCTAAATTTCTGCTCCGTTTTACCTTTCACTGGATACTAAAACAGGAATAAGTACTAAACTAAAAGCTGCCAGCATCTTATGTGAATAAATAGCAAACCTGCTCTCTTGCACTACCTGCCAAAAACATTCACACTGCAAATTATCAAAAAACCTCTCTATAGTGTTCACCCACACAAGAGCATTTGTTCTCCTTCATTAACCAAAGCAATAGGAAAGCACGATAAGGTCCCTGAATCTTGGAGGAGAAAAGTCTATCTTTTTCCAAGATGCTAAGTCCATCAAAATTGATCTTGCCACACAGTAACTGGCCTAGGACTGCCCTTTATCCTCAGTCACTTGTACTGATGCCACTGAATTTCTTGTGGCAATGAAAGAAGGAAAGGATGATGTTTGCCAAAAAAATCTACATCAGTGTGAAAACAAGCAAGTAACTTGTAAATTTTCCACCCTAAGACCTTCTCTACCAGAGATAACCTAGCTCTACACAAAACACTGTTATTGGAAACAAACACAGCCAGTTTGCATGCAATTCACACATACAAAAAGAAAATCCCTACTTATATGGGAAACCTTGTGCTCTCCAAGGCAAGACACTTCTTTCATAGTGACTCAAACTATGGTTTCCTTCAGTTCTTTGGACACAAGGTGAACTAACTGGCTGACTCCACCTCCTGCTCCTGAGCCTGCATAATAGCCATTATGCAAAAATAACCCTAGACCTCAACCACAGAACCACTTCAACATGTGCTTAGCTTTCAGCGTATGCACAGCTGCTCTGAAATCAGCTAACAGCAAGGAGACATATCTGAGTGCTGCCCTGACTGCATCCTAGCATTTTCTAAACATTTCTAAAGGAGGGATTCAGAGCTGCAGTCTAAGCACGGTCCCAAAATAGGAGAAGCTCTCCTGTTGAACACATCAGCCTCATCAGAAAGACTGGATGTGTAAACAGTGGGATCAGTAAGCCATCAGCTGTTGTGGGAAAACTCCACCCCATCCACCCTGACCTTTGACTGTTCAATCTTCTGCTGTTTAAATCAAAGAGCTAACAGAAATAAATATGTGGGATTAAAAAAAAAAATGAAT
This sequence comes from Grus americana, assembly GCF_028858705.1. Taxonomy (NCBI): domain Eukaryota; kingdom Metazoa; phylum Chordata; class Aves; order Gruiformes; family Gruidae; genus Grus; species Grus americana. The sequence continues at coordinate 31,503,374 of NC_072857.1, forward strand.
AAACATGCTCTCCACCTCATCCCACCCCCTTTGTCAAAACTACAGGACAAATTGTTGAGCTGAAGTTAAGAAACAGGGCAGTAATAAGAGCTGTATAGCAACCCTCCACACGGAAGTCAAGCTCATGAATTATTTGTCTGAAATTAAGTTACCTGAAGGGCCTCTGAAGCATTGACAGCTTTCCAGGGTTCTGCTAAGGAGGATGAGGATAAAAAGCATCACTTATCCAAAGACACGAGAAGCCCTTAAAGAGCTGCAGGGCTTCTGTGAAAGGATGTGAAATTCAGTAACAGCTAAACTTGTTAAGTGTGGTTAAGAGCCATTTCCCCAAAAAACAATTCACATTTTCACCAGTGCATATCACCGTTGCTAAAAGAGAAGCTTTATTCTGATCTTTGCCATTTCCCATGAACCTAGCACTAAAAAAATCAATAATAGACAGCTTAGTCTGTCCTCACAAATAGATTATGATAAATGGTGCATCCTAAAAGCTATCTGCTCTGGAAACTCCAGATGATCCACTTAATTGGCCAACTGATTACCCAAGTTGTTGTTTTGTTGTTTGGGTTTTTTTCCAGGAGAAACTAATTAACTTTACAGGGTGAGGTTTTCTAGGATGCTTCTAGATATTTTCGCTATACACAGACAAAATCCCAGTCCCTGAAACTCTTAAAGTTTTACACTACTTGTGGTGGGAAACTGTACTTTTAAACATTAAATGAAGAAGTCAGTGAATCACTAGTGGCACTCAAAGCACCGTGTTGACAAACGATGATGTAATTTTTCTATAATGAAGTCAGAGCAGGGAAGGTTTATATAAGCTATCCAAGAGAACACAGAAAGCCAATGTTAGGGCCAGGGCTGCAACCAGATCTCATGCGCGTGTGAGGCTTAGTCCATCTGATCAGAGATGAGACTCAAAGCTTGAACCCACAGTACCAGCATGTGATTGCTACAGGTAGCAATGATCATCGGAAACCGATATGCATTACTAGGACACAAAGATTTCTTCTGTGCATCTCAGCCATGTTCTGGCCATCCTCAGAGAGCATCCCAGGATTGCCCGCTTTGCAGATTTTATTGATTCTCCTCACAGCCTCTGCTATCACAATAAATCATTGAGTGGAACTCCCTCTAATCTTCCTTGGCAAGGCCTGTAGGATATAAGTATCAGACATCCACTGTGACGACCCACAGGACAACAAAGAAAAGGTTACCTACTCAAAATTCATCCATGCTGACAACTCATGGCACAAAGCAGCTACCTTTGCACAGGGGCTGAACAACCAAACAGCCTCATCGCTGGCGCAGGCAGCCACAGGGACGCTGCCAGTCGCACTTGGGCTAACTGCACAGCTCAACAGATTGCGAGAGCAGATGCTAATGCTGTGGGATCGACCTCCGCAGCCTCTTCAAGGCAAAATTCCTGCTAATTCAGGGATTTGAGCACATGTGGAATAAAGACTGGATCTGAAGTTTAACACACACGCTCTTAAAAGCACGTAATGGAAAAAACAGAAAATTTAAGGCAGACCAAAAATATGACATGGACAGAAACATGAGAAATAGCTTCAGAACGCAGTGTCCAACAATTTTCCAAATACTAAAATAGTTATGCTGGCATGTCTGCAAATCCAGCTAGTTGTCACTAACCAGGAGTTTAACTCGAGCTCAAGCTCCACGCAGAAGCCTGAGCACTATCATCATTCATGAAAGAGCAATGACTAAGGGATCTCAGACACAGGGGAAAGAAAAGCATCACGGGGAACAATAATATTAGCATTTACAGGGAGCTTTTCTCAACTCCCCAGGATTACCCAAACATTGTGTACAGGTAGTGGACTCTGACCAAGATCTATCATAATGACTTTACAGTCAGCTTTTCTTCAAAAGGGGAAGAAATATCGCCCTGCAAAATGGGCACCCTGAGGGCCGGAAAACAGAGTGAAGACAATAGTTTGACTATTCTGGGATGCTGAATAGTCCCTGCTGGAGAAGTTCAACAGGAGCTTGTTTGTTTTCCTCCTTCTCTCCATTACTAAAAATCCCTTTCAAATACTGGACTGGAGGCTGGAGAGAGATAGCGAACGTCTGGAGGAGATCTTTTAGAAAAACATCTGAACCAAAATGATTTGCTGTTCAAGGAATGCTTGTTGTATGTTTGCTTTTTTCCTTTTCTTTTTCTTTGAATCACTAGCATTCCCAAATTTATTCAATTTTACCTTGAAGAAAATTTACCTTTGCTGTTTAAATGACAAATGAGAGCAAAAGAAAAAAAAAAAGCAGCACATAAAGACTCCATCTGGAAACACTTTTTGGAAGTGAAATCCATGCAATGCAAGAAGGGTTTCTTTTCTGGCATGGTACCACACTGAAGTTACTACTTCAACTTGTTTCTATAATTAGGGCCATGAAACCAAAGTCAAGAAGCTTCAAAGAGCACAAAAACATGAATAACTTTTCAATGCCTGTAGTGAAGCTACCACTTCATGACTCCTTCTGCCATCATTGTTTCTGAAGTTTTCCCTTTACACTTCATCATCCAACTGGTTTCCACAAGGACATCCCTTAAATAAAGGTGCAAGTGTCTATCCCTTCATGTATTAAGCAACAATCTACAGTGAGAAAAAAATTCCTGTATGACACTTCAATACATACACATGGCACCTCTGTATAACCCTATGGAAGATCTCACCTGATGCAGAAGATTTTTCATGTTTCCTCTTCATTCTCCCTGTGGAACAAAACCTTCACTTATGACACCCTAAGTTCTTTCAGTTTGGAAGGGACTGACTCAGCCCACCGGACGTAATGTCTCCAACCACTGCCACTCCCAACCCCTCTGTTATTTCCAAGTATTCGGGTTCCTTGCAGGCTGTAATGCTTATGAGTCTCTGAGGGCACCTTGGACATGGATTGAATTTATCCCCACCCTCTAAGGGAATATAAACCTGAGAAAGACAGAAAGACACTTTCTGTCTTCAAGCAGAAGCAGTCACAGCAAGCCCTGGGAAAATGAGATCTTGGCTGCAGCATTCCCAGGAGAGCTCCATCGTACAAACCCTCGTTCTTTTAGAGATTCTTCTTTGAATGCATCTGAGGCAAAAATTTAAAAGCAGTGCCTACTTAAAGCAGCTAACCCTACAGCAATGACACACCTGCCTTACAGAGCTCCTCCCTCCACGCAAAGCAGACCACAGCTATCAGCCCCATCTGCAGATAAGCAAGCTGTACGGAGCGGTCAGTACCAGAGCCCAGTAGATCAGTGCTGTTTCAGACCACAGAGGAGAGGTGAGTAACCAAACCAGGGGTCCTCGTTAAGTATCCATTTTGAGTATTTGAGCCAATCACTCTTACTAGGTAGCACAGCAAACGAGAGCTTCTTAGGTCGGAAGGTCCCAAGTTATTTAGATATAATAGATCAAATCTGTGCCTTCAATCCAATCTGGAGACAAGTCAGCACCAAGAATAACTGGTGGCGTTCAGACAACATGAACTTCCCCCATTTATAACTACTTAAAACTCTTTGATTGATTTCCAGTTTAAAAAGGTGACTGCAGTGATGGGGCCTTGTACCGACCACAGCTTGGATCATGGTAGAAAGAGCTACATCTGAAGAAAATGGCCCGATGCCCCACGGAAGGGATGGATGGGAAGCCATGCTCCTGGCCGCTGCTGAGGCCATGTCATTTAGTGAGGCAAACCAGAGAGGGAGCCCTGCTCTGAGGTACATTTCTAAAACTGAGTAAGAGGACTTTCCCTAAAGCTTAGTGAAACTTATTGTGGCGACAGATTTGTGGGGCTGCATTGCAAGGAATGTGAATCCCATTCATTATTATACCTGGGTAAATGAGCAGCTGGGTTGATGCTCCTGCAGGCACAATAAGCAGTGTATTTGGAAATACACAGCCCTTGCGTTTAAAAATATACATCCACTCTTCATAAAGACATGGAGCAAAGGCATTACAAGTGCACAGGGCATGTAACCTGTCTGAACCTGCAGCAGAAACAAAGAAGATCCAAGATCAAGAGTTGGGAAACACCAAAGATCCAGCGTCTCAGCGTTGTCCCAACAGCTCTGAGCACTGTAACCGGGGGGACTCCAAAACATCGCTAGCAAACACTGTGCAGGCTCACTGAGAGTCACAGCATTACCCTGACATAAGGGTTGCCGTGGCCCTGGGGAATACGAAAACGAGTACTGCAGTATCTGTACATCTCAGCACAGCGTTAATTGTTCTCTTCTGCTAGTCAGAGATACGACAGCTCTGCAGCAAGTGCAGAGGACACTGCCACAACGTCCTTCCAAAACACAGAGACCGGAGCAACTTCCCACTGTCTGTAGTTGAAACAAGATCTTGACCTTGCTCCGTACGTTAGCACAGGGCTGGGTGCAGTCACACCTACACCTGTGAGCTAAGATGGACATAGCTGACCCAACTTCAGGGCTGTCACCCACAGTCCTGCTAGCAGAGAAGCCACAGCTTGCTGTGCATGCTGCCATGGCCACCCTCCTCACAGTGCCCAGGTCCTGGTGTGATTGCACAGGCTGCACTCCCTGTGCAAAATAAATGGTGGCAGTAACCCCAGCGATCCACAGGACTCAGCGTGCTAGCAGTCAAATCAGAAAGAACCTACAGGGCTTGCAGCCTTTGAAACTATAGAAGATGAGCTTTTTATTTCCACGTCACCTGGGAGTACACATCGTGCACTACATCATGCTACGCAAAAATCCAAATGTGAACACAACACACTATGCATACACCTTCCCGCAGGCTTTTACCTGCAATGATTTTGTTTATTTCTGTATCTCTTCAAAACAACATATGCTTTAAGTATTTTGAAGAAATTAGTTATTCAGACATGGACATTAAATCAGAGCAAGATCTTCTCTGCAACCCTTGTTCAGAGGAGGAAAAAAAAACCCAACCAGCCAACCAACAACTAAAATTAAGGACTTTCACTGAGAGGGAATTGCAAGAATCTGACCTAGCTGAATTTGAAAGATTATTTTTTAATTTTATTTTAGAGAGATCTCCACTGCATCTGTGGAAACTCCTCCCTCAAACCTGACAGAAGCGGATGACCTGTAGGTAAATCTTCTAAACTTCCTTCAATTAATCCATGGAAAACACTACCTGAGCCAGCCAAGAAAGAAAGAAAGTTGTGCTGGTTAAAAACAGCTACAAGGAAGCAATACATTACAAACTGAAAATAAGAGAAGTTGTTGGTGTGGATTATAAAGCAAAGTAAGGAAAACAGGAAATTAGTAAAAGATGAAAAAATAGCAACCAGAGGAGTTGATATGAGCAGGAGAAGGGTTTGGTGGCAGGTGGTAATTATAGCAAAAAAGGTCCAGACAGTTGATTTGAAAATATAAGGAAGAGGCAGAATCCCACCAGCAGTCCATCACTGAGTGGGAACACTGGTGGTGTTAACAGCACAAAAGAGCACTGAATCATTAAACAACAGGAAGATAACTCCAGCAGTAACTCAGGAGGAGAAGCCAAACGAGTTTAAAAAGACCTGGTTAAGGAAAAACTTGCCCCACTGGTGCTTCCCTTCATTACCCCTCTGAATGCTGGATTTGCAGCATATCTGTGAGTGGATATTTCACTGTCAAAATAATGGAAGAGTTGAAAAAGGATTTGATTAAGAAAGAATAAAAAGATGATTAGCATTAACTATTTCCAACATTATGGAAAACAGAGCTTGTCAGACTAACCCGATATCTCTTTTTATGAGATTAAAAGTTTGGCTGATACACATAATAAAGTCATTGTAATATACTTAGACTCTGTAATATATTATGGTTTCTGCAAAGTATTTGACTTGGTACTGAATGACATTTTGATTAAGAAGATATAACAATAAAAATAGACTCAGAAGACGTTAAATGGATCAAACATGAGATAAATGATGTGTCTCAAATGTAACAGTAAATGTGAAACACTCGTCACGCAGATATGCGTCAAATGGGATCCTGCAGGGACCTGTTCTTAGCCCTGTGCTATATGGCATTTTTAGAGTGACCTGGAAGAAAGCATAAAATCAATATACATGGAATCTGGAGATGATACAAACCCCCAATATGAACAGCAATGAATAACAAAGAATACGGCTCAGTGATCAAAAGTCAAAAGACTGCTTGACAAGAAACCCAAATATGTTCCAATAAGAACCAAATCATGAGGTCATAAATGTAGAAACACAAGGGGCAGGCCTTATTTACAGGACTCTGATCCAGGAAACAATAATTTGGGGGAGAAACCCTAACTTTGTCATCACAGACGATCAGCACAAAATGTAACAAAAAGACTGCAAATGGTATACTTGGTGGTATAAACATAATATCTGCTAGGGTTAAAGAAGTTCTAATATCTTTGTCCATCATGTGATACCCTCAGTTTAGAAATTGCATTGAAAACTGGAGAGAGTTCACAAGCACCACAAGAATCAGGAAGATTTTGGCAAACACATTCAAGAAAGAGATTCCAGATTCTTTTAGTTCGATTTAGTTCTATTGTCTGGTTGAGAGCAATTGCAGAAGCTCAAATTAATATAAGGAATAACTTTAAAGGACACTTCTTATGTCCTAATAAAGGCTTACCTGGGCACTTTTATTCAGAATGCAATGGTTTCAACTCAGTAGTTTAATTAAATAGTGAATCAATTTTTTTTAAGAAGTCCATTAAATTAAGTTTCCTTATTGACCCCACAGAAACTCCAGATGTATACTGACGTTGTCACAGATTATAGATGTTTATATAAAGATCAGTACTGTCAGGCGATACATCCTTTCACTACCTGAAAGTCGACACATTCAAAGTAAAGCTAAAACTTAAAAGAAACAAAACCAAAACTGAATCCACAAAAAAACCACCCCTAAAACCAAACCAAAAAGGATCCACAATGAGGACAGCTGGCGATGGTCACAACCTCCAAAGAATAGCAGGAGAGATTCCATCACTACAAAGGCATTCATCAGCACCTGACTCCTTCCAAAAGGATGTCACGTGAGATCAAACGTGATTTCATTTAAGCCCTATATAATGGAGAGCAGATCAGATTTCAGTGGCATCTTCTGGCCTGATTATTTGGGTATTTACTCAAAAATTCAATCCCTTATTTTGCCAGAGAAAAAACTTGAATGTGACTACACCTTCTGGTCTGGTATCGTGGCACTGGAAACTACCAGGCACTGGGGGCCCAAAACAGGATGACCAATTTAATTTCATTCTGAATCTTACAACAATCCTCCAGGAATAAAACGTGTAATCCAATAAGCCACCCAAATCTCCATGGTCTAATCACATTATTTTAAGCCCTTTTTAATCAACTTAAATTATTTCTTCATTAATCACATTTAATGCTGATTCAGATCAGCCCAAATCCTTAAATTTTGCCATGAAGTTACAAAAATCAATAGAGTAAGGTAATCAAACTGTTTTAATGGGAATTTTTAAAAAATTCTGATTGTCATTCATAAACGAATTCTTAAATAAGCGGAGATAGAATACATAAAGCCAAACAGGAACTACGTGGGCAAGCTAGCAGCATTGTTTTAGTTGGTCTATAATGCACTTGTGGGTGAAATTTTGCCTCAAGTGTGCTGTCTAAAGGTCCCAGCTTTCTGTGAGAGAGAAAAGCAACTTTCAGCATACTCAACAAATGCATCAGCTCCTCCAAGGAAATTGTTTATCAATTTAGGAAAGTGTCCTTGAGGTGTAGGAGTCTGTACAGCTGGTGTGCAGATTCTCCGCGGGGGTACAGGCACCACCTCCATGGGAACCCACGAGACAGATCCCTGCAGCAGCCCCAGCGCTCCCCAGCTCGCCCGGCATGGGTGGGCGTGTGGTCCACCTCACCGCACACGTGGCATGCCCATGGACTTGGGTTGTCCTATTTGTGCTTTACTATACCTTGTCAACAAGCTTCACCACAAAGCCAGGATTCAGCAAAAATTCGTGATTGCTCCTCTACAAAGCGTATATGCGGGTATCAAGGCGTGTCTGTATGTATACACATGCTCAAAAAATTCAAGTATTTTACTCCCATCTACAGTTTTTTAGCTTTGCAACTATGTGCACAATGCATACAATATATTCACCTTCAACGTCCTTAGGCTGAAAAGCTAGGTTGTACGTATAAATCACACCTGCTGATATAAGAGCAGATTGTGCCAAGCCATGAAAGATGCCGCTACACTGACAGAAGAGCTGACAGGGCTAAAAGCGACATACAAGTGAAACAATGATTTCAATGGTCTACTTAGCAGCAGGATAACAAATTAAATGTCTCTCTTAAAAGCAAAACACAGATTTCCCCAATAATACAAAGGAAATAAGTACTCAAGAGACAGCTGTGGTAGCATCATTAAATCATATTATGTGAATCTAATAAGTAGGCGTATTCCAAATTTTTACCAATGCAGACGCTGAATGTTTGCATTACTCATCAAAATCAGGAGTAAATCATGCAGGTTACGAGCACTTTGATAAGCCTTCACAGCAAACTGCAGCATCATAAACATCCAATTTATTTAAAGAATAACTGATTTGGTATGGTGATGTGTTACAATTTTTATCACATTTCTTCAAAGCTATCCACCTTCATGGGCAGAACTCTCCTACTTCCAGGAGCTCAAGTCTTAGGGAAAGAAAAATTGGTCCTTTTTGTTTTAATAAATACAGGACTGCAATTGTAATATAATTTTATTCTGGTCATATATTTTGCTAAATAATTATAATTATTTTTTCTCACAAGTAAATTAGCTGCATGCCTGAATATTATGGTCCCTTGGGTTTCACACAGCACACGCATTGTTAGGGTTTAAGTATATCACCAACCTGGCATAATTGCTTCCATCCAGCTAATATTTAAACATTATGAATTAGCGGCAGTAGGAGTATTAAAAAAAAAATCTAACCACAGTATAATTATAGTATAACTGCAACATAACTTAGTACTTTATGATAAGAAAATAACACCTCAAATCTCCAACAGTCCTATACACTTGCAATGTTTAGAAAATGTTGTGCAAGAAGAAAAATGTTGGGTTTGCTACCGGAAAAGCAGGAATCCCCCGGCTTCTAGTTCTGCTCACAACCCCAGGAAGACCCCTTAGGAAGCACTACCTGCTCCAGATTTGGACTCATGATTTCCGTAAGACTCAAAAAATGTTTCTGAAGCACAAAGCTCAGTATCTTCAGAGAGAAGTGTGTCTCTGCCAGGGTCTCCGTCCTTCCCAGCACGGCACCACGATGCACTGCGAGGGGATGCACCACCACCCCTCTGTCCTGCACTACCAGCTGAGCTGCTGCCACCAGCCAGGACCAGTCTGTTGTTTCTGGTTTCAGCTATAAACACTTCAAGGCTTTCAGCCAAACAGCACCATTACAGAAGAACTGCACTACTGTGCTTAATGCACCCAGCTCAATATTGCAGATGTTACGTGGATTTTATTAAAGAGGAGGTCACCTGTTGTGCTGAGACACATGAAGGTAAGCCACATTTTATCCCTGAGCACTGTGGCATGTCTCCAGCTGCTGGGAGGACTCACATCCACACCAGATGACTGATCCTTCCCTGCAGCACCTGGGGGGAGTTGGGTGCATTAGATGGGGAACCACAAAAGCAGAGGTGTTAGACAGGAGTTTCTTAACATGTGAAGAGAAATACCAGGATATTAATTAAGCCCCACTTCAGGTGTTTGCTCCATTATTACAGATACAAGAAGAAGTCTTCTTCACTTAAATCAGAGCTTAACTTCATACAAATTTGATGCCTAAACATTGCTTTCAAAGACAAGCAAAGGGTCATCTCCTCTGTCAAAAGACTGAAGTGACAGCAAAACCCTTCTGGGTGGTTGGCACCCAGGCTGCAAGGGAGTTGGGTTTATTACTGCTCGAGAGCTCGTAAGCCCCTGAAAGCAAGGCCTGATTCACCATCTTTGACATACTCTGTAAGGACAGCTCTTTAACTCCTTGCTGGTGATACTGTGCCCCGTGTCTGGAAGTGTGAAACTGGCACTGTGGTGCACACAGGGTAAGGACGGGTCCCTACCACAGCAGCTGCCATGCTCCCCCGGGGACACGAGAGTGCCAAGTCTATGCTCCTCACAGCCCCCATCGCTGAGGCTCACATTCTCTGAGTGGGTGCCATCACCACTGGACTTCGGTCACACTGAGCACAAACACCCCCAATTCACACTCCCCTCCCTCACAGCTGTGTGGCACACACGTCTCCAGCCGTGGTGTGCACTGTAGGAGTCCAGGGACAGCCACAGGAGCACCCTTTGCCTGGGGGTGATATGCACGGCAGGAAAGGGGGCAGTTAGCAGTAGGGACAGGAGCAGCTGGGCCAGTGGTTTTGGGAAGCTTTTTGTTTCGGGAGGTCCAAGTTTTGTACCTGCCTTCTTGAGGACAGAAAGCCATTGCTCGCCACTGCTAAACCACAAGCTTCCCTTATCATCTTGCATAGCTGCCATTAACACCAGCAGGCACACTTCCCAATGCAATTCGAGAAGGACCTAAAAGACATCTGTTAAATACTGGCAATGTTTAAATTTGCAAGTGTGCACAAACGATGGCAGGAGTGTGGCATAAATGAACTACGGCTCAAAAAGCTGGGGCAAGATGAGCAACTTACAATTATGCTGCAGAGAATTAAGCCAAAGCCATGTCTGCCAAGCAAACACGACGCTTTCTATGTTACTACACAGTCACAACAAGGAGGGAGGCTATTTACAAGAAGCATAAAAAACCTGAAGGAAAGGTATTCACAGGAAATTGCCGCTAACCACTAGGAACCGCTTTTCCATGGACAAAAATCAGGTCAGAACTCACAGTCCATTCAATGGGCCCTTTAAAATAGATTATGATTTGCAACAAATGTGTGATTTAGCAGTTGCTCATTTTAAGCTTTAATGTTACAAACACTTACACGCACATTTAGTCCCTGTGGTCACACTGTTCATTTGTTAATATCCTATTCAGCATAAAACAGGTGTGCCTGTGTATTTGTTCACCCAACATCTCCTCAAGTCCTTTTTAGACATCAGTGCTCTGGCTTTGCAAGACTTTTAGAGCTAATCCCTCCCACCAGGGAAACACAGATTCTGAGTTTGACAGTGTGGTTTTTACATAAGCAGATATGGTGAAAAGATAACTTTTAAGGAAAAGTCTTTTTTTTTTTTTCCCTCTAAAAGAATTAGCTCCCTCTCTTGTTTCTTGTTATTTTTCATCAGTTCCTTTAGGTGGGTGAATGAACATTGAACACTCCCCAACAAGTTGCTCCAAGGTAAATAAAGGATAAAAGAATACACCTCCATTTAGCTGCAGGACTTGCTAACTTCTGGAAAAAGAGACCAGAGGTGGGCAAGAAAGTGCCCTGGCAGGGAGCCGGCAGCAGTGAGTGCTCCAGGGAGCAGGGGACATGCACTCATTCTCAGGCTGGACTGCTCCAAATCCAGACGACCTGGGAGAAGCCAAGTTTTGAGCTCCATTTTTACAGCTGACACTTTTTTTTTCTAGCTGATGGCTGCAGGAAAAATCACATTGCTGTAAATATGCCATTTTGCTATTTTTTAATGTTTCTGTCTTAATGGCAGACTAAAAAGGACAATAATTAAAAAATTATATAGTTTTCAGAAAATTATAGAATTCATTTGCTTTGCCTGTCAGCTTTCAATTTCAAAGCTCTTCATGAAATTTCCAGTCTTAACCCTAAAGCAAAGCTTTATGCAATGAAGGGGAGATATAATTTATATCTGTTTAATTATAATAATGAAGACTTTGGTAATGCATTTAAAAGAACTACAGTATAATCAGGGCTGTATCCAGAGAACTGCTTTGTTGTACCCAGGAGAATTTGTCTGTCTTAATTAAGTCTCCTCTCTCAGACACAGAACACAGAGACTCCTTCATCTGAACTACCTTATGTAATTGCACAACAACTCTACATTGTTTTTCAGTGCAGTTTCTACCACTATCATCATGCTTCTTAAAGCAAAAATTAAGAAAACATAGAAACCAGTCTGGACAATGTCTTTGTACACACTGAATGACACGCACATGCTTCAGTCTTGTAGTTCAGCAAGGGGGGGCAGAAGTACAATATGAATGCCCTAATGCTATTATTAATTTGAATCAGAATAAATTCTCTTAGTTCACACAAAGCAATTTCTCTTTACGTATCTGGATGTAAGGGAAGCAGAAGCTAGCCCACAGGAGCAATGTATGAGGTTCATGGAAATCCCACTCTTAATTATACCATATTTTCTGGCTACATTCTTCTAAGGTATATTTGGAGTCAGGAAAACAGTACAAACCACTGTAGTAGCACCAGATAATTTAAAGGTAAATTTAAAAAAATAAAATCTATTAGAACTACGATAGACAGTAAACTCCATAGCTCATTAATTTCAGTGGGGTTTGCCTCTGCTGTTTTCTGATTTTGAATCAATATTGAAGATTATAGAAAATATTTTCCTCCTGCCTATACATGAACAAAATGAATTAAAGTTTTTTTCCAGACAATGTTTTCAGCTGGGATCATTATTAACTGAGAGAAGAAAAATAATCAACTCTCCGTATGTAGTAAAGCGGCAAACATTTTTTAACTATGGACTTTGGAAAATAACACATTTCTAACTCATTTTCCAAAACCAATTAAATTATCTGTCAATGAGTTCTTCAGCTGCTAGGTAAATTGAGGCATGTCAGATACTCTGCAATTGCTGAATGTTCTCTATTGATCAAAGTACACTGTTGTAGCTCAACGAATAGAAATGGCATTATTGCCCTCATGAAAAATGAATGCTTCATCCTGCAACCGTTTGCCAGTATCTGAAAATGCAAACACCAGTCTAAGTGCTCCAAGTGAAGTGCAGTCATTCGGCAAGCGCTGTGCACCACCACACCAAACACAGAGATATTTCGGTTGTGCTGTTTCTGTGTTAAAAGGTCGGCACAACCCCACCTCAATCATCGGTTCCTTCCTAAACCCTGACAGAAAACATAATTTTCTCCTATCAATAAGAACATGCCCCAGAATAAACTCAAATACATTAGAAAAGTATATGAGACTACGAAAACCACACCATCCAGAAATTAGCCAAAATATTAAATTACAAAGGATAAGTTTGGAAGGAGTCTAAACACATCCTTTGATTTTAGGGTCAACATGGCTATCGATGGAAGTGGTAGATGGGAAGTAACTAAACCCGTATAGAACTTTAGGGTAGAACATTTTTAAGAGTATTAGCTGAGCTGGGCCGTTACTTTCCAGGGTTTATAGCTTACTTTTGGTGGCACGCTCATTCTGGATACCTTAACGCTAAACTTGAAGAGTTTTCTGTTTCTCTGCTGCCTGAAAACACAGGGCTTGAAATCAAATTCTGAAATCTAAGTTGGAGAACATACAAGTCTGGATATGAAGCAGGTTTTCCTTGCACCCCATTTCTGAAAAGCTCCGTACAGATGTCACATGTCATTGTACATGGAGTTAGAGGTACTTACATATCTACCACTGAAGCAACAGATCCGACTCCAGAGTAGCATTCACCTAAGCAGAAGTTCAGTTACTCTGCTTTGCATGAAGCGTAGAGCTGATGATACATCCCCAGCTCCTGCTGAGTCAATGAAATGTTTAAACACAGATCTACTGTATTCAGTGAAACTTAAAAGATATTTTAGCGTTTTGCTGATCTCAGACTCACCCACAGTTGTGCAGGAAGTAGAGGGCAGAGTACCATGAACGCTGCTGACACGTTATACGGAGCCACAAAACCACCCCTCTGTTTTCAGAGATTGCTCTAAATGTATGAAACCTACATGTTTCCTGAATCATGTCTTCATGGTGGGATTGTATCAGCATGCAGTAAAAATAAGTCAAACAGTTGTCTTAGTAAAATGAGGCATTTCTTTGAAAGTGCAGAAAAGACACTGCACACCATTCCTGAATGCTTTTTCAACTAGACTGCTTCAGATACCTACAAAAAAACAGGCTACGTATCTGAAGATAATCCTTTTGATTTCTGACGATAAACATGATCTGAGGGCCAGTAGGAGAAATGGACTTGAAACTTAACCTAAACCATATTCTTTGACCATAAGTTCCACAATAATGAAGCAAGATGTAAAAACGGTTCAGTTTGGATAATACCAAATGTTGGTTTTGTACTTAAATGTTTCAGTGTAATTGTTTTGGGGTTTCTTTGAGTGCTCTTGTTCATGCAATACCAGAAGAGATATAGAGATGTGCACTGTTACCTCTGCCGTTTCCTTTTTATATGCTTCAATAGTGATGACACAAAAAATGTTTATTTCAGCAGAGTTTTGTGTAGAGCTGGTCCAATGCAAAAGCAAAATGAGGTTCACAAGCAGTCCAGATGTACAGCCTCACTCAGAAAATGTCACGCTGCCCATAGTTTAACCAGAATTTTCAGAGACAGAAAATGTCTCTTGGTCTACAAGATGCAGGTGTTTATGCAACAGGGAAGAATGGGACTAAAAGGCCTGGAAAATCTTTTTCTATTTAAGCCTGTGCAGAGACAGACAATGTTTGGCAAATAAATGTATTTTAAATACACATCCTGGACATGTTTATATTCCATTTGTGAATAACATAGGGAATTGAGAATAAAGCTGTGTTAAGTCCTGTGGCTTGAGACAGGACACGTGGGTACGAGCACACAGGCAGGAGCAGAGGTGTGCAGCTGTGCGAGCACACGCCACGCACCAACACACACCTAAGACAGAGCCATGAGGGGATTTCACCACCTGCTTTCCAAGTGCAGCCTGTAAAATTATAAAAACCTTGGTACATTCTGAGCCATTTCAAGAGCAAACATTTTCTCCCACACAAATATCTCCTTGAAGCCCTGAGAGCAATCATGTCTTGCCGGGATGATTAAGCAGCATCCAGAAGGGGAAAAAAAGGCAGAACAAGAGAGGAAGAACTCCAGCAGACACGAACTGGGAAAACCAGCACAAAACTTCTTTTAATTACCTTAGTAGAATAATGGCAGAATTATACAAAAGGAGCAACTGGAGCCCCTTCTAGCATACATTGCTACTGCTTGGATTAATCAGATAGAGCTGTTCTTGAAACCGATACATAAATTGACATTAGTTCAATCTGCATGTATAATTTCAATTCACTCTCATTTTTCACACCGAATGATGTCAGATTTTAATTAAAATCTTTTAACTGAAAATTAAAATGTCAGTGGTGATGCACAGATGCTGCTGAACAGATTTATCTTCTCCCTAATGTAAATAAAAAATACTAAAAAAAAAGGAATCACCTAAGAGCAAGAATTTCAAGTGATACTTTGCTCAGCCAGCATCAAGGACTGAGCACCACTGAATTGAGCTCCAGGGCTGTATTTTCTTTCTGAACATACCTCTTGCTGCCAGTTACATGCTTGCAGGATCAGGAACTACCCAGCTAAACTCTATTATTCAAATAGCAGGGGAATGTAAAAGCAAATAGCTCCTAAATGCAGTATATCAGCATGGTGCGTGCCTAATGCATGACTTAGAAAACTCCAAACAGCTTTTTCACTCATCAGATAAAAGATGGCCCCTTAGCAAAGCTGAAGCCTTGAACTCCACCGCTGGTACATCACCCCACGCAAACACACACAGGTGTGCGCTCATCTGCCTCGGCTTCCCCCAGCCAAGGCACTGCAGGCCCACGTTTGGGTGGGACTCAAATGCGATGGCTGAACACTACCTTCCATCTCTTCAAAAACACTCATCAGTGAGTTTCACCGGAAGAGGTGACAATGGAAAAGCCACGTGGTGTGACACCCATTTTCCAGAGCCGCTGCTCTAATGAAGCCTGACTCCACTTCTTCTGACTGCTGATTGCTTCAAATGAGCTAACGTGGTCTGACACACCAGCAGTCATTTACTAACAGCTTCCAAGGGGCTTTCCCCAAGGTCCCTTTTGGCCCTGCTACTACCATCAAACTCACACCTATTTTAATCAACACGCTGTTCAATCTACATCCAAGGTCCACAGGATCACTGGCATGAAGTGAGACCTGCAGCTCTTTTCTCCAAAAGCTGCTGTTTCTGATGTTTCCAGAGGTTCTTCTGTTTGGTTCAAAGGAGGCAGTTATAAACTTTGTTCATCCACCTCAAAGTAGCCACCAGCTTCAGCCTGAGTCTCTAAATTCACGCATGGTTTGGCTGGACCCAGCATAATACACAACCAGGCCCTACTGACGTTGCTGGCCATTTGCAGAAACACTTTCTCTGATTCCACAAATAAAGCCCATCCCATGGCTTAACTTCATTTTCTGGCTACAAATTAAATAAGAGAGATAATAAAATGTTGTATATTGCAATGTACTCTTACAGTGAATGGGGAGCCCTTAAGCAGAGTGGGAACATAAACAAAAATTAAGGCATGAGTCATAGAGAGCAAGTCAAAGAAAAAAAAAGGAAAAAAGAATACTGATACGCAAAGGAGGTGAAGAAATTATAAACACAAGAGAAAAGTCATAAATGGAAGCCTGCGTAGAAGTGGCTCTCAGGCATGGCAGCACAGTGCAGAAGTGGACAAGCTACAGAGCTTTTGACACCTTGCTCAGTCCAACCTTCCCTCCTCATTAAAAAAGCACCTGAAAAAGGAAACCTCCATTCTCCAAGGAGCACATTTACTTCTCAACAAATGCTACTGAGACTTGCAGTACTGACGTCAATATAAGGAGGGTAGTTTAAGCACTAGAGCTAGTTTTGATTGCTACTGATTTGAACCTAATGGTTTGAACCTAATTTTCTGATAATTTGTTTCTGTGTTCTCAGTGACTGTCTTTATCCCCCTTTCCTGATTCCTGAGGTATCTAACATCACCGTACCTGTCAGGTGCTGGGAACAGAAAATTATTTCTCTGCAGTATTAAAAAGGCTGTAAAAAAAAAAAAAGGATATTACTAATGTGCAGCTCCGGCACTGCTGTTCATACAGGATATGGCAGTTCCACAGAGCTGAATTACATCACATACTTGCACAAGGCAATTTGCACTGTACAGGAAATACTCTTCTCCATAACTGAATCTTGCTGTTAAAACAAATCAGCCAGAAAAAAAAAAAAAGAAAGAATATAGGTCAGAATGAAAGAAAAGCCAGCCTGATCTTTTCAGCTGTCTGCAGAGCACAGGCACATCCCCACTAACCCCTCCAGCCAGTGCGCTGCGGTACGCACCACGCAGCCGTGCACAGCAAAGACGGGGAATGCAGAAGGCGATCAGCAGTTCTCGTCCTTGAGACCAAAGGCCAAATGGAACCAACCCCTCCGGCGGCAGCAGAGGCCCATGGCCCCAGCGGATCCCCAAAGACAGAGACCCACCGGGCAGCCAGGCAGCACGGCGACACCCAACATGCCACCGCTTCGCCAGCGACAGCTCTGCCCTAACCTGTCAACTAACCCAAACATTTTGTGCAGGAGTGTTTCCCAGGGATGGTTCTCCTACTGCTCATCCTCTGCAGATGTAAAGTGTCGGCCAGCCGAGGGGAGCCCGGCAGCCAGCACAGAGACTGCGGGCACAGCCTGGCTGGCCCATGTTGAATGGCAAAAGACATCCAAGACACCCCGCACTCCGGCATGCACACAGTGATTCACAGCATCCATTTCGGTTGCCAAAACTATTTAATAAACCACTAGTAGACTTCAGGCTTGAAATTTCACAGGGATGTTTAGACTGAGAGCTCATACAGTGACAAACTTCTGGCTTTGAAAAAGACTGTTAAAACCTATCTTTGGTCGTTTACACATCCTCTCTTTTAGTGTGAGACCTGCCATCTGCCTACTGCAATTTGCCAGTTAGGCTGCCGTATCACCAGCCACTGTGCTGCTGTCGCCGTGCTACTATAAAGCAGACAAAAACCCCTCTTGGTGTTTTCACCCACATACTGCTTTTGGACTGTTGCCTGAGGAGTGAGTGGCATAGGGTTAGAGGCAGAGAGCAGGGGGATTTGGTCATTTCTATCCCAAGCACTGCCATACAGGTAGGGTCTTCCTCTCCAGGAGCAGCGAGGAGCACCAACGCCCCTGAAGTCCGAGCGGGGAATCTCAGTGAGCTGACACCCCTCCGCTGGCACTGCAGAGAGACTGCACAGCACCAGCCCCTCCATCACGACTGCAACCACCCCTGCATCTCCTCTGCCCTGCTTTCGGGACACTAACCAAGGCCCTCGAGAGCTGATAAAAATGCCAGCCCTCCCACAGACCCTTCATCTGACCTTAGACACAGTCAAATTCTCCCTCCTTGCATCACTTCATAACCTGTAAGATAAAAATCACTCACGTGATTTCCCCCCCGCCTCCCCCCACAGAAGCCAGGCTGGGGGGAGCAGCAGATGAAACAGCAGCGGCTGTGTCTTCAGACAGGGGCTGTGCCTTCAGACAGGGGCTGATGCACATGGCACACATTAAGTTCATGTCCTCTGCTCCTTCCTCACCTGCCTGAACCCAAATGCATACAGCAGACTGTTTAAAAACAGAGGTAATATGAATTAAATAGTAGTCCTAACACATTCCAGGAACATTCCTGAAAACCAAGCATTTGGATTAAATTTATTCAAAGGCCTCTGAACAAACACCCAGCTCTGCTGTAACACCGCCGCCCTCGCCTCGCCTTAGTAATTCAGTTCCCACTGTGGGGGGCTATTTATCTCATTCCCCTTGCAACATAAAAGCCATTTCTCCAGTCAAACTTCTACATTATAGATGGTTATTTTCTCCTTTATCATAAGCCCACTAATAGTCTATTTCATATGGAGGCAAAGCACACAGCTGAATGATGAAGGCAGCAGCAGAGAAGCAATCTTGCTTGTGCAAGGGACCTCTCCCAGGATTTTAAGCTGTTTGAGAAGGCCTGACTCCAGTGCCACACTGGCTGTACATCACTGTGATTACACTGACTAGGTTATTCTGATTTACTGGAGAGAGAGAGAGAGAGAGAGAGACGGAGAGGCAGGAAATTGGCCCAGCAATGATGTACTAATGTATACTCCTCTCCAGAAGCTCAGTGCCTCTAAATATGAAAATGTTAAAACCATGTTTTTGATAAGCATGACAAATCACGTAAAGTCATTACAATTTTATTAGAGGAAACATTTTCAAATGCATTGATTAAATTACGAATAATGACTTGGACCAAAAGATATAAACCTCTAATCTCATCAGCACTAATGACCTCCTGAAATAGAAGGGAGGAAGTCAGCATCTTCAGGGCCGAGACAAAGAGCACACAGCGCATGACACCAGCCCTTTATCAGCCTCACTGCAAAGGGTAAAACTGGGGGAGGAGACAAAGACCACGGACAGTCAACTCACAACCCACATGTTAAATTGCTTCAGCTATCTGTGATTTTAACCGCTGTTTAAAATGACTGAAGTCTTGGGCTCCAACAAACATTGAGACACAGTAATAAAAAAGCAGCCTATCTAAAAAGCAGTAAGCGTTACTCCGTACATACTCACAATGAAGCATATGGAAAAATAAACATGTTCAACCTGTAATTGTTTTCCCAATGCAAGTGGCTTCTGGTGTGCACCTTCCAATGTATAAGTTGCATGCAAACATCCCACAGAGCAAACTGCTAACCCCAAACAAAGAACACACAGCAAGAAGCTAGTCGTAAGGTGGCATTAACCTTCCCACTCTGCCGTACCACCACTCTTCTCTCACAAAAAAACCTGCTCCTCCCTGCTATAGACCCCAATCTCCCTCCAGAAGCCTAACGAGAGGAGGAAGACAAGGGAAGGTGTAGACCTTTCATTGCACGTAGAGCCCAAGATTGATCTAATTGCCCCTTACCTCCCTGATACTGACTGGCAAGGAAAAGACATCATCATGGAGTGGGCCTAACCTGTAACCTGTATTTTGAGATACCATTGTTAAGATCAGGGAGACCTGAGTTTGGTAAAGAGCAAGAAATGAGCAAAGATGACTGTGCACCTTCTTAAATGTTCTTCTGGGTCCTGGAGGTGGCCAGGGCTTGTTCTCATCCCTGCTATGGTTGAGACAATCTCAGGGACATAGGCAACCTAAACTCGTCTCCAAATGTCTGCGCACACTCAGCAGACCAGACGGAAAGCAGAGCACACCAGCAAACAAAAGAAGCTGCTGATGGAAGAAGAATTGTTTTAACAAAGGTTGTATCTTTAAATTTAACATTACTAGGAAAGAATAAAATAGCAAATAGTGCCGTCATTGTGGAAAACCAGCGGAATTATCTGAGTGCTTTCCCCCACCTTCCCTCTTTTATGCAGTTTGTAGATTTATGTACTGCTCTTTCTCACAAGGACTACATCACAGGATAATGCATGATTCTTTCATTTGTTCATTAAACTTCAGCAGTGTAGCTTCATCTGTCAGGTAAATGGGAAGCACATACTGACAATATACAGCTGTGCATTAACCCTATTTCTGCCTGTCTCACCATGACAGAGCTGAAATCCAAATAATTAGCCTCACCTCAAACAGGGTGCAATGTAGCTTAACCTCCCTTCAAGACCCAAAACTCAGGCAACACCCTGGGCCCCCATATCAGAGTACCCTGTATGGTGAAAAACTGAGTTTCAGAGGTTGGCCTCTGAACTCCTGGGACGCGTGAGAAGCCAGGAGCTTGCTGGCTACAGACACCTTCCTGCATGCCAGAAGCTAGAGTGACGCTCTTCTGTGCACCCCTGTAATTTCCCGGAACACAATACAGAAATATCTCATGTGTGTATCCAGGAACAGGAGAGAATGATACACCTTGCACATTTTATGCAAATTGGGTCTAAAAGTCCACACAACTAACTACTTGAAGTAGATCGCTATTCTAATTTTTTTTTTCTTCAACTGTAATTCCAGATTCGAGGTACGAGTTTGGTTGCTTTTTCTTCTCTTTCCTTTATTACAAGAATAAAACTTTCCATTATTAGTCTGGATCTATCATTAAATTTGTAGCGTGTGCAAACACTGATGGGCCTTTTTTTGTTCTATCAATTTCTGTTCTGTTGTAACAACTGGGAATGACACCTTATACTGCATTACACATATGAAATATTTAGAACAAACAAAAAGAGAACACTGGCTACCCACATACATTAAATATCTGATAGTAAAGTGAAAATAATACATGTGGTAGTGCAGCTGCACAACATTATGGTAATTGAATCTGTCCTCCACCTCTCAAGCCACGGAGTTTCAGCCTTTTTCAGTACTCTTGAGTTATCTTTTTTATTCTTGGTAAGTAAAGAGACTTCTTTTCTAAGCTCTTTCCATCTTAATTTTTTCCCTTGAACGCACCTCTGAGAGGCTTAATGAGAACAGAAAATTGATCAGTGAGTACACTTTATGCCTTATTTGAAGGCACATAATGTTTCTCACAAGTCCTTTTTGTAGATATAGATGTTTCCAGCAAGTCCTTCTCTTCTATAAAAACATTAAGAAGAAAGATGGAATAAAGAGACATTGCAGCCCAGGACCTAGGAACAGACCTGTGCCATTCAACTTCCACAAAAAGATTCACTCCAGGTCTACAGGTTTGGTGGGCAAACCACCATAACATAACACCGT
The DNA here is from genome assembly GCF_028858705.1 of Grus americana. Classification (NCBI taxonomy): domain Eukaryota; kingdom Metazoa; phylum Chordata; class Aves; order Gruiformes; family Gruidae; genus Grus; species Grus americana. The sequence continues at coordinate 31,524,959 of NC_072857.1, forward strand.
TGTAGCTGCCACTGCTAGAAACCATGACCGATCTGTTATCATTCCGGGGTTCATGGCTCAACTGCTGTTGTCTCACAGGCACTTTTAACCACAGTGACTGCTCACGTAGTAAATGGTGCGATGGCAATCAACAGATCACCACCGGAAAGGTCTGTGCTCACACCTGAGCTTGCACAGGTAGCTGCAGAACTCCTCTGCAACTTTCATGATACACATTATCTTGGTTGTTTACAACTGGCAATAAGGAAAACCCACCTACCAAAACAACTCCCAAATCAGCTGGTCATGAACCTCCAGTGCCCCAAGTAACTCACCTGTGCTGAAACGTGGCTCCCTTTGAGAAGCACAAGGCTCAATCCTGTTCTGTTTTGGGTTTATTAAATTAAAAACAAAACTACAAATAATGGTTTGTGTTCAAACCCAAATCTTTACCCATCTATGGACCACTATTTACACGTGGGGGTTTTTTTCTCCTAGAGCTGTCCAGTTCAAAATGAATTCATAGTCTTGTCTTCAGAAACAAAACATTAACCACAGAGTGACAAGACATCAGCATGGGAGAAATGAACAACCTTTGGCAGAACACACTGGGGTCCAAGTTAGCTAACATGCAACTACAGGAGTAGCAGGAAACAAAAACAGCTAGTTACCCTTAAAAAAAAACCTCACAGTGTGCTTAAAGCTTTCTTTTCTATTGCTTACTGCTATAATTAGCGGGTAGTAAATATTTGTGTGATGGCAGCATCCAGATGTTGCAACAGGGAGTTGGACAGCACTGGGGAGATACCGTATGAATAAAAAGAGGCAATAGTTGGTCTAAAGGGTTGACTGTTAATATTGCTTGCATCATTCCCATTTCTGAAAAACAATCTTACTCAGAAGGAAATTTTTAAGAGCACTTAGAATATACATTGTCTCATCAGTTAGGATATTAACGCAGAATAACTGCGTTAATAATAAATAAAATTTACTCAGAGCAGTAACAGTAAATTATATAGTTTGAGATAAAGCCTAATAATAGCAGTGGTTTTCTTATCCATATCACTACATGCACTGTTTGTTGAACAGGGCGGAGGGTTTAAGACATTCCCCATGTTAGCCAGGAGTCATTTTTAAATTAAACTGGAAAAGAGTTCGTTAAAAATGAAAGTATATTTAATTACAAAATGGACTGAAGACGTGCATTAAACCACCTAATCTTATCAGGCTCCATTCATCTGTAATTCTCACCGGCAACAAAAATGGAAAGCGGGTAGGAAGCTGTTTAAAGTGCCTTTAAGCTTCCCACTGACGTATTTTAAACAAAAGGTTCAAGGTTTCTGCGGGAGGAGTAGCGAACTCACCAGGACTTCACGAAGGGTGCGTGTCCTCCGTTTTCCCATGAACCCCCCTGTGCTCTGAGCGCCACGGCTGTGGGAGCGAGGTGGCCTGCCTCATCCAGGGCTGCAGCTGGCTGCGGCCGCGCAATGGGACCCCCTGGCTGCAGGCAGTGCTGTGTTTAGCATGACCGTTCACAGCAGCCTCCAAACACACTGCTTGCGCTAAATTTAACATTTGTACTAGACTGTTCAAGATCTCCTTTTAAACAGATTGCTACATGCAAATTTTTATATTAATTTGCAAGTTACAAAACCCAAAGGTTTAAACCATGAATTCAGCTATGATCATTAACCTGTAATTGATTTTCCATTATGCCATTTTAATCTTTTCATGCACCTACTATATCGTAGACTAAAACTTAGTCTCTTCAGCAAGCCGAGTGTGCCCACAGTCAGTCTCTTGAGCAGAGAGAAAGCCTTCACTCAGCCACACGTACCGTTTGTGGAGGTCAAATGGCACAGCTTAGGCACGTGCTATACCAAAGTGGTTATAGTCAAGGATAACATGAATATTTTAAGAAAGGACATCCAAGCCTCTTCACCCAAAGTAAACCCCATGCCTGGAAGAGATAAGGGAAGGAGCAGGAAGTCTATCCATCCAGTGAGGATAAGGAAGGGAATGGCCTTGGTAGCTGGTCGTGCTGCAGCAGGAACACCCCTGCCAGACTGATGGCAAGTCCCAGCCCAAGGGCTGCAGTTCCACAGCCACGAGGGAGCAATTGCAGGAGGACTGAGGGAGGTGAAAGGTAGACAAGGATGCACCATTCCCCTTCATATGGGATTAAACGCAGCCCATGCGCAAAGCAGTTTCACAGGTGCATTGCCAGGGTGCAGCGAGGGGAACACAGCATTTGGCCCGCAGGATTGTACCTTTGGAAAACGTGGGCATCGTTCCCACCCATCTGCCGTGGAGTGCACAGGGCCTTCAAAGACCAGGAGGAGCAGCAGGAGCCCGGCCCCACCACTGTGCAGCACTTGGGCAACAGCTGCTGCCGGGCTTCCCAGGGGCTGCATCCAGCTGCACGCACCAAGACACCCTGCTCTTGGTTCTGCCGGCAGGGAGATTTGCCAAGGGGAAGGCAGCTGGCAAAAGTCAGTAAATCCTTCAGCTGAAGCTAGCAGAGATCCTGCTGGGCCCCTGCCAGTTCAGATGGTGGGTCAGATAAAGAGCTCTGCGCTCCAGGTAGCTCATAAAAAGCAATTAAAGCAACACAGTCAATGAGACAGTTTCCCTCTATTTACCTACTCGGGCAGAACAATTTCCCCTCCAGATTAATTTCTGCCTTCCTCTACTCAGTGGAGGCCTTGATCGGGAGGCACCAGTGTGTCCAGGTGGGAGGCATGGGAAAGCCGCAGCCAGAACAGAGAGGGGCACAGCCAGGGAGGCTCTGCATCCCTCCTCCGCAGTCATCCTTCTGGCACTGGACCATTCCTACAGGATGAGTGTACTTCCTGCTGTGGCAGGGACACAGACCCATAGGCTGCCATGCAAATGTAAATGAGTGATTATAGAAATAATTTAAAAAGCATTTAGTTGTCACACAACTAAACAATCATTTCCATGGCGTTTAGAGAGTCCATCCAGAATGACTGTGGAGGTCCATCAGACTGTGAGATTTTCTCCGCTCCTCGCAAGCATGGCTTTGACTGACGAGGGAGCACGAGACAAGCATTAGCAACGTGCCTTGTTAAACTTTGTCAATAATGCAACAAGGAAACCAGAAGACACAGCTGAGATGTGGAAAAAACCAGACAGAGATTCTGCCAAGATAATGCTGCTTTCCTCGAAAGACAGCCATGACCTACCCAAGCTCCAGGGATGGTCATCTATCATGTCAGCATTCCCATCTCCCCCAAGAAGGGCAAAGCTAGCTCCCCAGGGCTCAATATCCCTTAAACCTCTCCATCAGTAGGGATAAAAGAAAAAAAAGAAGTGATAGAGCAACACTGTATACCAGCCATGCAATTACTGATTGTACATGCTTTTCCCTAAAATTTGCAGAGCACGACCCAACTGAAGTCTACATCAACAAAAGCACTCGGCAAAGGGAATCCGCTGACCAAGCCTCATGTATCAATCTGCACAAACAGTTTTAAAATACAGAGTTCTGCAAAGGAGCATACACACCTACTCTTACATCCACGTGCCTAACATCTGTGTTGCACTTCATACCAGGCAACTAATTACAGCAGGACAGAAACACCAACACCCCAGTTAACCGGCTACTTAATGAATCAAGGTTTTGTGGGTGTTAGTTGACATTTCCAGGGAAATACAGTGTAATCATGAAAAATGGTATGTTACAGGATTCTCTTCAAAAGCATTGTTTGTTTTTCCAAGCTGAATAACTGATAGGTTAATACCTCTAATGCACTGAAAATATTTGCTGAATAGTCCCCAAGAACCCCTGCTCCCTTTAGCACAATCTGAGGTTTCTGTTACTGCACCAAGAGTCTCAAAAGAACAGTAAGATAAAGAATCTACATTCTCCTATCTACAGCATCTCTATTGTAACTGCTGCTTACTATACTCCCACACAGTGCCTCAACATATTTACACCTGGTTTTGCATTTACTGTAAGTTCTTTAACAGATCATATTTCTGAACTTTATTCCCTGTAGAGAAACTTTCATCTCCCAATCTGATTCGAGCTTCTGTCATGTGAAAGTTAAGTACAGCATCTGAGCCCTGAGGTCAGATTATTAAAATTTATTTCAAGATCGTGCATAACAGAAAGCATCAGCTCACAGCAGAAGCCTATGTGAACAATTAAAAACACAACAGAGGTGCCTTTCTCAGCTGTCAAGTGGCCATTCATGTTTTATTTAGTCTGTTAAGCATATTGCTGCTGGTTTGAAATGATGATCAACGGTTTGCGGACAAACATACTTTTGTAGAAAGTAACTCCTGTGGAACTGCAGAGGCGTGACACAATAGGTTTGGCCTCACCCCACGATAACGACAGGCTGTTTTGCCCTAACCCCTGCCTAACACCATCTTCTGCCATGCACTTCACCTTCAGCTCCACCTTCTGGGAAGAGCTACAGTGTTATTAATATACTTAATATACTTCAGATTCACTGAAACCAGCTGTAGCAACTCTTGAATCGTGCATCTTTCAGCACTCCACTCCTGTGAAAGCCAAAATCAGAGACTTCCCCCGAGCTGTCTCTGGCCCATGCTTATCTGGAGCTGCTGCACTGCTCCCACAGCCGCAAAACATCCCCTGTACAGGAAGGTCACTTTAATTAGCAGATGACACTGAGATGGTTTTGGAAATGGAGAAGTCTTACTCTCTCGTTTTCTGTTTCACAGCCTGTCCCCAAGTCTCTAATTATATAGATTCACACCTCCACATAGAATTCAATGGGAGTGGAAAGAGATTGTTCATCTGCAGGCAGCACATCATTTTTCTCTAAAATGTGGAAAGTTAAGTAAAATGTCACTAGGAAAGGAATTCCAGGTGAGTTTAGATTATTTAACTGTCCACGCAAAGTCTTTGCATACACCTTGAAATGAAAGGTTCCTTTCCATTAAAAAAGTACATATAATTTTAAGAGTTTGCAATTAAAAATGAATTGAGAGAATGCTCTAAGCTGTTGCAAATCTTCATAGCTTTGCTCATTTCAGCAGAGCAGCATACAACAAAAATACTTTTAAGTGAAAAAAAGTCAGTTAAAAATATTTATTCAAGTCCTTTATTTCAAAGTTTGGGGAAGAATTACTCACACCTAACTCACAGGAGCTTTGCTAAAAAGCCAAAACAAAACCAAAAACCACCCCAAGATGGAAGGGCAGCAGCAGCCTCAGAAAGCCCATGACAAACAAAATTCAGCAGAATTATTTGTTTTGCTTCTAGCAAATTAAAATCCACCACTCATGTTCTTCTAACAAGTAATTCCTGTCAGGTGACTCACTAGTATTTTTACAACTTTGTACAAATTTATTTTTTCATCTGGAAATGTTTAAGGGAAGGGGCACTCAATAAATATCTCAGTGAACTACACATCCATTTCTTGATAATTTGCTGAAGAGATAATCCCTGCCAGTTACAGAAACCTAACCTCCACTCTCTGAACACTCTTTGAATTGGCTGGTTTTTGCACCTCTGACCAGCGTGGAGTGAACAGGAGACCGAGGAAGGAGACATCAAGCAAAACAGGAAGTTTTCTTTACCACAAACTGCTTTCTGACACAGGCTGTTCGAAAAGAAAAAGCTACAAAGTGGGAGGACTTCACTGACAAATTACATTAGAAGGATTTCACTGAAAGGGGACGAAAACCAAGGAACCAACATCAAACAAGAGCCTGCTACCTCAACCTCTACCTGGCACAGGGGAAAGGGATGCCTGGGGGCACTCTGCGAACCGGGGCTCATGGCAGGAGCGCGTTTCTCCTACAGCCGGAGCAGTGCTCACCGATGGACAGGAGCCACCGGTACCCCACCGGTGACCCTGCAGCTTCCTGAGGGTCATTTCCACCCCCCCACCCCCTCCCCGCAAAGGGTCTGGTTTTGGTTAGCACAGCTATAAGCTGCTTCTTTCACACAGACACTCTGGGACATGTGTCCCTCTCCACCCACGGTCCTCTGAGCTCCAAACACAGCAGGCACCTTAAGGACTTATAGGGCGCATCTGCAAGCTCCACTGAGACGCAGTTGCCACAATCTATAAACACAGTTTTTACAATGCAAGGCAGGGCCAGCACCACAGAGCACTTGTCATGGACCTCAGTCCCGTTCCTCATTTGGCAAAGTGGCAATGTGTAGACTATCTGCCTCCACCCCACCACCTTTCCTTGGAAATGGCAGCTGCAGCCTTCTGAGAAGACGGGTGGTCCCATCACACAGCTGAGAGCTGTAGGTCCTGGTCACCTGCACACAGGCTAACAGGAGGATGCAAAACTGACATCTGCCCTCAACCACTTCAACATTGGGATATTCAGGTTTGAGGCATAAATTTTACAAGTAATGGTTTGCTGGTTTTCTAGTTGGGTTTTTTGTTGCAATAGCAGGTTCTGTAGGTCCAGCTTCCCCCAAAAACCCTTCTCAAAAAAACCCCATTACTACTGCAAGCTGAAAAACAACAGCTATTACTACGACTGTTCAGCTACTCAAGTGACTGCATGTTATAGATGGGTCATCCTGAACTCTGCAAGCCAGAAATACATTTGCAGTGCTTTTAGTTTATTCAAAAAAGGTCAACTGCAGTTCTGTGGACAGAGCCTACCTCCAGCAACAAGGGCCTAAAGTCACGAAGTGAGCTGGAATATGCATCTCCCAACTACAAATCCCTTAGTAATCTCAAAAACAGGAAATGAAACAAAAGCCCACAAATAAATTGTATTTCAGTCACTGGTCAAAACATTGGAGATTTCTTCCCAGAACCTATGACCTTTACTCAATATCTCACGGAAAATAAAGATTCAAGGGATTTCTGCTTAGGATCACATTTTCTTCTCCTATGCATATTTTCAGCCCTCATGTCAAAGAAACCTTCTTAGGAGCCAGAAACTGCAGTTGCCTCCAGAGCTCAGCTCACTCACGTTGTTCCTCCAGCTGCCTGGAAGGAAGCCCCTTCTCCCACCCGGGAAGCCCTGCATCCTGGCCTCGGGGGCTTCCACCCAGGCAGGCGGCTGCTGCTCCCTTTCCTTTCATGATGCTGCCACAGCAGGATGAAGGCAAAAGTCACTCTGATGTCTCAGTCGTCTACCACGTTCGTGCCCGGCTACTCCACACCCATATGGTGGACAACAAAGATACCAAATGAATCAGGCCTTTCTCCTTCCAAGTGACATAAGCTTTTAGCAATATTTTACCAAATTCCTGCCAATATCTACATTGCAAGATGTCATCGTACTACCTTTAAACTATCTACTCATAGGATCATTTTCCAGATGTTCAGTGATTAAAATGAACTTGCTCTGCTAGCCTCCTTCTCAAAGACACGAGAATATGAAGTATTAAAGTATTATTGAACCCAATACTTAAGATATTAAAAACTAATTTATTTTTGTGTGTGTGTGTGCAAACACTTCAGTTTAAATGTAATTTGGGCTTTTTCCTCCCTACTCGCATGGAACATTCTCCCTCTGTTTTTATTTTTACAGGAAACAATAACCTAGTGTTTTCCCTGTGCCAGAACAGTCTCCCTGCGTGCTATTAATGCTGCAGGTTCCTCCTGTTCACTGCAAGTGCCCTCCACAATGCGTCTGTAGAAGGGAGAGAAAAAAGCTTTTCTTTACTCTAACGGGGTTGGCATCCGTTCCTCGTGTTACCACTTGCTCAGAACTACACTTCACAGATTCATCTCTCTTGCTCTTTTATTCCTTCTCACCACTGCTGACTGAGACACATTCACCTACTTAAATTCTGCTTGAGCAGTAGTTGTGAGGCATTTTAATTTCCAAGGAAAGGAAGATTTAGAAAGACTGTTCTCACTTTTCCAAAGCACATGCACACACAGAGCTTCCCCTGGTTAGTACATCATTAGTGTTTCTTTCCAAGAATTTCATTGCTTGCAAATAGATTATTTTCGGGGAAACGTGCTTGGTGTAAAATCTTGCATGGAGGTGTTGATTAGCTAAATGCCACTCATTTTGCATGGTCTTTTTTTTTTTTAGCTCAGATCTGTAGGAACTTCCTGGGAGGTTAACAGATGTAAGAAAAGTTTGTGTAAAATGAGCCAAGTGTTTGCTAGAAAAGATAGGCAAATGGTCATAAGCACCAGCTGCCATGGAGGGCTCAGATGCAGCAAATGTGGACGTGGCAGTGCCCAGAATAAACACAAGGTAACTGCGTCTCTCGGCACGTGTAACGGGTGTCTTCAGGGTCACCAGTATCCAGCCAGCCACGTACCAGGCTTCCTGCCAAGGCTGGGATGGATGGGACCTCCTGGACAGCTGCAACTTGTATCTTGAGCTGATGAGGAGGAAAACGGTCTGTTATTGGGCAGCTCCTAAAACAGATTAACCCACACACAGGAAAAAAGGAGGACTAGAAAAAGCCTGTTCTCCCATGCTCATTTATGTGACCTTCTGACAGGAAATTAATCTCCTGACCCCATCCATTTAGAAATAGGAAGGAACAAAAAACGTTTCAGTTAGCAAGGAACACGACAGTGTCAACCACAAATACTAGCCTAACTCTGTTTCTGGAGAACTTACATGTAGGAAAACTGGGTAGTTTATTACAGAATATTACAGCTTTGGGGAGGAAACAAACAAACCCACACCCCCACCCCACCCCCCAAATTAGTATTAGTTGACGTCTGTTTTGTTTTTACACAAATGCAGAAAAAAGAGTTAAGATGAATGTTTTCACACTTGGAAAGCCAAAGCCATGCATCTTAGCCCATGTTATATGTCCGTATTAAAACCACAGTCTACAGCTGGAGCTGCAAGTACTCAGAGCCTTAAGAAATCAGGTCACTTGTTCTCAGATCCAAATTTTCACATTTTCATGTTCTAAAACCGCTTTTTAAGTGGTTTACCAAGATTGCACAGCACTTCAGAATTTGTTTTAAAAAACTGTTTCAGCTAAGATCAGATTTGACTTCAGACTCTGCTCACATACCTAAGACTACAGAACAATTCAAAAATTGTCCATCCCATGGCTAATCTGTCCAGGAGCATGAAACGATTACACTCTGGTGTAAAACATTCCTTCTAATTTATAAGCCTTATCTGAGGTAGCATGGTGATTGATCCTTGAATATAGAACTTCTTCCAAATTTAATTTTAGGTTAAGTATCTGATTTTCAACATATGTAAAAGCTTAAAAAAAAGTATTCTAGTTGTAACATGAAGCTGACATTTCTGAAATGCCAGCGGACTGGTTTCTAATTTTTGCCAGAGGAAAGACTGCCAATATTTCTTTGCTTCTTTCAGCATTCCTAAATTTTCCCTGTCATCATTTTGAAATAGTGGGAGTCATCGCTCACAGCACAGCAACTCCCAAGCCTCTCTGATACCAAAACTAATTGCTACATAGCAGAAGCCGTGAAAACTATTTTCCCTGTCAGGTGGAAAGCAGAGCATAGATATCTTAAAATAAGTCAAAATCTAGAGAGATTTAAAAGTGTTTTGAGGCTCTAGAAAAATACCTGAACCAAACCTTGGAGAACAGCCAAGAAACACCCTAGTTCAGATGAGTTGTGTCTAAGTGACTCTGAAAATTGAACTTAACCTAGAAATCCTCTGAAAATGAATAGCTGCTGTGCTTTGTATGCACAGCCAGCAGCACCAAGACCCCCCCTGAAATACACCTGGCCACAGAGACTGACAGTTTGGCGCATGAGCATACGCCAGGCTAATACCTCTTGCTCCATACTCACTTATTGTATGGTTTAAACTCACCATATAACAAACATCTCCGTTCCTCCATGCAGCTACCTACTCAAACCCTCAGCTATTAGGGCCTCACAGAGGCTTTATCTATAGGAGTTTTAATACCTTTGGCTAAAGGAGTGCTACATAAGGCAAAAAAAGGGAGGGGTGTGTGTTAATCTTGCTGATTTCCTTTGCACACCCCCTGCACACCACCAGAAAGGTATCATGCCCTAGCAACCTCTCCACCCCCAGGATGTTGCTCTCATGTTTCCCCTCTCCCTCCCTCAGTGGAAGCCTTTTAAACCACTTTTAATATCCCATTAAAGCCATGCATCTGCCTACAAACCAACACAGCACTACACCTATTCACGTGAAGGAGGCTTCTTTGGGCATCGCTCTCCCAACAGCAACCTGCAAAGCCAGTTCTTACTTGAATGGCATGAATATAATTGAAATTTGCAGTCCTAACCAGCCACGAAGGCTGAGCATCCAGCCTCTGCTTGGCTGCTGCTGGAAGGAAACAAAAGCCTGTGTCAACAGAGAGGAATGATTTAAAACGTGTTCACTTTTTATAGCGATGCACTCTATAGCACCACTTGGTAAACAAAAATGTGCCATTAAATAGCTACCAGTAAGCAATTCTGCACTTGACAGGTACCCAATTCTTTCTTCTGGCCTAAAGAAAAAAGACTTTTTTACTATGTCAACAAGGCAAATAAGCTGGAAACACAGCAATTACCTGACTCTATAGAGCTCAGTTCTGCTCCAGCCACCCTCTGCAACCACAGCAAAGGCAGAAAGGGTGACAGAAAGCTAAGATTGGACCTTAAGTATTTAAAGATGACTCATAAGTCACATGCTTGATTATGGCAGAAATTTCCATTAGTACTGAGGTGTGGCTCTGACCTCACTGAAACCAGTGGAAGATTCGCAGTAGATTTCAGGACATCCAGGAGGTGTCTCTTCAACGAGACCTGTGAGGCAGCAGTGGTGGCACAAAGTTTATTTCTGATGCGGTGTCTTGAAAGGGTGAAATCTATCTGCACCTCTTCTAAAAACCTCTGTTTTCTCTTATTAGGTATCTCTGAGTCTTTATTACCAGGGGCATAACGAGCCTCCTGTTCATTGACAATTGCCTCCCCCCTCTAAGAACACCACAAAAATGGAGAATAAATAATGACAGTATTTATTACCCTTGAAGGCCCATAATAGCATCAGGTGCCCGAGCAATCATGAACAAACGATCCCCTAGCCACGGTGAGCAAGTGACAACAGAAGGGACAGCCACACTTTCCTATGATGCGGTATTTGATGTTTTGAAAGTACAGTGCCAGACCTTTTCAAATTTATTCTGTTAAAACCAACATGAAATGAATATACATTACTAATTCTGCATATGTTGTACATTGAAATTGCTACAGGAAAAGGCTTAGCGATATGAAAGTACCAAGGTTCTCTCAGAGGTGTAACCTCTGTGTTTAGCAGCCATCAACTGCAATGTTCCTATTACTCTTCAGCAGAATTAAAGCCATGCAACCTCCCCTTCCCTCCGCTATCCTGAATACAGAAAAGGAAAGGGTGTAAAAAGGCAATAAAGTCAGTGTTGTTCTCTTTGCTGGTCCAACACCCTTCACTGGTCCACATCCCTTCACAGTCAGCAACCTTAATTTTCATCTGATACACATGAAAAATCAAAGACGTCGAACACAGAAAGGACCAAATCTCTTCCCCAATCAACCTGCAACGCACTGACGTCAGTGGCTCTGCACTGAAAGCAAGCCTTGCCCAGGCAGAGGAACGGCACTGCTTCAGCAATCAAGTTTCAAATCTCATTTTGGCCAAACTGCTGCTGACCTCGGTCTCAGCAGTGAAAAGCACAAAAGGACAAAGGCTGCTCACAGCCCATGTGGCCAGGCAAGCATCACCCAGGGACAGAACAGCCAGAGGGATGCAAAGAGTGGGGGCCTGCACCCCTCTGCTCTGCCTGGTGCACATTACGGTTAAGCACTGCTGCATAGACAACGCAGTTTGCAATCAAGTTCTCTGTGATACAGAAATCCCCTTCCTGATGGCAGAAGCAGTACAGGGATGGCTCCTGCTCCGGTGGATGACAACACTGAGACAGCAACACCAAGGAGGTAGGTGAGCAGAAGAGGTACTGCAGAGGTAGGACAGTATGAACTCACGCATACCTTCACAAACCAGGACAAGTTTGATGCTGTAACGAAAGGCAAGGGAAGCCCTTAGTGGAGCACAGAGGGTCGATGAGATCTATCTTTTCAGTTTACCCAGCTGGCAAGCAATAAGGACAATCTGTTCATCTCCTGCAGAAATTAAGTGAAATTGCAGTGTTCAAAAGCATTTGGGTTGGATTAAGAGTAACTGAATGAAGCTGGCTGATTAGGAGTGACTTGCATTAAGCACTGAGGTGTTTAAACAAAGATTAAGAAAGAGCACATGCATTTCAATTGGGAGAACCAAAATAATTAAACATCACTAGTCCCATTGCATGGTGCAGCACAGATGACAGCACTGGAACATCAGACCACAAATGGAGACTGTACTAGGACTAACCTGTACAAAATATACATCACAGAGTTACTTCCTGGCCAACACAACGTAGCCTAGGATTTTCTGGGGAAAAAAAAAAAAAAAACAAAAAACCAAAAAAACCAAAACCAAAAACCAAAACACCCCCAACAAACCCAAACCAGATTAACAGATACTTCATACAGGTCTAAGAAATTCATCCTCGGGGCACTTTCTTGAGCATTTCTCCGGGTACTTTGGGTGAAGTTAAGAACACAGGGCCTCAACAGGTTCCCTTGGGTCCTGAAAACCCATTCCCTGCTACAGCACATAAGCATATCAGGTATCTAACCCTGCACCTCCACCCTCTCACTTCCACCCCAGCAGCACCATGGAGTGGTGGGAGGGGGGCAGCAAGGGACGAAGAAGCAGCAGTGAGAGAAGGCAGAACTGGAAGAGTAAAAGGAGAATCACAACAACACTAGAGGACAAAACTGGCCTCTGAAGGGCTGCAGTGAAAGGACATCCAACCCTAATCGGGTTAAAATACACAAAAATCTCCCTGTTACCAAAAAATAAACCACAAGTAAAGGGACAATGCTGTGGAGGTTGCTCCTATAGCTGCTTCTGGGGCTGTCACCTGGGGAAGCCTGACACCTGCCTCTGGCTCAGAGGCATGGCAAATACCAAGGGGCTGGAAGACAGCAATTTATTCTGCAGAAAATCTCAAAATTTATGTGATTTCCATTAATTCACCCCACAAAAATTTCTCCTTCGGTTCCAACTCCAATATGGAAGATAGGGAAAGTTGAATATGGAAAGGAAGGAAAATTTTTTTTTTTTTTTTTAAAAAAGGGGGGGGAGGGCAGGACACAGGGAAAACCTTCATTAAATTTAACAATATGGAAAGGAGCTTAATTTGTGGAAACAACAATAGGAGGAGGTCTTCCCGATGACCCAAGGCACATCCCCAAAAGATCTCTCCCAGAGGCATGGTGAAGTAACAGCATTTTTTTCAGCATGGCAGCAGAGCAGTTGCCAAGTCTGTTATTGTAATCACTCTGTTAACCACAAATCCCCATGACATCTCTTAGCTACATAACTTTTTATTTTTTTAAGAAGCTTTAGAAATAAAGACCTTTTCCATTTGGTCTACATGGTATTTTAGTTCAACTGATGAGTCTGGTATTGTAATTTCTACACTCATTAATGCAGACTACATTCAAAACCAAAACCTGCTCTAGAAGCCATGGTTCCTGTATATCTAGGAGCTGCGTTTACCACAAGAATGCTGGAAATAAGAATAAATTTAAACGCTTCTCTGTTCATTAAAACACCTAATGAGAAAATTGCTGCCTAGAGCAGTAGATGGTAACTTGTTACTGCTGATGAAGACAGCAGAGCTCATTTGTAAATACAGTAAATGCTATTTCAGCTACTCTGGCCTTGAATCAAAGAGCCAGCGTGTTGTTCATTCACAAAGAAAAGTGATAGGATTTGTACGGTCTGCAAGTGCCTAAATGTTGTATTTATCCCACTGAAGTGAAAAGCTGTACAGAACATCCTCTTCTCATTGAGGTCAGGACAGCTTTTGACTCAAATGAAGCATATTAAACTCTGTTGCCTCTAAGCTGGTAGACCAGTCGAGAGGACCTATTGCGTCTAGAGCTTTAGGAGCAAAAATAAAGCAACCTGGACTGAAAAAACACAAGCGAAGTACTATGTTGTCTAAAAGCTGCATGCCTCTTCAGAAAGGAGACGTGTGCCACCATGGTTGGAAAGCACAGCTATTCATATTCAGTCAGGCTTACACCCTGGCACCATTTTTATGGTCTCGACTGAGCCAACAAAACCTCAAAGAGGCAACATGAAAGTCATGCAGATTTCAACCACGGTTATTTCTGGAACTGCCAAAACCAGAAGTGAATAGCTTCTCCCACACGTTTTTAATCAGCTTAGAAACAAAACACAGGAGTATTTTCTCACCATCTCACAGCACTGAACAAACAGTTTCGTCCCAAAACAAATGATGCTACAGGAAACTATTCAGTCACCAGGGCAATGAGAGGAAACTATCACTGAGCTGCTCCCTAGTCTGTCAGCAGAGCCTGTAGCTTCACGTTTGGGCTCTACCACACACCGCATACACTTGACACTATGCCAGTGCCCACTCTTAGATAAACCATTCAATATTGCATGATGGTTCTTTGTAATTTATGCACGCTGATATATCTATTACCATTATTGCCATTCAGACCACTACAGACGGCAACTGGAACCACCGAGCCCTAACCAGGACTTTGATCTGCTATTCCTTTTGTACAGGAACTTTTGTAGCAAAATCCATTATAACCAGTATCGTACAAACTGGCAGGTGACAGCAGAGCGAGCCCTGAGAAACATTCATATGAACCTGAACTGAGACAAAGACATTTATTTCACCACGTTGAGTTTAATATGTTGCCTTTCACCTATTAAATTAAGCAAGGGCAAGGCACTTTCCCATACTCATAGCAGTGGAGTTAAATTATGCATTCAGAGCTAATTATCTGACATGCTGTTTAAACCTTGTCATTATACATGTCAAATAAGGAGAATGCAAAATGTAGCTCCCAGGCAAATAAGGCAGACACAGGGTGAGCATGAAAGACACAGACTTCCCCTAAAGGACTGCAACACCTGAGACACCAGCTGTCCGCCTCCTGCATCTGGACAAAACTCTGGTGTACGGCGAGGACAATGCAATGCTGGTCAGTTTGGTCTCCTAGAGGTGTGTTAGCAGATGTGGGTGCCTGTCCTCTCCAGTTCCAGGTACTCTCTTAACACAAGCATGACTGATGAACCATCTTGCAAGGCAGCATGGCAGGCAGTTATTTTTTCCTCCTCTGGTTTTCCTCATTATGCACGTTTTCTGTAGTTCTGGAGGAACCGCAACATTTTGAAAGCCACAGAAACCAATGCAGCCCCAAACTTGCTAAGGGACTTACTCCAGCACATACCAGGAGCAACAATCAGTGACTGCTTTGGTTCCCAGCTGCCCTCCTGCTCCCCTGGGGTGGCAGAAGCATCCCCGCAGCCTCTGGAGGTGGCATGGGGAGCCCAGCTGGCAGCCTGCTAGCGGCTGCCTCTCCTCTTCTGTAAAGAGCTGGCAGAGCTGCAGAGAGCTTCGCTGGGGAAGAACGGACAAGGAGGAAAAATGTTCTCTCCTAGCACAAATACAGCTGTTTCCACAGATGCACGCCTGCAAAAATGCTGCTTTTGTTTCAGGCGAGAGTGCAAAATCTGACTGGCCCAAGGCCAGAAGTTGTGAGAAGAGCAATTAATTTATGACCTGGAAAAGTTTGTCAAGAAATTATGGCAAAACCAGACTTCACCTGTACTTAACAGTCATGACTGGCAAGGACTAAATGAAAACAATGAAATTCAGGAAAGCCCCCACAACCGGGTGGGGACGTGGAAGTGTGGGACCACCCCGTCATCATTACTGGGGAATTCCTGTTCCCCAGGAAAATAAATTTCTGGCAGATGACGTTGCCGTGGCTCCTGCTGATGGCTGCTCCAGTCAGGATCCCTGCTGCTCCATCCCAAGCCTCCCTATCCAGCTTGTAGCCAGCACCACTCCTCCCCTTACAGAAGCGAGGGTGGGCAGGTCCCGCAGCACAGTGAGCCTGTGCCCTCCCGACAGCCCAGCCAAGCTTTTGGGCCCCCACAAGTTTTCGTGGCACTTTCTGTCTGCAGCCGGATGCATCCTCCCCGCACAGCCAGCTTAGTCCTCCAGCCACAGCCACGACAAGCACCCCACTGGCTCTCACGTCCCACTGCAGGCTTCTTCAAAACATTTCCCTGGAGGTTTGCCCAACTTGAATGAAGCCATTGCAGTTCCCCTTATTTACACCAGGACTGACACCAGGTGAAAAATGAAGCCAAGCTTCTGGATAACAATAAACAAAGTGTCCTTCAGGGGGATGAAGTTGAACTCCAAAACTCATTTCATCTAAGATAATGACAGTGATTAATGATAGTCCAAAAGGATGTTGTACCTCCAAAAAGATACTTTTTTAAGTCATTAAAAAAACCCCTGAAAACGTCTGCTTCTTTGTCACAGTGATTATGTACATGATTAAAAAGCTGACCAACCAGCGGGACACCAGAATTGTTTGCTCTGTCCTGGTTTGTGCTGTGGGTCCAAACGGCTACAGACAGTGCAGTTATAGATGGTCCACAGGGTAACAGGCACTGTGCAGAGGTAAAACTGCCAAGCAACAAAAGTAGCCAAGTTCCATTAATCACTGACAAAGCATCCTGATACTAACTGCTTCACATTCATCCTTTCCTGAGCTTTTCACTTCGCAGTTTATTATAAACAGAGCTTGGCTCCAGAACCTCAGTAAACACCCATAACAAAGCCACATTTTTCAAACTGTCATGCCTAGCAGTCCTGTGCTCTCCTGATCATCCACAAATGTTCCTCTGTATTTACACTATGTACGTTAAGAACATTTTTAATTATTCTTCCAGCCCAACAAACGAGCACTCACAATAATTTGGATGGCAGCACTGTCTATCTGCTGCAGGCAGATGCTACTGTGTTCAGTAGAAGAGGGAGCTATTTTTATTTTAGCACATGGGCAGGCAAAGCTTTTCAGAATGTGTTGGGTTTGCGTGGCAGGGTTTTGGTAGCGGGGGGGCTACAGGGGTGGCTTCTGTGAGAAGCTGCTAGAAGCTCCCCCTGTGTCTGACAGAGCCAATGCCAGCCGGCTCCAAGACGGGCCCGCCGCTGGCCAAGGCCAAGCCAATCAGCGCCTCTGTGATAACTTATTTAAGAAGTAGAAAAACACTTAGAGGGGGAGAGCTTTTGCAGCCGGAGAGAGAAGTGAGAAGATGTAAGAAACTCTGCAGACACCAAGGTCAGTGCAGATGGAGGGGGAGGAGGAGCTCCAGGCGCCGGAGCAGAGATCCCCCTGCAGCCCGTGGTGAAGGCCATGGTGAAGCAGGCTGTCCCCCTGCAGCCCATGGAGGAAGGATGAGGGGGTGTAGCGATTCCACCTGCAGCCCGTGGAGGACCCCACGCCGGAGCAGGTGGAGACACCTGAAGGAGGCTGCGGCCCGTGGGAAGCCCACGCTGGAGCAAGTTCCTGGCCGGACCGGTGGACCCGTGAAGAGGGGAGCCCACGCCAGGGCAGGTTTGCTGGCAGGACTTGTGGCCCCGTGGGGGACCCCACGCTGGAGCAGTTTGCTCCTGAAGGTCTGCACCCCGTGAGAGGGACTCCATGCTGGAGCAGGGGAACGATGAGAGGAGTCCTCCCCCTGAGGATGAAGAAGCAGCAGAAACACCGTGAGATGAACTGACCGTAACCCCCATTCCCCGTCCCCCTGTGCCGCTGAGGGGGGGGAAGGTTGAAGCCGGGAGTGAAGTTGAGCCCGGGAAGATGGGAGGGGTGGGGGCAAGTGTTTTAAGAGTTGATTTTATTTTCTCATTCCTCTACTCTGTTTTGCCTAGTAATAAATTAGATGAATTCCCTCTCTAAGTTTGGTCTGTTTTGCTCGTGCCAATAATTAGTGAGTGATCTCTCCCTGTCCTTATCTCAACCTGCAAGCATTTCGTTATGCTTTTTCTCCCCTGTTTGGTGAATGAGGGGAGTGAGAGAGTGGCTCTGGTGGGCACCTGGCCCCCAGCCAGGCTCAACCCACCACACAGAACAAGCAGACACTAGAGAAATTTTTGCTCCTTTTTTTTGCTGCTCCCTGCCCCTTGCTCCTTGGGGGAACAGCACTGCCTCTGTTTGCAGCAGGGAGCCCACCTGGGGAGGTGCAACGCCAAAGGACAGCTGCCTTTCAATGGTCCCCACGTGTTTATATGAGAAGTACATACTCCTTATTACAGCTGGAAAGCCAGCCAGACCAAGTTGTACATTTTAGTGACTGGAAAGCAGTATTTTTAAAGGATGGCAGGATCCTTTGCTTATATTAAGATGTTGGCTATCCTGCGGATCAACTGTAATTATCTTATGACTCACCTTCCAGTAGTGGCGTGAATTTTGAACAATTATGTATTTTAACTAAGTATGAAGATAAGAAACCTTTGGTTTTCCACAGAGCACTATCATCTCAACAAAGGCTCGAGAAGTTTTTGTATCTTCCCTTGCCTCTCCATCACATCGTTTGTACCACCCTTTTCCTTAGATCTTACATTAGGAAGTACTCACCAGCAAGCACTTAAATTCTCTTTGTTCCTCTATCCACACCACTCGATACTCCTCTGCCTTTCCCACGTCCATTGGCCCACAGTTACACAGCCTGGCTCTCCCAGGTTTCCATGGAAGTGACTGCAGCTTAACATACAAAGTCTCCTGTGGGCCCTTTTCAACCTCAATTCATGAATGCTTGAACCATTCCCCTCACCTACTTGAGTTTTTCCTGTCTCCAAAATGCTCAGCAATTACTTATGTGCAAAAGCACTGCACAGGAAAACATTTCACAGAGTTTTAAGCTGCCACCATAGCGAGAGAGGAGCTGGAAAGACCCATGGATGAGATACAAACACCTCGCAGTCCAGATCCCTGGGGCAGATACAGAATGCATTCAGCAGCTGCTACTTAAAGGGTATGAAGACAACCTAACTGATTTATACAATAAAAGCCCCTGTAACTATAGCACTGCTCTATCAGCTGAGCCATGCAGAGATGGTTCTTCCAAAGCCACTTGGGTTCCTCATCACCATGCCATCCCTCAGCTCTGCACGCAAGTGTTTCTGTGCTAGTTACTGAATTAACTGGCAGAGCCCAACAATAGCCATAGATGGTAGATATCTGAGTTGCGAGGTAAAGGTGAAACTGCAGCCCAGAGGTGTGTCTGTTCACTGGAAGTGCCTGCACCATTCATGACAGATAACGCATGGCAAAAGTGGTCCCTGACAGGAAAAGCTTCCTCGTGATATTAGATAAGTTAGGCCAGATTCTTCCTTAGGGTAAGTCTGATCTGCAAAATGGAATTGAACGAGAGACTGACTTACTATTATCATCAGTTTGTCATAACTTTTAGCTACATTTCTGCTTATCTTCTTCCCAGGACTTCAGCTCCCTGGTGGTGATGACCATGAGAGCTGGAAGAACATGAAGTGCCTTATAACACATCCATCTGCACATTTTCCTGGTGAGAAAGGCTTAAATGCTGGCAGTCATGTCATAAAAATTACCAGGGACATAGGGCATAGGGCAGTTCAAAAGAAAAGACATATTTCTCTGCCAGTGTTCAGAAGTCGATAGGATGCTGAAAGCTCTCACAATTTTCTTGCCATTCAAATGGAAGTCTCAGCTGTGCAAATTCAAAATCATCAGACTGCAGCAACTGCAGATAAGAGAGTCAATGTACCTTGGTTTCCGAGTCAGGGCTATTTAAGCCCTAACTCAGTAAAGTACTTGTGCACTCAGCATCTTGTGATTCAGTGGGCTGCTTGCTCTCCTAAAAGTTAGTGCTTCCTGAGAAACAGCCTCTACCTTCCAGAGGGAAGGGGGAGCAAATCTCCTGTTTGCTTAGCTCCATTGAGACTGAAAACTTCCTGGTTTTGCCAGGGAAAGATTCTCCAATAAAGACACTGAAACAGGCAACAGAACTTCCCTTTTGAGGACTTTTCATTCCCTGGTGCAAAAGCCACCACCCTGGCAGAACAGCCCACTGCGAAGCATGTGTAAATTGTTCTAGTTGTTCAACTTAGGTTGTTCTAGTTCAGAGTGATTTCTGTACTCAGGCCAGAATCAGCTAAGTACAAAAACCCTCTTAAAATAATCACCATGTCTTTATAAGTCTTCATCCAGGCTAAAATTCAGCATAAGGCGTTTTAATTGCTCTCAGAACAGGCACTGCAGGGCATAGTCCAATGGTCCTCTACTAAAACTCCAGCTGCAGACCACAGGCATCTTGTGTCAGTGACAACTGAGCCATTCTGTTGGGCTCTAAAGAGACACTTCATATACTAAATGCCTGTGCATTCATGATGCTAAGTATGTATCCAGGCTGGAGCTTCAATGCGTGTAGTAACAAGCTGTAAAAACATGTCAGCAGAATTTGAGCTAAAGTTGCCAAGTGTCAAAATAGGATAGCATTTAAACATTTGCACATTTTGCTTATGATACAGCAGCACAAGGCAAATATACCACCATTAGCATTTCAAAAATAGTTTCTGAATGAAAGGAAGTTTTAAAAATAACTTTGTTTTCTTCTGGCATCCCTATGCTAATAGATTCTACTTTTAATTAAAAAAAAGCTTCTTGTATGCAGGCACAAGGCATCACCATCTCCTTATGCAATTTAAGTTCCTCTGGCAAAGCAAATCAGACTGTGGCCCATCTCCCACTTCTCTCAACAAACCTGGGAGGTCTTGTGCACAAGTCGGTGTCATGACACTCCAGATGTCCACATTCCATTCAGAGGTGACAGTAAGCTAAGGGCGATCTCTCTGAGAGAGTTCTTTCAAGTAAACTACATCACATTGCTGAGAAACATGATTAACTTCCCTTACAGATAAATCAAGCCAGAGAGAATTGAATTTGTTTATCCAAAGTCATCAGATTACCATCATTAGTACTATAGCAGACAGCAAAGAATTAAAGCAACAGGATCAACATAAAACTATAAGGTAGGAAAAAGAAAAAGCAAGATTCCTATTGAAAAAAGAGTGCAATTATGTAATAAACAACAGTACCATAATGTATAACTGCAGAGGTGGCGAAGTCTAGTTGCACAGCCCCTCCTTATCCATAGGATGCTTTGCTGTGCAGCACCAACATTTTTCCAGACCATTTTATGCATGTGTTGCAAAATCCACTCAGCTGTTTAATCTATCTTTCAGCACATTGTTTTTTTTCCTTTTCCTGTCATTACCTTCTCAGGTATCCAACCCAGGTCTATGGTTTGTAAACACTGCTAACTAATTCAAGAATTATCTACCTGGAAATCTCATTAGCTAAGATAGAGAAAGCATTGCTGAAATAAAGATGATTCGTTTTGTTTCTATTAGCCAAAAGGACACAACAAACAGCTGAGATGATCTAAAATTACACACTTAACGTGTAGCAACACTAAATCTGAGTATGACACTGAAACAAAAACCCTGAACAAGTACAAATTCTGCAAATAAGGTCCTCTGGAAAGCAAGTTATTAACCTGACTTTTAATCCGTTTGGCCCAGTATAGCTTCAGTGTTAAATATATTCTATCACTGTTTTCATTTCTATAGACTTCACCACTCATTTTCCCTAATACCTCCTTGCTGTAGTTTAAAATATTCCATCTTACTATATGGCCTTTTACTTCCCAGCTCGACACAAGCAGATAAACAGCAGCACTGTGTTGCACCACTGGTAGTAAAAAGACTGCAAAGTTTCAGCATATTTTGGAGCTGGTCATTTTACAGCATTTCTATGTAAGAGCGGTCATTTAGTGCGGTGGTGCTAACAAGCAGTACCGTGAGGAACCAGTTAGAAGAACTTCAGTATTTCTGCTCGTGTTTACATCATGACAGGCCAAGTGCTGTAACAGTGCTTAGCACCTCCAGGCTACTCGACAAGCTCCAGGCAGCTCCAAGACCTAATTCACGCCCAAAGGAGGCATACCTCAAGCTTGATCTCAAATTCATCAGACTGCGGCATCAAGATGGGGGAAGGAAGTATTTTTCCCACCATCTGAAGTAAGGCGAGTAGCAGAAAAGGAAGGATACTGTACAGTAAAACCAGAATTAAGATGTGCCCTGGTGACAAGACACAGCCTTTCCATGCTACCATTCACCAATTAGCACTACAAAACACTATGCCTAGCTTTAGCTTTAAGGCTTCTCATAACAATATATTTATGCACATGTTCACACATTTTAAGAAGTGGGGCCAAATTAATACACACTGATTAAGTTCCTTAACTTCAAAAGTGATGGGCAAGTTTGGGCTCTTTATTTTAACATCCCCTCCCTGCCCCACCCTGGAGGGGCCTGATTTTCATGAAGTACCACTCACCCTCTCTCTGGGAGATCCCTTCCTGCCATGACTCAAAACAGCCAGGCAGAGCTGCGGGTCACGCTGGAGAGCATGGGGTGCACTATGCCAAACACTACGTGTATCCGACGCTCATCTTCAAATCCCGACCAACTCGTTTCCTTCTCAACTGTGTGTTTCCGAGCACAGAAGCTGGCTCGCTGTACCACACAACAAACCTACCTTGTGCTCCTGAGCATGGCATCCAGAGAGCTCTCCTCCTTTTTGCTGGAGCACAGATACTGAATTCCTCAGCGTTCACAAGAGGACAGACAGTTTCCAGGCTGCAGCCTCCTGTTGTGTAGACCTGGTAGGAAAACTATGCCCTGACACACAGCACCTCCAGGTGTTGGAGCCCAAAGAGCACTCACCCTGCCAAGAGCATAAGCTGCATTTCTTATCACCGCTAAAGGAATTGGCTGTATAGGTTTGAAACCCTGAGGTTTTATACCACATCATCTGCCTACAAAAAAGCCCAAAAACGCCACAACCACCACCACCACCACAGAAACCCACCTAAAACATACAGTCCTAAGAAAGAAAAAGAAATATAAGCAGAAAGACATGAATTTTAGTCAAATCATGCGGGGAGACTGCACAGACACAGAAAAGGAAAACTTGTATTTTGTTTACACTAGGGAAATACCTCTGGGTAGGGGCACCGTTAAAGCAGTGCTGGCTGGAGAGACTGTGTACAGGTGCAAACAAGCAGTGTAGCTCGTATCATTTCAGGTAATGAAGAAAGCTATAGCAGGAGCAAGACAACTTTATTTTCTCTCTGAACATGTAGCTCCATTCTAGCTACACATTTTTTGGGGAGGGGACAGTTTTGCCAGTCAAAAAATGTCGAAAGTAAAAAGAAAATAATCCCATACGCAACCAACAGCTGCAATACAGCAAATTCAATACAGTGAGGGTTTGTACATCTTCAGCTGGTATAACCAGACTCGTACAGTCAAAAATCTTGTAAGAAATACATCAACCATAATACTCATAACCCAGGAGAGTGTCAATTGATTTCAGAGGCCTGTGATGCTCTTCAGTTCAGAGCTTCCCTAGACTTCAGAGGCTCTGAAATGTTGGCAAGAGGGAAAGGCTTTATTCTCCCCCAGCTCTGAACAGCTGGTGGTACCCTACAGGAACAGTCACACCGCAGAGGCAGAGGGTCAGTTCCATGGGTGGCTTCAGCTGGATCCAAGCCCAAACTCCTCCCACATGAGGTGTTCTTGTGCTCATGTCCCCCCAGCCCCAAACCAAACGTTTCCACAAACTCTCTTGTATCAGCAGTGCAATCCTACAACAATGCAGTAAAGCAGGAAACTGATCCAGGTGAAAACTCATCGCTAGTGTAGTGTGTGCTAAAATATATGTAATTATTGATGGTGCAAACTTGTACGTAAGAGTCAGCAGCATCCCTGAAGGAGTATCAAGGGAAACTTTACCCCACAGAACCAACAGAACTTCTCTAGGAGTTTCAGAAATTGTTCATCTGTATTTAACTTATCTTCCTACTTATTAATACCCACAAAACACGTCACCGGCACTTATCAACAGATTAGACCACAGTCCTTCCCTAAAGCTCTTAAATACTGTTATTGTCATCTTTTAGGAATTAGTACTAAGGAATATAAAACCCACTGCTCCTAAGCCCCCAGCCAACCCGCCAAACAGAGCACGAGCTCCCTCCCTCTGGCGACACGTGGCAAAGGGGGTTTCTCGGACCCCCACCCTGCCCTCTTTGCACAGTAGTGGACGTGCTGCACCAAGAGAGACAGCCCGGTACAACAGATGAGATTGAACGTGAGGATTATGACACTGCTTTCATGTCTGGCCTTTAAAGGTCCCCAGACAGCACCCGTACCAGTGCTGAATTGAGCCTCATAAATGTAACCGCTGAATGCATTTTATGGGCATAATTCCCAGGGTCTTTGAAAACAATGCATTCTGTCAAAATAGCATCTGAACGAAACAGGCTCTTTAACCACCCAACAAAGCCCTGTTTGATGTGCCACATTCCAGGAAGCACAGCTCAGTATGATTTTATCTCTGTGTTGTTGGGCCCCTTGTGCCTTTCACTGAAAAACTAATACAGCTCCACAACAGGGGAGAAAATATTCCTAATAAAATATTCAGCCAGAGGAAAAAAAAAAAAAAAAGAAGAGTTTGTATTAAAACCAGAACCACCATACCAAGTTTCTCTGGTGTCACGCTTTCTGTTTTCTTCCTTCAATGATTTAAATGCTCACCTCCTAGAATCAGGGGTTTTTTCCGGCCACCTGTAGTGACCAAAATATTTGCACTAATCCAGCTGGTAAGGCAAAAACCGGAACGTGTTTTGTTCAGATGCATCCCCCTTCAACCTCCAATGTCTGTGCATTGCCTAGTTTGCTTTTAAGTCATTAGTCATGATGATCATCTCACTGAAGTCAGTGGGAGGCCTCACAAGAGAGAAGGATGCTTCCTTTCTCCTGAGGGCAGGATGCTTACGCCTTGGGATAAATTTCATTTGTCATGTCCGTGTAGGCCCACACAAGCAAATAGAGTATGTTAATCTCTAAAGACAGTGCACATCCAAGAGAGAAAAGTCAATACAAAAGAAAAAGAAGTCCTACCCAAGCTTCTCAAGCACTCAGAAATCTCTGCATGATCACAACACAACGGCCAAAGTAGGTTAAACAAAAGGTCCGTCTACCTGCCGTGTTTTCTTTGACAGCTGCTAAGACAGGAGACTTACAGGCAAGCATTAGGTGGTGGCCAGTGACACTTTCCTGGTACAGGCTCTCTGGACAACTTCTAGGTATCTATGACTGAGAGACTTCCTGGGCAGCAATAGCATTTTTGTGTTTAATAGCTCCCAATCGATTTTTATATCAGGATTTTGCTTTTTTTGGAACCAGCTCTGCTTTTGACATTTTTATCAAAATATATTTGGCAATATATTTAAGCTTAATTTCTTCTTGTGTGAAAAAACATATACTTTTCGGTCCTGAAACTGCCGACAGTTTCATCTGAGGTACCTTGGCTTCTTTACGAGCAAAAATAAGCAATTGTTTCGTTCATGATGCTCACAGTTTGTAGATCTCTGCATCTCCTTTCTGAAGTCTTTCCTGGAAAGAACAACTTTCACCTTGGAAGTCTGTGGTTGTTTAGCAGTCATCCCGTACCTGGGACCATTCCTGTCAGCCTGCACTGTGCCCCTTCCAGTACTGCTAAGACTAGTCCAACCTGGCTGAGATGAGATGGCCAGCTACAGTCACAGCCTGAGTCACTGCTTAGCAAGATTTTAAAGCACAGTGAGAGCTGATGACTTACTTCACATCCCTCAAAGCAACATTTGGCAAATGCCTTGTGGCCATTACTAATGGCTGGAAGCAATCAGCACCTGAGGGCCACGTTCTCTCCCAGTCTGAAGTTCCAGCTCAACTAATAAAATGACACCCATGACAGCCTGGCTTGTTCTGTTTAATGATTTCTTAGAAAGGTATTGACTAAATCTTCATTCCTGCAGAGAGCGCGCAGAGTCAGAGTGTTTGTACATCTTGGTACCTCAGTGCCCAACACAGCTGTCATGACAGGGCAGAATTACCACTTTTTTCTTCTCTTTTTTTTTCTTTTTTTTTTTTTTTTTAATTTCGATGTCAGCACTGAGCTCAGGAATGGAAGATTTAATCTGCCAGCAAGGCACCCACTGAGCTGCAACTACATCCATGGCAGCCCACCAGCATGCTGGTCTCTGTACTCTGTTAAACTGGCTGCCCAGGACTGAAACCCCATTGCTGTCCGTGGTGTCGTGCAGCTGCCAAACCAGGCGGGTGGCATGAGAAGAGCCTGCCCAACATCTCCCCACTGCCCTGCTAACTGGCGCACATAGCTGTTCTGGAGCAGACACTGACATACGCTCTTCACAGATGTCCTCAGTCAGCAAGGCCAGCAGATTTACAGAGAAAAAAACCCCAAACCAAAAAACACCAAACAAAACCAACCAAACAAAAAAAACCAACAAAAACAACCCCCAACAACAACCAAAACCAAACCACAAACAAGAAAATTGTAACCATGTTGCTCCAAGGCAGCAAGCTGAAATTCCCTCATATAAGAAGTGAGAGAGGAAATGGGGGAAGAGGGGAAGTGTTTAATTAAAGCTGGCACAAAAGAGGCTGCCCTTCCAAGAAGTGACTACCACTAGCAGGGCCTCAGAAATGGCCATTTAAACAATAAACTGTTTTATAAACACCTTCCCCAGAGTTTGTGCACAAAGAGAAGCGTTTCAACCCATGGAAGCCGAGTCCGTTGAGCTAAAGAACAATGTATTTTGTACTCCCTCACAGCTATTTTATTCACAACACATGCACCCGTTGGTCAGCATGCCTTTGGAGCCACGGCAGGGAGGTGAAGCAATCTTGACCCTGTCAGCCACTACTGCACTGCCAGCCATTAGCTTCTGCACACTATCAGGCCGTGCTGCCTGTGCTACTGTGGTCTTTGCAATTCAGTTGCTGCTCCGAGGAGAGGATAAAATTGAAGCACTTGCACATTAGGAATAACTTGCACGGTTCTCTATACTACTGTATTTCAATAAGGTACAGATGTGATTCCTTTTCTACCTCAGCACCTCTCTCCCTGCATTTTGGTCTGCACTTCTGGCTTCACTCACTGGATTGCTTGGAACAGATTTTTTTTTATAACAGCCCAAGCTAGACCTAAAACCTGCTTGGTGAATATTAATGTATAACAATTACAGTATTTCTTACCTTATTTATGTAAATGGGGTTCTTAGTTCCTTGTTATATTATCTTACTTTTGGCTGAATGAAAACAAGAGTGATTTACATCATTCTGTAAGCTGACATCCTTGTTACTTGCTTGCACTTCCATATGCAAACTCTATCAACAAAACCTTGCATTATCAACAATAGGTATGAGAAGACAGGAATGGGTCTCGTTCATATGTACACGTTAAGAAATTCATTTCAAAATCTCAGGTTTTAAATCCACTTAGAAGGTTAATTCAATACAATGTGAGTTTTTTGGATTTTGCTTGTAACCAAAAAGACATGTATTATTAGTGCAAACGATTTTGAAAAATCCAAGCGTATTATATAATCGCTTTTTTTCTTTTAATCATGAAAGCATATAACCCTACCAAAACAAAAAACAAATCGACAAATCTACCAGTGGTTAAACCATACTAAGTAGGAATTATATTTTTAGTCTTTAATACTGTGGAGTATTAAACTAATACAGAATCCCAAACAAACTGTCCCGTCAGCCCGCAGCTAACATCAAATCAACCTGACCTACTAACTAGGGTTACGCTTTTGGGCCCTTTTTAAACACCGGAAGGGCCTGAGAGTCCCACAGGCCTTTGGAATTTCCCCAGTTTCCCAAGATCTGTTAAAAACTCCACATTATTGTTTCCAAGAGCGCTGCAGCCAGCTTCCTGAGCTCTCCTGGGTGTTACTTCTCAGCACTGGAGGATCTGAAAACATCCAAGTGGACACAGCCTTGCCACCTCTGCTCCCACGCAGGACCATCTTCCCTTTTGCATGAAACCACTGCACGAGGGGAGACATCCTTCTGCTTCTGTAGCATTGTTTATAATTATACAAAACATCTCCCCTTACATGTTAATTAGCTCTCTGGAAAGTGCCATTTAGCCTGTTCTCTCCTGAGACTGAGTCACCTATAACAAATCCCCATCTCAATCTTGTGTTTACTGAAATATACAGCAGACAAAATAGTTTTCAATATGTAATTTTTATAAATACTACCTCACAGATACAGCTACTTCTGTACTGGTACATTATCTTCTTGTGTAGGCACATAAATCTATGAGTGTATATATAGTCCTGTGCATATATGAACAGGAAATTGTGGCTTCTCACATACAGATATGGAAGAGATTAACCCAACGCTTGTTAAATAAGGGACTGCTTTGAAGTACTTCATAAACATACTTAGCATAATACAGTTTGCACCCTGACTGGGGCTTCCAGAAACTACCAGAATATAAACAAATTATAAAGATAATGTTTCTAGAAATAATTGCGAGACTTATGTGTTCTGTTTTACACAGCACCAGTATAACTCAATGACCTGGCATCTAATTTTTCCAAAATGTGACATTTACTTAACATCGTTTCCTCTTGCCATCCCATCAGAAAGCTGTTCTCTGCACAAGATAGCTGTAATCTCTAAGCATGTGTGCGTGTGTACAAACACGTATCCTACAGAGGAATTTGCATGCATTAACAGGTAACTTGATAAAGGACGTTAAGCCGCTGCGCTGGGATCGCTGTAATTGCTGCAGGTCTATTTGAGCTGGCTCGCCAGGCACTTGGCTGGGGTATTGCCGAGCAGACCTGACACAAGGCTGGGGACTGATCTCCCCTAGGGGCAGGGGACCTTGCCCAGCTAAGTGGGAGCTGCCTGCTCAACTATTTTGAGTGAATTGTCCCTCCTCCTCCCCTGGGTATGGCTGCACTAGCTACTGCTGTATATGCTCCCAGATGTTGTTGCCAGATGCCTTTAATGGTCATTTGTGGTCTATAAAGGTAGCTAGAAGGGGCAACAGACGCTCTTCTGTTAGTTTTACAGAGACACAGGAATACATACAGTAAATAATGTATCATATTTCAGACCCATCTTTTGCATTATGTAAGCAACATGACTCCTTCCTTTTTCTGGAAAACTTCCAGTCTCTCTTCCATGCTCCAAAATAGCAAGGGGTACACAATTAAATTTGAAGAGCTGCAGCACAAACTTTCTAAATCTTTGCTCTCGCCTACAAACTTAGGGATATTTGTATCTGGAAATTCCAAGATGGCAAGCAGTCCATACCTACTGCTATCATTAGCTAAATCTGTGCCTTCTGATATCTCTCACTTTCCACCCTTACCTATTATTTTCCTTCCTCTCACTTGGAGGAGCAAACAAACTCCCTGACATGCTGGAGAAAAGCTGAAAAACAGTCTGTATTTAATAAGCAAAGCTGTGCCCATTTTATTTATTTAGGTAGTTTCTCTGAACTCACTGATCATATTTGCATTAGTGCTCCTCATCTGCGCTAGCTGGATGCTACAGAAAAAACCCCTCATAAATAATTGATATTCATTAAAAGCATACACTTTGGGAGCTATTCCGCTCCTTGAGACCTTTTCTGTTTCTGTTCTGTTCTTATTTATTACTAGGGACATTTGTAGACAACATGATCATCACTTCTTAAGTGAACATCTGCTATTAAAAGCTATCTCCCAAGTGAGCCACATCTTGCTTGCCTTGGTCACACAAATAGTTTTATTGACTTCAATAGAATTATTTGTGTGAAGCAGACAGGACTTGACCTCTGCCAATAACTACGTGCCATGTCCCTGGAGGTTGCTCTTGATACTTTGGTGAGCTCACACACTCAAGTTTTAAAGTACTAGTAGTTTAAACAGAAAGACACTAAGGAAAACAAGTTCCTGATATCTTGTGCAACTCTAAAGAAGAGAGTCAGGAGAGAATAGCAGATGATAAAGTGTAAGGCCTTTTTCTTACCAGTGCCTGTTTTGCATAGATAAATTTCTCCCAATATTGTTTTTCTTCCCCATGCTTAAAATAGGAGAACGCTACAAAGTCAACCCTCTCGTGTGGGGTTTCTGATTCCAGTTTGAGGCTAGCGAACATCACTTGTGGCTGTGCTGGGACATGGGGTGCGAAATTACTGCAAAAGGGTAACTAAGGTGAGCCCAATGACACCAGCTGACAGATCTGCATTGTCTTAGCGGGTGTTACAAAACCCAAGTTTTACACCAAACTCACGTGCCACTGTGTCTTGCACCTGGCAGTTTTTCAAATGTCTGTCTTGGTTCAAAATTACACACGCACAACATCTCTTTTCTACTGCCAGCTCATGCTGTCGCAATGGACACGCTTGGGTAATATTCTTACTGCTTCTTTGCATTTGTACAACTGGTAAGTGATAAATCTAATGCTTACAAAGAGATTAACCACACAGCAGACAGTGCTGAACTCCTCCATTCAGCCATAAACCACAGCAGTCCTATATCGACAACTCCACTGTAATGCCACATCCTGTTGGAGCTGGACTCCTTCTCCATGTATTTTAGTCCAGGCCTGCTTTTTTGTTTAAGCAAATATTGGAAAACAGCCCATTGCTGCACAGATGGGTACATACAACATGGGTATACTCCACCTCTTTAAAGCGCTCTCCTTGCATGGCTGATTCATTCAGAAATTATCCAAGGATTCAAATGTGCTCCAGTCACAACAAGAGCTGGCCAATTCCTCAGAAAGCGACAGCAAATCCACTGAGCAACATGGTCTCCCTGCTCAACCTTCCTGTGAAGGAGTGAATTTGCTACTAATCCTTCTAAGACTGTCTACCCCGCGTTGGCTCGTAAGGACCAGTGCTGTCACAGCAAAAAATGCTGTCATCTGCAAAATATTAGTTGCTTTACTTCTGATGATAATAGTTGTTTTCATACACCTGACACAAAATCGACTTTAATTTATCTAGGCTTTTAAACAGTTTGGAGTTTTATTTTAACTACAGAATTTAACATTTACCCTAGAGGCTTTTTTTCTGGTAGTTAAAGCACTTACAGTTTAATTTCCTTAATTTATGAACTGTCTCAGAAACAGCTATTTAGGACACATGCTTTACCTTAGGACCTTCATTCGGTTGTGTTCTTCCTGAGGACTATTGCACTGACACTACCTAGATGACACCACAGCACAGATTTTACCTGCTCTCCTATGTTTCCAGCATTCCACTCATACTTACCCTGGGAACAGGGAAGGCCCTTTCATTCCCAGGAAGGGATACCTTATGTTTAAAATCACCACGATTACTGGGCTGGGCTCTGGCAGGGCTGCCGAGCCCCCCATACCTCTCGCACCCTGGGCTAAGCAGGGGCTATACTGAATTCCCCGGATAAGGGGGGCAGCAGTGGCACCTGGCTTTCCGCGGACAGCCTCTGTGCATGCCCTGCCCATGCTGCCTGCAGCCTGATAGAAGAGGTACGACAGAAGCACCTAATGAGGGGAATATAATGAGGAAGGGAATGGGAGATAGGCTGAGAGATGGAGGCCATGGTATATTTGCAGGTGTCCGAATTATCTCGCAGAGTGAGTTGACTACATCTCTCCCAGCTCCTTTTAAGGTATTCTACTGTCCAACTGGTTCCAAAACCAGAAAATGAAATGGAAATAACTGGAACACAAGATATGATGCAACTAGTGAGAAATTACCAACTCCCTGACCTGAATTCCCTGTACATCTTTAAAGGGGATTACTGATAGCTCTTCTGAAGTCTAAAAGAACTGACAGACATTTGGCTTAGAAAACACATACTTCCTTGGAAAAAAATAATTATTTATCACTTTCTCATTATTCATCCACCTCCTTTTTTTCCATGTTGGTAAGACAGGGAAGAAACACAGCTGTCTGACAATTCATTTGCTCTAGTTTATTGATTTCTCATATGAAGCCATGTTCCCCAGACTGTGATGTCATTTATTTCCATAGCAACTGTATAACATCAGAGGACTATACCTAAGCAAGTGGAGAAAAACCTTTATGGAACAAGAATGTCTTACATTCCTGCAAACCTGCCTGCACCAGAAAAGGGCTTTTAGAAGATGTCTGAAAGCTGGCTCTGAATGCTCTTACAAAAGACTGAGCAGTGACAGTATTATTAATCATTTTTCATTGGCAGTGGTCAAATCAAATTCAGATGTGCAAAGCTTTCCGCTCTGCAGCGTGCTACTCCATACATGCAGCATTCAGAGAAGTGGCAGAAAGACACAGCTTTTCACCAACCTACTCCAACCAAAGTCCCTCTTCCCCTGCAAAAAGCGATGGTCGCCAAGTTATCAAGGAACCCAGGGTGGTTACCAGCTTTTCAGAAGCAAAATTTACCCTTCCAGATCAATACTTAAAACCTAAGTCATCCATCCTGTCAGCGACAGCCATCCCTATCCTTTGCAGGATGAACTTGTGCAGCACTTGGCTCCAGCCACACCGCAGGCTCTGAAGTTTCTCATTTTGCAGAAGAGATGGCACAGAGGCTGTCCACAGAATTATTTGATTGCATTATTTGATTACATGAATTACTAATTACATTCATTACCTATCCCAGACGGTAATTGTTACCCAAAGTACCAGAGGTTCAGGTCACCAAAGCCTCCATGGCTCAAAGTCCTAGATGTGGTAGTAGCTCCTCTTCAGCAGTCACAGTATTTGAGCCAAATCTGATCTTTTTTTCCACCTAGCTGGTCCATTCATTTTCTCCCCAAAGGCACAGCAGCCTCACTCACAACCACAAGAAAATGACCCTGCTGGAGCCCCTTCTTCACCACGTAAGGAAGTGCACTGGTGTCAAGGAGAGGGACACGTCCCAAGGTCAGCCCTCAGGGGCAGACGGGCAGGCTGACTCATGCCTCCAAACTCATGGAGATACAGAGCAACAACTGACAGTGCAAATATATTTTTCTTTTTTCCTATTACCGCCACATTAGGCTGTGCATACAGCTTTCTTTTGACGTGTAAGTACTTTCCTGTTGAGGTAACACAGTATGAGTTCAGATTATTGCTGCTGATAACCAATATCTTCCTTTTTTTTTGATCTCTCTACCCTTCAGAGGCTTCTCTCTGCTTTATAATTTCATTGCCCATCCATTCTCAGTTCTCTCCAGCATTTGCAACCTGTTGCCAACCATGATGTGATTTACTTTGCCAGTAATGCCCCTTCTTGTGCCCTTCAGTCTGTACTTAAACATAAACTATATTGACAGCTAGAGACACTTGACTGACAGCTCCCCGAGCTTCCCTTTCTGAGTTTAGCCTGTAAACGTTGGTTATAGTCTCGTGAAGGCACACAGATGAGGAGCTGACATCACGAAAGATGCCTCAGTGGCAGGCAGCCTCCCTGGAATACTTCACATATATTCCCACACTCTCAGATGTGCCCTGAAGACAACATGAATATTATTCAGCTAATGGTCCCTGCATGGATGCATTGGAGAGCACATAACGAATTTAAATAGACTGGTAACTAGCCATACCATAAAATGCTGTTCTTCCTGCAGAAGAATATGTAATTTTCCAGTTAAACCCCTAATCAGTTTAACGAGTTGACTAACATTTTTCTACATTAAGTCCTTGGTTTGTATTTGAATTGTACCAGACATCCTGCACACTGAGGTGTTCAGCCTGTGCTGTATTGCCCTATTGCTATTAGGTCCCTCCCTTGATGGCAAAGCCTGCAGGACTGCATCCCTTTTCCTCCTCTCCCCAGGTACCCCAAGAACTAACTGTTCAGCTGGGAGCAGAGACCAAGAGAAAGAACATCTTCCTCTTTTGGCTGAGGAACAGCTATTACGGAAAGACACCAATAGCTGTTCCTCCCACACCTGCAGCTGCAGAACAGATATTGTAGAGATCCATGCCAGATGCAACGAGGGGAATATCTTCCCAGCTTCCAGAGGAGGGCGGGTGTCTAGACACGATGCCTGGGGACTGACGCAGAGGCTCAGCCCCTGCTCACAGGGCCACTGCGTGGCAGGATGCCCTGTGCCTGGCCAAGAAGTGTGTTCTGAGAGGTAAGAGTTCCCCTCCACTAGGAACACATCTGCAGTGGGATCATTGAAGATGTCTGCAGTGATGATATTCAGATGCACTGAAAAACTGATTTTCCAAAACAGAAACTCACACCTAGACAAGGAGTTATTTATCTGGCCAGATCTTCAGACTCAGTTTCCATTAGCTCTACTGACTCAAAGCTTAATCCTTCAGCGTCTTTGCTACACCGGTGGCCAACCCACACAGATCCTACCTCTGTGCTCAATCACTGCAGTACCTCCCTGATCACAACAGAGCGACGGGGGGTGCTGCCCAAAGCTTACCTGTGTCACCTGCTCCACCTGGCCTTTATCGACACCCGTGGGGTGAAAAATCTTGGTCCACGTTAACAAATCATTACTTAACAGATTATTCCATATGAAATATCAGAAATTAACTTCAACTAATTCTTACTTGTAATTAAATTCCAATTTAATTAGATGTCACTAATTTGGAATGCAAGAACATACTACCTTTCCCAGCTACTCACTCTCTCTTACATATCACATAAATACCAAAATAACCTGGAATCTCATTCTAACCCCAACTGAATTGGTGTACATCACTATTACCTCTACCACTGTAATACAGACCCATCCAGGTGTTTCAAGAGCATAATGAAATTTACAGTCTTTAAGATCATGCTAGTATTACCTAGAATGGGAAAGTGAAGCATTTCAAAAGTATTTTCAGTTCTCCATTTAAACTTAACATGTGGAAAACTATTTTTGCTTGTGCAATTAGCTACAATCCTAAGAATATTTTCCTACTGTATTCACAGAGCAACAGTGAGAGCTCAGCCAAAACAGGAGCAGAAACAAAGCAAGTTGAAGCAAGCCCATTTATGTCTAGTTCTGTTCCTTCATCTTTTGTAAGCAGAAGGACCACATATGATGGACAGCTAACAGCCTCTTGAAATCAAATCAGTTTCTTTCAAAGAACATTTGTATTTTGTAAACCAATTAAACCACATGAATAGTACAAGCATGAATAGGCTTTTGTTTTATTCAAATTAAGATATTTTGGATTTGTGAAGATGCAAATAGATATGACAAAAAAGGTAACAAGGATACAATAGAAAATTATGGAGCAGGGAGAAATTTAATTACATGCTTGTTTGATTGAAAGTTCAAGGTTCTTGTTATGTTGCTTCAAATTTAAAAATTCACAGATCCCTTCCCTCTGTTTTCCAAATATGTTCAGGAAAATAAGTTGGTTGAATTTCTCCTTCCATGGCTTTTTATTTCAGTTGCATGCTATTTGGATCCTTTTATTTCTATGGAAATGCAAGACCAGTTCCAAGTCATAAACTAACACACTTCCTTTTAATGAAGACTGGATCAAAATCTGCAGTCCTCCTGCAACTGAAAAATCCTGCTAAGTCTAACAGTGCACAATAACTCTTCTAAAAAAATGTTTAAAGAAAATCTAAGTATTGCTCTTTCAGCCAGAGCTCTACAACACTGTACTTGACAGCTGAAAGAGCAACCTTCTCCATCAAATACTGGAATTTTTTTAACCAGTTTTTAGAACACTATTTCATTCCCATAAGTGAAACCCTACCACTCACAAACTCCTACTGACACAAGCAATGGGTTCTGCTCACAGCCCCACTGCAGCCTGACCCTGTGGAGCCATCCACCTTCATCCTTACCACCTCCTCAGGGCAATGCCCCAGCCTCCTTCAGCACCACCCCCTAATTCCCATTCACTTGAGTTCACTGGGATTTTTTGCTGAATTTAAAAACAAAACAAACAAAAGAAAGGATAGAGGGGCCAATTTACAAAAACATATGGATGACAATAGCCTTCCTCATTTCAGGAATCATATTCAGGATGAGGAAAGTAGTCCAGATATTCAGTTCGGCTGTATGAGTCTTGAACAAGGACTTCAATCATTTGGGTCTGATCATATTCCCATGAGAATCAACAAGAGCTTTGTCAGTTTTACTGGGAGCCACATGATGCGCATGACACTGCTGGGGGACAAGACACCTATGGAGAAAGGCACTGACCTAGGTCTTTATCAACTTCTAGGTGAGAACTCACTACAATGAAATGCATGTGGCCATTGCTGAGACCTACAGGGCAAGTGAGAATAAGCATTAGGAACAGGACTCCAAGTAATAACCTAGTGTCACAAAACACAGAAAACTGCCGCTTTCTTTCAGCAAAGCAAGCCAGACCACAGCCTTTAGGAGTATCTATTCTGACTCTGCCATCTTTTTTAATGCAATCCATTGACCTCTGTAGTTCCAGCTGTACAGGCAAGCTGCCTGATCACCTAAAGGGATCCACACAAGTGGTAACTCGATCTCTACAGGTAAATAGTCAAAATATACAGTTTATGCTGTGTAAAAGGTAAAGACATACAGGACTTATCCAGCCCCTGATGTTTCCCCACCTCCTGTCAGTTATGGGACACAAGCCAAAGAAGCTAACAGTGCAAGGTGCCAAGTATTTCCTGTAAATTAACTCCCTATGTTGTCAGTCATAACGGGACACAGCAATGCAGGCTGCTGTTACTGGAAGGATACTCACATCTGTCTTCACACATTTTTCTACCCCTCCATGTGACTGAAAAACTGTACAAACAATGACTTACAGCTCAAAGAAAACCAACTGCAGAATTCATGCTGAATACAGCAAGAAGAACTTGATGCCCATTTTGGCTTTCTCCACGAGACTGGCTCCATGATCACTCCTGGCTGCTTTGGCCCTGGCAGCTCAAGCCACCCCTTGGAGCACCTCGTCCACGGCTAACAAGACCAGCTGAAAGACGGGCAACTGCTCACCAGAGCCAACCTTTGCCTTCTGCCGTACTGAGGGCACAGGTCAGCAAGGGCCAGCCAAATAGCCAAATCCCCGTTACTGCTGAAAATAGCCAAGTCAGCTGAAAATGAGAAGGGAAAAAGAAAAAAAGAAAAAAAAAAAAGGAGCAGGGGGATGAGGACATGAAGCTGGTCTGACTTTGACTTGTGCAGAGGTTGCAGGTGACCTCTCTGTACAGTGTATTTGAATCCAGCTGGCAGTGAGGACACAGCCCTGGTATGCTATCATGTCATTTCTACAGAGAGTTGTTCCAGAGAGGAGCTGCACTTGAAATAAACTAAACCAAAGGAAAAGTGAGAGCACTGGAAAGCTATCTAGCTCATTGGCCTGCACAATGCAGTAGCTTTATAATAGCTCTTGCAGGGTAATAAATGTGCTGCAATTAATACCAATGAACCTTGGAGTATACTAAAGCACATTTGGAGTGAATTAAAGCTCCAACGAACCTTGGAGTGTACTAAAGCACATTTGGAGTGAATTAAAGCTAGTGGCACCCACAGACAAGGAAAGGTTCTGGGCTTAGACAACCTTCTTTAAATTTTAAAGAACAGCTGAAGATTTGGCCCAGCAAGCATAAAGAAAACTCAACCAAATCCATCATCTCTGGCTTCCCAACAGATGTTTGTGGGATGGAACAACTGCAGTTCATAGTTTTACTTTTGGATTTCCACTGAATAAAACAGATCTAACAATTATAATGGAATAAATTCAAGGCCATGATAAGGTGTTGTGACAGGAAAACTGTAGCTGGCCAAGGAAACTATTCAGAAATATTCAGCGCACAGTTCTCCATTACAGGACCTGTGGATGGCAGCTGACCCTGCGTTCAGAACAACAGGTTGTACATTCAAGCATGAGACACAAAGGGTCCTTGAATAAGCTCTTTTGATTCTCCTAACCCATCTGAGCTACGTTTGCATTACTCTTGCTTTTTCCAGCAAAAACTGTTCACGTGGCAATGTGGGCTACCACCAATACTCCCACAACAGCATCCACAGTCAATGCTAGGCATCTTCCAACAGGCACTGACACTGACAAATAAAAACTGCCATTTGAAAAACAAAATTAAATCATGCCCTCCATGGCAAAGAGGAACCATTTAAAATGTAAATTTCACTAGGAACTTTGTGTTAGCTGCTGCTTTTAAATAAAAAGACACACTAGGAAGACAAGCAACTGTTTAGTATGTTCATGCACTGTGAATGTAACTGTCACCAGCCTGTTTCCTCTTTTATAGCCAGGTTACATAAGGCTATTACTCATCTTTCACAATAATGTTTTCCTATTCAAACTACAAATATTCATAAAATGTGGCACAAAAACCATTCTTTTACACTTCAGTTACTTGATAGCATGGTAACACTGCTAAATCATTTCGTACATTGAGTAACATACATGTCCAATGTATTTTTATAAACAGTTTCCTGCTGCACAAATGAAGGAAAACCTGAATTTAGGAATTGCATAGAAGTAATTTATAATTCTGTCTCAAAAGGGGTAATGCTAACATAATTTGCCCCTCCTTTATTAAGCTTTGGTATTTGTAAGCTTTGGGCCATAACATGTCTGACAATCCATTTCAGGGGCATGCTTGGCACATGAGGGAGTAGCTGTGGAAGCTTGGTGTCCCTCTTCATGCATGCTCCACAGACCTGATAGACGACTACTTATGAGTCCGCAAGAGGTTACTAAGAAAAGTAAACCTGCTGCAGGAAGCTCACTGTCACTATCCACATCTGCCTCTCTGCTGGAGAACTGCTACAGGTCTGCAAACTGAAACGGATTGAAAATCTCTTTCGTGTTTTACTGTGTCTGCATGAAGTGACCCAGATCTGAAGCAGCATAATCATGCCAAGTACAGAGTCACTCACACCATCTGGGAAAAGGTAGGTCCTGCAGCACACAAGAGAAAACGGCAAGGAAAAAACCCTCCATTACAGTTACGTCTATTGGTAATACAGACTTTCTGCACAGAGGAAAGGTAGGTATTACTATCTTCCATGCAGTACAACTTCCTATTTACAAGCTCTGCTCCTTCCTTTCTTCATTCCTACATTTCCCTATAGAAATTTCCAAGTACTTCAACAGCCGCAGGGTGAAATCCTGCTTCTACCAATGTTCATGGGAAACCTGCCATTGACTCCAATGGGATTGTTATTTCATCCTGTTTTGGGATGGATCTTTGCCTGAGTGAGTGCTGCAGGACTTGGTGCAGGAAGAGCTAGCGCTGTCTTGTCAGCAGCACAACTCCTCCCTTTGCCTAATTTCAATAACAATTCCAAGACAGCAAGACTTTTTTTTTTCTTCTTCTTCCTATTAATTCTAGCCATGATGGATGCTCTGTGGAAGCTGAACATTACCTCTGCAAAATGATCTCTGGAGTAATTGCAGAATTTAATGCCCTTACGTTCCCCAAACAGGCTGTGTATACAGGCAGTGCTGCCTGCCCAGAATTGGACAATATTTCTTTAAAGTCACAGTATTATGCTTCTGTGGGTGTAAATTACAGTTCTCTTCACTCTTCCCAGTTAAAACCTTCTCTTTGGATAAAGGTCTAGATCATCAAAAAGGGCAGTTCTAGTCAACATGCTTATTAATAATGACAACGCTAATAACACAGTCACTTCCATACAATGTCCATCTCAGTGACTTCACACACATTCACTCAATAAACATTCTTACACCTTGGTAGTCAGTGAAATATTGATTATCTCCTCTACTTCATTTTGTCTTTTATAAGCTAGAAAGTACCTGTGAAATTATGTGACTTGCCTGCAAAGTCCAGAACTCAAATATTTTCACCTTCCAAATTGCTCAGGCCCCTTCCAATTTGTAGTCACCCACACAGCTGCTTTCCTCGTTTAAGTCATCTTTTGATTTAGTTTAAAATGAGACCATAATTTAGGTAAAATATAATTCAGGAACACCTCCAATAAGCTTTTCCATCAGTACTGACACCAGCTGAAGAAATTTTACAAGACAATCGCAGCCTAGTATTGGCAACACTGTAAGGGCACTTCAGTCCTTCAAGTGGTTCACTTGCTCACATTAGCTAAATTTATTAGGAAAATGTTAATCAGTCTGGTTGTCAAATTCAAACAGACAATTGAAGTCAGATCTTCTACACCAGGTCCAGGAGACAGCTCAAACTTACTATTAGTACAGAAAGATGGAAACTTTAATTATTACAACAAAGACCTTTCCAAGCTGAGCATGACATAAGTCATTCTGATACCTTTGGCATTTTGTAGCCTTTCCCATTTTTAAACAGATGCAACTCTCTTTCTGTGGCCTCCAACATGCTTGTCTTTTAAGCAGCTAGATGTGAAAGTCAGATATGCCAATACTCTGCCTTACCTCTTTTAAGCAGAAATTACCCTGGCACCATAAATTTCAAAATCCACAACCCTCATTAAAAACAAAACCAAAATATGCACAAGCAGTAAGAGAGCAGAATCTCTCCAGGAAGATATCATACTCTACAGGCTTTACAAGACAGCTCACAAACGTAACATTTAAGCCACTCTGTGGAGAAGGACTTGCAATAGAGAGCTATTGCATAGAAAGAAGTGGCAAGTCACACCACATTGCTTTTAAACACGATCCCAAAATCATAGGCTGGTTTGATAGGAGAAGAAATGCTATTGCACACTTTATAGAATGACAGAACATTCTAAAGCTTCCTTTTCAAAAGCTCTGTCTGCCAATTACTGTTTTGGAGACTAACAATGAGCAAAAATCAGTGCTGCTCTGGAATAGGGTAGGCTTTGTGGAAGGTGCTGCAGAAGCCCTGGGTACTGCACATGCAGAGATGAATGCCTAACACCTTCCACTGGAGAAAGCTGAAGTGTCTTTGAGAAAGCACCTACTCATAACTATATTTCCCCTGTTACCTCACACTAACCTGCAAGAGCTGCTGTATGAAGAGCAGATGTTCGTTAGCCATCAGTGCTTCAGTAGCTGGTAGAGGAGTGTGAAGGGTCCTGCCAGAACTCACTCTGCCCAGCAGAGTCTCCAATGGTGAAATCCAGCATCTCATTAGAAAAAAGTTCTTCTGCCTTGCCTGTGACCAGAGCAGACACTCTTTGGGTTACTTCATCTCCCATAAGACAAAAGTTCATAGAATCATAGAATCCCAGGTTGGAAGGGACCTCAAGGAACATCTGGTCCAACCTCTCTTGGCAAAAACTCTGTCTAGACAAAAGCACCGTCTAGACAAGATGGCCCAGCACCTTGTCCAGCCAAATCTTAAAGTGTCCAATGTTGGGGAATCCACCACTTCCCTAGGGAGATTATTCCGATGGCTGATTGTTCTCATTGTGAAAAATTTTCCTCTTGTGTCCAGACTCAGAGACATGTTGACTAAAATATAATGAAAGAAGAATTGCATTCAAGAGAATAAATTCAGTTCCTTCAATGGAAGATGCAAAGTAATCCAACTTACCTCTCTGCAGTCATGATCCAATTTGCTGTACTAACACACATACACACCCACCTTTCCTCCTCTGCTTTTGCTGTACGGATCAACCTGAATACACAAAAGAGCCTGTAAGCCTGAACATAAACCTTTGGCACTACCTGTGCGCTCTGCATGGGCACATGAACTTTCAACTCTGCAGCTGGAATCAGCCAGAAAGCATAAGGTTTCACACATATTGTGAAGATGGTAAGTTGTGATGATTTTTCTGCATTTTCAGCCAGCACTTGCATATCCCTTAACAATGAAGGGGCCAAAAGGCATGGCTCAGAGCCAGAGGAGAAACTGCCATCATGCA
The DNA here is from genome assembly GCF_028858705.1 of Grus americana. NCBI lineage: Eukaryota > Metazoa > Chordata > Aves > Gruiformes > Gruidae > Grus > Grus americana. Next base: position 31,566,450 of record NC_072857.1, read on the forward strand.
TAGCAGTTTTCAGATTCAGCCTACAGATTTTGTGACATTATGAAAAAAAGGGCCAAGGGCCCTACAGAGACAAAGTCCCTCTTTTTCTGCGCTGTGCTGTATATCATGCTGTAAGACAAGAATGCCGAAAGGCCATTTTACATGTTTACATTATAGAGCAAACCAAGGTCTTGAATCTTGGTTGTGCGAGAGAAATAAAACTGTTGCTCCAGCAACCTCAAGGTGAGACATGTTGTCCCTCCCTGCAGAAAAATGACATGGGAATGCATAGGCATGTGCACGGGCAGGTTTCACTATGGCTTAGCTCAAATACAGCTTCTCATCATTTGTGAGTTTAAGAACAGTTTATTGAGGACCCTGAGGAAATGCAGGTATTGCAGCAGAGTTTAACACTGGAGCAGAGACTTCCCCAAAATGGGGGAAGACGACTGGAGCTCCAAGCTCATCAGGTTGGTAAGGAACATTTTAAACACTTGCCAAAACTTTACAAGTCTCTAGTTCTTTAAGGTTAATTCACTAGCAGTAAATCAACATGAATTTTTCAGAAAAACAGGAAAAGGACACTAGTTGGTACTGAAAAAGACTTTCTGAACAACAAAAGGATAGGGGAAAGTCTGCTTTTTCCTCTTCTGAAACCCTTCAACACAAGAAGGATATTGTCCTCTGATTTGTAGATGTTAAAGCAAGTTAGGGCTTTCAAAGTAAACATTGGTCATATGCTACTTGCTGGAAATAAGACATCACATACACACAACTATCATAACTACATAAACACAGCACAAATTGTGTAATAATGCTGCAAAAATCCGCTATATTAAAAAACCAGGATGAGTAATACTTTCAGTACTGGCCTAAGAGCAGTACACAGTATTTCACTTCAACACATTCATTAAGGCTCCAAGATTTTTTTTAAGCTATCATAAAAGCAAAATTAATGGATATTGCTGAAACAATAAGTATGATCTGATCTTTACAATAATAACTAAAAAGTCTTGTAAAGCACAAGAGCAAGCAGCAAAGAAGCTGGGAACTAGAAAGCATCAGGCTTCCTATTACTCTCAATTAAATTGTTAATTATGTCATGTACTCACTTTTTAATCTCTTTAAACCAATACAGCAGTATGATAAGTAATAAATTTGTTTTTATGAGAAAGCTTCTCATGTATCCTTGGTTGCCAGGAATGAAAATTGTTTATGAAAAAGTAATTTACAGCAAAAGCTTATATGAAGAATAGAGCTTCATGGACATCAAGTCATATGAACAACAATTCAGAACAGAAACATAAATATGCTAAAGTTTAATCTTAAATTCCTCATATTTCTGGGACCTTTAATCTATAGTCTGTAAAGCTTATGTTTATAATACAGTTTCTACTGTTTCATAGTAGTTTATATCTTTTCAATTCTTCCAAGATTGGTGAAATCCTGTTCATAATGTGCAATGAACACTATGCAGTTAGTATGTTTTACAAATTGGGACTTCATTATGGAATACGTTGCCTTTCTGTTAAATAGGTGAAACACAACCTGCAACAAAATTAATCATAATCTACCTGCCTTTGACAACAAAAGTGTTTTTCCTAAACCTGCAGCCCAACAGGATTCAACAAGAACATGAGCTCTTCCATCTCTTTTCCTACACTTTAATCCCCATCCCAGTGAGACCTGCAGCAGGCTTAATCCCAACTCCGTTGCTTCCTCAGGACCTTGTGATCAATCAGTTTTTTCATACAATCTTTTCCTTATCCTGAGCCTAAGCCTACCCCCGGCTGTCTCCATACACTGCACAGCTCACACCCAGCATCAGGCCTGAGCACAAGCAAACTCACCACTGCCAACAACCCCCCATACCTGGCCCTGCAAACCAGGAAAGTTTCTCCAAACACACAACCTTCACCTCACTTCTTTTATCACACTTTTTCTCTTACTTGGATGTGAATCCTACTCCTAACTATACCTCAATCACCAATACCTTTGCAAAAATGATACACAAGGCATTTGCGTTTGATGTCACCAATGTGATCCATGCAGGATTCAAATTATACTGAACTTTTTATCCCTTTTATACCCCACAAGCCCTCATTTTCTCAATCACAACTCCAAATGTTGTCTGGAATAAAAAAAACAAATGCCATTCATGTATTAATGTGGCATTAATGGCTGCCAGCCATCTCCTCAACCACCCTAGCATACAACGTAAGACTCGGACAGAAACTGAACAATTCTCTCACCCAAAGTTGTACAAATTTTCTTCTAACATTAAACACAGTCAAGTGATTACCACCTGCAAAAATTGAAAAAAGCTTATTTGAACATGCCAAAGCCAGCCCACACCACAGCTCTGGGATCTGTTAATTTCACAATTGCTCATCTCTTAACAAGCCCTCACACTAACAGTAATGCCAATTGTGTTGGGTTTGCATGGCAAGGTTTTGGTAGCGGGGGGGACTACAGGAGCAGCTTCTGTGAGAAGCTGCCAGAAGCTTCCCCTGTGTCTGATAGAGCCAATGCTAGCCGGCTCCAAGACGGGCCCGCCGCTGGCCAAGGCCAAGCCAATCAGCGCCTCTGTGATAACATATTTAAGAAGGAAAAAAAAAAAACAGTTAGAGGGAGCTTTTGCAGCCGGAGAGAGGAGTGAGAAGATGTAAGAAACCCTGCAGACACCAAGGTCAGTGCAGAAGGAGGGGGAGGAGGTGCTCCAGGTGCCGGAGCAGAGATCCCCCTGCAGCCTGTGGTGAAAGCCATGGTGAAGCAGGCTGTCCCTCTGCAGCCCATGGAGGAAGGATGAGGGGGTGTAGAGATTCCACCTGCAGCCTGTGGAGGACCCCATGCTGGAGCAGGTGGAGGCACCCGAAGGAGGCTGTGACCCTGTGGGAAGCCCACGCTGGAGCAAGCTCCTGGCAGGACCTGTGGCCCCATGGAGAGAGGAGCCCATGCCAGAGCAGGTTTGCTGGCAGGACTTGTGACCCCGTGGGGGACCCCACGCTGGAGCAGTCTGTTTCTGAAGGTCTGCACCCTGTGGGAGAGACTCATGTTGGAGAAGTTCGTGAAGGACTGTCTCCCATGAGAGGGACTCAATGTTGGAGCAGGGGAACGATGAGAGGAGTCCTCCCCCTGAGGATGAAGAAGCAGCAGAAACAACGTGTGATCAACTGACCATAACCCCCATTCCCCGTCCCCCTGTGCCGCTGAGGGGGGATGAGGTTAAAGCCAGCAGTGAAGTTGAGCCTGGGAAGATGGGAGGGGTGGGGGGAGGTGTTTTGAGATTTGATTTTATTTCTCATTCCTCTATTCTGTTTTGCTTAGTAATAAATTAGATGAATTTCCTCTCTAAGTTCAGTCTGTTTTGCTTGTGATGTTAATTAGTGAGTGATCTCTCCCTGTCCTTATCTCGACCCATCAGCTTTTCGTTGTACTTTTTCTACCGTCTGGTGAATGAGGGGAGTGATAGAGTGGCTCTGGTGGGCATGTGGCCCCCAGCCAGGGTCAACCCACCACACCTATGTAGTAAATGCCCAAATCACTAACCGTGGCTGACTTCACTAACAAAGTTTAACACACCTCGTCTTCCCAATTCAACCTGTATCCTAAAGCTGAGGACCTCAGAAGAGTTAGCAAGAAACAAAGGCTCACTCCCGCGTTTTCAAAACTTAACCTTACCAAACCCTAACTCCAGCCTTAAGGTGCTCAGATCACCAGCAGCTACGCTGAAGATAACCTGGCACATTCACTCCCAGCACCAGCTCTCATCCCACTCCGGTGGTTCATTAAAGATATGGGAAGAAAGGGGCCTCTGCTCTTTCCTCACCAGCACTGCCTCAATGCCCACACCTACCACAAACCTAAACACCCTGTAGTCCCCTCCTGCCAAAACTCGCTCTCATGCCACACTAACTGCTCCTGGAGGGGATTCAGCAAGAAATCAATTGTCCTCTTCTCAAGGGGAGAAAAGGTGGTAGCTCTGACACCAGCCTAGAAGGAAAAAAGGGGCCAGAGAAAGAAAACACAGAGACTTTGATGAATTTGTCATTACTTCAGACCTAAAGCAGGGAGCAACTGTCAGAGCCTGCCGTGTTGACTGTTGAGAAGCTATGGTAATTCTCCATGCATTTCCACATGCTCCCAGGCCTTAGGCAGATGATTAATAGCCTTCTCTCACAGCTCTCTACAAATGGGAAGGTAATGACAGTGACAGATCACTCTGGCTAAGACTCTCCTAGTTGCCGCCAGCCTTCGGAAAGTTATAAATGCTGCAACTTCTTCAAACCACAGGTAAAGTGTGTCAGCATCCCTGCCTCTAGTTAGAGCCCACAATTATAGCTTCATGCAAGTAACTCACAGCTGAGCAAAGATCTTTTAACAGTCTGTCAAAGCACTGATCAGGGTGAGAGAGCTAGAATGTCATCACCAATTAAGTCATAAATGTTTCATTGGGAAAAAATTAAACAATTTTTTACTTTAAAAAAAAAAACCACCTCTGACTGTGTAGGACATATTTACCCTTTCAGTAAGGCCTGAGAGCCTGTCACTTCTCTCACTTTCTCCCTGGCACATCCCCTCATGATTCTCAAAAGCTCTGAACTCTAGTAATCTAAATTCCTAGAGGCATCTTGATAGCTAATAAAGGCAAGTCATTCATGCTATACTCTAGAAAATCAGGGCTTGCTTTCAGATATCTTCCCTGCTCTGAAATCCTTGGAAATTCAATTTGCATGCCTAATTAGCATCTCTGCCCTCATGCTGCACTGTTTACAAGAAGCAGTCCTCATTACACAGTTATGCATCTGTATTTCCTCCACTTCTGAGTATACATCGTGCATTTTAATTCTTGAATCTGTTTCACTTGCTGGTTTGGGTGCAAGACACACACATTAGCACTTTGAAGAGCCAGCCTACCACTTTCATATCTGTTTTGCTCAGTTGTAGTTATGATCCAGCTCTTCCTTTCCATAAAGCTTTTCTGAAATACCTGCAATCCACCATAGCTTCACCCACGCAACTGTGAAAAGCCACTTGATATTAGAAGCAGAAATGTCCTTGGAAGCTCACGCAAACTTGAAAGCTAACACATCGAGGGACATAGGGCAGGGCAGCTGAAATCTGAGAGCTGTATCAAAAGAATGATTTTTTTTTTAATGAGCATTTGTACCTGTGTTCTACTCTTTCTATTTGGGCACAGATTTAGAGCTCCTGTATACCTGCAGCTCTGCTCAGCCTCCAGTACCCTCTCTCACACACACTGTTCAGGCGTGCAAGGGAAATATCACCTTGCAGATGGGGAATGGGACAGACACCGCAAAGGTGCTGGAAGAATTAAAGATATCACACAAGTAATGCAGCAAGGTATTGCAAGAGGCAATTAAGAGTGCCATTAACATATCCTCCTAGGCATGTATTAGTTGGCTATTTGTGTCCATAATGGCTCAGCAAAAGTTGTTTGGGAAACAAATTTAACACAATTTGCAAATAGCCCAGATGCTGTGCGATGCTGCTGATGAAACTGCACCGGACAAGCTTGTATGGTAAAATTGTTTGAGCAAGACTGGCAAACTAAGAAGTAACCCTAGCCCTTTTATATCCTAAGCTTAATGCCTAACAATTTCATTTGCCTTTTCTTCATTTGCTTACTCTTTGCAACTTCCTCATACAATGTCCATACGCCAAGCCATCACTGTGCATGCCAAGGAATGCCACGTTTGTCTGGTGACTGGGAAACACACATGCAAAGAGGCTGCAGAAACTCTTGGGTGTTTTCATCCAGGCACTGCTTGCAACTCATTATGGATACCCCCACAGGGGGGTCGTCAGGGGCCTCAAACTTTTCAGTTCTGTGGCAAAACACCATCTTTGGATCTCTCCAAACCCACAGCAAGGGCAGGCCCAGAAAAGAATTTCATGTCTCGTCATGGCCTCTCTCCTACAGCTGCTGCACTTCTTATTTTCACCCTGACTTGAAAACCCAGTGTGATCAGACACACTTCTTGCTGCTATGTGTAAATACTGACCTGGAATTACCTGCATGGATGGCCTACTATTTGTTTTTACATGATGTACATTTTAAATTTTCTTGTCTGATTTATTACTTGTTTTGATGGATGCTTGACCATTTTGATATGCTTCAGCCACTAATAGAAGACAATATCGTTTTAAGACCAGGCAGAGCAGGTTCAGGTTCCATCATGGTACAGTCCCTCAGTGATTAAAGCTTGGAAAAAATTGTGTTAAACTGTAGTAAAAAAAAAAATAGTCAACCTCCATCTCCCAATAAGCAAAGCCACAATGTATTGTTATTTGCGCACTGGACTGCAGAGTACATGTTGCTACAGTAAGGGTGAGCTCCATCAGGAGTGACCAGCCTCCAAATTACTTGGTGATCAAGCAAGAGTTGTGGAGCCATTCAATACATAGCACAGTACGACACAAAGCATGCGCTGAACACTGCAATCACTGAAAGAAAGAGTGATATTCCACAGAGGGAGTAAGTTTTCCGGCATTTCCCTTGCCCAAGAGGGACACAAGCTCTAGTGGAGTTGCTCTAACGATATGAAACAGCACAAGGGCAATGAATGGGTCAGACTCAACACCCATGGAGCCCAGACACTGGACGATCAGCATGCAGCTCAGTACGTACAGACCCAACTGTTCTCTAGCGTACACCTTTGGGATTTAGAAATCCAGTGGTTACAGGCTCCCACATAGACTGGGAAAAATGCACCTTTGCAGAGACTGGATGAATTTTGCATGCAGGCCCCTGTTATTAATGCTCTTGTTTCTCCAGCAATCAACAAAATATGTTCCTTACAAGTAGCAGCACTTTTGACAAATCAAAGGCATGACCCCTGCCCCAAGCAGTTTACAGTGGAATGAGAAAACACGGTAAGAGGCAGGGAAGTGGAACAAGAGAATTGATACAGTATAACATCAGGAGGGCGCCTGCTTTCACGGTCCAAGCGTCCTGCTATTTCCATCTTTTAAAACACTGGCACAAGCCTTCAGGACCATGCCTGCCCTATTATGACTAACATGCCAGCATGGCAAGCCTAACTTTCGCATGAATGATTCCTTTCTCTAAATTAGTCTTTTCCTTTGCTTGCAATGCTATTGTTTCCGTAAGATCTCATTACATATTAATAACCATTCACCCATTCATTCTGATTCCCGATGGGACATACCAGCTATATAGGGGCTGACAGAATGAGATTTTATTCACAGGTCTTAACATTTCACTCATGTTTTCAACTTCACCATGGTTTTCGAAGCAAGGAGAGAAGAAACAGCCTGGCACTCAGCCATGCTAACAATCCACTTGACTTTTTCCAGGACTACAATCTAATTCTGTGCCTGCTTAGATTAACCAAGAGTTTGACTCTTCAATTGTCACCTCATCCCTTTGCCAGCTACATTTTCCAGCCAGCTATCCCTTCATGCCTTTTCGTCTCCTCCTGTTTCAGGCAGGAGAGCTATTCGCAACCAATGCAGTAGGCTTAATCACGATGCAGCCTCCTGTGATTAATAGTCATGAAGCTCAAATAAGGATACTGATGATAAGCATATTAACCACCATGTGAGAATTTTAATCATTTCAGAGTCTTCTGCACCGGAGATCTGCTTAGCGTGTCTCAGTAAAATATAACGGCCGCATATACTGTAGCTTTACAGCCCTGTTCACTTCAACTGCTTACACCAAACACAAACATACATCACTGCAATTCTACATTGTCTCTTATTCTTTCTTCCTCTTTCTCTGCCACCATCCTGCATCATGACCCTGGTAGTCACTCAATGACAACGAACAGTATTTAGAGTTCAAACTCTTTGACCTGAGTCTTTTATTATCTGGTTGTAGAGCCCCATGCTGTCTGATTTCTCTGCTCTTTCTTCTGTTCTCTCTTTGGAAATGGATCAATAATATATTTTCAACAACATGAAAGGTAAGTCTGTGCAAAAACAAATATCCATCTCCATATTAGAAGGCAATTATGTCAATTTAGTGTCTCAGGTCCCCAGGCAAGGTTCCTATCTGATAATAAGAAAAGCTAGTTACTGGCCAAGGTTTGAGCATACTTACACCTTAGCTGTGCAAAATGACCATTCTGAATAGAGATGCTCTATTAAAACAAACAACCCTTTTAAACTTGAAAAAAGTACTTACTGGGACAAAAGGGTTATTTATGTAATGGATCACATCTTCAATATTTTTTTTTAAATTGTTGCTGTGATTTTAAACAGCATAAGGTGTACACACAAACAGACCATACTTGCCAGTATGCAAGATGCACAGATGTGGAAACACACACATAATAAAAAGAAGATTCAGTTACAGATAGAAATATTTTCCATATATAATTCATTTTTATTAGCATGTCTTAAAATTAAATGTTGAGTAGAATGTACTTTCTTGCATATATTTGGAAGTAAAGGCTAGCACATCCTTTACAACTGGTTTCCATCCTTCAGTGGCCTGCAGGGTTTAGTTTATAGTTCGTTATTAAGGAGACCACAAAAGCCACCTTCATTCTCACAGGCACTGAGCCCACACAATTCTCTTCCAGAGCTGAGGCTGTTGACTCACCTCTGGCTCACTCCACCTTCAGTCCCACCAAACATACCGCTCATTCCCCATTTCTTAAAGGGCTGACCAGCTGCTTTAACTTGATACCCAAAGATGGTGATCCACTTGCATACCTGTGGGACCAATTCCATTCTGTCTGGGAGCCACTAGGTATTTAAAACTTTCTTCTCCATGTTCAAAGCATTTAATTAACTTCCCACACATAGCATACTACACTACTTGCTCTGTTGATTTTTCAGGAAGTCTTTTCATTCTCCTGGCTCCAAACCAGACTGCTTTTCTGCAACCAGGAGACCAAAATCTCTCTACCATTGTTTGCAGTTTCCTCTGTGTATACCTCTGTCTTGAACTAGAAGAATATGAGAGAATACTGTAGATGCTATACAGAAACCGAGTTGCCTACATGCTTGTACACGCATAGAACAACTTGACAATAACCAAACATGTCTCTAGAGGATATCAGTACTTGCAGTTCTAGGGAAATTATGTTCTACATTTAGGCACCACTAGATTATGCTTTCATGCTTCAGTTCATGAAGATGCCCAGAAAGACAAGACTGCAAAGTCTTTTTTAAGTTACTGATAGGTGATTTCAGTTACAGCAACTTTCACTGGCATATTAAATTGTAAATATATCTCATACTGAAAAATACACAAAGTACACAAAGTGGACTACAAAGAAGGGACATAGATTCAAGAAAGTTCTCAAGTAGAAGCATTCCTTAAGCATAAAAAACCCAACCCGACCCAACCATTTTCTCTATTACCTACGCCTAGAAAGCTTCCTTTAGCAAGTCTACATTTTGTTGTTTATTTCTGCAGAATTTAAACTCTCTCTACAAAACATGAGTTAATAATCTTGGCAGGTAAAAGACAGGCAATTTCCAAATATGAATGAATGCTGGGATTCTTCCAGAGACTGCTGGTATCTCTGGTACCTCCAGTGCTGCCTGTCACTTTGTCAATAGAGTAAAATTGGAATGTCTACAATTCAGATCCAGCAGGATCCAACAACACTGCATGGGGACATGACACACAGAAGTTAAAAACAAAGCAAACACATCAACTTCAACCCGTGGCTTGCAAGAACACGGAGCAGTAGGTGAGGGCAGACACAGGAAACACTGCAAAAGAAAAATCAGGAAGACTAGTACCTTTTTCCCAAACTCTAGGACTCCAAACCAACTCCCACTGAAGGTGGCACTGCTGTCAGGAGAGGCAGAAGGAAAGGAGCTCTGCCTTGCCCCCAGCCCTCTAGCAATGTATTCCCACCCCCTGCACTCTTCCAGCACAAGCATTTACGTAACCGTACAATGAGCTAGAAATAACCCAACTACACAATAAATTACTATGGATGGGGTCTTCAAGGTCGATGAGTAAGAACAAAGAAAAGCGGGATCATTTCATCCTCCTCTCCAGTAGCTGAAGGAGGAAGTTAAAATGCCCAAATTGCAACCCCAGGGAGGCAACACATGACATTCCTAACACATAACATTCCTCCCTGTAGCTGCAACTCCACAGCATCTCAACCACTGTCACTCACTGACAGAGGTAATTCATTGACCGTAAGAATGCCAGAAGTATTGACTGGCCCTGTATATTTGAAGGTTCAGAGCCCATCTCCAGTGTTTTTCATGCAAACATACTGCTTTCAGCTAAGTTTACAACCAAGACATCTTTGCATTAGCAAGCATATAAACAGTGATTGCATTTTAAATGGAGCTGTAAGCAACTGGAGAGGAAGATATCTCCCTCTCTCCCTGTGATAGCTGAGCAGTTGACACCAACTGAAACAAAAAAGAAGTGAAAAATCAAAGTGTAATAACCTATGTTGATGTGAGGTGAGCTCTTTAACCTCTGAGCAGTCCGTTCCTCCTGATATTTAGCACACAGCCAAAGCTTATAATGGAGGATTAGTGGAGAAACACTTTTCAATGGGTATTGATTACCAGGGTTCTGCTACATCGACTTTCATCACTTGCTCACAAGACAGACAGGCAGGTTTTATAGCCAGTAGTACTTCATAGCATCTGTTCAAACACTTCTGCAGGTAAAAAATAATAGGTAGAGGCAATTTGTAGCTGCTAGTCTCAATCGCAGCTTCAAGATTTCTTTTTAAATATTATTTCCTACTCAACCAACATTTCATTCTCTCCCCCAATATGTTATCTTTTGAGAAACTTCAGTTCAGTCATTTACAACCTTCTACTAAAAATCCACTGTAGGACCAAAATCCACTTTATGTACTAAAAAAAAAAATTAATCCAGCTTTAGTGATGTGTGCCCAGTCTTCTGTATACTCATGACAACTTAAAAAAACTGAAGCTGTTTAATACTTAGGTCCACTGGGACTTGTATACAAATAAATCCATCAGAAAGCATCATCCTTATTTTCATTCTTCCTTATGCTAGGCCATCTGTGCAACTCACTGCACAGCTAGAGCAAAAAACAGAAAGGAGATGGTCTAACATTAAAGGAAAACAGTTATTAGAGAGAAAAACATTTTGCTGGTGGTAGTGTCTTCAGCAGACAACACTTTTGAATTGAAGGAGAAAGTAACACTTGCTTCAGGGGAGGTTTGCCTTTATCCACATCCTGATGGAAATTTCCAGCACACAATCATAGCTCCAAAATGCTTCCACCACATTCGGCTCTTAACCACACTAACAGATGTTTGGACCATTATCTTGTATAGAAAGGTTACACCATGGCCTTGCACGTTCATAAGGACAGAAGTTGGTAAATTCTTTGAACCAGTCTCACCTTTATTTTTCCTGCTCATAACCCTGTTATCAGGGGAAAAGAAGAGGCTGGTTTTATGCTCTTTAATTTTGTTTCATGGTCTTAATAGAAAACCTGAGCACTTGCTGCTTACCTTAAAACACAGGCAAAAATTATCCCTATTTCAAATGGCAGTTTTGTCATCTGAAATTTAGCTATACACTGAGTGCCACCTTGAAGAACAGCCAGGTCGTGCAGTGACAGCAAATATCCCAACAGTCCTCGCATACCCGACAGCGGCAACATCTACGTATAAACACCAGCAACCAGAAAGAAACCCAGCCTCAGTGCTTGTAAGATTGCCAGATTTTGAAAGATGCATTGGGACTAGTCAAAGTCTAAACCAGTAGGGTTTTACTCACGAGAATCAATTTAATGACCTTTCATGCCATCTGTACTGGGACTGATGAATATATTTGCACCACTAATTTATTACTCTTTCTTCTACCTTAAATTTCCCATGTCTCTTATTTGAAAGATGTATCAACCTACCCAAAAGCCAGCATGTTTAAGAAGAGTTTTCCTAGTTGGCCCACCAATCTTTGAGAATTATGAATTGAGGAAGCTTAATTGGACATTTACAAATATTTAAGTCATTTTTCCCCATGATAATACAATTTTTTATTAAAACAATGTTTAGTCCAGTTCAAAGGGATTTGTTTTTCCTGAAACCAGCTTTTAAAAACTATCATTTTAATCAGCCATTTATTCCCCTCCCCCCCCATTTCATTTGAAACAACAATTCATTTTGCATATATTTTTATAAATTATATTAAGGACTGCATCACAGTAGGGATGACCCCAGCAAGTCATCCTCATTTACAGCTGCTCCCTCAAAGGAGAGCTAATCACACAGTGCCTTCTCCTCACACTGAGGGTTGTCTTCTACAGAGCACAAGATTTCTCCATACAACTCACCCACTGTAAATCAGCTCCCCATTACTCCTCAGTCTCAGCTGAAAACGCAGTAACTTAGAGACCATCTTTTCTCTCTTTGTCAATACTAAATCCAGTTGTCAAGAGACAGCACAGAGCATTAGGCTTTAAAATGGTTAGTGAGTCATTTCTGCAAAGGCAGTTTGGGTCCCTCTTCCTCAAATAAGTTTTTCTGGATAATTCTATTTTAGAAGGAAAATAACATCCTTTAAAATCCCAGCAAATGCAATACAGGAAATAGCCTGGTTGCACCACCTCAGGACCAGCACAAGGCAGAGTTTTGCTCCTAGATCCACACCCCTCCTTTCAAGGATTAAAATTGGCATTAACCTGCCCCATACTAGTTAGCCAGCCCTCCAGCACCCTCTCCCTTCAGCTCCTGGGTCTGGCTGTGAGAAAGGGAGAGGCATACAAGGAGTCCAAACTCCCAGAAGACCTGCCTGTTTTCCAGGGAGGGATGGGGCAGAGGAAGAGCAAGACCCATTTACCTCGATGCCTCCAGCCTCCGCTGACAAAAGCGATCCCCAAACGTGATGCCCCATCATGGGGGGAAAGCAACCAAACTGCCAAATAATCAGATTGGTACTTGCTAGCTTGTCTCCGCTTGTTACATATGGAAACACTGCAAACATGGTGGAAGCCTTATATGAAACTCTTAATGAGTTAGACTCCAAATTCTTAATGAAGTGGTTGTTTGATCTACATTGTGTCTACATCGAAGCCTTATATGAAACTCTTAATGAGTTAGACTCCAAATTCTTAATGAAGTGGTTGTTAGATCTACATTGTGTCTACATCACTACATGTGGTATTACAAATAAATTAAATGAAAAATTAATACAAAGATGACGGTCCAGCAATTTAAGCCCTTGCTTCCACTTGCAAGCAAAACTAACTCTTCATCCAGAGAGCAGTCTTGCAGGAATATAAATTGCCACTGCAGAAGCAGTGAATATTTTTTCCATATAAAACAAACTAACCTTATTATACACCAAAAATATTCCAGGTTTCCACATTGTGTCACATTTGTGAAAACCTCTACTGAACAGATCTTCATTTCAGTATTTACAGGATGTTTCTTTAGTCTGTAATTAAAGTGGAACTGTTTTCCACTGCTGTCATCATATGAAGTTGCAGGTTTTATTGGAGTTAGCCTCTACCTTATTGGCCTATTTCAGCTGCTTTGGGCATAATAAATCTAGATTTCAGTTTCGCTACAGCCCAGTCTAACAGACCCTGGATCTTGCCCTACTAATAGGAGGTAATGGATGGGTAAGCTAGAGCATGTAAGAGAGGGGACATAAGGTGACAGAAAGTCTGCTTGTCAATCTTTATAACTGTTTCATTATGATAACTGCTAATTTCTGTGTTGTCTTTTTTTTTTTTCCCCCACAGTAGATGGGCAGCACCACAGCAGAAAAAGGGCCACAAGTTCTCCACATGCTTTGCTGTGATCCAGCCCTACACCAGGTCAAATTGACATGTGAATCAAAGAGGAGCCACCTGCACAGATCTGCAGGCTGTGCTCACTGACTCTCTTCAACCTTTGCTTGGTACTGTGCTTTGCTTTCTCCTTCACTGCCTGCAGCTCAGAAAGGCATCTTGAGTTTCACACCATATGCAGATTATGAGCAATTATTATGGGACCTGTAACGCAGAAGCATTTGATATGGCTTGCACTACCTACAGTAAGATGAATGTCTGAAGGATCCCACAAGGTGGCCTGAATCCAGCCCTCCCGCTAATGTGATAAATGAATCCTGTAAATGAAGGTCAGAGTGGCAAGCGCTTTTTGCCTATAAGCAGCTCTGGTGCCACTGTATTCTTTCTATCTGCTGCACTCTACTTTTAAAAGAAAACCTGCTTTTCAGTCTTATATGCTATATTGCAACAGAAACGTGCTAGATGGTTCTACATTTCAACCCTAAATTAAAGCACGAAGGAGTTAGTTTGTTAAGGCCCTTACTCTCCGTAAGAGCATGCCAAGGGTCCAGACCTTTGCCCCTGGGAAGGCAGGGCTGGTGCCCACTGGGCCCGGGAGGCTGACATCTTTTCTTCCCAGCCTGCTGCTCACAGCCACCACTGAAGGGTCCTCTCTCCCAGCAACCCTCTCCAGCAGTTCAGGCACTCCTCGGGTTCATATGTGCTATTCCATGCTCATGCCTAGATAGGGCTGGAAATCTACTATATGTACTACGCATCCACTACTGAGTAGCAAATTTCAAAGAATCAAAAAATGAAGCTTGTTTGCTTGGCAGAATCACTCAGATTTTAATGGATAAAGTTTTTCAGTCCCTGATGACCAAATGCTTAACAGTCTCGTTCTTGGGCTACTGAAATTATAGCGTTCAACTCTTATCTCTTTTAAATAAACTTGAGAGTGGGGGGGGACCAAAACAAAAAACATTCCCCATATTTTGTCACAGATGGGAACTTTCTCCCAAGAACATCTACTCAGGCAAAAAGTTATTTTTCTTCTAAAGATGTTCACCTGAAGACTGCCAACCATCTCCCCCACCCCATGCCTCAGGCAGCTTTGCAGCTCCTCAGTTTTATGATGACAGTGGTTTACCGAGTCAAAACCAGATGTCTATTGAGCTTGGAAAGCTTTTTAGAAAGATGTGTTTGCTTTTTTCCAACATAATTTTTTTTACACTTTCATTGTATCCTCTGACTAATTAATCTTCTCATTTACCGTGCTTTATTATCCCAAACTCTTTCAGTAAATATCTACCAGCCAGACCTACGAGTACTCCACGTGGGACGACTGGAGCATTTACTGACTACCCTATAATTATTCTCTGTAGTCGAATGGGTTTCTCAATGCAGGCTCACCAGCCGTGATCAGCCTCTACGGGAACAGCCTGCTTTCAATGTCTGGTTCACACTTCTCTGTATCACTCATAAGAAATAAAATCGAAATAAAATTAAAATTATAGTGTATAAACAGCATGCAATTTTTTCCTTTTGATTCTAAATAACAATTAATTTAAGGCATTCCAAAAACAAGCCCTCTCCTCTGTATAGTAAAAAGGAAAAAGCAACAGTAGAAACTTATGCTTTGGTCTATATTATTTTTCAAACTGCTTTTCAAAACAAGCCAACCATATGGACATAATTTATAAAAACTTGAGTCATATTGTCACACACTATTCAGCATGACCTACCATAACAAATGAAAATCACTTTCAAACAAACATGAACTAGCTCTTTTGTTCCAAAAAGCAAGAGACAAGAAATTGTTGGCTGTTAAAACAACATTACCCAAATATCCTCTAGATTGAAATATAGCTATTCCCACACCTCATCATTACCTAGTAATGCAAACCAATTATGAAGTAATTTTAATTCAGATCTATATGCTGCAGGAACAGTAAACAAAAATATCATGGCTGAATAAATACATGAAATACATAGATTGTGCATATTTTTCAACAATTACAGACTAAACACTGAGCAAACATCTGTGCTTTCATATAGTCTGCCAACCCAGGAGGACCTAAAGGCTCAAATAAGGCTACAGAACAAAGACTGTCAACCTTGGAATCTGAAAATATGAATTTGAAACAGCTTCAGAGGGAACCAGACTCAGGTTTGACTTTCAGGAACACAGTTCTCCACTGGAGTTGGTGCTACATTCACTCCTTGGTCTGTGAGAATACATCAACTGGATCCTCAAAAGCAGCCAAATTCCCAAAAATGAGCTTTCATAAAACAACTGCCCACAAATCCACCACAGTCACTCCCTCCACAAACACCCAAGATGTGAGCAGCTAACCAGCCAGTAGCATCTGTGGGATTAACACACATGTAAAATGTTTATGACCATTAACCATGTTCTGCAAACCTTCCACAGAATTTTATTGCATGCCCTATACTACACTAATACTGCATTCGACTACCTGAATACTTCTTTTCCCTTAATTCTATTAGTGATGAGAAGGAAGAGGTTCATGCATATCCCGATTAAGATGTGTTTCAAATGTGAAAAAAGAGTCTTGTTTTCTAATCAAAGAAAACAAGTCCCCATGTCCTTGTCAGCTGTACAACTGGCTAGAATATCTCAGTCCTGAGGTAGCTGGAAGGTAAAAATACAGGGTGAAAATGGTCTCCCTCTACATTAATACGAGGTCCAAGGCACAGAAATATAGCACAGCCATATCAGCTTGTATCAGGAGATATCTGAGGCATTGCAGTATTTTTGTACACTAGGAGCAAAATAATTATGATATGCCAGACTTCACAGCGTACTCTCTGCTGACACAGTAAACATGGCCTTTTCAAACAGTCTGAGGTTATTCAGTCCGTTTTACTACTAGTGCTGGATTGCTCTTGACAGGGTTTTTTTCTAGTACTTCATCCAGTTTAGTTTCAGATACCCCTAGATGGAGTGTGATTATTTTGCTTGGGAGATAATCCCCAAACTGAAGGGGTCTCAGTGTCTAAGAAGAAATTAAGCCCATGAACCCTAAGAGAAATTCAACCTGGCTTTCTGCTTTTTTTAATTTCACCTAATCAGTCTTAGTCAGAGCCCCTTCTAAGTATAAACTGATTGTACCCGATGCTTTCATGATAAAGCTTGTAATCCATTAGAAAGTCATCTGCAACCACAAAACTCAATTTACGTATGACCTTTTAAGCCATCCGATCAAAATTATTCCAAGTCACTTCAGTTAATGTCAGGTCTGACCTGCAGACTAAGGAAGCTCATTAAGTGACACACTCAACTGTACATGTTGATGTTTCTCTCTGAAAAGGGAGTATATTTCTCAAAGGTTCCTCTTCCATCCCCACATGAATCATATGCTATGTCATACGTTTTATCTGCAGCTGTCATCTGCTTTCGAATTATAGCATGAGGAGAGACAGTCAAGGATACAGCCACGGAGGCATTAAAACATTCCCCTAAGCCAATTCATAGGAAGATCTAACTCCTCTGTGATAACTAGCACCTCGTGGCTTATTGTGAAAAGTAGGAAAATAATACAAGGGCAGGGTATAGCAAACCAAATACGGCATTAAAAACACAGAAAGAATTCACTGGGCCAGTTTATTACCATCACTGTAACATAGATACACCAGCCTACTTAGCATCTTTATTTACTGAACTTTATATCAAATGTATCAGACCAATCAATTACCTAACAGTGTTTCTAAATTAGTCTCCTTGAAAGACATAACTAATTTTCTGAGAGCTGGGGCTCACTATATACCAATTTATACTTTTTTTTTTTTTTTCCAAACAAGAGCTGAAAGCAAGCTGCTTGTGTTCAGCCCAGTTACATAACTGCCTGAAATGTCATTAGCAAGTTAAATGTTTATAGGGGCCATAGGATTCATAATGCAAAAACAATCTGCTCCAAGAGGTGGTCACCATATAGCCTGGAAAGAAAGAGTTATTATCATTCTGCTTCATTTGCTAAGAAGCGCTCTTCTGCTTGGCTAAACCCTGAACAGACTCAATTTAACTGTCTAGGCAGTTTCTTATCTCATCCAGCCACGTCCAAGGGACTTGAAAATTTCCCAAAGCAAAAAAGGGCAGCCAATTAACTACTGTGAGGGACTCCAAAATATCTTCCTAATCAAAGTAAGGATTAAGAAATTCCCAAAGGAAGGTTTTGCATCTAAAAAAGCCCACAGCTGAGTTGGAAGCCTAGAAGGGAGCCAAGACTCCACAGATCCAGATCATCTTCTGCAAGCACAATACCTGGATGAAAATAAAGAACATAAGAAGCCCCCACCAGGAAGCCTGAACGTGCTGCGAGGAGAGAGGAGCCTGTGGAGCTAACCCAAATAGACAGAAAGGTAGATAACAGGATTATTGTGCAGCCTTTTTAATTTCTGTTTGTCCCTGCCTTTGTAAAAGTGTTGCCCCCTTTACATTTCATAAACAAGTATCTCTATTTCCTTCTAGCTACTCTGAGGTACAGTTGATTTCCACTTACTGCCAAAGCCTTCTGGGCAAGGCTGCCATTCAAACCTGGGCTGAAATAGCCTCTCGGTGCCTGGGGCTCCCGTGCTTTCCTCTAAAGTCCTGAGCACATCCTCATCTAAGTTGCACTCACCACCATGAGATACGCCAGCTCCTGTTCTACACTGAAAAGGTCTCAGGTGAGCTGTGCTGGCTGGGCACACTCCTGGGTAACAGCACCCCAAGCAGCCAGGCAGTTTGTAACAGGCAAACTGGAATAGGACAGTGGTCACGTAGATGAGGATTTTCCAACCTGTACAGCAAAAGCACAAGAGAAAAAGCCTAGATTGAACACCATACAAAAATGCTTATTAGGAGAGTTTGCCACAGCTGTAATGAAACACTGCAATTACACATAGCTGCTGAAAAGGTCCACTTGACCGCTAAGAGCCTTGCAAAGTAATAGCAAAACACAAGGCCAACTGGCTGGAGTGGAATTTGCACGCTCCTGCTAAACATAAAAGGAGTTTGCACCATATTCACAGTTTTCAAAGAACTGTGAGTGTTAATACACAATGGAGCACTTACTTGTAGCTTCCTGTTAAAAAAATCCCACAAAACCAAACAAAACAAAAATCTTAAATCACATCTCATCCTGAGATAGGAATACAGTAGTGTTGAAGCCTGCCCCAACAGGTTAGGTGTCAATGTGGATAAAGAAGGCTGCCCAGTGTTTGTGGCATCCCTTTCCTGCCATTTATGACTACTTCTGCCTATTTTCAGGCTACCAGATCAGTCAAAGCACTGGCCTAAAAACATGTCACCATCTCCTTCCCTTTCCCAGGCTCACTTGTCCGCAGCCCCTCCACATCAAAGGATGACTTTTATCTGGCTGAGGATGTAAAGAGGAGATACCCAGGCCCACTGCCCTCCCTGAGCCCAGCACAACAATTAGTCGTAAGGCAGCTCATCCTTTGCTGCTTCTCATCAACAGCTTTTCCTACCTGTCTCTCTGCCCCATGCTGCTCTGTGCAGCGATCTCCCACCACCTCTGGTCACAGGAGAAGACAACCTGTCTCAAAAGCCAGAGCCAGCCCTTGGGCTTGCGGCTGAACCACCCTGAAACACAGCTATTGCAGCCCAAACTGCAATAAAGGTCACTTACTCCTCTGTGTCCCCAGGCAGCTGAGGCCACACTCTGGGAAATGAAAGCCAGGAAGAAATCGGTTCTTCCAAGTGATTGTCACTACACAGGGGTGCAGATTAACAATAACCAACTAACACCTAATAGAGCCACGTGAAATGAAAATAGGAAGAGCAGAGAATGAGGGACATTTAAAAGTCAGAAAGAGACAGAAAGAAACCAGAAGGACAGAGGATAGGAGGTGCATTTGCTTAATTAGCAAAACAGTCAGAAAAGCAGGGCTATGGAAAGTCTAATAGCAGCCCTTCAAAATAGGAACGATCCCTCTCCAACCTGTCTGGGAAGCACCTCCCCTCTTACTGCAGCATTCACAGTACTCATTTCTTTTATCTAATTACCACCAACAGGCATCTGCTGCTGTTTGCATCCTTGCTCTAATGAGCAAAAGCAGCAGCCAGACCTGGCTGGAGCTGGGGAGGAGGAACATGACCACAGGCATTATTTTTCCTGAAGTTCATCAGAAGCACCTGCTCCTCAAGGAGATCCAGAACTGTCCCAAAATTGGGAAAAGGCGGGGAGGGGGAATGCATCAAAGAGATTAAAGAAGAGTTTTAAAAGGAGGCAGCGCAACATCGACAGGTACATCCAGGGCTAAAGGCTAACCCCTACTGCTCAGCTGGAGGGAGCTATTTTGGTAGGGACCAAAAGCAACTGCTGCCTTTTTTAAGGCTGCCAAATTCAAGCAGGGGTAAATTCACACACAACACAATCTGAAGTTGTCTTTTCTAGTACACCACAAGGGAGCTGTATCCTATTTCCAGTGTAAACATGGGACATGGTGCTCCAATTAAAGGTGTCTCTAGCCCATAATAAAACTCGTAAGTGACATTTCTGGTTTACCGGCTTTAACAAAGTCTATTTAAGAAAGCCTCACAACACACAAGGTGCTCTGGGAATAATCTCAGATAGCACAGAGGCAAAGAAAAGATGGTTAGAGTCAGTCATTCAAAAAAATCAGTTTTTTTAACTTCTTTACTAAGACAGTACTAGAAAAAAATGTAAACCTGCCTTTTGAAAAATGTATCAACTACCCCATAATTTTGTTGAAAATCTACATTGGCACATGTATTAAGGTTACTTACCTTACAGGGAAAACAGAGCCCTCTAACAAATAAATGCCTAGGAAAAGCTATTACTGACCCTGACAAAAAGGCACAGATGGTGAATTCAGTTCCAATGAGTCTGATAAAATGCTGCACAGAGTCAATAGATGGAATTACTCTTTTTCCATTTCACATCATTTAGACCATCAGCTCTAGACAACAGATGTAAAACATTTGCCTCAAAAGGCAATCGCTTGTAATGCATGCTAGCAGGAAACACAGACTGAGGTTTTAGCATAAAAGTAGTATGGGATTTTTTCTTTTATTTTATTAGAAGTATAAACCTGAATAACCTGAAGTATTTCCTCCATATTTTGAGAAGCTCCTACAGGCCTTGCCTTAGCAGGAGTTTAATTTGAGTCAGTCAGTTACCTCAGGTAGGATTATTCCCATGCTTATGGGAATTGTCAATCTCCCTCTCAATATTCTAAGCGTTTTCCATGTCATACTTACGAAGCCCATCATCATAATTTCTTTGCGCAAGAGCCTTGCAGAACTAAGCTTGACCACGAGTACCAATCTGAAATGTCTTGCCTGTATTTATCCCCTTCTTCTAATCACATAATCTAGTGGCAGTAGGGTCCACCGACTATGCCAAGGTGAAGCCCTTTTAGCACCCACGCAGATACCAGGAATCTAGACTCTGCAGATATAAACAGGAGTTGCCGCAGGGCTCTAACAACAGAAGCATTGCTCGCTACAAAATCTGTGTGTGCAAATACATAAATACCAAAGGAGAGCTCTGGATGCCCCACGCTGATTTTCACAAACCTTTTTCTCTAATACAGTTCAAGATCGGTAGCAAACACACTGCAGCAGTACCCGCACTGTGGGTATGGTCCAGTTCCATGAACAGTTATGTGTGTCCACAACTTCACTACCAAGAGTAAAGGTGCAATGTATGGCAAAACTATTCTTCATCAATAGTTTAAGGCAACTTTCTTCTTCTCAGCAAGAAGTACAAAGTAAAAGTGGTTGAAACACCTCCCTCAGAACACAGCAACCCCCATCCCGCTGTATTGTGGAGCTGTTGGTTTGGTTTTTTAAACTTAGATGACTGCTTATACTGATAATAGACTTTGCTGTCTTGTCTCCTCAAGTTACATTTACCCCCAAAAAGAAAAAATACTTTTGTTTATTGCCATGTCTAAAAACCTAGCTTAAAGATGTTTTATATCTTGACTTGAATGTTTGCATAACGTTTCTCTAAAAATGCTCTCAAACTGTATGCACACTCATAAAAGCTGTCAGAACATGATGAAACTGTTCTAAGTGACAATCCGGAAAAACGCAGAGAGATTATCCTGCTTGGGCTGAACCACTTTATTTCCAAAGGCAGATCATGGGCAGGAGACAGATTCTTTCTTGTGAGAAAGCAAAAGGGAAAGAAAAAAAAAAAGTGTGGATTATCAATCCCTGTCTATTCCCAAATGACGGCGCTTAGCAAGAGCTGTGTCTGTGCAGTTATATCCAGCAGTAGCATTCCCCAATTTCCATACGGAAGACCCTCCACTTTCCCAGCAGCAAGAACAGCAGGCAAATACTTGGCTTTGGGCTGCTGAAAAGAAGCCCTCATCACTACCAACCTCAAACTTGAAACAATCATATCAGTATGTTGAGAAGAACATCTACTACACTGGGAATTTCCCCAAATACTATCAGAATTATGAATGAAGTACAGATATTTACCATTCTACGATGATGTGACCTGCTTCATAAACTTAACAAGAATTTGGGGGACCACTGAGGCAGAACACTGTTTTCTGCACAGAGATGATGAAAGAAGGTCAGCACCACCCCACCTCCTGCTGCTAAGTGCCTGATCCTTGGAAATGCATGCGCACAGGTTGCTTAGCTCTTGGTAGTAAAATTACTTACCTAGTGAGGTGTTCATTAGAGGGCTGGGTTCACTAAAATAATCCTTCCCTGAAGAGTGAAGGCATTCTCTGCTCTTCAATGGCAAGAGTTGTGATTGCTGAATGTAAGAAACATTTGCAATTACAGCTGGATTACAGCCATGCCCTTTGGATATATTCTTCTCTGTGAAGGACAAGTCTGCTAATTAGAATTGCTACAGCTCTAAAATAACAAAAGTCTTTCAAGCAGAAGCTTCTGATGTTTTTAAGTACTTCATGCTTTTATTTTAATGCCTGTTTCAAACTAACCACACAGTATGCAATTTGGATGCAAAACCACTAGTATCTGCTCTTTTTGTGGGGCTATATTTAAGCTAGCTGAGGCCCTTTCCTCAATGACAGTCACACACTGTAGACCAGACATTTCTCCAAAAGAAATAAGATCTATTATAAAACCAAAAACTTAGTTTGCAGATGGATCAGTATCTGAACTTTAAAGACCTTACACACAAAGCTCCTCACATACCAACTTAAGCATGTTAAGGTTTGACTGACATGCACCAACTAGAGTACCAAGGAGTTGCCTTAAGACCTCTGTATTTTCAGTTGCCTCAATTAGCCTAGTTTTAGGGCAAAAACTGACTCTTCCATGCCTGACATTCTGATTCTACAACCTAGAAGCTATCACTAAAAAACAAGCAAGCAAACCTTTTTATTAAAAAACAAAAAAAGTGCTTTTAACAAAGCCAGTAGAAATTTTTCTACTAACAGCCCACTCATTAAAAAATATTTTGAAATATGCAAAACCCTAATTTTAAAATCATACTTCCTTGCTAATCTTGGGAAGAGCGTCTGGCTTACAGCAGGGTCATCCAGAGCCAGCAGGAAACCCATCAGGGACACTGGCTTGTCTTGCCTGTCGCACACCAAACTCCTATTGATCTCCCTCCCATGATCAACTCTAGGTCCTTTCCGGCACTACCGCTTTCCAAGGGTCTTCTCCTTTCATGGAATATCTGTGTTATGAATTATTTCCCCTCAAAACATGCCAGCTCGTGTTTTTCCACTTTGAATCTCATTTTATTTCTCGAGTGTGTTTTTAAGCTCTCTAGAAACTTTTCTCCCATATACATTATTTCTCTGACTTGCCAAGCGGTGTGAGCAAATTAATTCCACTGCTGAGCTTAACCACCTCTGCAGCTCACCTCTGCTTTCACAGAGTAACAGTGTTAAACAGCACGTGGTATTTTACAAAGTCGCCATCAGTCCAGGTCAGGACTTTGCACACAACACAGTCTAGTCAGCCTGGGAAGGAAGAACCCGAGTCTTGACCGACACCATCAGTCAAGAATCAGTTTTTCTTTTCTTCAACTAAGCCTTTACACAAAACCTGATCCCTGCATACTCTTCCCAATGCTGCATACTGCTCTTCTCCACTCCTTGTCCTGAGCTGACACTCAGCCCCATGCATCCCATAGCTCGAGGCAGTACATACCCACATACGAGCCAACCTGATAGCTACGGCAAGAAGCTTCTGCAAGACTGTCCCTTAATTACAATGCAGTTTCATCCTTTCCTAGATAGAGCAAGCACTTCATCGCCTACTTCTGTAATTTGATCTAAAGTTTTGATCAAATCTGCCTCGCAGAATTTGTTCTTTATAAACTGATGCTGTTTATTGCTCCTTGATCTTCTCCAGACTTCCCCTCCCAGCTCAGAGCCAAGAAACTGTCTCACAGCTACAGAGCTATACATATTTCATGACTCTGAGGCCTGTTGATTTTATTTTTTCCCCTCTGAGATCCTCCTTTCTGAGCACTTCTTCCTTCTTTTCACCCAACTTTCATCTGGCTCTATATGAAGTGTGGTTTAACACTCATTTCTGAGATGTGGCTGCATAAGGCAGGGGTTTTTTTGTGTTTTTGAAAAGAAGGGTTCTCCAGTCTGTTAATGTTATTGAGTTATAGATCATTCAAGGGCTGCTTTGAAGCTCCTGCATTTAAGGGACAAACCTGTCCCTTGGCCTGTGTGAAGAAGCAAGGAAATATAGGTCACCCCTAGCTCATTTGAGATATCTCTGCTAAGCCATTGCAGGCCATGCCCCGCTCCCGGGACTGCCCTTCAGCCCCTGCCCAGCAGTTGGAAATGGGGGTGGCATGAAAGGTGCCTGCACTGCCCCCAGTCCCTGCAGGGTGCAGGATGGGGGCTGCCCCGCCAGGTCCCCGGGAGGAGGCCATGCCCCTGGCCCTGCTTCCCCACCACTTCCCTGTCCTTCCCGACAGGGCACTGCAGAGCTAACGAGTTTTCTAGGTGATTTTCTACAGGTAGGCCAAATTCCCATAGAGTCGCTGGTGAAATAGCCCAGAGTCGTCTTCCCAAATAGTACGCATTGTTTAAAAACTGGCTCATACACTGTTGGCAAAAAGGGATTTTCTGGTACAGATAGAGTTTTTCCTAGAGATTTTCTCTGAGACCAGTTCACAGTGTAACTACATTTGGAGACAGTCATAACTTTTACTACTTTCCACTGCACTGGGGATTTTTTAAATTTTTAAGTTAGTTAAAACTTACTTGGTGTGTGTGTGGGAAGACTCTAAAATGTAAAGTTTTACACACCCTACAAAATCTTCTCACACTGTGTGTGTAAGTCTTCCTGATGACAATGAGTGTTCTTCACATATTTAATGGAAAAGTGACATTGTTTAGCAGGTTAAAAGTGCTTTTAAAATAAAAAGTACACTAAGCCAATAGAAAAATTACAAACACTGCAAAGGACAACTCCAGGAGTAATGTCACAAAATACTCACATGACTTTAGTATTAAGTGTGCATCATTCTGAATGTCAGGTTAGTATGATATCTATGGCACTTTCTTATTTTTCCTGATTAACAGGGTCATGAAAGACTGTTCAATGCTAATAACAGTTTGTGTTAACCACGGGGAGCACCACTCAGTTCTTTCCTTGCCAGTCGTGGCTCTGCTGAAAACAAGAGCCATTTGCATGTGTAGGAACCCTGAATGTCTCCTCTTGCCAAGACTCATTTATCAGTTTAAGTAAATGATAATGTAATTTCTAACAAAACAGTTTTTCAAACTAGTAGCTGGAATATGTCAACAAATATCTAGACTATTTTCCATGGTTATCTTGTAGCACCTTTCAAGACCAAAAGTAGTACAGAATATGCATTTTCTCCACAAAATAATAATCTTTAGGGAGCTCTTGTTTTGTTTCTGAGATTATTGGTCAAACACTCAAGTGCAGAAAGTTGGTATGGAGCTATACAGCTTTACTGCAGCTAGAATTCCCACAATAGCTATGCTATATATTTTATTGGTTAGTGTGTATTGCTTTGGATTAATCACACCAAAACAGGATGAAAAAATGTGTTATTGTTGAAAAGAATCATGTCCTGATTCTCAATCCTTTCGCATAGCTCTATTGATCATACAGCTTTCTCAGAGTTCATAGACTCACAGAATGGTTTGGGTTGGAAGGAACCTTAAAGATCATCTAGTTCCAACCCCCCTGCTGCGGGCAGGGACACCCTCCACTAGACCAGGGTGCCCAAAGCCTCATCCAACCTGGCCTTGACACTTCCGGGGAGAGGACATCCACAACCTCTCTGGGCAACCTGTTCCAGTGCCTCACACCACCCTCACAGTAAAGAATTTCTTCCTAATATCTAATCTACCCTCTTTCATCTTAAAGCCATTACCTCTTGTCCTATCACTACATGCCCTTGTAAAACATCCCTCTCCAGCTTTCCTGTAGGCCCCCCTTTAGGTACTGGAAGGCTGCTATAAGGTGTCCCCAGAGCCTTTTCTTGTCGAGGCAAACTTGCTGAGGGTGCACTTGATTCCACTGTCCATGTCGCTGACAGAGATGTTAAACAGTGCTGGTCCCATTACTGACCTCTGAGGAACGCCACACATCACTGGTCTCCACTTGGACATCAAGCCATTGACCGCAACTCTGCGAGTGCGACCATCCAGTCAATTCCTTATCTACCAAGTGGTCCATCCATCAAATCCATGTCTCTCCAATTTAGAGACAAGGATGTTGTGCAGGACAAATGCTTTGCACAAGTCCATGCAGATGACATCAGTTGCACTTCCCTTATCCACCAACACTATAACCCTGTCATAGAAGGCCACCATATTTGTTAGGCACGATTTGTGCTTAGTGAAGCCATGTTGGCTGTCACCAATCACCTCCTTATTTTCCATGTGCCTTAGCAGAGTTTCCAAGAGGATCTGCTCCATGATCTTGCTGGACACAGAGGTGAGACTGCCTGGCCTGCAGTTCCCTGAGTTAACTCACAGCATCTGTTATGGTCATTTTCTTCTAAAAATGTATGAAAACTACATCTGTTGGCTTACTCTATACAATGAAGTGCATCACACAAAATGTTGCTATTTCCATATAAATACAGTTGTTCCATCTTTCTCCTGGAATATTAACTTCCTCTAATCCACACTTACCTGAATCACAAGATTCAATCTAACAATTTATACCTGCTGATAGCAATTACTTGGAGAGGAATTATTTCAGCAAAGCCAGTATAATTACTAATGATCTTATGACTAGTTACTCTCTTCAGATGCTCAGTAAACCATCCATAAATTTATTCCACCTACTATCTGTTTATCTTGTCAGACAAGCTTACTGACGGAGAGTAAGAACGGCTTTTAAAAGGAAGGAACCGAACCAAGCACATATGCCTTTGCCCCGAGAGATAAATGCAACTGTCGAGGCAAAGGCAAAAAGAAAAAAATCTTTTAATCCAATGGTTGCTGTAAATGCCTGTTCCACCAAAGATTGCTCTAAATAAGTGTGAAGCCACATGCAATGTCCACATGCCAAGTAGCTTAAGTTATTGGGTTTTTAAGTTAGTGGGCCTCTGAGCTACTCCTTGCCCTATGCAACCTCTTTTTCCTTGATTCAGGAGAGCAGGCAGCAGCTCAGTTCCTCCAGAGTAGGGAACCAGAAGCCACTTGCAATTACAAGCTGCAAGTGCAGCTACTCCCCAGCTCCTACCAGACGGAGCAGATGAAGCCAATTAAAAACAATCTGCTCTTTCTTGATCCATTTAAACACTTTGTGGACTCCTTTAAACTTTCCCACAGCTCTGCTAGAGGATACAACCCACTTTGACAAAGGCAAGCCTGAGGCAATATTTCTGTCTCTTCACAAAGCAACACAGAGTATTGCAAGGCAGCAAAGCAATTACTCTATACTCCTGCAGACTGCTTGAGTTTTACAGCTATCAAAAGCCCCCTTAATCTTTTAGTTGCTTGGATTCCATATTATTTTGTGTTTATTTTTTTAATAATTCAAAGGAAAGTTCTATGGGGTTGGTTTTTTGTTTTGTGGTTGTTGGTTTGTTGGGTTTGTGGGTTTTTTTTAAATAACCAATGCTCTTGCTCCAAGACTTAGTCACAAAGGACTGCTCATTTTTTGGCATGTCTTCCGAGTATTTTGCAGCACATTCTCAATGGCATTATGCAATCATTTGATTAGTCTCAACTGTTTCAGTTGGCAGTAAGATACATTATAAAATGATGTCATCTCTTGGAAAAATATGTAAGTCAGAGAAGGTGACAGTTTCAGGGGTACACAAGCCTAAAAATCATAGCCACTTGGAATTCAGAAATCCACTTTTGTATAGCTGTTACCTCTGTTTTTCACCAGTCAGCCACGTCATCACATCGCAGTTATCAAACATGTACAGAGCTGCTCCCACCACCACCCCAAAAAAGAGAACATTTTGGACCCATTTTTAGAGAACTTTTTGGACTACCACACGTGAACTCACATCCAGTTCAGCACACAAGGCTAAGCAATGACATACAGCATGCTCCGCTGTGCTCTTCACTATTGCAGTATGACATGATATGCATGACATGAGTCACCACAAGGTAACAAAGCATAATTTGTCATCACCTTGCCACTTGACAACACTACTGAGTGTTTTTTACTCCAGAAATAAAGACCTAATTATTTCTTCCAGATGCCTGAATACAGGTAGTCTTTCACAGAGGACACACATTGTGTTCTTGCCTTAAGTGAGCAGTGGCTCCTAGAAAGCCAGGTATTTCCAGGACAAAAACTAGCCTGAAATTTTGCTGACAGGAAGAGCTGTTTCTTGAGCAGGAGGTCTCCTTCTTCCCCCATCTCCCACCACGCTGTATGCCTAGTGAGGTCCTCTCTTCAGGGGCTGGGGAAAAGTGGCAAACCTTTTTAATTTTGACCATTGCAGTTCTAATTTCTCAGACTGCTTCTATCGCCTTGGCAAGCCTCCTTTCTGAGAGGTCACATAACCAAAGCAGCCAGTGCACAGAACTGCAGCTTGTGAGGAAACTTAATTCTGCCTCTAGTTTCAGTATGGCCTCAAAAAAGTCAGTTATCTTCATTCTGCTCAACTTCCCCTCTCTGCAAAACAGAGCAATGGCCACAACTGTAAAACACTTTAAAGAAAGTCACAAACACAGTATTTCTTAATAATGGTAGCAGGATATAGATCGAACCACACAGCCAAATAACAACTAACCAGTCAATATATACAATACGAAAATCAAACCGAATTCTACCAATAAGCAGTAATAGTGGAAGATGGTTGTGTGTAACTTTCCCTTTCTCCACTTCTCAACCAAGAGGGTCACTTGCCCATTACCCTGTGATAGATACTACACAATCCAGGAGTCCAACCTGTGTGCCACTGTAGGAAAATTTCACATTATGCAAACAATCTTAATGAACACAGTCCCCTGATTCTCAGCTAATTCTTGGGTAGCTTTCCATTAACTTAATAACCCCTCATCACAGTCGTCATTGACATATGAGCACAGCATGTCAGCATGCCAGCCTGGCATCCTCTTGCTTTGGATGCTGTTTCATACCTCTGAATGCCGGCTCCAGGCATAGCTGGGAGGAATTGGAGAGCCAGTCCTACTCTGCAGAAGGCTACATTTTGAATAAGCAACCTGCAGTTCTGGGGTGCTCTGAATTATAAACTGAAATGTGGAAAACTTAATTTTATCCATGTCCAGTTATCTTATGACTACGTGCCACATTCAAGCAATTGCTGACAAGCAAGAGAAATAATGACAATCGACATGTTGGCCCTCTTATCTCTAGACATCTAAGATGAAACCAGTAACAGAGTAGAGCCTCCATAGCATACAGACCCTGAAACAATCCAATACTAGTGCTGTTGTTGCAAAACAGGCTGCTCTGAGCAATTGGATCATTTTCCCAGCTCCAAAGCAGCTGGCATTGCAGTCTGGGGATCACATTGCTTCTGTCAGCATCAGGGCTTGTCATTAGCTGTTAGCGCACCAGAGGGGATAGGGTAATCTTCACAGGAGGAGAGGAAAAAAAGAAAGGGCCACGTGGGTGGGGGAGAACCTCTCACCCCCAGTTCAGCCCTTCCAACACAGCCTGCCAGAATATGGCAAAAAGAGGATGAGGAAAAATCCCATTGTCGGGGAAAAGCCTGAAACCAACAGAACCCAGAAATGCATCGTGCTTTCTAATACAGCAGATCATGCAATTTTATAAGCAATAAGCAATTAGAAACAGAACAATGCATAATACCCACTAGAGCAAAGAATTGCTGACAAAAGCTATTTCACCTATATGTGTCAATATTTTTCTGACAAATATTTACAGAAGTCTCTGTAAACTCCTGTCAGAATGAAATATGCCATAAACAAGAATTCACATTTTTAAACAATGTCACTGAAATGAAATGCCATACATCAAGTGGATAAATAATTATTCAGGGAGTCTACAAGTAAAATTTGTAGGGTAAAGGGAAAGCAACCAAAATCAATGTCTCATTTTTGTAGCTAGAAGAAACTATTGCTCTTTTTTCAATGGCTGCATTCCATTTTTAACACGTTAGACTCGAAGAAGAAACGATCCTGAAAGTCTTTAAAAATAAAATTGAGCTAACATTTGTACTTTTCCTCTAAGCCAAGCTCTGTGAGCACTAGCATAAGTATTTAATTGCAGTTTCATGCATATATCAAAATCACTGGGAGCACAGAGAAGAAATCAACAAGTATCTGCAAGAACCACAAATCAAAAAGTAACAAAAAGTAGCTAGATTCAGTTTCAAATGCACCTTTAAATGCTGCCAATATGCATTCAAAATTTTTTTTTAAAAAAGCTATGAAAAGCCAAGAGAAGATGTAGAAGTTATTTATAGCACTACAACAGCATTCTTTTTTCTTCTTCCCTTTTTTTAAATACAGAAGCAGCACTGGAAGAATAGTCTATGCTTACAATGTCTATTGTACCATACAAGTCACTGCCAAATCTGCTACAGTGATGCATTTACTACACGTATGCTGACCTGGATTTTCTTCTTCGAACTTTATCATTTTGCCTTCAGCGCATTTCAATTCAAACCCTGTTCAGAAAACCACTACTCAGGTAAGCATATCTTCGCTGTGTTTTGTATAATAATTGCTCAAAGGAGAGCAAAGTAAGCTCTGGAGCAAGAATAGCCAAGTACTTTTACATGCTTGGAGAACCTCAGCAAGAACCATGACTTTGTGCTGATAGGAAAAATTTCAGTGATCACTATTGCATTAACCCATGCTTCGCTAGTTTAGAAGCACTCACAGAGTAAGTCTACAGGGGATGCCCAAACTAAGCGAGACTCAAGCCAGATAATCCACATGGTGCAGTGCTAAATTCATGCTACCACTCTGATGGTTATCATGGTATCCAGGTCGCTCTGATGGGCCTCCAAGAAAGGCTACAGACAGCTGGGATGCTGGCAGAGCCCTCTCCTTGCAGGACGAGATGGCAACTATCAGAAATGGGAGCAAGGGGATTATATGGGGTAAGGCAGAAATAGGGGAAGGAGAAGACCCCAAAATATTTCTCAGAGACCTTGTTCCTCAGGACTTTCTGTTCTAGTATTCGTCTAAATGGAGCCAGCAGACACTTCTCTGCACTCACAGCTTTGATAAGCTCTCACAGTCTGGTAGCTTCAACAAAGCAGAGAAACAAAGAGTGAGCTTGCCTTTATTTTGGCACTATGCGATATGCCATAAATAACTGCTTAGGAAGAATAACTAGACAAACACTTCGAACTATATTTGTCAAATAAACTGAGTAGAATACATTTGGTGATCACATCAGCCTTGCTATTGTATTTATTAATTTGCTTTTTAATCCAGCAAGCAATAGCACTGACAAGCAGGTCTCTTAGTCATTAGTGAAGTCCAATTGTTCTTTTTACACCTCATCCCCCACAGGGCCCACTGAAAAGAATGGGGCATTAGAGAGAGGAAGGATGGCTAACCCAACCAAATCCAGAGAGCGCAGCCCAGCCAGCGGGACACGCAGGGCTGCAGGAGAGCTGGGCTTCATCTCTGGGCCAGGGTAGCAGCTCACTTGGGTTTTCAGCACGTATATACATCTCAGGGCTGGCACAGCAAGGAGGAGACACCTCCACTCAACACTCTGCAGGGCCACGGGGACAGTGACCACAGGAGGACTTGAACCCATTTGTAATTTAAGCCCTGTACAGGATTCACCATATAACAGCAGCAACAACTTAGCTTATATAAACTTCCACAAACAGAACTACTGAGATGTAGTAGCATAGCTGTTTAACTGAAAACATACAGAAAAAAATTTTTCAATAATCAGGTCTGCATAGCTGGGAGTTTATGGGGAAAATCCTATGAACAAGACAGTTGTAAACATACCTAAAGTTTCTGAAATTGAATGAGCTGTTTGCACTACAGGCAGCACCACAGTACCTCTGAGCTTCAGCATGAAATTCATTCAGTATACAATAGTTTTAAATATTCTTAAACTTTCTGAAAACCATGTTTATCTCATACCTTTTTAAAAGAAGTTCAAGAAAGCTAAAAATAAGCACCATTGCTTTCTAGCGGAAACCTTTGCGTGCCTCATATACCCACCTCTGCTAGGCTGCACTATGGAGGGGGGGGGCTAGAAAGTTTTTCCTAAAATCTGATCCTGTACCCACTGTTTTGAAGAGCAGACATACCCTTGGAAATGTGAAAGACTATTAATAAAGGTAACATTCCACCTTTTGCCCAAGCATCCTAGAAACTTTCTCCTTTCCAAAGGGAAAACATAAGCCAATTCACCTATTACCCTGTTATTTCTGAAGTCTCATTCTCTGATGGATCTAAGCATTATCTCCTTCCTTTTGGTAGACTTCCATTTTTCACTCATTCATGTCTTAGAATGAAAACAGCATCACAGATTGATTTTTGCCAGTCAGTGGCATTATTTCTTAAGACTACCTCCTATTGTTCACAAGTCACTTGGAAAGCATCAGAGTCAGCTCCTCTCTCTCGTTGCTTTTCAGTAATAGTGCCTGTGTGCTTTAGATCCCTAAACATAAAAGGGTTCAAAAGTGATCAGACAAGTTCATGGAAGAAATGTCTATCAAAAGATATCAAACACGATGGGGAAGACATAATGGTTAGCTTAGAGAATCACAATGCTGCAAGAAGACAGAAACATGTCCTTATCTTATACTTGTTTAGTCTATAAGAGTTGTTGCTCTTCCCCATTCCCACTATCTCCCAGGTAGTGCACATCTTTGTTTCCACACTGGTTGAGTTGCCACATAAGAGGCTTGTGCCATCAGCAAAACTGAAATCTTTTAGCACCATTTTTAAGCTATGTGACAAACATGCTGTGTCTGTCTAGGATTTTCTACAATATAGTCAAGAGCAGTATGAAATAGGAGGGTGAAAGGAGGCTTTTTTTTTTTTACACCAATGTTTATGTTAAATTAAATACAGATTTGAGTGACTGTGGAAGTTGCAACCTGATGTGCCAGAGCAAATTGCAATAGAAAGTCAAATGCTTTCTCAAACCTATGCAGTTAGGAAAAAATTGTTTCATTGCCATGCATTACTCTCTTTCATGCTAATTTTCAGGGTGAAAAACTGGCTAACATATCACCTTCTATGCTGAAACCAATTCACACCCTCCATCAGCTTTGCTTCAACTGGATTTTCTCTGCGGGAGAGACCAGGGAGCACGCAGAGGCCAAGCAGCAGCATTGCACCCGGCGCTCCTGGGGTGCAGCACTGCAGCTCCCCTGCTCGACTTCAGCAACAAAACCACAGCTCTCACATGGGTTCAGCTGCACCTTCTTCCACTCTGAAGCATCTACTCTGTCAGTGTGTGACAGCCATGATCTGGCTAGCTTGGAGTCAGAAGCCAGGCGAGAAAAATTATTAAGCCTTGTGCTACAAAGCTGAGATTTCTCCAAGACAGAGGATTCAATTTTAACAATGGCATTAACAAAGTAACATCTACCTACAGCATTGCCTTGGATGGAAAGGGACATTTGTTTGCTGAGTTATAGTTAGCCGAGGGAGTAAAGGCTCCTGTGTAGTTTTCAACTGGGGTAACTATTTACTTAGCACTAATCCTTTAAGTGATTGAAGTCACTCACCTTTCCTTTTGAAACAGTAATTTTATATTTCATAGCCATCTTATGAAAGGAGCTATGTGACCACATTCTAAGCTCTAATGTTTGGAACAGCTTTACTACCCCCTGCATAGCCTTTCTCAAGGCTCAACCAAAGAAGAGCATCTCTGTAAACCATCCCAGAGACATGCATTTCAGTCACTCAAATCTTTTTAAAGGCTCATCAATTGTAATGAGCATCTTTATTACATTTCCCAGCAGTAACTGAAGCAATGGCTTGCAGTTAACTATTAAACATTCACCTAGAAAGTAACACTTCAGTTTCTTTTAATAATGCATCACTATTAATTTCCCAGTAGCCTGATAACTTCAATATTACACTCTTTTAAAAAAAGGTAATAAGCATCATAAGGGAAGAACTGCCTGTATAAAAAAATTTGGTGACTTTTCTCTTTTAAAGGGACTCAAAGGAAATTATATGCACCCCTATGAATTCCTACAACTTGAAAAAAGTTCCTTCAGGAAGGAAAAAAAAAAAAAAAAAATCACTCAAAGTTAAACAGCCATCACTTCTGCTTGACATTTTCAAAACAACAAATACATGAGGTAAGCGCTCCTGCCTTCCAGCCACTGAGCTCTGACTTGTTACCACTAATTAAAACAAACCTACATCATAAGAAACATCTCAGCAACAAGCATAATTTGAATTATTCAAAGTCAAAATGTGAACTAACAAATTCCCCTTATTAAAGAATAAGTGCTAATAAATTATCCTTTCCAACATGGCACTACAAGCAAGAGATTTTCTGTGATTTTTAAGGCTAACAGCCTTAGCTGAAGGATGGAAGGGCTAATCCTTGAGCAAGCCTTGGAGTTGTTCTGGCTGCCTCTAACCGCTCCAGAGCATTTAGCATCGGCGAGCAGCCCTAACAGCGTGCAATGTACTTGAATCCTGCAAATACCATGGCAAACTTGTTCTTATTAGAGAGTCTTTTCTTCAGACTTTTGAGGGGTCTGTAACCTCACGTGAAAGGATTTGGATTGTGGTTCCCTCTATACAAATGCTGAACAGTGGATGGATGACACTCCATGTGGCCTCCCTTCAATACCTGTGTTTGCAGAAATCCCCAGTCCAGTAAATTCCTTCAATATACACATAATCTTAAAACACTCTACAACTGTTTTTAAATTATGCACATGCTTAGTTTATCGGATCAAGGCATGAGTATCTATGTCTATGCCTCTAGGCAGATGGAATATTTTCTGTGGGACTTGCTTTGGGCAAAATTCCTAAGCTTTTGCATTGAAGTTTTTTTCCTGCACTGTCCAATAACAGTAAAAGTGACTGTAAAATAGAGTACATGAACCATTTCTTCCTCCTTCCCCTCAATCACCTTGCAAATCCAAAAAAGGCCTGAACACAGTCTGTTCTAACAGGCACAAGTTTTTTTCATTGCAAATATTTGTTTAGGCAGCCAATCCAGATTTGGTATAATTTTGATGAGATACAATTCTGTTCACTTCTGGTCTCTGCCAACATTATATCCCTTTGCTATGTTGCTTCCATAGAAGAAAGTATTTAAATGAAAAGCACACTAATCTTCTTATGCTCTGAAATACACACATCTGTTACAAATACCTAACCTTTCTGGAATACACACCTTCCAAATACACATTTCACACAATCCAACACCCCTAGATTTCTCCTTGGCAATATGCAGCAAACCAAATTGAACAAAGCTGATCTTAACATAGGAAGTTATAGTAAACAAAAATGTTCAAGATCTTGAGCTTATTCTCGGCAATTTCATCAGTTTAAACTTTTTACACCCACTAAACAAGTTAGAGCTTGCCAAATAGCAACACACATTTGGAAGTCTCTACAGAGTCTTTCAAGGGTGAAACAACATCCTGAGGTCATGTAACTGCTCCATTTTTGAGGAATGTGAAAGAAATGTATGAACAAACAGCAGGCATACCTCCTCTATAGCATGCATATGCTGTCTTAAAAAGAAAAAAAGGGGGGGGAACCAACCCAAAACAATGGTCACCAGCAACATAAACTCTTTTAACCCAAGTCATAAATGATGTATCATTTATCAGCATAAATGATACACAGTTCTGCAAGCTCCCAGTTGTTGAATGTTTATGTGCATAATCATTACTGCAACTATTATTTCAAAATAAGCAAAGAAAAAACTGAAGAAGTGTTAGCTCTGGAGGTCAGAAAAACAAACCACTTTCAGAAAAGGCCAACTGAGTTCTCCCCTACGCATAAAGGACAAGTAATATGCCAGTGAACTTTGTGGACTACTGGATCTGCATGTTGTGTTACAGGCAAGAGTCCTGTTGGTTTATAAGTCTTGAGAACCTGATCCTAACTCAGAACTGCTGGCTCTCTTTTGAATCACTAGATGGTGGCAGCAAATACCACATTGATAAGATTTTGCCACAAATACATTGAGGTGCTTGAGATTTACAGCAGCTGTGTCCCAATGTCCTCGAGGTGCCCTTCTCCTCACTCTTAACCTGTCACTCATTGTACTCATCCCAAATATAGAAGACATCCATGGGTTACCTAAAGGTTGTTTCCCACCAAACACCCTCCAGATCCTCAACACACAC
The DNA here is from genome assembly GCF_028858705.1 of Grus americana. Classification (NCBI taxonomy): domain Eukaryota; kingdom Metazoa; phylum Chordata; class Aves; order Gruiformes; family Gruidae; genus Grus; species Grus americana. The sequence goes on from NC_072857.1 coordinate 31,602,883, forward strand.
AACTGTCCCCAGTGCCTGATGGCATTTTAAGGAATACAGCATTCTCAGGGCTGCACTGTTTTTATGACCTGAAGAAGAGGCATTTTAGGTTGTGACATTCACTGGAAACCTTTCCAGGAGGGTGGGTGTTGAGAGACCATCAGTTTTAAAGATCCCACTCACACTGTCCCCAGACCAATCCCAACAACGCTGTTATCCTAGGACATATTTTCGATGGTAATACTACTTCAGTTTGTATAGGTCAGGTTCCCACAAGACTAGAATAACCAGCATCTCCTTCACAGCCTCAGCAAAGGGACAGATGATTGATCAAAGTCAGAACTTTGCTTCTTCCACCCACCCAATCAAGTACCAAGAAAAGGGTACTTGCATTACATGGTGGATTGCATTGCTTTTAGCTGAATTAGTAAACATACAGTATTATTTCTTCATATATCTGACAGCAGATTCATACAGAATCTCAGGCTGTACAGCTAAGTACTCAATGTGGGCGTTCAGATTTGTACAGTGCTTCTCTCTGTTTTTCCAAAGTGCTTCTTTTTTTTCCTTCTATTTCCCTTTATTCTTTATTGATGCCAACAGTGCAAGGTCTGTGGCAGACAGACAGATGCGTGTTTCAGTTTGCTCCAAAAATGGACAGGCTTTGACTCAATCTTATCTTATAGGGTAGTTCAGCCCAGGGTCAGTGCCTTTGGTAGGAGAACACACTTTGAACCCTGCTTTCACCAGCTCCATTCCGGCCTAGGAGCACCGCTGTCCTAAAAAACGTTTTTCAATCACACAAGCAGCTTATTATCTTGACCCTGACTGCGCACAAGAGGCAAATTCTCTGAGGTTTGCCTGTCCAGGGGAGCAGGGCAAGGATGGCAGGAGTCTATAGGTGAGGCAGCATTACTCAAGCCCTGTACAGTATTACCAGCCCAAAGATTATTGTACTGGTTTCATTTCTCTTTACAATCAGATAATAAATAAGAGCAGGATGGCTTCAGCCATGCATACAGTAAAACACCACAGGTTATCTGAAGATCATGGAGGAGATCTTGCTTCCTCTTTCTCCTGTTGAAGCTGTGGGTGCCTTTGTCACGTGGGTACAATATTAGGGACTGTGCCAGCCCTGTGCCTTGCAGGAAGGAGGTATGGCATGGCCATAACCCAGCTCGATGAAAGGCAGGCATCTGCAGGCAGTCTCTGGAGACAGCTGGCTGCTGGCTGGGTGGGCACAGGCAGAACTCTGTGGGATTCCCCCGGCGCGGCACAGGGAGCCCTTGGCTCTACCCTAGATAGGCATCAGCGCAGCCAGCACACGTCTCTTAAGCTGGCAGAAAAGCTTGTTTGCTCTGGACTTGGATTTTTTTCTTTCTTTGTTTTGTTAGGAAACAAGTAAAAGCCTTACTAGTGGCAAACTTCACACAAAACAGAGAAAGCCTCTTGGACTGCCTCAAAACTCACAGTCTCCACAGCAAAAAGAGTTTTAACATCAAGATTACTTACCTTGCTAATTTCAATCAAGATTTACTATAACGTAATAGTTTTAAAAAGCAGATTTAAATCACTGTGCTATTTTACCAAGTCTGCTTCTTTCCTTAATTACTTATCTAAGGAAAAGCCCATTCAATCTGTGTAAGCATACCTCATTTCAGTAATGAAATTACAGCTCTGTACATTCAATCTAGCTCTGTTGATTTTCCAGCTTGTAAAAAAAACAAAACCAAAAGAAACAACAACAAAAAACCCCCCAAACCACTCCCAAGTAATATTTCCTGTAGTACCATGAGCCATATCTGCAAATACCTCCACATAGAAGAGTAAAAAGGCTATACAGTCAGTCTCCTGCATTTCCCAGTTTTGTTTTGTTTTGTTTTTTTTTTTTTTTTAAATCCTCATCCCCTCCACAAGATTCTTCTCAATATTTGGTATTTTATCGTACTTCCTCTAGCCTAATTCTAAGCTAAACCATTTTTAAACAGTGGAATCACTCATTTCATTCTCTAGCAGCTTTGCATCTTGTTAGACTTTATGATTGTCCATGCTGTCGCTTCACGGAGGCCCTGCTCCTGCAGTCTGACCTGTTTAGGCAGAGCCCTGCAGACCCAGGCCTACAGAGCTTCATCATACCCAATGGCCAGAAGAATCTGCTCACACACACCCAACAGCAATGCTGTATTCCCTTCCTTGCTAGTACTCTCAAAGGAGTGTAGATTTATAGCTTTCCATAGGTTACAATTTGCCAAACTAATCTGTAGTTGCTTCCTTCTTCAGACTCCCCTCCAGTGTTTTAATTATTTATTGCTCTCTTATCTAAACGCCTTCCAGTTAGTCTATGTCATTCTGACACTGTAAAAGCACAGAAATAAAACAGCATTTTAAATGCAGGCACCACAGCTTTACAAAGGAGGTCTATAACCTACAGGCAGACTCTCATTTAACTTTCACCTAAGTCTCCTTTGCCATTATTGCTAACCAAATGTCTTGCCCCAGTTAAACATCTACTTTGGTTTACTTCTACCCAATACACTTGCTTACATACAAGTCTGAATTTCACTGTTTCTTTTTCATGTTCCTCATGTTTCAAGTTGCCATATTTTTCTATTTTCTCCATCTTTAAATGCATTTGCAATTCTTGTCAGTATGCCCTGTAGCCTGCAAGTAGTCTCATTTCTGATGCACCAGCCTGGAAGACTGGTCTCCATGCTTGCTTGAGACTTTGCGGGAAACCTCTGCCAGACCGAGGACCTGGAGAAGGTACACAACAGCTTCCTCCCCACTCTTGATGTCTGAATTTCCTTCCGACAGAGATCAAGCATCACATGCAGAGGCTGGCAGTCATTCTCAACTTAAAACATTTATCTTGCTGTCCCCACCAGCAAGTCACCTCCACACCAGACTGAGTAGCTTTTGCACAAGTCCTGTACAGCAGTAACACCTCCTCAGTGATGTCTGTATGACACAACCCAAGGAACAGTAGTACTCAAACAATTTGGATTCCCCTGCCCTCTCCATGAGGCACTTGTATTACTACAGCAAGCTCTGCCCAAGCGCAAGCAGATGAATTCCTCACAACACTATTACCCAGAAAACATTTCATCCCCCACAATCATTTTGCTGTGCTTTTCCAGACTTCCTAATTTACCAGTGTTGCAAATCCCAGCCCACATCAGCAGCACCCATCACTCTGTGTGGCTCTGCCAGCTCAAACGAGCACCAGGCAGAATGCAATGCCTCGGTTTCACTGCTGCTCAGCACACGGCTGTGTTTGCTCAGGCCTTCAAGGAGAGCACCCACACCTGGTCCCTGCAAAGGCACAGGACACAGAGGTCTCCACAGCCTGTGCTCAGCACCTCCTGCAGAATGTTACCTTGTGTCTGCCACCATCCCTATTCCTCACTTGTTTTAGTATGGACAGAAATCCCAGACTCTTGCATGCTCTAAATAATGAGAACTCCATTGAACCGAGCAGGTGAGGATCTGCCCCTCAAAATGGTAATAGTTTGGTAAGGAAATTTATTAGTTCAGCCCAGCCACACATGCACCTGAGACTTCGGTTGAAATAGAGTGCTGTCAGCAGCCATGGCTCTTGTACTATCTCCTTAAATGCTAGCAATCCATGTGTCACACAAGACAACCTACATTATCTTTTCTCCATCTTTTCTACAGTCACTCCTTACTGCAGTAGCTGAGTATCTTCTTGTAAAAATCAATTCTAGAAAACTCCCTGATGCATTAGTGGAAGCCTCTGGCACTTCTTTTTTGGGGAATAATTACTTACCGATGTAGGATGCAAAGCATTTATGTTTTAATAATAACAGTTTCTCCTATCTTGGCTACATTTTATGTATTCATTTTTTTGCTTCTCATCTTCACAACATACTTTCTTAATAAACTTAATGGCAATACTGTGATTTTAATTTCAGTTGGAATATAGCCAAACCACTAAATCTACTCTGGAGACCTACTGATTTATGGTCATCTTTTAATAAGTTGCTATTGGTTTTATTAAAGCACCTCTGGGTGCTATTGCAGTGAAGCTATTTGCAATTGCAAATGAACAATGAGGCAGATTTTCTAAGAAAAAAATCCAGAGAGCTGTGGAAAATACACACAAGAGAAACAGCTTCACCTACATGATTGCATATAACTCAGTGAAATGCCAAATTGCTACGTACTGTGTTTAAACTAGACTATAACAGCTCTTAAGAAGAAATGTGGGGGTTTTATTGCTTTCGTAGACAAATCTGGACAAACCTGTGTCAGAGATGCATTATTCAGAAGATGTATAGCAAAATTATAATACAGGAACATTTTAAGCCCTTAAGATATTTCTAAACAAAAAAAAGGGCTTTAATATAGCCTGTGAAATGAAACCAGCAGTGCCAGGAAAGGAGACAGACCTCCAAAAACCAAGGGCTAATACACTAACAAAGAGATGGTTGGTAGTGAATTTGTGTACAGTATACCACAAGTGCTGGCCACATTATATTTACAACTTCCTTGGCAACAACTCAGAGGAAGCTATTAAATAGACCTCTGTCAAAAGCGGATACTTCCCATCCTAGCATCTTCTGTCAAACCACATGCAGAAAATAATAAAGGAAAGAGGAAGTAAACCTGGAAAAAATAGCAAAAAAAACCCCACGCCATGGATTGATTAGACCTATTGTGTACCCCAGTGCTTTTGGTTTTTTCCTCCTTTTTGTCATGATTAATTCTTCTGCAGACACTCTGTTGCTTATTATGGTACAATGGGGATTTTAGAATGAAAGAAACTGTTGTTGCAAGCAAGTAAACGTTGAATGGATCATTCTGGTTTACTGTATTTTGAAACTGCAAAATCAAGACAACCAAACTGGCAAGATGATGAGGAAGTCAGATAAATAAGTATTAAGTAAAAGCCACAATCTGTACTATAGACTAGCTACCTGAAGTAATTTTGATCCTTCTCCAAAAACGCTCTGCTTCTGCCTTCCCCCCCAAAAAAAACCCCAAAACTGCTTATCACCTATAGATGCCTTTGACTCTTCTGTTATGGTGCAGAGAAGGTGCTAAGCTGCACCTTGGGATTTGGAAAGATTATGTAGGATGAAGAGAGGATATTTCAAAAACTTAAGGTAGGATCCCAGACAAATGACCTGTTTCTCAAGAATGCTGCACACCTAAGAACTCCTGGGTGATTTCTGCCTGCCAGCATGAGGATCCAGGCACTAGCTCCACTGTGAGGAGCCATGCCAGGATTTGTCTCAGGAAAATCAGGGCAGGGCTCTGAAAACAGCCATGCTCTGACTTCAGTTCACCTGCTGCTTCCTGGTGTGAATAAGGCAGTCTGTAAATAATTATGACTTCTAGCAAAACTGGAATCTCAAAAGACACGGAATGTGGGAGGGGGAAATCCATCGGGAATTAAAGTTCAGGCCTCTTTTTGACATTTACTGTAGCATTTGAATGACCTGTCGTGTTCAGCAGGGAAGCAAAGGCAGTGCCAGCAGCAACAACCACATCCACAATCCAGTCATTCTTAGCCTATGGAACAATTTAATATTTGACATAGGTGTCCAAAACCATCTTAAATGTTAAATTAAGTAACACAGAAATTAAGTCTGAGTTATCACATTGCTCAGAGCATAAACCAGATGCCTGGGGAGGGGGGATGGAGACAGCAATCACATCATTAGAAACAGAAATGCTGAGTCAGACAGATCTTTTATTCCAGTGAAGCAAAACCTGATTGCATCTTGGCATGTGCCCCACTCAGCCCCTCGGCAAGAGAAACAGATTTATTCAGACAACAAGTAGCAGGCAGCACGTAGAAATGCATATCCACTCCTCTCCCACAGACACATGTCTCATTCAAGCAGAAAAGGGAACATTCTGGATGCTGATAGGAAGCACGAGGCAAAATAGCTTCGTATAAATAGTGGGTTTCAAAAATTATTTTTTTAACATCTAGACTCCTATACTTTTTCCATTGGCAGTATGAAGTGCTCTGAAGCATATTTAAGTCTGACTAGGAAACTTGCTTTTCCTTTCAACAGATCCCTTAGGAGTAGTCTATGGACTTGACCCATTTGGACTCCCCCAAATTCACAGCATCTCACCCATGCACAACAAATGCTAACAGTAATACTCCATTTCCTTATTTAAAGGAATAACTTCAGTGCATGCAGAGCATTACATAAAAGACTGTTTCAATTTTATTATGGCTGTCATAGGCTTTGGATAATTGTTGTCTACTAATCTCTCTAATCTTTAATTTTAATTTCATAGAAGACCAACTGTGTTTCATGGTTACTGGCAGAAGTAGAAGGAGGATGAATAGGAACAGGGAATAACTCAAAAATTAAACTGGAAAAGGGATGCAACACCAAATCTTACTCTTTCCTATTAGCACAGTTGTGTCTCCCTCATTGCTTTGAGCTAAAGCCAGACAAAGCCATGGGAAGCCTTCCTTGAATGCACATCAGACCAAACGCTGTTCCCTTCCTGCAGATTGAGAGATACTCAAACTATATACTCATTTAGTGCTAGACCTAGTCTTTATCATGCACAGGGTGGGTGACTGAAGTATACTAGGACTCCTTTTTGATCTGTCTTACCATCAGCAGTATTTCTTAGAAGTCAAACTGGCTGGTCACTACCACAACCATCATACACCACATCCTCTGAACGCTTACTAGACCCCAGGCCCATTTCGATTGCAGATGTCTACATACACGATGTGGTTTAATATAAACGCCTGTTTCATGGCACAGACTAAGTATAATTTTTTTGAATCATCCTAAGATAGTTTTGCTGTCCATAAAATACTTTTATTAGCTCCAAACATTTAGAAGATCACATAATCCAAGCACAGGCCACGATGTGTTCAGTGTTACTAGTTAAAATGCACAAGGTCCATCTAACATGACCATCTGAAGTCTGTGCAGCATCACATAACCCTACCTACCCAATTTTATCCTAAGAAAATAGAGCTTGGTAGTAAAACATTCAGTGTAACCAATACTGATATGAAGAATTAGAGACAAGAAGCTCTGAAGAGACAAAGATACGACCACAGCACAGCCAGACGCAGCAGCATCTTTATCACAAACTTACTCCAGAACACACTCGGAAACAAACTTTTGGTGCTTTTTTCCTGCTTTCAGGTTCTGACTGCAACAACAAACCACACTTAGGGGACTGAAATCCTCCTCTCTACTGAGAGTAATTCAGTTCCAGGCGCTGTGCTGAATTTGGGCATGCGCTTTTTAAAAAATGAGATGATTCATTTCTAACCAAGAAAAACAATGTAATCTGGATACACAAGATGTTCCAAAGCTGTAAAGCCAGAGCAAGATGTGTAGATTTCTCCTCCCTCTCCCAGACTAGATGAATACTAGGCAATGGTTCAATGGTTGTAAGCAAATTCATATACACACCAAGATCCCAGAAGTGACTTAAGAAACATGGGACTCCACGGCGCAAGCATAAGGGTGATTACAAGAGAATACATCTTTGCACCTTGATTTATGACAAAAAGGAATCGAATCTTTCTTACTTCATACTGATTTTTATACATCAAGCTCCAAGCAGCAAATATTCTAATTAACTTTTTTTGAAATGCAAAACAAAACCTATGTTTATGTGCCTATTTGTTTTCATAACATTATCCTAATTTTGAGCCAACTTTCATTTCTAGAATACAGGTATAGAGGCAACGCTCTAGCAAAGTGCTCTAAAAAACAGGCATCATTGCCTCTATTGCTCCTAAGAGAGAAGCCCAAACAAGCCCTTACTATACCCAGTGGGAATCCTGGTCTGACAAGCAGGGATAAGTATAAAAATCATGCAGTGCCCAAGGTTATAAACACAGTGTGCAACTACTGCTTGCAAAGCTTCTGATACACAGGACACTGACCATTATCACCACGCTTTATTTTCCCCATATGCCATCTGTGAAGCAAGATAAAATGGTACCAAGCAAAAAGAGGTGTGATGTCTTCAAGGACAGGTTAAATCAAACCGTGCCATGAAAACACTGTTTTCACAAATGTATTTTTAGTATAATCCCAAGGATGTAATTTTATCTTGCTCCCACACAGTGCCTTCTTATCAAGTCCCACAGGGTGTTATAATTCAGGGCAAACAGCCCCAACTGCTGCATTCTGCTGTCGCAGAGAAAAGCCAGTACAATTCACTGGCTTTTAAGCACCACAAAGTGAACCACATTGCTTGTACAAAAAATGTTACTGAAAATATTCTTAGACCATTTCAATTTTATTCCAAACAGGAGAGAAATCACTTCAAAGAACTGCAAATTAAGAGTAGGACCACCAAATCTAAGCACAGTTCATAGAGTGATGTAATATCTTGAAAGAAAAAAAAAATCTCAGTTTTTAGTTATAAAAATGATGTTGTAGCCGTCAAACTGGCAAACTGGAAAGCGTGACCTACGTGTAATCCCTACAGCAGTATTTGCCCAAGTCCGCAGCTTTGGTGGTTCCAAGTAGAGTGAAGGGTGCTGTGTATTTGTATCTGTCAATACTTCTTAAGAGTCAGTAGTCTGGCTGACAGTGGGGAAGTCTCACAAAACATTAGCCTCTTGAGAATTTTACTGGGTTGGATGGCAGCTCCATTTCCTTCTCCGAGATGGGCTGATTTCTACAGAACACAGTGTTCAGATGGAAACAATAATTAGATTTCACTTTGGTGGTCTGGTTTCTAGACCTGTTTATAACATTGGGTTTTTGTGCTAAACTGTTTGTGCACATCCTTTTACAATGCAAATATTTAAGAATTTCGCTGCAAGCGTGGCTTACGGCAGATCCAGGAAACAGATCACTAACAGGGGGCATGAGTGACAACTCCCCCCCCACCTTCTTTTTAGCCATACACGGGGAATCTGGATATTTCCATAGCTCTCCTCTCTTACTGTGGGAAAATCCCTGCCATAGACAAAATGAATACAAGTTGTAATATTTTACAATGAGGTACTGTAATGTACAACCTTAGGATTAAAACCTTGGAGAAAGAACAGGATGTAAGCTGAGGATTCACTGTTAGAAGTGACAGCTACAGGGCCACAATTCTCTAGGAAAAATCTAAAGCTCATTATCTTACTACCTGAGTAAATTCTATTGCTCCAGAGTGAACTGATGGGATCACAACACTTTTATTGCCGATTAAAGGTAAAACAGTGTTCCCCTTTAAAACGTTAAATATAAAAGCAATTAATAATTGCATGCTTGGGAATAAAAATGACTGGTACATCTGGAGATCAAAGAAGAAAGCAACAGCAATGTAACTTCAAAGCGTTTTCTAACTGCTTAAGTTTTTTCAAGGACATTTCCTTTCTCTTTTAATCCCTGATTAAATGTTGCCAAATGGTCTGGCACAAACTCCATCACCAAACATGGAAAAACCATTTGATGCAGGTCCGTGTATACACGAGTGAGTGCACACACATTTCTGAGAAATTTCTCAGTTTTATCTCCTCCCAGAACCAGCAGGGCCAGTCTCACACAAGACAAGTTTGCAGATAAAGTGCAGCAGTAGGATTACTTGCAACATTTCTGTTCTGTCAAAAGTCCTCTTCTAGATCTGGTTTATAGTGGTTTCAAAGTGCTGGGCCAGCATCAGTTTGGCATGTGCCTTCACCAAAAGAGGTAGCTCATAGAACCAGACAGCTGTAGCTGCAAAAGCAAAGCTGTCATGCTGCAAAGTAGGCTTGACTGCCTTGGTCTCTGCTTACTTCCTTTCAAATGGGTAAAGGAATTCTTAGAAACAATACTTTCCTGATATGATTTTTTTGCTAAGACAGACTTATCTAAGGGATGCCGATGGCTTATCTTCCTAAACAAAAAAAAGTATTAGTACCATACTGGTACTGAGAAATGCAAAAATGTTTAAACAGCAAAAGCATCCAAGGGCTTACTGTATTTGAAACTTTTTCTTTCTCCACAGCAGAGTTTGCTTCTACCATCAGTGCTCAAATCTCCACCAAGGCCAATGCAGTCCCTTGCTTTTCTTTAGAACATGCATGCAGCTTGGCAAATCTGCCATCCCAAGCTTGCTCTCAAAAATCATACATGTGGCAAGTACAAATGGCAATCCCTTTGCTGAGACTGGAGTTTCACTGACAACCTGAGCCCCTGTCCCAGAGTTAATTTCCCTTCCTGAAGCAGCCCATACATCGCTGCAGCCCAGGCCCATTGCTGTATTTTGAATAATCAGGCTTTGAATCAGGCTGTGTGTGGTTGCTGACCGAGCTAGCACTGCTGGGCACTTGGACAGCTTGAGTGGGCTCTGCACCAGTGGATAGAGGCCCCTTTGGCTCATCAGTGTGGCAGTAAATTAAAAAGCAAGTGAACACTTATTTGATGCCTGTGAAAAGTCAATAAACCTTCCATTGCAAAATCAGCAGTAGGTAAACTCCTTTTATCTTAGCACTAGCAATTTTTCAGCTCTACAATAAGGAAAGCCATAGAGCTTTTCTACTTAGCAAGCCTTTTGATCTGTGCCTTCTTGGTTCTCAATTATTTTAACAGGTACATGCAATTTTAAATCACACAAGCCTACAAACTGTGTGCATGGCTCAAGCATTTCCACTACTCAGATTTTAAAATGTACCAGATGTCAAGACTTAACATTTTCACTGTGTGTTCAAGATATGGGTCATCTTAGATGTGTTACCAACTGCTTGCTTCTTCTGTGGTCTCCACCTGCAAACAGCAGTAGTCTCCAGAAAGTCTTCAAAAGGTTTTGGGTTTTTTGTTCATTTCGAGGGGTTGGTTTGGTTGGGTTTTATTTAAGAAGTGCGTGAATATTTTAGCCCACTTTTTGCCTACTTCCTACAAAAGAAGAACAAGAAGAATGAAGAAAATACCTTCTATCATAATCTGGTAGTTCACATTTTTAAGTTTAATTTAAATACAATTATAATGCATTTGCTTTTTTAAATTAAATTATTGATTTTTGGGGGGGTCTTAATTTTAAGGCAGTTGTCCTTCTAAAATAGCAAATCCTAGCACACTCGATTTTAACAAGATGTGAAATTATGTGAACCCATTAACACACAGCATCATGTTCATAAAGCATACATGAATGGAAATTAGTATGTGTTCTATTGACTATAAAATCCAAAGAATTGAATTAATCCATTATTACATTTCAAACTGATAGTGAAGTGGCACAAGATATTATTGGACCAGCACCCCAGCATTACTTTAACTAGGTTTTATTTTGAAGGAGCTAATTTGCAATAAAAGGGGAAAAGAAGAGACCTAAGCCTGTAATCACAAGTGTATTGCCAAATTTTTGATGGCTGTCTTACATGAACACCTAGAAATTAAAATCTAGCAGATGGCGAATCAGTCTGAGTAATAACAAGGCCTTTTCTTGACGAGTGGTTAAGGTCTGTATGCTGTAGTCGTCTTTACTGCTTGATACTGCTGAAAGTTTTATCTAGTCATAATTGGAAGAAAAATAAATGTTTATTTTTACTGGCTCTCCCTGTTAAACCAGAAGACTAATACTAAACAGTCACTTTCTGCCACCTCTCAATATACTTTTTGCCTCCACAAAGATTTATATAAAACTGGTCAAAAAAACCCCAAAACCACACCACTAAAACCATGAGTGTGATTACCACATACACACAAAAAAGCCTTATCTGGGAAAAAGCTAAAAGCATCATGCATGAGCACAGTACTCTGCCAATTTAGGTGAAGAGGGAGGCCCTTAAAAGGAAGTTTCATATTCAGACTTCACTTGAGAAATACCTTTAAAACTTAAAATTAATCTGCAGGCTGGAAAGTGAAGCAGCACAACTGGGAAGGCAAACCCCACCTTCAGTTACAGTTAAAATACCATTTTGCTACTTCATCAAAACAAGGATTGGGTGAATGTGATCACAGTTAGAGCCTCTCTTTCTCCTCCAGCTGCTGAGCTCTGACTGGACTGATAACCAAGGCACCCTGCTAGAGCAGTGGGAATTGTTCAAATACTGCCCAGCCTCATTTCCAAGGCAATAAACTCCAAGTAAAAAGAGAAGCAAAGCGTTCAGTGCCCTGGTCATCCTCAGTGCTCTCTTGGATGCCTGGGAACCTTGCTGGTAGTCTAAGCTTTAGCCATATGAGAGCATTGACTATCTGGTTTACCATATGCTTAAAACAGCCTTCCAAACTGGGTTGAATTTGAACTTTCAACCTAGAGATAAAAGGCTGATTTCTGAGCCACATTGTCCCTAGGGTTTTCCACTTGTAAATAATTCAGTCATGCATATCTTAAGTGGATCATGAAAGGGACAATAAATACTAATGTCATTTAACAGTGTATTTAAACCAGAAGAACAATCACTTGTGGTTATTTTTATACCTTGCCCAAAACAAGGACTTGCCCACCTGTTGCCACCTCCTGTCCATGACCCAACAGAACAAAAGAAAACTCTAAGTTACATTTAGCACTTTCAGAAAATCTGAGAGGGATATGAATATTTTCTCTCACTCTCAAATTCATGGTAGCACATTAACATTTGAATATTGATGTCATGAAAAGAATGAGTAGTTGACAAGTCTTGTATTTTCAAGGGCACATGATCAAACTTAGCACTACAGTTTATCCACATTTACCTCTAAATTTCTACTTTCATATTCATGCTAATCTGAAGTTCTGAGAGAAATAAGTTATCTAAATAGCTAAATTCAAATCTATCTGAATCCAGATTTCAGTGGAGGTAGAAGGGGGAGCAAAACCAGAAAAACACCCCAATATGCTAACCAAAAATTTATCAAGTTCATCATTCATTCAAAGCATGTGATAAAGAAATACAAAAAATTGGCACTCTGGAGTATAGCCTGCTTACATTCCTACAAAGAGGCTTTTTTATAACAATCAGTCAAGGACCAAACTATGCATCGCTGGGATTTGTGATCCTGCAGTAACTGTTGGTCTTCAGTGTTTTCAGAGATCATTAGCACTAACAGCCAGGACATGCACAGGGTACCAGCCAGCTATGCTTCACAGCTGAGAGGAATGTGCAAGAGGTTCTTTTTTTTTCCTCAAAATACAACTGAGCTAATTCTAAAACTTTTTTCTTCTCTAAATGAAAAAAAAATTATTAGACTTCATAATAAAATGGAAACCATCCAATCCCTTCTCCCACATCAGTAACAATAAATACTATCCTCAGGGGTAAAGGGGCAACACAGCAACTGGAACTCACTGGTTAAATGCTTTCAGGGAGAAGTCACTGCAGTGACCTGGGTGTTGCCCTACAGCATTCCCTGGGCTATGCGGTGGAAGAGGAACTGACCGCTACTCTTCACTGACAGCAGAGGTGTGTTTTCCTGCAAGATGACATTTGTGGATACAAGTCACATTAGTTTTATTTCAAGGTAAACTAAGTAAGGAGAGTGCTCAAGACTAATTTAGTAGCTACCTTCAATGGTGATATAAATGGTTTACCTTTAACTGCAAATTCACAGTGAGGTTCCTATCATTGTATTTCTTACCTTGTTAGAGGAACCTCCCCCAGGCTTTACAAAGAAAATTAACTTTCTGTTATATGTCAGAAGCCAAAAAGGGGTTGTAAATTCACAAGCTAAAAATGACTCCCTTTGTAGGATACCCCTCCAGGCATCTCCATCGTACTAGAAGTGTCCTGGGGTAGCTGGAAGGATCTTTCTCATGGAGCGATCTGCAGCTGTTACCTCTCTTGTGCATTCTCACAAGATTGAGCTATTTTAGTTGGGACTTTCAATAAACTCTTTTCTTAAAGATTTTTGACCTGACTCTTGAGCCCAGCAAGAAGAAACTGAACCCAAGAAGTTAAAGTCCAGGAAAAAAAAAGAAATCTATACAACTAAAGCACAACAAGCAGTGAATTTTCAGACAAACTTCTCTCCTGGATGAGTCACCTTTGCCTGCCTTGTACAGTGAGCAGACTACTCAGATGAAAACAGGTTTAAACCACTGTATCTATAACAACAGGATCAACTGCACCTTGCACTACTAGGAAGTTATGATACCAGCCAGTACGTGCAGCTCTGAGTGTTGAGGTTCAGCTGAAGTGACCCCAGTCCACATGCTTGCTTCAAACACCTGCTTTGTCTGTTCTCTTTGACTGCAAGCTCTTGGGAGTAAAGGCAATTCTCTACTACATATAGGTACCAGGTTTAAAGGGATGTTGAGACCTTTGGGCTATAATTAAAATGTCAAACCAAAGTAGTTACCAAGGAGCACTGCAGGAACGTTTTTTTTAACTTCCGATATTTAGGGGTTTTTTTGTTTGGTTGTTGGGGTTTTTTTAAAGGAAATGTAGTACCATGTGCCTTAAAAAAGGAGGCATGGCTTTAGAATAGACAAGTAAACAACAGCTTTAAACAGCCTTAGCCTTTATTAATCTAAAACTTGATTAAAATCTCCTCATGAAGATAAGACTCTGGTTTTTGTTAGGGGACCTCTCATCGTAAAAGTTTCCTGCCAAGAAGAATGCTTATGGTATTGCATATCAACAACTCGATCTACTTTCTCTTCCTGCTGTCAAAAAATTAAACCATTTTATTATTTTACAAAGATTAGTATCATTACTATGACAACAAACCTATGACCTGGAGAATACCATAAAATAATGTGGCAAGAAAAAGCAACAAAAGGAAATAAAGAATGAAGAACAATTCTGGCAGCATTCCTCTCTCTGGAAATACTCCTTTTTCAGGAAACTCAGTTCAAGAAATCTGTAGGTCCACTTAAGAAGGAAACAAAGAGAGACTCCAAGTACAGTCCAAGATTTCACCCCAGACCAGGCCTGCACTTCTCAACAGTGCAAGCAAAGCCTCTGAAAGGGCACCTCTGATTCTGCTGCAACAGGATGGGAAGGCGCGTATGCAGATAAGCCATCAAAGGAAACTCACACCAAAGCTACTTTGTTTTGCTCTCAGAACACAAGGGACCCATCAGGTAGGACAGAATGTTAGTCAAAATGTCCCCTTCCTCTAAAATGGGGAAAGCATTGCTTCAAGCTATCTCTCTGGAGCTCACAAAGAACAATATTTCTGGAACACTCTGGATATTGAAAATACAGTAACAAGGCTAAATATTACTATTCTGCCCTTAATGTTCTTTCTTGTTTTTATCTTTTCTAATGGTCTAAGACATTTATGTCTGCACAACTCATGTACTGGGATTATTTTGCACACAAGAATGATTAAAGACACACAAGTAACTCAGATTAACATTTCTTAAATACTCTTAGGTCCTCTTTTGGCAGCCCATTAGTGGTAGCAACCATCTGATTCACTCTTAAACATAGAACAAAATAGTATCACTTACTATGTAGCCTACCTTATAATGAGAACTGTTAACAGCAACATAAATAACCAGCAGTTTTGACTGCGTACTGCAGCATCCAACATAGTCCAAAAGCAACAGGTTAGAAAATAACTTGCCTTTAAAGTAGTCAAGGAATCAAAAGGTCACTTCTGAGTCATTTTGGTTCCTCAGTTAAGGCTTTGTGTGTGCTGCAGTAAAACAAAGCCTGTACTTTGCACGTGGGCATTTTCAAACTTGAAATGATGCCTTGAAGACATTTGACAAACAGAAAGAAATCAAGTTGCATTCCCTTTTCATTCAGAATGGGCTTTGACTCCATTTATGTAAACGCAGAGAAGAATTTGGCCCTACTTTATATACTCTAAGCCCCAATTAACTCTACATTCAACCCTCTTACTTTTTCATAACTTAAAACCTTTTCATATTTTTTCATACTTTTTTATTTTTAAATGGCAGACAGAAATATTTCCTAAGGCTATCCAGATGTAATAAAGCATCTTTGTCATCTTGAGCAATTCCACTTATTAAATGCTAAACCAATGTCAAATTAATATTTATGAAAGAAGTAGATCTCCATGAGTATTTCACAGCCAACACTATAAATGTCATTCCCACTCCATATTTCTAATTCTTCAGTCTCAACTACTTTGTGAATGATAATCAGTTCACTACTGTTACTGTTCAACAACTACTGTGTTGTGTGTACTACAATCAAGGAAATGCAATGGAGACAAAAAGGGTTTTTTTATATTATCAGAAAGCTTTATGCTAACAGACAGTCTTATTTTTAATTCATGCAACCACTGAATTAATTTATAAAATGCATAGCCGGTAGAAGAGACAGTTGGCATTTGTCTATAAGATTTAATATTTTTCAGCTTTTGTTTTAGACAATTCATTTTGTCAGGACTGGTACTTCAGGGTAACCAAAACAGCAGGTACAAGTGGATTTTGCCAAACACTTTGGCTGCAACAAAAGGAAAAGTGTTTTCAAACTCTTGGGCTTATTTGCTTCAGGTTCAGCAAAACATTACCAAAAAATAAATATCTTTAAAGTGTATTCCAGCAGTTCCATAACAAACTACCCTGATATTTGCACAACATTAAATTTTCAAGCTCTTGTAATGAACACCTGCCCACCCCCAAATCAATGTTAGATTTGCAAACCACTGTTCCCTTTTACCCAACAAGCCTGGCCCCTCCACGGCTGTGGAGGACCCACATTCTCCTGTTCGCACTGCTCTCATCCCCCACGTGAGAAATCTTGGGGATCCCAAATTAAATTCCTGCTCTGAACCAGATAAAGGATGGTGGCTGCTCAGTGGCCTGCCATTGGAGCACTGGGAGCTGGCTCCACAGCCCCTCCAACAGGAATGAAAACCCTGCCCCGTGCCCTCAGTTCAAGCTAACTCAGGCCCTGCACAAAGGGGAGCATAGCTCCTGGCCCTGTTTTGAGAACTTCACTTTCCCTTGCAAAGGGAAACCAACACATTTTTGCAAACATCACCACACTTAGTTTCAGATACATCAGAACAAACTATTTTGATACATCAGAAACACTGCATTTGACCCAAAATGAAAAATTCAGTTTCCTTTCATTTCAGTAAGAAAACATCTTTGAATATTAATCAGACCAGCCCAACCTGACTTTTTCTTTTTTCTTCCCCCATTCCCCCAGTTTGATCAACTGGAAGTATCAGGCATTTGCATAAAGTAGATGTTTTCTGACCCAAAATAAAGAGAAAAGCCCAATGAGAGGAAGACTAGGAGTTAAAAAAAACAAGGAAAACAAAAGAATGCTAGCATGTTTCATGGTCAATATTCTACAACAAAAGAGGAAAAAAAAAATCCTCTTTTTCATTTGCATTAAGATAATACTTTGATGACCAATTTAAGATGAGCTTCCCATTGTGCTCAATAAAAAGATACCATCCCAACTAAACAAACAACAAGGCCAAAGAGCAGGAGAGGAAACAAAAGCATGAAGATAATAAGCCACTTATCCAAGGTCACCTGAATTTATTGAAAGTGCCCAAGATAAAGCCCATGTGTTGTGCTTCCCATGCTGAGCCCAAAAGCCATCCCTAGGAAACAGTTCCTGAAGAAATATGCCAGATGCAAAGACTACACCCAAGAAGTTTAGCAAAAAAAGAAGTCAACTGTCCCCTTCCACTGGCACTGCTACAATGCAACATCCAGCTTCCAACGAGGGGGAACGATGCAGAGAACCACCACCTGGCTGCCTTACAAAGCTCAGAATAATAATTACAACCAAGGGCAAGTCTCTGTACCTACTGGAGCTTCCTATACCATCTCAAACCCATCATAACACTCAAGTCTTAGATATTGTTAAATCTTGCTTAAACTCTTAAACCTAAATAACAAAAAGGTGATCTCTGTCTAGTTTTCAGAGTGCCTGTAATCTAAACACTGCCCTTCCAAGCTAAACCAGGCACACATGTCTGGAGACACCACTTTTGTCTGGGATAAGAGAGTGTATTGAAAAGCTACACAAATATGCAAACACAATATTGTCTTCACCATGGCACCTCCCTCTCTTAGGAGTTGTGCTTCTTAGTTATTTTCATTTAAACAAAACTCAGGGTTTCTTGGACAGCAATCCAGTTTTGATTATTGAAATGACAGCTTTGGAAAAATCGGTTCAAAACATGTATTATTGCATTCATTTTGTGTTGCACAATCAGAGAATAATCCTTACATGAATAATATATGAATAAAATGAAGAATCTAAGAGTAGTAAATCTACAGTTTAAGTTACATGAAAGAAACTAATGTGTAATTGCACAGACCAAGAAAGCACAGGTCAGAGTCTTTGTCTTTCTTCACTACAGATCAGCAACACACTTGGGAGTGTTCGACTTAAAAGCAGTTTTCCCCCTTACCAGACTTTTTAATGCTCATTCTCCTTTAGCCATGATAAGGATGAGGAAATACATTAATACAAAACTAAGTTCGCTTACAGATATTGAGAGAGACAATATAAAAATTTCAGGTTCTCTTTCAGCTCTATTTATCTAGCTTTAATTTTGTCAAATGTGTTTATGGCAATTTCTCAAAGTTATGTTGATTTTACAAGTAAACAAGTCTGCCTACTTACAAATATATCTCTGACTAAAGCAGCATTAACTTGATATTTAACAGGAAGTAACCAATTTTCTCCTCAGCCAGTAAATTGTTCTACAGCCGTTAACTTTTTATAAATATACATTGATGTTGCTATTAATCATTAAATACAGCTTCTAACACAATCAAACATTAATCATTAATGACAGTAATTGCCAGTTTGTCACAGCCTTAGTAGTCTCTTAAGTGAGCAAAAGCACTATTTATTGTAGACTCTAGGCATTGATTCCCTGGATGATGAATACATAGTTTTCTGATTCCACTAGTGAAAGCATTATCAAGGTCTTCACTGACAACTGTCTTCTCTGAGTATTATAAACCAAATGCATCTTGCATTTTTTCCTCTGAAAATTGTTTAGAGCATGATGTGCATTCATTCATGCTCTTCCTTACAACAAGGCAATTTGCCTCTAGATTTCCATCTTGCAAGACTTGTAGAACTTAAAGCGACATGAGGTAAAAAATTGTGAATCGGTAAAGTCAACTTACTAGTTTTGTAGCGCCTTCCTTCTCCCTCTACATACCAAATCTCCAAGAGCCCTCACTCCTATAGCTCTATCTCCCATGTTAGTTCCATCTCTCCAAACTATCCTTCTTGCCACATATCTTTCTGTATACCCCTTCCTTGCTAGAGTCTCTTTTCTTTGGACAGCAGCAGCTAGTTATCTTCCAGGATATTTGCCTTTTTACCTTAGTACTCAGATCTTGCTCCAAAGCTCCTCTACCACATTGATTCTGTATCGCAAGCAGTTTTCCCCTTCCAGCACCCATCTGAGCACCTCTTTATTTCAGATTACAAGATGCCTATGGTAAGACACTGAGCTTTTCACCCTCACCAAAAGCTGCATGTGCCACTCTGATGGGGCTTCTCAGTTTGCCCCCATTCCTCTGCTTTTCCAACACCCCCTCACCTCCTCCCTTCATTTTCTTACCCTTGCTTTTGAGAAATAAAAATTAAACATAAAGGTGCTTAAAATTTGTGAGGACAGTTTCCTTCTGCCCACACGGCATGCCTAGGTGGGTGATAGCAGCAGAGCAAAACACGCTGTCTATCCTTATTGCTCTCTGGAAATAAGACACACGGCACAGGAGTCTCAGGAACTCCAGGCTTCTGCACCATAGCATGTCTCTCTTGTGATTCGGGTATTTGAGTCTAAAAAGGAAGCAGTGCCAAACAAGGCAGCAAAGCCATTCCAGCCAGATATCTACATTAATCAAAATGTGAGCAACTGCACAGCAGTTGCGTACCTGTATGCAACATCTTCAAACCCTAACAGCAACGAATGCTAACAAATGTGTAGCTACATGCATTTGGTTCACTTGATTGGGTGCACAACACATTAAGAAACTTTGAGATATATTATTTCTTACAAAAAAAATCTGAACAGTACAGTCTGCAGCTGTACTGCATAAACAGCAACTTTGGAAGAGAAACGTTATTGCAAATACTTCTATCTTTGTTTCAAAAAACCAGAACAGCTAGGAGGACCAGACAGCATTTGCAACAGGACCAACTGTTAACCCACCTAATTAACACACAGTTATTGTTCTATTGTACCAACTGGCTCCCCAATATTCTTTCCATTTACCAACAGAGGACATTAAAAAAATATATCTAGCTTAAGCAGCAATGGAAACCAAGGGTCTTCACTTAATTCAGAGGGCTCCTATTTAAATCAGAGAACCAGTCAGAACAGCTAGTGACTTGAATACTAATAGGGCAGAGGGGTTGTAAAGGAAGCAGGAGATGCGGTGATCCTGGCCTGTAGCAGTGCCCTCCCAAAGGGATGGCAGCCCTGGGGAGCGAGGACCGGCTGGGGTGCATGGCAGGCTTGCGGCAGCAGCTCCCGGCCCCTCGCGCACCCACCCAGCCAGCCCTGCTGCCTGCCTCCCCTACCCGGCCAGGGCATTTCAGAAGGGATTTCTGGGGAGAAGGGCAAAGCACACTCATCTGTGTGTGTCTTATTTTAGCGTTGTAACCTCTGCCTATGCTGCAAAGATCTCTGGGTACTATTATCAACAACATCATATGTAATAAAAAGGTAAAATTGGGAAATGGAAAAAACAGCTTTCTTGTTAAAGATTACTTTTTCCTTTCTATACAACAAAATATCAGATAAGGTCTAAAGAAGTATTTTCCCCCCACAGTTACCCAATCAGGTTTCAATTTAAAAAGCATCTATATTCAGGATAGCAAAGGACATGCTAAAGTTCAGACAGGGGATTAAGTCCCGTTCTCATGGGGTTTAACACTAGGAAAATATTAAAAGGCTTGTCTTGAATAACAATATCCTAAGGCCAACATTTAACTGCTTTCTTGAACTGGGGCTATGAGGGAACTGTAACCCTGACAATCCGGCGGGTGGACTGAGAACTTAAGAAAAAACAATTGTAAATTACTATTAAGATCAGTGGCTGCAGGAGTGTATTAGTGTGTTTTGCTTCATTTTGGTACATATATTTGCAATTTGTGTGTCTTTTGTGATCACCAAGAGGAGATGTATTCATGCAAATGAGTGACTTGACTCAGTGAAGAGTTTTAATCCTCCCTGCTAAAAGAAGATAAAACCGTGCAGTGAGTGACAGTGAGCAGCACCTTGAAGAAAGGCACCCAACTGGGCCTCCTAAATGCTTCACAGCAAGGTGCCTGTGACTTCAGAAGCAACACAGCTACCAAAGGTTCAGTACCTTAAAAATTCAGTGATTCAGTGAGAGGTCTCCCAAGTATAAAGGCAGAGGAGTGCCTCAGCTTCTCAGTCAGCTCCTCAGGCAGAGAAGGTGGCTTGACCTCCCCAGAGCATCCCTAGAAAGGCTGGGGAAACACAACTCTTGGTGTCACAGCAGCAGCCTTCCAGCTCCAGGTCACTGCATGCCAAAAGCAAACAGATTCAGGACAGAGGCAACTCAAACCCTCTTTTTCAGCCATGTTCAATCACTCTGCTTTTTCTTAAACTATGCTGCACAAAACTTGAATACAGCGCTCTGGTGAGGTTTCATTGATACTACACACAGAGTTACACCTGAATCTCACATACACAGCTCCTGCTAATACCCAGAATAAAATCTTCCATCTTTAAAGCCCCAGTACCACTGTGCAGTTGACTCATTCATGATCTCAAAATCCCTGGATTCTGTTATTCAATATACCTGTCAGGCCAGGAGGCCTACTTTTTGCATTCACACATTTTGTTTTTCTTTCCTTGGGTTTCCTTGTTGAAGTCAGCATGGCTTTTGCAACACTGAATAGAAACACCACTCACAGAGCACAAAATGCTTAGAGGAAATACATGACAAAGTTGTACTTTAACACACCCATATCTCACTCTCTCACAGCACTACAGAAATAAATTTTTGTGTTAAATAATCATGCATTTACAGCAAATACTATGTTTTGCTGACTTAGAAATCTGTAGGTAGGCAATTCACATCTTTCTCACTTTCTACCATGTGAAATAGTTAGCTTGTGACTGTGTCGCAATAAGAGTTTTCCTCTATAAACCAATTTCAGTATCCTCTACTTGAAGCTGTCACAGAGGTACGCATGCAGGAAGAAGCAAAATAACAGAACAACAAATCTAAATTCATGGTGTTAAAAGACTACCTAAGTAAATTAAACACTGTACTTATATTTAACTTGTCAGATAGCCTATTCTAATTCACCTGCTGGAGGACTACTTTAATTTGGGGAAAAAAATTAAATGCTCCCAACAGGAGACTCATCTTCCAATCTTAGATGAGACTGACTGCAGTCAAAGCCATCAGTTTACCCAAGTACCAGAAGGCCAAAGCCAGCTCTCACCAGCAGCAGTGCTTGCTGTTGTACACACTTCCTGTGCTGTGGTCCCAGACAAAAATCGAACACCACAAACACAACCCTCCACCAGGAACTGCATCTCTGCCACTACCCGTAAAGTGCTTGCTTTTTTGTCCTGGCATCCATAGCAAAATAGCCTTGGAGTCCAAAACAAGATACTTCTTCAGATATCCATCAGGTCCAGCCTTGCCACTGACAACAAAACAAGATATATTGAGTTCACACCTGGTTTAATCTATTTCTTCTCAAAGAGTGGATGGACCACAGCAGAGTATAGTGTAGTGAAAAAACACCACTCCCTTTCCCCATTGCTTCGTCTCAGATGGACATTGTTACTTTAGACTCTCTTTTCTTTGAATTTTGTACTTTTTCTTGACATTTGTGGGTTTTCCAATTTATTTCTTTTTCTGTATTCATTGCTTGAAAAGGAATAGAAAGAACAAATGTCAGTGAGTTACAAAAACTGGCACCAAATAAACACATGCAAAGTACACATCCAACACAGTTGCAAAGGTACAGGTACTGTGAAATCTACAACTCAAGAATGTAAGCAAGGAAATTGATGGAACAAAACACATACACTTAATTTGGTTTGCCCTGCAAACAGCCTTCCTTACCTGCCCAATCTACATGAAAGATTAACATATTAATGCATATTAAAAAAATC
The DNA here is from genome assembly GCF_028858705.1 of Grus americana. Lineage (NCBI taxonomy): Eukaryota > Metazoa > Chordata > Aves > Gruiformes > Gruidae > Grus > Grus americana. Next base: position 31,625,808 of record NC_072857.1, read on the forward strand.
ATTCTTTATATCACTGCACTACACATCTCTCAATTTACTCACAAGGACACATGCTAATACAGTCATGCCATATCCACTGGCCTTCACAACACGGTTCACTGAGGAGAACTATGATTTATGTTTCTGCACTGGATGGGTATTGTGGTCAGAAAGCACTCATAACCAGGCAAGCTAGATCTCTTTGGCTATGGCTCTCCTTAAAGCCCTTTACATTCTTCTAGCTGCAAAAAGAAAAGTTATAGCAACTGTAAATCTAACTGGTCCCCATTTAACTGCTTTATATCCATATGCAAACATCCATTTTCACATTGTCACAGTCACAAGGCTGGACTGAGATGCTCTACCCCCACACTGAGTCCTTATGCTCTTTTTTAAAAAAAAAAAAAACAACAAAAAAACCAAAGCAAAACCCAAAACACTTTGTAAGGAAAAAACCCACAGTCAAATGTAATTATTACCATTTTACTTTAGGTCCCTGGAAAACAAGGCAAAAAGCCTTAGGAGCTCCAGCAAGCAATGTTCAGAGGAGGGAAAAGCAGGAAGCATCCTAATGCCATCTCCTAGACTTGGTTGCTGCAAGGATTGTAACTCCAGCCTGGGTTTGTATGGAGGGGGCAGCAGCCATGTCCCTCCACAGCCACAAGTGAATGCACCGAGTATCACTAGCTCAGGGCAGACACAAACAGCAGAGAAAGAGCAAACACCTTCCTGATAAAAAAAGGCCTAAATACTGATGGGACTGACTACTTTTAAGGTTCCTTAACACTCTCCACTATGTGACCTTGTTTAAATTAAATATTATCTTTCTCCAGCTGAATTTCAAATTGGACAGATCTGCAATTTACAAGAATGACATTAGAAGGAAAAGACCGCAGCCCTTCTTCCTTGTCTTCACATGTCAGAAAAATGCGATGACCCTTTCTTTGATCCATTCCTGAAGATATGTAATACTAAGGACTCTTCAAAATAAAAGCCTTTTAAATCAGGCATTCCAAGTAACACTTTCTCCATGTCTCAGTTACTCTGTCTATAAAATTGAAGAGATGCCCTCAGTTTGCAGGTGAGGAAGGTAAAGTAATTATTGCCTGAGAAATCCTAAGTTATTACACTAATGAGAATCAAAGGAAAGCTCATGAGTTATTTAATAATCCTAACCTGAAAGCACCACTTCAGCAGCATGTAGTAAAAATAGCTTGGGGTACACACACAACAATGACAAAAAATACCAAAGAGCTGATCATTAGGTAGAGAGTCCCTCCTGTGTGCTGGATAAATAGGAGTCTCAGAGAAAACATTGTGTGTGGCCAATGTGACTATAAAGGAGAGCATTAAAATGTAAGCCATAGCATGACTGCCCGGGCAATCTTAAATCTGCCATTTTCTCCTTTCCAGGAGCTGACTTCACTCTACTGATGGTCCTTTAATGCAGGGAAAGCTGTATGTTTATGGGACATAAAAATATATCCATCCTCAATTCTTTAGGAAAGTTTTAAAGAAAAAGAACCACACATGGCAAAACGCCCCGTGTCCAAGCCCTCCACGAGGCTGAGAACTACCTCCCTGAGCAAACAGGAACAACGATCACGCTTGCTCCGCAGCCGTGGGCCAGCCCTGGAGCACCCTGCCCAGCACAGCATCCCCCCAGCCAGGTCAAGCAGCAGCACTTCTTTCCTGGCTCTCATGAAGCAGACACAAATTAAATGGAAAACAGCAGGGAGAGAAACACCCAGAATGTTCTTCCAACTCACAAGGGAGAGAGAAGAGCCAGAGAGGGTGCACTGTGCAGAGAGCTGTAAAGAAAGATGCAAAACAGTTCTGGCACAAGCTTCCAATGCTACAAGACAGCGCTCCCAGCACAGCTCTCAGTAAATAGAAAAATGCCTCAATACTATACGGTATGCTGTTGGGGCACAGCATCAGACAGCTCCACTACATACCTCAAATACTGCTTTTCTTTAATTAGTGTAACAGGAATGATGGAACATAATCAACAACCCAAACCCGTTCTGCAAGATTTAATGGCATACAATACAGAACAGAGTAATTTTTCCAGTGGATTAACCCTCACCTCTAAAGAGGGGTCAGACAAAGCTTAGGCAATAAGTGAAATTAATTTGAGCATCTGGTAATCCTGACCAGGCAAGAACAAGCCCTAAGCAGCAATATTTACTTTACTTTTAGCTTTCCCAAAACATTGCTTTTAATTCCTCTCTTTAAAAGCTTCAAGGAAAGTTATTTCAAATGCGTGTAAATGCAAAGAAAAGAATCTACGTTTACCTGTTCCTTCCTGAGAATCAAAATTATTTAATTATAGCTTCCCATAGCTTATATTAATTAGTGGTTAAGATACCTAGCTGAGTCTGATTTGCCTCAGCCATATAAATCCACTATGCAATCATGTTCGTGAAAACACCAAGGAAAAAAAGTGATCCACACCTTGTAATAGAAATTTAAGGTAAAGTACCTTGGAAGAAGGAATTAATTCAAAATCTGGCCCAAATTAATTACAATAAGATTTTTTGATTGACTTAAATGGACTTTGAGTCCAGTATTTACTAGCTGTGCTCTTAGAAACCAGCAGTGAACATCAAATAACAAATGTGGTTTGATTTAGAGTACATTTTCAGTGTACTGTTCAGCTCCATTGCACTGTTCTCCCACAAGTACTTACAACCAATTTTACACTTGAACTCGCCAACAATCAGTGCTTTCCCACTTAGAGGATTTCAAACTAAAGTCTTTCAGCAAGTTAAACATTTGAAATCCTAGGGAACCAAAAAAAAAGCACAGAAGTCATTAGGAAGCATGCAGTATTCAAACAGTCCCTCCAATTTTGAGAAGCAAACAAAGTAACCACAAAAGGATTCTTAGTAGTTTCCCATTCATCTCCCTCACCACCAAGAACAGTCTAGGTCAGCTCCTGCTGACTGCCTCTGCAGTAATTTATAGAGCGATACAGGTTTGAATATTGTCCTTTGTACGTATGGGATGAAGTCACAAGAACTGCAGATGTGACAGTGCTGTGCTATTTCTTTCTTATCCGTAGCTTTTAATGAAACAAAAAAAATATTTACAAACCCTGTTTCCTTTACCCAAGATGAAAAGAGAAAAAACAAAACCAAACCAAAACCTCAACAAGCAAAAAGCTGTCTTTGTCCTTCACAGTTCAAGTTAAATTGGAGAAAGAAATAGCACCTGATAAGGTATACAGTGATTACTTTGTTCCTTAGGAATATATATGTGACAGCTGCAGGTGCTTCTTCTAAAGAAGAGAATTTCATCTCAAGAGTTTTTGTAAGAGATTTTCAGTAACCAATTTGACTATGACCATACAGGTTCGCATAGTGGGTGCATCAGTACCACGCTGTGTATCTTCATTTGGCAGTGCTTCTGCATATCTAAACACCATGAGGTTTCTGTCATCAGCCCAGACAGACAATTTCCAATTTAAGGTTAATTTTTGTGCAAGAGCCAATACAGAGCCTAGGGTACAGAGCCAGGTAGGCAGAAGCACAGAAGCAGCCGGGATCTCACAACTGCCTAGCTTCCCAAGCCCCAGTGGCTCCACGGTACTTCCACAATTATCAACCATTTGGTCAATGCATCTTCGCTGCCAAATGATCCAAGGAAGATGACAGCAGTCTCAGGGAAGGACTATTCACCACTCACCTTTGCTATGTTTGCTGCCTTCAAGGAAGGAAGAAAAAATAGAACTGAAAGGGAACAGAACTGATTTAACAAACAGAGCTGGAAATGCTTTCTATGAATCTTTGACTGGGTTTAACCATGGTCTTACCTCAGATATCCTGAATACAGCCAGAAAAAATATTAAGGTTAGTTATTGCACTCAGGTTTGGAGCCAGACCTAAACCACCATGCTTTAATATACATGTTCCCTCTGCCAGGCTGCAAACAAACAAAATACTAATACTTCAGCCTCTGCAACTGAGACTAATCCAAAAATCAAACCACAGCAGGCGTGCTGCTCTGCCAGAGGGCTCTCACCAGCTCCAGAAAGCTGGCAGAGCTGGCACCAGGCAGAGGAATACATTTGCACAGAGCTCCAGTGGTCCATCCGCAACTCCACATTGCTATGAGGATGCAGCAAAGATCCCTCCCTCCCTTTGGCAGGATGAAGAGTCTCTTTCCACCCTGGAAAGGGAAAACACCAAAAGAAAAAAAAAATTCTCTGAAGTCTGACTACATAACATTTTAGATCCCTGGTCTATGCCCAGCCTACTAACCACAACCTAATCCTCACAAAGGCATGGGGACACTCTTCTTAGGAGAAAGAAAATGGTAAGTCAGGTAGCGTCCTGGATTCGGCTGCGTGGTGCTCAGCTGCTGGCTGTGGCTAAACCACGACAAGTAGGAAGAGTTGAACTCTGCTGTTCACAGGGGAAAGCAGCCTCACTTCCCAAGTAAATTTCCCCAGGCCATGCTGCATCCTACTGACTGTATAATAGCCAAGGTAAGACAGGATGCTAGGCAGCACTGATAAGAGAAAATGCTGTATCAGCTTTAAACTTCTGCCTCTTTTGGGAATGCTGTCATTGCTATTATCACAGGTTTTCTTCCAATATTACCAAAGAATGATTAGGCAGGTGGAAATCTTAACTTTTCAGTTTGTTTACATTCTACATTTGACAACAGTTTGTTCATAGCCAGGACTACTCCCCTGAGGAGCACTGATCAATTTCCTTTGCTGTATATGGAGTTTTCACACAGCTTGCAGGTAGAAAAAATATTTTCAAATGAGATAAAGTGATTGCAAGAAACCCCACAAATCAGAGAGAATAACTTGGATACTTTGGGTTTCTTTGCCTAGTATGAGGAAAGAAACCCCTGACAATACATTGCTATACATCAATTTGCTTCTATCCCAGCACTGTTAAAGGATAAGAAAGTAGTAAGACAGGCCAAGAATAATAAAAGTAAATAGGTCTCTTAAAGGCTTTTTTCCCCCATTGAGGACACTCAGAAAGGACTTGACTAAATAGCTTTCTTGCCCACGTGTACAATACAAGTAACTCAGCAGAATCAGTTACCCAAAAACAGGCTTTATGCCACATTAGCGCTTAATTCACTATAACAAATTTTAATTTAAATTCTACTGTGATTGTGAAGCATTGACCATCTGATATCTGCACCAAAGCAGTTAGCTACCTCCCCCTTTACACACAAGAAAATCAAGTTCTCTTCATTTAGATTTTTGGGATAGCTTTCCTCACTTCACCATCCACCTCTTCTCCTCCTTTGGCGGATGGACTCAAGGTACATGCAGGAGTTAACAGTTCCCTGACATTGAAAATTTATTCCTCACAAAACAGACTATTGCAACCACCACATGAACCTCCTCATCAGTTAGCTAGCCACTACCCAAGAAACAGTCTGAAGACATGGGGGATATGTGTGTGTGTGTGGAGGTGGGAGTACAACCAGCTTTTAAAAGAAAGAGCAGAAGAGTGGAATTGTTTGGGTTTTTTTTTTTTCCCCCTCTTACAAGGGAAGAAAAGGCCAGGGGACAAGGGACATATCCAGGCAAGGCAACACTGTGATACCCTACTACTCTTTCTGTTTTCAAGGCTCATAGGGGTGGGCAGAACCAGGGCCTGTACAGAGAGAGGCTATGAGTGCTCCCAGCTGCCTTGCAAGGCACAGCACTGGGGCAGGATTTACGCTGAAGCGGTATCGCATCGGCCGCTTTGATGTACCCAGCTGCCCATCCTCAGTTTCAGCAAGACAGTCTGATACTGACACAACTGACCATGCAAAATCCTACTGTGTCTCAGCAGAGGAGATGGTGGCATGCATTTCCCCAGAACTCCTGCAGTGAGGACAGTAAACAGGATGACGCTGTTAATGTAGAAGTGCACATGGTCAAACTGAACTGACTCAATTGCTCAAATTCAGACCTTGGTGACTGCTCAGGACCCAGGGACCAAGTCCCAAACCAGGAAAGTTCAACACCCGATGATCCTTTCCCTACTGATCTTAAGCACAGAGTAAAGCTCTCGGTATTTTGGCCCTGCTGGTGTTGCTTCTTTTCAAGTCATTACTGCACAACAGCCATATCCTGCAAAGCACTGAAGTCCCCAAGGTACTCTTACTTTGTATGCATGGCTTGTCTAAGATCTCCTCAAGCAATACTGCACTCCAGGATAGTTCTGTCTTCTACATTAGCAGCCTAATAACAGTCTAATTAGTTGCATTTAGCCAAAGAGAGCAAGCAAATCTATTAATAAACACAATTTTAAAACAGAACTTTGCATAACTCAGGCTTCTTAATAAAACTTCTACATAATTGAAGAAATAGCTACATTACACTCAAATGACTAAGTTTGAAAAATGAGCTGTTCAGCAGCACTCTGGCAAAATTACCTCAGATTTTTATTACTTGTGAAAAGTGTGATTTAATTTTTTAAAATACCAGTGATTATTACAAAGTATCTATGCTGAAAAATAACAATAGCTTCTTGCAAATAATTATGCAAATAATTATGCACACAAGATCAAAACACTACTCCAAGTATCTTTTGAAGATTTTTGCTTTATGTATTATACTACAGTAGTCTCCCCTGGTTCTGTCCATCTTTAAAACCCTTCTGACATGCAAACACAAGCTACCTGTACATCAGCAAAGCAGCATGGCCCAACCGGAATAAGTTTGCCGAGCAAAACAGCTGGAATTGACGCCCTGCCCCCCCCCCCCATACACACATCAAGGGCTTGCTGGGACTAGCTTTTACCTGGCCCCAGGCTGGACACTCAGTAGGAAAAGGAGCATCCTCGTACCTCCCTGCCCTCCCCAGAGCCCAGCCATGCTCCCCCAAACCACTCTGCAGCGAGACCCAAGGCTCAGTAACAGGGAACCATCCAGGGGCTCGATTCCAGAGCACTCTCACTCTGAGCTGAATTGCTAAGATAAATGCATCTGGATGAAGCTGTTAATTATTTCCCAGAAGTGCAACAAACTAAGCACAATATTAATCTATGTGAAGAAATATTGACCAGTTGTAGGGTTGGGTTTTTTTAAACAAACCATTAGGGCTTTGAGAAGGGGAAAAAGTGAATGCATTCTCCCTTATCTTTTAATCTGCTTGAATTTGTGAAAAGCTTTTAGTGCTAAGATGCATTGTCTCCACGTTAGTTATCTTTGCTATAGATTCTGAAAATTCTGTTAAGAAATTTACCATATCTCTATTTCATCTAAACAACATATGCTTATGAAAACACACTGCCCTTGGGGTATGCTGAGTGGAGAGTGACAAGGTACTCTATAAAAGTCTTATTTTTGCTCCCAAACCATTAAAAAGAAACAGCTTTATCCTTAAGGGGAAGACAGCTCCATTCACAGGGTGATATTCTCTGTTGTGAACAAAAATCTGAGCTGTGCCTAAATACCACCCTGATTCTCAACACACTGTCACCAGAGCCACCCAGCTTATCTTGGTGATGCTACCTCAGAGGGCCAACATTCATTTGATCCAGTAAACCAAAGCTTGTTGGTGACAGAGCCGTGGTTCCCAGAAAAGGTCTAGAAGATCAAAATGACTTTACAAGCATGACAGCGTATTTTCTTTGCATTTTTCACACTGAGAAGTTCTCTAGTTCGTTGCCTGTGGAATCAAATAGCAAACTCATGTGTACATGTGAGCAAAGTAACTACCCTGCTCACCCCTAAAATTTCAGTAGAAAAGAGAATTTTTGGGAGACAATAGGATTGAACGGAACCACAAACACTGTCCTAAAGTTGAGATGATGGAGAGGCTTTTTGCAGTTGGGTTTAGATGTTTTTTATTTCTTGTTCTTTTCATCATGTAAAAGCTTTATAATGTTAATGCAAATACATTACTCATGAAAGTGAGAATCCAAGAGTATCAGCCTGACCTACACAGGCTGTGAGCTAACTGAAAGAGAAAACAAACGGATGATGACTTGAGACTGTCAAGATTTTTTCAGCAGATTAGACTGCTGTTAGGTAAATGCTGACTAAATATAGAGCGTTGAGGAAATGTTTTTAGCTCTGAGCTCTATGTTCAAAAGTCACGCATGTTGAAGGCCAAGCCAATGAAACCATCTATTGCTAACTTTACTCATTAGCAAGAGCTTGCCTTTTTTCAGTTGCTTATACACTTGCCAACTTTCAACTCTTTGAGCTGAAATTTTCCATATCAGGCACCTACCTTTAAAGAAGAAAAAAAATTTAAAAGTATCAAAATAATTCAGCAGTTCCAAGAGCAAAGCCAGGAAAAAAATAAGTTGCCTTGCCAACATTTGAGGAGGGGTCAGGAGAATGTTTAAAAGACATAATTGCACACAAGGACCTACATTTTGAGTGCCTGACTTTGCGACCTTACCCAAAGTGCATTTGAAGACGTTTTTTGTGTTTAACATACTATTAGACAGGGAGTCATGTATCAGTTAAGCTCACCTCAACTTGTAATTTAAATGTGAAAAGTATATGCTGTTGTTCTTGCAAGTTGTCTTTTCCCATAGAAGTGGACCAGGAGGGCAATCACTTGTAGAAAGCTTGTAAGAATCAGGCCCTGGAGCATTTGTATTTTCTTTCTGGAATCTGTCTCTATTGAAAAAAAATTATTATGCATATAGCCAAGAGCTAAAGAACTCCCTAGTCATTCATGTTACACAGCCAATACCTACCCACAACCAAAAAATGCAAAGTGGAGAGTTCATCTCTGATGTCTACCCTTCCCTGTAGTCTTCCAAGATCATCTACATGAAACAATATTCTCGCCAAGCATGAACAGCAAATCAAGGGACAAGGAAGTGAAGAATCGGCTCTCCTAATCTTTGTGCTGTAGCAAACCCAGCAGAAGCTGAGGGTGTCAAGAAACAGAATGAGTAAGCAATAAGTGGGTGTTTCAATATGTTCATTTTCCTCCACTATTTCCATTTCAAGTGTCAGCTTCCCAAAGTGTATTTAATTTGTACTATAAATTTTTATTCCAAAACTCTTGCCATGCTATTCAACAAAACAGTCTGCACATACACATGTAAAAGGAAATATTGCACAATACCCCAATGACAGCAAGGGCTCTTGTATGAAACCTGTTGCAGCTGCATTTGCTTCCAGATCTGAAATAAAGTGGTAAAGTTTTTGGCTGGATGGATCTAATGACACATGAGAAGCAATCCCCCTACCATTTTTCCTTCACTACACAGTCTGCACCAAGCTTTCATCCAGCAACAGCAGCAGACTGCTGACAGTGTTATCAAAGAGGTTCCTGTGGGCTCTTAATCACAGTTGTAGCCTCTGTTATGATAATATACTTCTGACTCCTCATTAAAGCCCAGCATTATGTTGGAATAACCACATTCCACAACTCCTGATATTTAATCTTTGGTATCTTCTGTAAATGCAATAGAACTAATAAAAAATGCTTAGCCTTCGTTGTAAGATGCAGAACTCAAAGAAGGGCTGCTTGTTGGAAAAGACAGGTGAAAATCACCTCCCATAGCCCCAAAAGGAATGAGAGCATCTGTATACAGCTCTCTCCTCTTTGTCCCCTGCCATGGCAGGGTCTCACCAGCCCCGCTGCTGGCTACAGTGGCAATATGCATCAACTAGTTTAATGAAAGAAAAAGGGGTCAAGTGTGCAAAAGCATCTGTGCCTGGGCCCAGGTGGGCAGGAGAAAAACGAAGAGGAGGACAGAACACAGCATACTATACCCAGTAAAAGAACACAGCAGGAGACTTTGCCAAGCAGTGCCCCTGCACACATCATGCCTACCTCAGCACATTTCCGCAAGGCCATACAGCACCGCAATCAGTCCCCTCTGCAGTCAAGGGTGCCTGCTGCAATCTGGTCCTACAGCTGCAAACCATAAATATCTGCCTACAGGAATAGATGCACACCCACTGCAGTAGGATCTCTGTAAAAATCTAATATGATTCTATGATTCTTCAACCAAAGCTTCAAGAGGTTCAGGCTGGTATGGCAGTCACTGAACTCCTCCTTTCATCTAATAGTAGATTAGTTTCATAATACAGTTTCATAATACTTCAGGATGAAGCACTGAGCAGATTGTCCACGGCTGTGGCCCACCTGTACTTACCGTCCCAGGAGAGCAAAGCACCCCCAGAGGCTCTAACTTTGAACTGGTCGCTATGCTCACGATAGTAAAAAGCATCTCTAAAACCAGACAAAGGAAAAAAAGCATTGCCAATAGGAAATTAGTAACGCTAAACAAAAGGGCCATGACTCCTGTAGTTAATGCCATAAAAAAGCAGGTTCTTATAAGTATGAATTGTAACTAATGGTAAAGCAACATTTAGTAAAAGGTAGGGAAACTTAGATTAACTATTAGTTAATCCTAATAGTTCCAAGCTCAGAACACACCCCTACAGTGATAGCAAAGGGGGGGAAAAAATCCCCAATGATATATTACACACCCATCAAAAACCATTACTCACTATGGCTGAGTGGGAGAGTGGAATTTTGCAAGCTTGTCACAGACCAGGATTTACTGTGTCAGCTCTAATTTTAATTGTCACTTTGCTCTGGAAATGTGATTAAAATGGTAAATAAATATTAAATAATGGATTGCAGACTTAAAGCTGTTATAATTGCAAAAACTGTTAAACTCCTTGCATTTATGTTATTAAAAACCATATAGTCTCTCTTTGCACCCATCCAAATACCGCTGCAGAAGTTAATTATTTGAAAATGTGCATGGAGCAGGCGGGCAAAGCCTGTAATTATTACTTATTATCAATCCTATGGTCACTCCTTCAGGTCTTACTCCAGATCAAGTATGTACTGTGGCAGAAACCGTGCACACAGAACATCCGCCTGCATTAGGAGAGCTGCAGGCTCACCTCCTGAGCTGGGAAGTCCAGCAAGAAGAGCAGGGTGCGGGGGGGGGGACGGGGACGGACAGGATGGGGACACAGAAACTGCATGAGTAAAGCCTGAGATTTTTCTCAAATGCAGATGCAGCTCTTTTTGAGCAGTCTTCAGCTCTACTGACTTTTCGCTTTCTGAGCATTACAGACTGAGCTGGAAGGTAACAGAAAGTAAAGGCACCATTTTCCTCACTGGGGTACGACACAGCATGTTCTCCTCCCTGCCCATCAAGAGACAAGGATGATTTGCTTCCTCGCTGATAAGGCTGGAACACAGCCTGAGGAACAGAACTATTAGGATTAACTGTGTGTTGCATAATTAAGAGTTTTATGGGCACCCCTCCTTAGTTTTGCAACATACATAAAACCTTGAGGTCTCCTGAGAACTACTGGCAGTTTCTAGCAGGTCTTCCCTGCTAGCACTACATGGTATCTACTGAACCATGAGTCTTGCATACAAACCAGTTTATTTTTATAATGCCCACAAACAGAGAAATCTACAAATCTGTTTGCTAGCAGTTGCTGCTAAGCTCTAGTCAACAATTATCCCATTACTATACTTTAATCATTAAAGTTGATGAAAATTATTTTCTCTAAGTATTTGCAACAACCTTATCAGCAGTGCATCTACTATGGTGGTTTACTGTTCAGGTGTCAACATCTATGCTAGTCTGTGACCTCAGCAATGTTGCAGGTCCTGTACCTGGGTGCATGCTTCAGCTGATACAACTTCTGTATGTGATGAACCCCCTGATTTGAGACTGAAAGATTCTACTTTGAGAAAACATTGCCATCTGCCTAGTACCGCATTTTCTGAAAAGCTACAAAACTGCTCCTCTTGCAGTACTTCACCCTTTCTATCCTGTTTGTATGAAAATTGGACAAAGACGTATAATGGCAATTGGTACAGAGATGAGCCAAATAGTTCAGTCCTCAAATAGATTTTGCTTTAGTTCAAATTCTAACCTGCCACTTATTCCTAAAAGCTACGCCACTTCTTCACAAAATCAAGTTATTGCCCACAGAGCCACAAAAATCACACTCCTTTATCATGACTGACTCTGAATTTTTCAAATGCAATACTAAGTTGTGAGCTTAAAAGCTGTCTTCAGGCTCCAGTGTGTGCAGTGAAAAGATAAAGAATTTTTTTTAAGAAAAGAGCAAAGTAGCTTTTCATAAGCCTAATTTCCTTACCAAGTGTATTCCAGACTTAAGACCACCAACACTCAGTGGAAAACAGCTAAGACTGAAGCAATCATGCCATTTGTTTTTATTTGTAAAGAAAAACGTAATTTTCTTATGTCTCTTGCCTGTTGCAAACCCTCATTAAAAGTGTAAAAGGGTATGTTATCCTTAAAGAGGTGCCACCCCAAATGACACTGAACATCTTTTGCCTGTCTTTTAGCTCAGTGGAAGAGCAAGACGCTCAAGCACACCTTGGAAGCTGGGCCACAGGTACTTATGCAGTCCGTGTATCCAGAGTGCCAATAATTTCTGTAGTGCTGATCAAGTCTGTACTCTTCACACTCATTCATTTAGTCTCATACTGAGCCATTTGACTTTGGATGTGCGAAGAATCATAAACAGATTATCTGCTACACGTGGGCTCACAATGCAGAAGCTCCAAGCAAAGTCCTGACACAAGCGATGGCAAAGACACTTTTAGATCATACAACATTTCTATTTTCTGTTAAATCACTTGTTTGTGTTGATATCAGAAAAGGGCTAAACAAATGCAGCTGCTTGGTTTTAGGTCTAAATACATTGGGTTTTAAATGAATGTTTGCATAAGGCAGATCAATCTCACACCCTTTCTTTACTTATTGCACATCTCAAATAGTCATCTCATATACAGAACAGCTTCACTGCTGAATGTGTGGTATATGTAGCTAGATTCACACAAAGTGGTGTGGTTTTTTTATCCTGAGAGCATTAACTCACTCAAATCAAATCAGTTTTGACTGGAGCATATAATGTACTTTTTACCTCTAGAAAAACAGGCTTTTTGCCAAATGCAAGATCAAGATTATAAAGTTGCATGAAAGCATGTACATTTTTATCCTTTACATGGCATTTTCTGTATTTATTTGTCGACATACAGTCACTTTCTTGACCAATCAGAAAATTGCCAACTCTGAAAATGAGTTTCACAAAGATAAGCCTAAATAGCATTATAGAATCATTTAGGTTGGAAAAGACCTTTAAGATCATTGAGTCCAACCATAACAACACATTGGGATTACAATATAAATGTTTACGCTTCACTTTATAAAATTATCATTCCCACTATGACAAATAGAAGAGTTGTTTTCCCATCTCTGCTACTTCTCCTTTCTGAAAGGAGCTGTACACAACGGGGTGTGCGTGTGTATCCTTTTACTTCTTGCTTATATATACAAAGGCTTTAGATCACAGGGACCACTATGGGTCAGCAACAAACCAGCTTTACTGAATCCATAGAGTGTTTGTTGCTGATGGTGTACAGAGCTGAATTTACTAGCTTCTAGCACCAGGAAGCGACACAAGATTTTACAAAGGTGACATATCTAAAACAGGACCTTTGCACATGTTAACAAAAGATGCAGCACAGAAGGGTAAGATCTGTATTCAAACAACGTTGAGTGTGCAGACTCTGCATCAAAGACATACCTTCTTTTTCAAACATTCACCAGGGCACAGGGAAGGCTCTCCTTTTAACATGAACTATCATAACACTAGAGCCACAGTGTCATAGAATTGATCAGTAAAACTGTCCAAAGACAGCTGAGATGTAAGCAACCTAAAGATGACATTAAGTGTCCATGTTGGCATGTTGGCTGTTTCAATGCCCTGTCTCATTCTTATTTTAAAAACTGCCTCCATTAATATCCATGAAGCCCCATCCACAAGTTTGCAGTGGATAAAGGAAGGCAGTATCTGACTCTGTCTACTTTTGTAGTTATTTACAGCACAAATTCAGTGGGAGGTTGTCTGGCTGACACTGAGAGCAAAGAACGGAGCCACGCATACAAAAGTGGTGCTTTAAAAGTCCATTGCTGTGATTAGAACGAACAATCCAAGAGATAAGCCTCTCATTTCTCAAAGTAGTCTAGCCCGTATTGTATCACTTCGTAGTACAACACACTAAGCTTCTGTTTACATTACATTAATTGCTTAAGTAGGAATAAAAATATTTATGAGCTATTTTCGTATTTACAAACTAACACCTCTGTGTCTCAATGACAATGTTTTCTTCTTCACATATCCCTGATGCACAGCTGTGACAAATTCTGGATCTATCTGGTACCAACATTTTTCAGCAGAGAAGTATCATTTGGGAGAATTGTATCACCTTCTTTTTATAACATAGTTGCCTCCCAAAAAAGGTTTACCTAGTCCAAATCTATCCTTTAAATTGACTTTTATAGAAACTTATATAATAGCAACACAATTTAATGCCCCAGGCTTAGCTTTCTTTCCAAGGCTAGACACTGCTACTACAGTAGGGCCTACGATCATTTGTCAATGCCGTGAGGTCTTCGCTACCTTATACTATTTTGTTTTATATGTTTTTAAAACCATTAGCATTATTGAGAGAGTGATGAGGAGACTAAAAGTCAATCAGAAGCATATTACAATAAGTGGATCCAGCAGTTTCTTCTGCAGCTAGTTATCCTGAGGTTGCTTCAGCACAGTAGCAGTTATCCTTCACTGATGCCAGAAAAACTCATGCTTTAAACCCAATCTCTAATTCATCTCGATCAAAATGCATAAACATTTTGTTAAAGCACTCTCATAAGGTCCAACTAATCATTTAAACATCTTTCTTGGATTAAGAGCCCAAAACCAAGGTTTCACTAAATATGAGTATTTTAATACAAACAACATCCATGAAAAGCCTGAAGCATCTTATTTGTAACCAAGCCTGCAGTTATCTCTCCTTCCTACTTTCACAACAAAATTGACAAAATGAAGACAGGAAGAGGAAATAATAATTCATCCATAAGTTCTGAGACCTCTCTAGACCTTGGAAGAATCACTGAGACAGTATTTAGAGGAAGGTCCCACCCAGCACAAGAAAAGCTGGCTTCTGCAATCCCTCTAAAAACAGAAACCAAAACCTTGCCACATGAACCCAAAACAGAGCTAAAGAAAAGTAAGCAGTTTCCATTGATATTTACGAGATAAACTGAGAAATAAAACATTTTGTTTTCAGTTAATTGGATTTTTAATATGTTTTAATATGAAATAATAAGCTAAAATACATCTTACCAAATTGTAACTGGAGGAGAACTATTAATTGCATCTAAACTTAATTTGACCCAGTGGTTTCTATTGGACAGGAAAGGAGTTACCAATAAACTAACCTAAGGGAGGGTGTTTGTTCTAAACCATCACACACTGTTAAATTAATAGTTATGCTAGTCAGGAAAGCAGTGCATTGCTTTACAATACTGCTTTACAGTAGGAAGTACATTTGACATACAAAATTCTGTAGCTCCCAGGGAAAAAGGGAAAGCATGTTAGCTTCTTTTATTTGGAATTGGAAGACTGCAGTAAAATGTTCTGCAGTACTATGTTGCTTAACAAAGATGCAGTAAATATATTTACAGTTTCAACTATTAGAAGGCTTGGATCATCAGAAAATTGCTATCATAAAACAAAGCATCTGGAGGGACAGTGAGCAAAAGGACACTTCAGTACATAAACTCTGTGGTGAGGCCAAACATAACTCTGTAGTGAGAAGAAAATCAAGGCAATTGGGATGGTCATTATAAGCCACTGCAAAATAAATGAGCGTGAGAAAGACAAGAAACAACACTTTTGAATAAACATCCTCTGAAAATTAGAGGTGAAAGTCACTTAAGTCACTGTGCAGAACAAAAAGCTTTGAGGAATGAACACAACTGAGTATCCTATATGCCTTGCCCCATATCCCCACAGCTCCACAGAAACACCCTCAGCCTCCACGTCCTCCTTTGCTTACAACTGCAAGTCCCTACCCCGAGAGCCTGAAGTCGCTCCTCAAATACCCTCAACTCCCAGCCACATCCCCTCACGCTGAGCAGGGCCAACTGTCCCACCGCAGGAGGGAGAGCACCGACAAACAGCTCCCTTGACAGCCTCCCCACCTAAGTGCAGACCCGCAGGGACTCTGCCAGAGGTTACGAACTCCGCAGCGTCTGCCTCTCTGTCAGCATCGGCAGCAAGTTCAAAAGGACGGTCACAAACAGTGTTAGTAACGGGACCTTGGTAAGAAAATCCTGCTTAGAATATTATGCAATATGCATCTTGCACAGCTTTTCCTCACGCAAACCACATATGGTAATTAGAAATGAAAAGAACACAGTGCTCAAAATTAAAGCCTCTGGAAAATACATCCCCTTAATTACCTGAATTGTTCTAACGACCACTTAAAGAAAAAAGTGAAATTAAAAAAATCAATTGGTAACTAGAAATTGCAGATAGGACTTGAGAATTTCTTGGCCTTAAATAATGTGCTGGTGGCAAAAATTAGTAATAGGAAGTTAGTTATAACTCATCTTCTTAAGAAGTGCCACAGTTACAGCTCTGTCACTCAAATTAAAGTAGCAGTTAACACTTTTTTTTATACACTCTAAGCTCATACCTGCACCATTTGCTTCTTCAAAGGAAAAAAGAACTGAGAAATCTACTTTTATTTTTACTAGTGGTATGTCATTACTGGAATAGACTTGGGTGGTGTTTTGGGGAGGGGATTCTTTTAGCTGATATTTCTTCACCTTTTAAAAAAAAGAAATGAGAGCTTTTACATGCAAAAACACTCATGAGAATGAGCATCAGGAAGAAATTAAACCAAACTCAATTGCAGAATTTTCAGTTCTCACTACTATTTATGCTCAACTATAGCCTCCAGCCCTGGGTTTTGATTTGTGTAACAAAAAAAGAACACATTGCAAATGCACGTGGGCTTAAACGTGTCTGCATGCTGTCCTACTATGTACCTACAGAGGGTGACTTGTTACTGAACACCATCTATACCTGAAATTAACCTGCAAAGCAAGGTGATGAATACAGAATTAGGTTGTTACCATAAAAATGTTTCAGCACTTGGTTCTACAGGCCCTGCTCAAGACTTCTGTCAAGCTCTGCTCCAAACAATTCCAGAGATGAAACAATAAAATAGGAGCAATATATTGTGTGTAAAACTTCACTCCCCCTTTTGTATGTCTCAGCAGCTTCAGGCAGAGTAGCCAGACTGTGTACTTCTCCCGTATATGCTGTGGGAAGCGGTGATACAAGGGAAAACACAGTACTGAATCCTTTTCTCTCCAGGAGGCCCAGGCAGAATCTGGCTCACAGCAATGTTCAACCACAATCCTGCAATTAGTTATGTGCATGCTTAACCAGCCTTTATTAAGGGTCTTGCTAATATATAGCAGGAAAATGACAGGCTCGTAGGACCACAGCATTAATAGGTCTGAAGAAAACTTAGAACCAAGAAAGAATACAATTTACGGTTTTTTCTTTCATCAAGCAGTTCATGCTATGAAAGTGTCACTTCAACACTCAGACCCCATTGAAACCTAGACTACACTAATTCAGAGTCCTCCCAACGCTTTTCATGTACCTTGTAATTACATCTTTTAATGAGATTATTTTTCAATGAGATCTTATTTAGACATGACAACCCACTAAAATAAATGTTTTCCAGTAGACTAGACCCTCTTATAGATAAAAGAATCTTTGAAGAATAAAACAGGTTACCAATTCAGAATCTGTAAATTCTGGCAATATATAAATTTATATCCAACACATAATATGCAATATCCAGAATAACGGCTGTTTGGTGCCCAACACCAAGCACGTTTCTCTTGATAGTCTCTCTTGTGGGAAAAGGATGTTTCACCACTCTGAAAATCTCAAGAGTTTTGAGAAAGTAATCCATCTTTTCTATAGAAACACATGTCAAAGTATTTTGCAAAAGCAGCAGGAATTGCTATTTCATAGACAGCAGATTTCCGTTCCCATGGCTGTAACCTTATAAAACAAGATATATTTGAAAAATAAAACAGAACTACACAATTTTAAGTAGAATAACAACTTTCTGACTTTGTAACAGTAGCCTCTAAGGAATGATATTTTTGCTTGGCTGCAGAAGTGATCATTCTGAAATCCTTTTCAATTTCTATCCAAAGTAAACCTCTTAGGAAAGTTTACTTCCCCTCCTAAAAAATGCAGGTTGAGATTTTTTTTATCACTTGTCAAACACATTATTCAAATAACTCATTACATTGTTCAATCAGTGCAACTCTTGCCATTGTTTTCTATGAAACTGACTAGCATAATACTACTTGTATCTTTCAGTTATTCTCCTCATTCATTTCAGTATGGATAATTTAAATCTGAAAATGTTTTCAGCCTAGTATTTTTCTTTATAGTCAGAAATTGTAATTTATAGGACCCATAAAATATAACACAATTTGGAGGCTTCTCTCCAAAATAATGGAGTATTAACAATGCTGGCAAATTTCAAAGGGAATGTGGGAAGACAGCAAAAATCATCTTTGATACAACTCTACAGGGTGGAACAGGAAAGAATGAAATGATGGGCAGCTCTGTTTTCCTACACTGCAGCAGGAGGTCTTGATTTCAGGAACCAATCAAGAGTATGTCTATGAAATGTCTTTTCCCCTCAGTTCCATCCTTTCCTTGGGTGGTTTTCAGCATATGTGCAGAAGGCCTCTTCCTCACAGAGAGGAATTTTACATTGGCATCATAATCCTTTAAAAAAAAAAAAGTAAAAGGGGAGTGGGCTTCCTGTAAAAGCAACAAACTGAGTAGTAAAGACTTGAGAAATAGAATTAAAACCATAGGACAGGAAGAGAATTGGTTCTCTGAATGAAGGATTCCCAAAAAGCCAAGAAATTAAGTTTCTAGCAAGGCCTCTGTCAAGAGTTATTTATGACCTGCCTGGATTGTCACACTGCCACACTGTATATAGCAGCTTGAGGAGGGGAGGGAAAGTCCAAAAGGGAAGGTATCCAACCCGCCAAGAACATACAGATTCCAGCAGAGCCAACCAAATCCCAAGGTGAAATTGCTTCAGCCTTGCCAAAAAGAAAAAAAGGTATAAAAAGTATTTCCAGTAACTGACTTCAGTAAAACGGTGGAGAACAATGAGGCTGAGAAAGTGTCATTATTC
Source organism: Grus americana (assembly GCF_028858705.1). NCBI lineage: Eukaryota > Metazoa > Chordata > Aves > Gruiformes > Gruidae > Grus > Grus americana. The sequence goes on from NC_072857.1 coordinate 31,644,842, forward strand.
CACTGAAAATTCTAGGAAAATTCTAGGGCTGAAGGGATTCCATCAGTCTGGAAAAATAAGAAACCTAAATAGCTTTAGGACACAGTCCAGCAAAACGTGAATACTGAATACTAACTAGGATCGGCATCCAAGACTCTTCAGCTTTTCATGTTAGTTGGGAGAGTAATGCATATATAATCTCCATTCTTATATGCAAAAAGGAAGAATCATTTGCAGAAAGATAACAAGACATAAATATACTAAGTTTTAAACCCAACTGTTGCTATAAGAGTAACTAACGACTTGTCACACAGGCAATCTTTGTCATATTTATGACAAAGGTGTTAACATTGATTTCAATAAAAACTATTCCAAACGGAGCAATGCTTTCCCCCACCAGTCACACAGACTGGACAGCCGTGGCCAGCCCAGAGACTGGCTATCTTGGCTAGGGCTGCAGCCAAGCAGCCCAGCACAAGAGACATTGCATCCTTTTTACCCTCACTGTTAGCAAACACAAGAGAAAAATCTGACAGCCTCAAAGCTGGATGGAGAAGAAAAAAATTATTTCATTTCTGTTCTAATGCAGTGATTTAAAAGACTCATGCTTCTGGAGAGTGATGTTCCTTCATTGCAAAGAATCCTTTCAATAAAAGAATCTCTTTGCTGTCTTTTCTGTGCCTTCTCATTTCTTTCTCCAACCTTCTATTTTTAATCAGTGTTGTAGCCATATTGCTTTTTTTGGGAAGAAGCTTATTAAAAAAACCTGAACTTTTATTGTGCTGCATAGCATCCTTGTAAGTGTTAAAATTGGAGAATATCTGCCTCTCTTGCCATCAATCTTAAAGTTAAATGCACACAAAGCATTTTATCTTCTTTGTCCAACACCTTGTATTCCTTCCCAAAAAAGCAAAGCATTGGGTTTTCAAGTCTGAAATTATCGTTACACCCTTAAACTAAAGATTCACCACTATGTTATTATGGCAACAAAAATAATATAGCTTTAAACAGTAAACTATGGGGTTAAAAGAAATAAACACAGTACCTCCTACGTGATCCAAACTTAGTTGTCATGCAGAAACCATCATTTGATATTCTGAAGTCTTAGGACACCAGTAAAGGCTACTACAGAAAGAGTAATCACAGGTCCATACTTTTGTCAAATATAACAAAAGTTTTAAAAAGAATTATTAAAAAAACCCAACATACACTAATATTCAACAAGTCTGTTGACAACACAGTATTGTCACTCTTACTGGTCCAGTGTTAGCACCACAGTGAATCGCTCCTGCAAGTTTTGGCAAACCCTGATATTGTAACGGTGGTGCAAGGTGATCTCAGGCAGAATCCCAAAAGCACTGAAAGAACTGGTTCAATACTTAGCATTGAACTAATGGGACAGCACAGAAATAAGATTTACTGGCAAAAGGCAAGAAGTCAAAACACACGCTACTAAGAGTTGAACCTGCACTAGCAGGGAATCGCAATAGCGGTAAACTAAAAGCACTATTTTTTCTGACAGTAATAAATGGGATTTAATCTAGACTTTTGTGTGTTGTTTTTATATCTTTAGTCAATTTGTCTTCCATTTCCCAATAATTTCCCAGTGTAGGCAAGGCCACAGATCAAAAATCAATGGCCAGATTCTGAGTTGACAGTGACAAGGTTATGGTGGATAGTGAGTGGGAAAAATAATATCAAAAAAACTGTATGTCTGAGTCAAAATTCACTGGTTGATCAACATCACTAGGCCTTGACCAGTCATTTGGAACAGTGAGCACATTCTCAATAGTTTCAAAGCAGCATGGATTTAATTCCAACATACAGGGCAAAACACATTACGATGTGGACAAAAGGTTGCAGATGCATGTTTTTTAACTTGACAACGTAATTAATGATCTTTACCATTAACTGATGACCATTTGCTTTGCAATAAAATAAAAAGTTCTATTTTTAAGTGGCAAGATAAGATTGAAAAAATAGGAAAGAGCAGAAGTATTTGGCCATAAAATGAGGTAAAGCAGCTATTTAAAAATAGCTGGCAGACTCCGGCAAAGGTTAGAAATACTTAGTCAAGGCCTCATTAAGTCACACGGCAAGCTTTCTCCACTGCTCCCCTGCTTTACACATCCAACTATTCCCCAGAGCTGGCAGACACATTCAATGATGCCAGCCTCCTCTGTTCCTGACTTTTAACACCAGACATTGGCTTCAAAGAATGGACAAGGTATTGCTAAACAGGATTAAGTTTTCACACACAAGTTACCCTTGCTTACAGAAAAAAATTACAGGAGAAACATTATTCAAAAATTTGAACTGGATTCATGACACATTTCCCCTTTCCCTGTGCCCCAGTCCAAGGGAAGGATTCTGTAGGTCCATCACAACCTTTGTAGTCTATATTAATAGATACTCCAGTATCATCCTGTGTGTCCCTGTGTTTTGGTTCCAAGTATATACTACCGTAATTAATACAAGCAGCATCTTCTCCAGCAGAATATTTATATAGGATTACATGGGAAAGGTCCCTGCAGTTAACTCTCTACAAGCTCTGCTTTCTTTCTGGCCAAACAGTCCTTCCCCTACAAACACACTATTGCAAAATACACAACATACTTTAAAGGGATCAGGAGAAGGGGATTATTTCCTAGTCTGTTCTCCTCCAACTCTTTGAATGCCTCTAGTTGCAGTTACTTGGCAGTTCAACTTCCATTCTTGCTTTTCACACCTCCCAGAACAAAGTACAGTAGCGTCCCTCAGGGACAAAGACACTCAGACAGATCTGTAAAACCAAATACAAATCCGTCATCTTAACAAGTCAATTAATTAAGCAGCTAGGCATGGCTGGAAGTGACCTGCTGGGAGAGACAGTGGTAAACTTCTCATGCATGTAGTATACAAACTATGAAGGGAAAAAAAACCTAGACCAGTCAACAGCAAAGGAAGCATTAATCATTATTATCACTGGAAACACCATGAAGCTTATCCTAAAAGTTAGCAGCCACTTGAGAAAAGCCACAGTTCTCCCTAGTGCATTGCCTGGATTATTTTAATGCTATTGATCACTAAATCATAGAAAGAGAGAAAAGCTTGGCATTCTTTCATTGTTAGTGCTCATCTGACATCATTAGAAGCTCATTTAACAGCTCTGCAATGTGTCCAGCCATCTCAGGTCCTTCCAGAAGGATGCTTAATACTTCCCTAATGTCTGCAGTTTAAATGCTCCTTAAATTAGCTTCTCCAGCCTTTTCTAGAAGGGATTTTAAATTGTAGTTGCAGTGGAACTGCCACTACCAATACAGCTGAGTACCAATACAGCTGAGCATGTACCACAAATATTTTCTCAATGTAGTAAAATCTTTTACACATCAGCCAAAACATGCATTGTACATGCAGTGGCAAAACACTAGAACAAACAAACAAGCAAAACCCACAGTAGTTTCAAAAACATGGAAGAGGGAGGAAATCTTCAAGTTTTGCAACAGAGCAAAATCTGGTGTACAGATTAATGAGTAGCCAAGACCCCTGAGAAGTAACTGCTGATACCAAGTTATACAAACATGCAGCATGTTTACATCTTTTCTACAATATTATTCTCTTTCATATCATTTACTTCCATATTTGCATTCACCCATTAATTACTTTATTGGAGCATAATAGATCCAAAAGGGTAATGCAGTCTTACACCCAAACACTGCCCATGGATTCAGATATCAACCTGTAACTGGAAATGCACAAAGTTCCTGAAAAGAAAAATGCACTATCAACAGCCACTAAAAATACAGATAGGCATGACAACCAAACACTAAAAAACCCCCAGTCTGCCAAAAAACCCAGATTCATGTACTATTTTATTAATTCAACAGTATAGCCGACATTTTATATACACAGTCATGAAAATTAAAGAAAAATTTCCATTGTCCAGACTGCAAGTACCTTAGTATTTTTCCATAGGGGGCATTCATTGGTCCTATCCTGAAAGATGCCATTCATTTACAGCTACCAACATTCAGCACTTGTGAAGATAACGTTCACTTCTGATACCAAGACTTTTGCCACAGGCTCCTGAATAGTCTTTTCTACCTAAATACAGTATGGATTAAATCCTACTTTGATGCAACAGGCCTAAATAACATTAAAGAAAGTCTCAGGCCTGCAACACCTCTATGCAAGCAATTCTGTTGGTACAAGGGAGTGCTCTGCATTGCAGTTTGCCACATCAGCACAAGATAGTCTGCACCTCTCCTTCCTCAGAGAGCAACGCAAACCACAGCTTTTTGTGCAAAGTGCCACCTGAGACTGAAGGTAAGCACACCAGTTCTCAGGCAAACCCACCACTCTATGGATGTGACATTTGCTCTTCTGCATTCTCTGGTTGGTCTGACTTTTTTTTTTTTTTTTTCATCTCCATCTTCCAGGAAAAGGGCCCTTGGCCTTTGTCCACACAGAAACTTATTTTAATTAAGAACTAATGCAAATCACTACATAGACAACCTAGTACCAGCTTTAGATTCAGCTAACTTCTGATGACTGTCAGTTTAAAACTGAGACTTTTCCATACACAATTTCTTTTTTAAAAATCCTTTTGAATAAACCATTGTAACTCATATTTACAGTACACCAAAAAGAGTAGGAGATAACTAAAAAAGTACTTGCAATATAGGCAAGTTATTTGGCAGTGTAAACCATACTTTGCCTTCTTATACATATTTCTGCTGCAATGCTGAATTAAAATTGTCTTTTTTTCCTTTTGAAAAGAAGTTGTATTTTGCAATAATTACCAAGTTTAGCTCTTGTGTTCATTAAAGGAAACAACATTACAATTTCCCACTGCTAAAATTGTGTAATAATGCAAAATATAGCCTAAAAAGTCAAGATAACGCAGTGTGAATTTCTATTATCATGCAAAGTATATGTCATACATAGGTAGATGGATGGGAAGATAATAAACTGAGCAAGTGGAATTATGTTCTTTAGACCATACAGATATCTAAACATGTAAACGCTTCAGTGTTTTCCTTGAATTATATTTGGAGAACTGTGCAATATGTGCTCCTGGCTGCAATACACCACAACACAAGTTAGAGACATTCTGCGATCCCTGAGTAGGTGTACAGATAGGTAAACAAATGGCATTTCAAATGAAATTAAGAGAGTTCTGGATTACATTGCATCCACACCACATAAATGGTGCATCTCAGCAGGGTCATGTCTTTTGCCTCACAACTGTTCAAACAAGACAGAAAATGCTGTAACCTTTTTATGTTAGAAAGATGATCTTTCCTCTCCTCACCCAGTGAATGGAACACTGTGCCCACACTGTTCCTTTCAAATCCTCAAATTTCTAAAAGCAATGCCAAATGCACTTGCAGTAGGATATAGCTCAGTTTATTCAAGCTGAGAGCTGAATATCTTTGTGGAAGTTAAAAGCTGATCTGAAACAAATAGGCAGTTCCCTCTTTGCAGAAAAGGGGTATGTGGAAGCTAGACACCAGCTATATGCCAATTTTCTTAACAAAAATGTATGGCCCTCTCCTATTTGGAAGGCAAGGTACTGCTGTAGCATCTGAGTGTACTCTTAAGCTTCGGCGGTTTTACTTCACAGAATTTAAGTCCTGATTCTTTGAAAAGCAAGAAAATTGCTCTCTTCTCCAGACATCATAGGCACCAACCAGGGGCAGCCTCCCAGCACCTCACTTCTCCGCACTCTACAGTCACCCCGCTTAATGCGCTCTCCATTCCTCTTTCAGTCTCATCTCTTCTTGGTAAATGGGATTGTCCATCCAGCATGGGCTCACATCTAAATGTGAGTCTGGGCATTAGCCATCAGAAAGGCAAGCTCTTTGAGCAAAGGGAAAGTCCTCTTAATGACTCTCCAACAGCCACAAGCTTTCATCACAAGTGTTTGTATGTCAGCTTTTCATAGCACATAGGACATTGTTACAGCAAAAGATACAGTCTTTACATTGATCAAAGCAAATGAGGATATTAACTTTATTTCATTAAATTAACCTTTTTTCCTATCACTTAAGCTTTACCTGCTCCCCACACCCATACCCTCCCAGCAAGACTACTGAGCCTAGGCAAAGCATGCGGCTTAACACAGTCACATTTCACTCTCCCAAGCCAAAAAATTTACTTATCCTCCCCCTCTACTGCTGCAACCCAGCTGCTTCTGCAGAAGGACACAGTCCTTGGACTGGTCTACGTAATCTGTGCTCAGGACAAGAATATAACATAATTTAAGTAATATATAATTGTTAAAAAAAAGCAAGTCTTCAAAATCAGGAGGTATTGCTGCAGGGAATGCTCTTCCTTGGCGACCAAGGGTACCAATAGAATGTTCTGAAGTCTGTGAATAGGCTCCAATTTGATCTCAATGAGATTTGGATCAGTCCATTGAAATTAATTCCTTCTAAGCACTATTTCTGTCCATCAGACTCATGCATCTCACCACTATATATGAAGGTGCCTCCCCCTCATCCACAGAGATGTAGCAAAAAAAGTATTGAATATGAACAGAAATGTTAATACGCTTTCTGCACACAGACCCCACAGCAGCACTGCCAAGCAAATAACTCACAGCAAGTGCACTTGTTTATAAAGTCACCTCTATCTTTTTTTCTCAGGTCTAATAGCAACTTACTCTTTTTTGTGTTTTTAATAAGAGCAACTGTTATCTGGAAACAAACCCCTAAAATTCATTCTTCAGCAGTAATTTGTTCAGGTTTAAAGCAATATAGTTTTGCCAAACAAACATCATCCAGCTCAAAATAGGATCAGCAAAATTAATAACATTTTAAGTCTTTAAGAGCCTGAAAAAGAAAATCTCAAAGTAAAATACCTGGATTTAGTGATTGTGTATTTGTGTGCAGCCCAATCCTTCCTCCATTGACGGCAGTGGGGAAATTGCTGCTGATTTCAGAGACTGCAGAAACTATGTTTATACTCAAAATCTGCATTGCTTTAGGGAGCAACTGCCACTGTGAATCATAACACCCTGTGAAAGAAATTCACAAGCTCTATATACTATGACTTGCATTTTCAAATCTTACGCAAGTACAACCAATTTTACATAACGCTACAAGACAGGACTTCCTTCAGGATGCATCCACATACATTTCCCAGAACAAATCTTTATTTACCCCAGCATCAAGACTCGGGTGTTACCTGTGGAGCAAGGCCTGCCCCAGCAGACCTCATGCACAGCCTTCCTGTGGAAGGCTGTGCAGCTTCCAGGCAGTCTTCAGGACAGGGCTCTATCTACCACAGAACACAAAGTGTTTGCAGAAAGTCTTTTTTCATATGTTTAATGAATTCCAATGTCTAGTTTTTAGCCAGTGCTCACAGAATTTTTTTATTACAGTATTTATATCAGGTAGCCTGGAGGTGTGTCATACTCCAATGGAATATAATTCTTTTATTAAACTATTACATTTATTAATTTAATAAGCTCCTAAATAATCTCATTTGGAAAAAGAAAAGAGATCTTACAGTAATTCACTCACAGTGCTCTCGCCTGATACTCTGGCTTGAAAAGATCAGTAGTCACTTCAGCTGAGCAAAATGCAACTTCTAATCAGATATTTATGAAAATTGTTATAAAATTAAATTAAAAGAACAAAGAAAATCAAATTGCATGGCTCTTCCAAACAAAAGTACAGATTATAAAAAAATTTAATGCAAGAACCCAGAACTCATCTACATTTACAATGAGAGTTGTCTATACTTTGCAAGTGTCTTAAGAGAAAATCTAATGTTAAGTAAAACATGATGCTTTTTATTCTTCTATACAAATAGCAACAGTAGGCTAAAACTAACAGAAACCACCAAGAATATCCTTCTCAAAAAGTTATCCTCACAACAAAAATGAAATTAAAACACCACTGCAATATTAAGTTACAATGATAAGACTTGCCTAAACACTATGGGGGTGTGTAAAGCTTAATAGGAGATGCCCAAATGGCTTTGGAATTGCCCCAGAACGGGTGCCAAGCTTCACTCAGCGGGAAAGGGATACAAGGAATTAGATTCAACCACTGAGCTAGCAAGAGCAGGACCAAAGCAGCCTTCGCTCATCCTCCTCTTGTTCCCTCCACCAGAGCTGCCGTAAGTGCTTGTGGGAAAAAAAAAAACAAAACAAAACAAAAAAAACCCCAAGCCACCAAACCTAAAACCAAACAACCCTCTGGCCTTCTGGCAGCTACCTCGCACCCTCTCGCAGGCCCCTCACTCTACCCCAAAACTTTACATCATTCAGCCACCCCTTCCCTTAAATACTTACAATACCACTAGCTCTGTACATGCCCAAGAGACCACTGTACCAGAGCAATTCAGCTCAGGCAACAAACTATTATTTTTCTTCCCTGCAGGGGAGCTCAGCACTGGGTCTGCAAATGGGATCTCAGTGGCTGTGCTCCAAGCTCTTGCTGAGTTCTGCTTGCTGCCCTTCACCTTGTCCCTACCCTGCTAGTGCACTCTTGGCTAACTCCTGACTCCACTGCCCAAGCTCTCAGCCAGGCTCCCCAGTTTTATTTCAGCCTTGTCTGCTCCCTGTGACAGCCTCCCCTCCCAGTAGTGTTCGGATTACATATAATCCAATTTTATGAATTTCACTTGAGCTTCTAGGCATGCTCCCACTCTGCTCTGCACCACGGCTTCCCCAGTTATTTGAGTGCTAGCATCTGATTCCTGATTAAAGAGTTTTACTTCCTATTGCTATTTACTTCCTACCTTTTTCTTGCAAACATGGTGTAGCTAACATTCTCATGCGGTCACTACAGCGCACATACTCCTCAAAATGTATTGACTTTCCAGCAGGATCCAATGTTACAAAATTTCTTACATTCAAGGGATCTTTTTCATCAATACTCCTCGCAGAATTTTTTGTTGGTTGGTTGTTCTTTTGGTTTTCCTTGGTTTTGATTTGTTTGGGTTTTTTTAAGTTGATACACTTTCTAGGAGGTGCGTCAACACATAACACAGAGAAAGGTACATCAACATACACAAAAGCAAGATGGATATAGCCATGTTTGCATAAGCAGCAGGCCTCTCAAACCACAAATGCACCCTGCATTTTATTTAAGCAACAACTCCTTTTTTGCTGTTTTCCCCCAAAGCTATCTGAAAGAGCTAAATAAGATAAAAACTTTTTAGTAGCTTACAATCAAAACAGATTAGCAATTCATCAAAACTGTCTAATGAATTAAAAACATGCTATGCCTACCTATAATATAATACAGGTAATTAGATCCAAATTACACTGGGAGGATCACTGCTCAACATAGCTTGACAGACTTTGGGTCCATAAAATAATAAACACTTTATAAATAAATACTTTCTCTGATTCTAGACTTATTTAAAAAGTATGTAATTAAGTAGCCAGCATCATAGCTAATAGCCATCAAACAGAGATTATTATTGCCCATTCAGAAGTTGTATCCAAGTTAACAAAACCTTCCAGTGAAGAATGATTTTGGAGTCCTAATTACCCACCACCCTGCTTCCTCTGTAATCATTTACACTCATGGAAATCAATACATGACAACTTTGCAGTACATAAACTAATTTCCACTTTGTATGAATCTGAACAAGGTTCTGGTCAGCAAAGATGTGCTCCTTGAAGTACCAAAGCAGTATGACATAGGTCAGCCAGAAGGGATGAGATCTAGCAGGATGAAGAACCTCTGGGGGATAATCAGTATGAATATAACAAATGTTTTCTATAGCTGTTTTGCTATAGAATGTTTTTGCTAGACACAGTGTGAGTGTTAGTACTCCCTTGAGCATATAACTCAGGAGGAGAATCAAATCTTCATGGGAAACATTTAGAGCTAGAATATTTTTTTAAAATCCTCTCAGTACAGTAGCAAATTAGTAATACTTTGGTGTTAGTTACCTTTTAGACTTTCATGCACCTTTAAATAGGCATGTCACAATAACATTACCTGACACATGCTGCCCAAAATAATCCCAAGACTAATTTTTTTATTTAAGTGGCTCTGGAATAGGAATATTTTATCTCAGTTTGATTCCACTTAATTAAATTAGGGCCTGTACACAGTCTTAATGGTCAGAGACTTTCAACTTAATACATGTGTTAACAATGAACAATGAACCACAACTAAAGTCATTACAATAATCTCAGTAATTTAAATATGTTTCAGGAAGGGGCTCAATAATCACTAAAACTGCAAATTTCTGGCATAAAAAGATTCCCCCAGAAAACAGTATTCTACATAAGTAGGCTTCAAAACCAAACATGTTTATGATACAGAAAGGTTTAAGAACAAGGCTTTGACTGTAAATGTGCTTCTATACTAATACATACAAAGATATCAGTCTTCAGAACTTGTTAGTATTTGGTAAAGGCATTTAGCCTTTTGCAGAACTTAACTTTTTAATCCAGCCTGAGTAGCTCCTAAACTGTCATGCATGTCAAAACCTCCAAGTCATATTGGCTGAAAGAAAAAAATAAGCTAAAATACATGCATAATAAAAAGTTATATTAATCAGCATTTCCCATTTCTTAGAAAAATCACCAAGGTATTACTAAAAATTACCTACCAGGTGCATCCTGGAAAGAAAAAAATTCTGGTGATACTGATTAGGTTGCATGATCAGCTAAATGTTTCACCACAGAGGATGCATTACTGGTTCTACAGTAACTGCCTGCATTTTCACATCTACTGTGGTGAAGGACAGGAAAAAAAAACAAACCAGCTCAAAACATTTTTGTTAGAGATGGAGTTGATTTCAGTGGAACTACAAAATGAATAAAATATTATCAAAAGAAACAGGATTTGCATCTCTGCACAGATACGAAATCTGAGTTCTATTAATGGCTGCTTAACATATTTGGAAAACAGTAGAAAGGATTCCTCTGCCGCTGCTCTACCCACCAGTGCCATTACTCTAACAAAACATTATTTTTAATTGCTATTTATTTACTTCTGCACAATAGCCTTTGTGCACATAACATACTTTAAAAACAAATCAACCAGTATCACCAACTTCATCTCTTATTCCTGACTGTAACAGCTCCAACCTCTTACCCAGAAAACCCAGCAAACGACTTCCTGAAAAGGCCTGCCAGAACTTGTGATTGCAGGTTGCTGGACTTGCTGATATCCTACAGAAAGGATATTGTCCTTGTCACCTATTATTCATAGATTGACTTGGTCATGAGGTGCATATTAAAATGCTCAGCAGCAAGTGTGAGTGACTCCTGACTCCAGGTGTGCACAAGAGAAAAACCTCTGTAAGAAACTTTTCTGGCAAAACTTAGATCCCTGAACGGCATAAGCAGCTAGGTAGGCCTTCAGGACAGCTTCATGGGACCCATATGCCTAAATCCTACACCTCAATCCCATTTTATACATTTAAGCCTTTGGTGGATTGTGGTCTGTGTTGCTACAGGTATTATTGATAGCTTGACACAAAAAAATTCCACAAGACCTAAATCTTTCTCACTACAATGTTATCATGTGAGGTACAGCCATACTTGATTTACCAATGTTGCTTTTTTTTTTCTCCAGGGAAGATGTGGGGGTTAAATCCCAGTATGAAATGCCTACTGCCCTCCATGAGAAAGTATCTTGGTTATAAATCATAGAATGCAATAGTTCCATAGAAAAACTATCCATCTTCAGTGATACTAACTACTGGATATAATTCATTTGACAAAAGACAGGTTTGAACAGAACCTGTACTGGTTGTAGACCTGTTTAAGTAGATGCTTATGAAAAAACAGTGGTGTAGGGAATACAGGTGCAGTGTTATGAAAATATTATAAAGACTACAAACAGCTATGCTGAAGCAATCAAAAAAATATCTCCAAAATGCTTCTCTCCTGTAAAGCCAGCAAAAAGAAATAATTAATTCTAAATAACTAATTAACAAAGAAGATTATTTTCATTTCTAAGAAATTTTTATACTAGCAATAATGGAAAACAGTCTTCTGTGTCTCTTAACAGTGTATTTGAGTTTTTCTTAACAAATAGATACCAGGTTAGATAAAAGTCAATCTAGGCTGGTATCCCAGCTACAAGAGTACATGCATGGGGAGACACGTAAGAAGCAGGAAAGTACAAAGCAATCAATCCTCTGCTGTAGCTTCCCAGTGTTCAACTGCTTGTAGTTTAGGGACTTTGTAAGCCAAATGCTTTTGGTGCATTGTGAAGCTCTTTGCTATCAATTTGCCATTTTGAACCTGCTTGAACCCATTTACATTTCTGACTGCCACAGCTTTCTGTGGCTGTTAAGTGCATGATTTAATCACATGCTGTGTCAGAAAATACTTTATTTTAAACCTGCTGCTATATAACTATCACTGGGTTTCCCCTACTTAACATTCTGTGAAAGAGAGTGAATATCAGTTCCCTGTTTCTCTCCACAATGGGAATTTACATATATTAAAATATCACCCACCAGTTACCTTTTTCCAGACCAATCTCATGAATTTCTCATTTTGTGGCAGTCTTTCCATGGCTAGGCATGTCATTCTGGCCCTTCTCTATACCTTTTTAGGCTCTACTGTATTCTTTAATGTTTTCTCTACCTAAATATTTTCATCTTTTTCTAGGGTACTTATGAATATGCTGAAGAATGCAGTTGTGGTAAAATCACCATTGGGCTACAAGTAATTAATCAGCTTTAATTAATCTTACATAGTCATAGTTTTAGATTGTTAAGAAGCAAGTATCTAAATGTGAGCTTACGCAGCAAAAAGCTAAGTAAGAGTTACTGGAGAATCATTACAGTCCTGAAAAACTCCAGTGTCTTCTGAAAAAAAGTCTTAAATAGTCATGTTGCATAGACAGATGTATCATGTATTTAAAACACTTAAATTCTGTCACCACACTTCAGAATGCAAGCTGAAAGAAACTAAGCCTCATTCTTTTTCATTGTAGGTTTGTTGTTTTTTAAAAGCTAACAATGTCACTAGGATAAATACAACTTCTTGAAACAAGACAGCTGGCTATCTTGAAACACTTCCACTAATGAATTCAATTGCAAAACCCTAATCCTTACAGTTCTTAGACTAGTAGCATGCAACAGGCAAGGACAACCCAACTGACTTTTAAAGAAAAAATATCTATGCATGAAACAGAAGCAAATAGTCTTTGGAGGAACTTCAGTGAAAGGTTCCATAGCTCTATTGTGACTGAAGTTAAAGTCTGACTCTGCAGTTCCTACTTCAAGTTCACTTCATTGGCATAGTCTACTGTTAGTAACATAACACAGAGCTGTGTTATCTGCTATAGTATCTTGACACAAAGATCCAGGAAGAAAAAACCCCACATGGTCCCAAAAGTTTGTATTGCATGCAAACAAAGCAGAGAGAGAAGCCTGATAAGAAATGACAGAGAAATATTTTGGTTAAAAGTTACAAAACATTTCAGTAGGTATTACATAACAAATTACACAGCCTTCCTACCCGTTTATAAAAATGCTTGTGCGTGGCAATGTCAGAAGGAACACGCCAGAAGGAAAACAGCATCAGTCAACTCTGTTTAGAACCCCACACAGGAAAGCTTGCAAAGCATTACATGCAGAGAAAGAAGAAATCCAGTTCTTCAAGCACTGTCTTCTGTTCTCCTGACCTAAAAGTGGTTGTAATTAACATGTTATTTGCAAACAATTAGCCCTAGATTATTCACAAAGAAAAAAAATGGAAACACTTGGCAAATAATTTAGCTAATGTATAGTCCATCTTTAGGCTTCTTTGAAAACAGGTCAAGTTCTATGCTGTCTTGCCCTTTCCCTAATTTTGTCCCCCAACCATTATACCCTGCTGACTTCAGGCTCCTTATGGCAAAACCCCTTTCTTGCTCCAGTTCTGTAGTAAGTCCATTTACCTCTTCCTTTCATTAAAAAACAAACAAAACAAACCCCCCAAAAACAAGAAGTAATGCACATGTATTAGGGAAATTTTCTAAAGCACATGAGTGGCTACAACTATTTCTCATTAATGCTCTTTCAAGTTTACCTCAATCTACAAAGCTGTGAACATGAGCAAAGCAAAATAGGAATAAAAATATTCCAGCTACGTTTTGTTCTTTTTATATAAATGAGTTCTTTTGTTTCTGTGGCCAAATATAGAGCACATGAATGCACTGAAGATTATCTAGAAGGGTTCATATTCTGCTTGCAGTATATGCCAAATATAATTTGCTGCAGGAAGAGTTTTTAAAGTGAGTCCCTGTTCAGTCCTTTATACTTCACAGTTATACTGTGGATGCCAAAACACTCCAATGTAAGCAAGCCTGGCTTCCACTGGAATTGCACTCTCGGATGCTAACCTTGAAACTTGTAGAGTTCTAAAAGATAGCCAGGGAAGAAAAAGTGCTATTAGAAGTATACTTTCATCATTTAAATCTACAGAATTTTAACTTTAAGCATGAGTGGTCTCAATAAGGCAAAAAGTACACCTTTAAATAATTGGGAGATAAATGGGAAAACAGGGCAAGAGTGTTTAACTCCTGCAGAATAAGAGCTTGTCCTTACTGTACAGCTTCCTTTGCTTTCTTAAATCCCATTTTTCAGCTGATAAGATCAGCTTAAAGAAAGCAGTGGAATACTATTCTGACTATAGATTTATACAAACATATAGACTTCTTAGAGTAAAATAAATATAATAAAACATAGTAAAATTAATTCCCCTGCAAAATGTACAATGCTTAAACAGAACTCCTGTACATTAAAGTCAGGAAAAAACAGAAAAGGTAAAATAAATTTTTTTTAATCTTAATTCCATCTAAAATTTGCATTCAACACCTGATGAACATTTCCTAGGACATCAGAAATTCCTGAAAGATGCAGACAAATAAATTATTTCATTCCTATCCCAAGTTAAAAAGTATTTCCCATTTACTAGTATAATGCCAAAGGAAAACTGTGATTCAAAACACTTTTACACACCACTGATACAACCTTATGGGAAAATAAACGTAATGCTCTGCATGGGGTCCCAACAGTATGCCTTAGAGATGCACAGCCTGCAAATTCTCAAGTTCAGATACCTGCTATCAGCCACAACCATGTTATCTAATTTAATTAATCAGCCTAACAACTAAATGTAAGGTGAATTATGGTATTTTTCATTCCATTTCTATCAGAAGACCATTTCAGACCTTTACAGTGATTGGAATAAATTTCTAGTTTCTAGACTGGATCTATGCATAGGCATCTTTTGTTCTAAAGGCAATGCTGTCCTAGAAATCAAATTTTCCCTCAAAGTATTCAATCCATTGACCGTATCAGCCCATCCTACTTACTCTTCTTTGCACCTGTTCCAG
The DNA here is from genome assembly GCF_028858705.1 of Grus americana. NCBI lineage: Eukaryota > Metazoa > Chordata > Aves > Gruiformes > Gruidae > Grus > Grus americana. The sequence continues at coordinate 31,660,120 of NC_072857.1, forward strand.
TTTGAATGTACCATTTCTAAGCACAGGAAACTAAGTTTACACAGTATTTCAGAAGAGGCCTTACCACTTCCTTATATAGCAACATTAATACTTTCTTATCTTTATCAGAAACCTCTCTACTGACAAACACAATCCCAGGATGTATCTTAAGAAATTTCCTCCAGTTGGAAGACATCATTATCACTCTCAGTAGTATTGCTAAATATCAACCTGTAGTGAAAATGCTACCCAGTCATTAAAACTTATCTACCATTTGTGACATTAAAACATATATCTATCACATAGAACTGGCATAGTCTGTAAAAACAATGATATGTTCTTTAATCTAAATCAAAGATTATGTCTTTTCAATTTTTGAAACCTTCACACAATTCCAAGAGAAAATACCACTTCCATACACAGAACACTTGCAGAACTTTGGTCCTGATTTAGTAAAACATTTATGCATTTATGTAACTTCAGATTGGAAGCATTCCCATCACATTCAGTGGATGCCTTTAGAAGGCAAAAACCACACTTCAATGCTTTGTTCGACTTAATGAGTTAATATTTCAAGGTGGAACTTTCAAAGTATCCTCAAGGCTCTTTTGCACTTAACCACCTCGGTCACCTCTGAATGTTAAAGCTTTAAAATACAATAAGCAAATGTTTTGTTTATCCATTCCTCCTTTGAATGGATATGCTAAGCTCTAAGAGCTAAGCATGTGTTCTTTGCTTCTTGCCTTGAAGAGCGCTGCCCAGTGCCTTCACACATTTACAGAAGTGAAGTCTCATTTTCCACTTTTCTCCTGAAACCTTCCAAGTACAAATCACTACAAGAGGATCTTGTGCGACCATATGCTAAATTAAGTTTGCCCAAAAGATTTCATTCATCGTCTCCCCAGAAACCAGCGATTAAGCCTACGGACTTGCAAGAAGATACCATTTAATTCAAAACCACATAGTTTAGGAAAAAAAAACCCAGATAAACATAATCATAAGGCCATTTTTCTTACCAGATTATAACAAAGACAGAGGCTTTTAAGATCACGCGCAACCTGTTAATTTCACATAAAGGGTGTTAAACACACGGTGCTGCTCCATAGCAATCTGTACTACATTCAGTCTCCAAACACGCCTTCTGTTAATTTGTGACACTGCATACTTTGCTAGTCAAGAGCATAGAAAACCATCGCTGTAGAAGCTATTTATTCTGCCTCCAGGTGCTTCATAAATATTAAATAAGAACAGATAGGAGCTGCTACACAAAAACTTTACAACTCCGTGGGAAGCTGTCCCGCTGCGAAATTCACGGGGCACGCACGAGTGCGGGCGGGACCCCGACACCTCTCAGCGGCGGGCAGGAGCAGCACCCCACCACAGACCGCTGCTCCAGGACCAGCCGGGACCCCGAGGACACCCTCCTTCGGCAGCCGCTCGGTCCGGGGACGCGCCCTCCCTCTGGGAAGGCAGCACCGCAGCCCGGTCGCACTTGTTCGGTGCAGGCGGGGCAGCTGCTTCACCTGCGCGGAGGGTGCGCGCAGCCCCTCCCCGGCGGGCTCCCACCGCACCTGTGCCCCCCGCCCATCCTGGACCCTTCCCTGCCGGCCCCAGCTGCGCCGCGGCCAGCGGCTTCAGCCTGGGCAACCCAGCGGCGACGGGACCCGCGGAAACTTCCTTTCCTTACCTTGATGATGCTGCTCCTCCGCGGGGTGGCCTTGGCCGCCTCCAGCAGGCAGGCGTCGGGGTCGGGCGCTGCGGCCGGTCCCAGGCTGCCGCCGGGGAAGCGCTCGGCGGTACCGACGGCCGAGACGCCGCTGCGGCGCTCCCGCCTCCTGCCTGCGGCCGCCGCCGGGGCGTCCAGCGAAGCCGTCTCGGGATCCTCCTCGGCACGGTGAGCGGCGTCAGGAGGGGCACGGCCCGCCGCCGGCTTCTCCTTGCTGCCGGCAGCCTCTGCCATCGCCCCGCCAACCAGTGTCAACTTCTCCGGGGCCGCTGAGAGGACGGGAGGACACAGGCACGGACGGCGTCCCGCGCCGCTCCCCTCACGGCACGGCGGCGGCAGCGCCAACTTTCCCGGGAGGAGCCATCCCCATTCCCCGCAGCTGAGTGTGCCCGCGCGGGACTCGGCAGCCCTCGCGGTGCCAGAGGAACGGAGAGGGTGACGCCGCTCCGCGCCGCGGGGACAGCGCAAAGTGGCGGGGCGGGAGAAGCGGGGCGGCGGGGCCGTGCGCCCGGCGGAGTGCGGGGCGGGCGCGGCCGCGGGGAGCGCCGTGCGGGCGGCGCGCGCGCAGGAAGTGCCGCCGCGGCACCGCTCTGTTGTGACAGGAGCCGGGCGTGTTTTGACAGGAGGCGTTGACGGACGGGGCGCCGGGCCACTCAGCGTTCCGGTGACCCCCTGGGGGCGCCGAGACGGCCAATAGACTTGGCGAGGGGCGTGTCCGCGGGACGCCTGGATGGGCGTTCTGGGCGGCGCGCAGCGGCGAGCGGCCGAGGGGCAGGTAGAGCTGTGAGCGAGTGCCTGGGGAGCTATAAAACCCGATCGCACCCGCCGCGGCGCTTGTCTGTGGGGAGCGTCCGTGTGTGCCGGGGCAGCCGCCTGAATGATTCCCTGCGCGTGCTTTAGGAAGATTTGGGCTGCACCCGTGTCAGAGTAAAAAGAAGCGTGTGAGGAAAGGCAGTTTAGGATGACTCCCCTTCAGACCCGCAGCACGCGTAGCTGCAGCGTTCGCGCGAGGCACTCGCGTTAGGAGCGCGGCCGGGGAGGAGCAGAGACCCTGCCAGGTCGGCGGCGCGCGGTTACCGAGGGAGCGCTGCCACGGCCAGCCGCAGGGCCGGTGTTGTGAAGGGGAGCGCCGCGCTCGGGCCGCGGTTGCCGAGGGCGGGCCAGCAGAGCCGGGTGAGAGGGGGGTCTCGCAAAAGACGGCAAAGACTCACGTTGGGACTCTCCATCGCTTGAAAATGAGCCCAAACCACGCCAAGTCATGCGAGGCTGCCGCTTCGCCGCCGTCTCCCCTCAGCTCGTTCCCCTCACGGCCGCCGGCCCGGGGCAGGGGCTCGCACGCGCCGCGCCCCTCACAGACCCGGGCCCCTCAGGGCTGCCGGCGCGCGGCGCCCGCCGTTGCAGGGCCAACACCGCCCCCTGGCGGCGCGGAGCGGCAGGGCCGGGGCAGCCGCTGCCCGCGGAACAACCGCTGCGGCCGGACAGCGGCGGCCGGTTCCCGCGCCCCGCTCCCGCAGCGGCCCCGGCACAAGTACCGCGCGGTCCAGGGTGCCGTGCCTCAACGGGAGGCGGAGAAGAGCAGCCATGCGGGAAAGGTCATTCACTAGCAGCCAGGCCAAGAGCCGTGGTCCGCCATGAGGCGTTATTGCGAGAGTGGTGCTGTCCTTCGCAATTCTTCAGGTGGTATTTAGTTACGATGAGATTATCTACGTGGGCACCTCGGGGGAGACAAGGTAAAGGGGAGTGTATCAAGGGTAAAAGCATAGGAAAGAGGAAAGCAGGCAGGACAGATGAGAAATAAATTATACAGAAAAATGAAAAACAGGAGGGGTAGGGCTGGGCAAGCTGATAGTCACTGGAAATGTAAGGCTATTAAAAATTACAGCTATTGGCTTTAAAGGCAGTAAGACTCGGTGGAAAATTTCATTTCTCTGATTTCTAAAGTAATTTCCTAGTGAATGTGTTGTACACCTGTTGGCCAGCAATGATTAAGCAGGAAAGAGTAAGAGGTAACTTCCTTACCCCAGCCAGTCATTAACTACTAACAAATGCCTAGCTACAGAATATAATTGCCACTTAAAGGATGTGATATTTTAATATATATACACATATATATACACAATAGATAATATTTATAATTCCATGTAAACCCCTAGAACTTCTGTCAAGGTTGCCAAGGCATTTATCATGTTCAACACAAAGAAATGCTAATTGAGGGACAGATCTAAATACTGCTCAACTTTTTATAAGCTTCCATCTAAATTTGCTGTAAAAAATGTCATAATACATGTATACAACAGTTGTTTTGTTTGTTTGGGTTTTTTTTTTTTCAGTGAGAAAGGCCACAAAATAAGGAACCTTAAAAGAAGAGACAAAATATTCACACTGAAGAAACATTGATCTTAAAAATACTGCAGACAAAAGACTGGTAAGGGAGTGGAGGACTCAAGCCTAGCCTGCACTGTGCAAGAGAGAGAACATGATATCAAGGGATTGCAAGAAAGAGGGGGAAAAAAAAGAACTAATAAAAGCTTATAGTTACATATCAACATACTGTCACACAGACTGACCTACAAAGTCTAAAGACAATAGAAAAGGTAATTACCATGCAGTATGTTATCAGAGAGAATTATTACTTTATGTGCAAATATGTTGCAGCTTTTTCATATATTTTGTGAAATCATATGAAGTTTAATTACTGGTTTAATTATTTGGGAACAGCAAAGTAGTCTCATAGCTGGATTCTGCTGCATCTACCAGAAACTGTCTGTAGTGTGTTGCACAGATGGATGCAGGTAACATATTAAAGACCTTTATCCTTTCTATGATGTCTTACACATTTCAAATTGGAGAGATATTTGTTGTCAAATGCATTTGTCTTCTGAGTTCAAAAGTTTAAAATCATTTAAAATCAATTAATTCTTACCTTAAATTACAACATTTGACATCTGAAGTCTTTAACTGAAACCTACAGATTTTAAGTTTCATAAACATCAAGCCTACAGGGAACACAAAACAAATCATATTTGTTTTGTCCACAAGATGCAGAGGTTTTAGAATTATGTATGGTACAGCTAAGAGAGACTTTAAACTTCTCTCCAGAAGAAAATAAGAGGTTGACTATTTTTTAGTACTATATTTCTGACTATGCATCTCTGGATGCTTCGAGGCATCTGTATCTATCTGCTTCTGTTTGTGAAGAACTGTGAATTATGAAGGAAAAGAGCAATTGATTTTGATACTTAAAAAAGAGTTAACAAAAGGAAGCTTTACACTGCAAGTGCTTGCATATAAAGTAAAAAAAAAATCAAGATTGCTTGGTGATAAGTGTATTTAACAGGTTTCCATATTCAGTTCTAAGATGATCTGATGCAGCCCACTGTACAAAGACACTGCAGTGTTGTCTACAATTAGTTGAGGAGACATAGGGACAGATTTTCAAGATCAGTCAAGGAATTCAGAATTCACTGACGCTAAGAAAGGCAAGATGATAGATTTAAAAAATCTATTTGTGTTTGCCTGAATACAAGTCAGCAAGTGCCTGCAGTGACTATTTTAATGTGGTTTTTTGTACACTCAACTTACTCCATCCTCGAGGCACACAATTGTTCCTTAGTGGGTGTATTTTGTATCATAAACCAGCTGAAAATACAGTCATCTTGGAGCTGTGCTGGAGTATAGCTTACATAAGCCAGTAGTTTCCACCTAGACAGTGCATTTTGGGAAGCTCTTAAAATTAAGTGTTCTGCTGGGAGCTGAAAGTGGTGCTCCTGTACCAATTGACCATGGCTGATGAAGTGTGAAAACTGACATCTTTTCCTGTGTCAGGAACATCTAATTTGCAAGACCAGGAAAGAGCAATAGGGAGCAAGCTGTAATTTCTTCAAGTATGCATTCACAATGATAGCAAATCACAATTCATTTTAGAATTGATGAGACTTATGCAAAGCTATTGATGAGAAAATGTATTGCTAGGCAATTCTTAAAGTAGTGAATTTTTTAAGACAGTGGTTATTGTATCTGTGCTGTTAGATCCTGAATATGATATTATAAAACAAAAAAGCATATTAATGGTATAACTTATATATACAAAGATGTACTTGTTGCTAAGCTTCACTCAGGTTTTGGCAAGACAAAGCCAAGTCATATTTTGCCTATAAAATTATTATTAAGTTTTTAGGCTGGGGGGAAAAAAAAAGCAAATTCAAGTCACTATGAAGCAAATATAGTCAAAAGGTCATAATCTTTAATTTAAAACATACTGTGCATTTTTTCAATTTTTGTTAAATTTTTTAAAAAATTTACACTACTTGATTAAATGCCTCCTAATTTTTTTGTTAATTCTTGTTTTGTCTTGCCTCCTACTTTGTTGAAAAAGCCTCGCTGTACTTACACATCTTATCTTATTTTCTTGGTGGTATAAATGTTGTGTCTTGTCTAACTTAGCAAGAAGTACTTTTGTGATATGCTTCTATCTTAATGATGTTCTTGTTCCAGCTGAAGTCACTGATGAATTCTTTTCGCTGTCTGATAGTCCTTTCAGGCTAATCCAGTGTTTTTAATAATTAGAATACTGTGGTTATGGAAGATTCCTGCCAATTCTTAGCTCCGAAGAATAATCCTTTATTTTAGCAGTATTCTTTGCCGAAAGAGATAAACCAATTAAGTATGAGAAAGGGTAAAATCAGGACCTCAACTAGGTCATGTTTAATCCTATTTTACAGCCACTGCTTACTATATAGACACAGGCCTGAGCCCTTTGAGTGGATTGATTTCTATATGGAGATGAGTGCATATGAAAAGATCATTAGCACTGCAAAGAGCCACCCAAAAGTTAGCAAACACCAGAATTAAGATTAGTGAGTGGTCCCAGTGCAGTTTAATATCCTTTGGCACGAACGTGGCAATCACGTAAAATGCTATAGGGCTGTGGCTCCTCTCACTGCATGGGATAATCCTTGTGAATGAGACTGCTTTCCTCACCTTGAGCCCTATACCAGTTCTTCTCACCTTCTTCCAGACACGGCATTTTACTGTCACCCACCTCCTTGTTCTCCAAGTTGTAGCGAGGTGTGCTGGCACTCAGCGTCTCTTCTTCTCCCTCCTTCCCCTACCTGGATCCTCCTAGGTACCGCTGCCATCTTTTGCTCACCAGCTGCCGTGGACCACTCAGCACAGGAGACCTGAGGGGACTACTGGACACCCTTGCCAAAATGGTTGTGGCATTTTTTGCCACTGTCAGAGGTATTTCTTTCATTGCTCCTGCTATGGACTTGCTTGACCCATTTGCTCCCTCTCCTGCAGACTCAGCTCTTATCACTGTGTATTTGATCGACATAGCTTCCTTCTCTCCCAACCTGGGCGTAGCGATGGGTCACTGCAAGCAGGAGGGAGAACGTTATTGCTCATGGCACTGCTGGTTGACTTTGACCATGGTACAGCACAACTGCTGCACAGCTGCAGGGAAGACTGAATGGAGCTTGGGTAAGGTAATGCCTGGCATGAATGGGGGAGTGAAATCTGAGATACAAGGATTCTGTAAAAAATTTTTTCAGAGGCATAGCAGGTAGCAACATTTGAACCAAATTTTGTAGACAGGAAAGAGCACATCCCTGATAAGGAAGTGATTATTCTACCAAATTCAGCATCAGTTGTAAAAGAAGATGACATTAGAATTTTTTTAAGGGAGGATGGTAAAATGTCATGTGTTGGTATGTTTTTGTAAATAATTAAACCCCTTTCTGTTTTTCAAGGGTAGATGTTTGACAAGAATCCATTTCCCTTACATAAACAAAGAATTACAACATGAGTTATACATCCATCTTCAAGTTTTTGTCCAAAATGATTGAAGTTTGGGAAGTTAACCAGTAATTGAAAATAAGGTTTTTAATGGACAGCATTAGATAATCCCAGAAGTGGTGCTACAACCTAAGCAAAACATAAATAAAGTTTATTAATTTGTGCAACTAGTGAAGTTTTCTCAAGTTCCCCATGTTTACTTGCTAGTAGCTTAAGTTTAGGGAAGGGAGAGAAGGCATGTTGCATACATTGTAACAGAAATTGTCTTGAGGATTTGGAGGAGTCTTAAAGATCAATTCTTATTCAATTCTAATGATACTTAATAATAATGGCTCTTGTTTAAGGTAGGTGGTAATTCCACTTAATGAGAACATTTACCAATGGCTGTCTTTTTCACAGAGCTCTTTTTAACTCCTCTGATCATTGCTTTTAGTATTTCTTTGGTTGTGACACTTCTATAGAAATCTAATTGTAGTTATTGCTACTTTTCAGGCTATGTGAACTTAGTTAACTGCTATGAACAGTATGATCCAATAGGTGTATGCCATTTTCCCCTTTCTTTGGTAACTACCTATCAACAGGTACAATCTGATGCTAGAGCACTATGTCACAGCCTTTCACATCCTTGCTAGCTCAATGGATATATTCAGTGTTAGAAATAGACGTGGCACCACGGTTCCCATGTACTTACATGCAATTTTTTGGGAACATTTGGATTATCATGAACTGTGCAGCTGCTGGGGAAGCAGCATTAGTGTTAAATTATATCTGTTAGGCAGGAATTCTTACTGAGGATAGAAAGCATTTTGGTAATATCCCAATTAAAAAGCTACTGTTATGGTCTCTAATCTTGCCACCTCAGAAGAAAATTGCTGGCAATATCAGCAGTAGCCATACTCGTATTTACTTTGCAGTTAAAGACTTTGGAGGAAATACCAAGCATGGAATTTAGGCTCTTCTTCTGCGTGTTAATCAGACACACAGCCTTCCTCTTAACATGCATTCTCTTAAAGATTTTGCATTGCTCAATTAGGTTTGGTCATAAACAAGCTAATCATGTGCAGCCTGGACCACTGTGGGGATATGCACCAGCCTGACCATCGGGAGAAAAGACTATTCATTTGGAATTCTTTCTGGGGGCTCCTGATAGTGACGTGAGGAAAAGTATTAAATAATCTAATAGGAGTGGATCTGTACAGGGAGAGCATTGGCACTGAGAGCCTGACATCCATACCACAGGCATTTTGGGTGGGGGTTACTTGGGAAAAGCTCTAGTCCAGTCCCATGGATAGAATAGCTGCACATGAGAGCACAGTAGTGGTACCCCTGGGGCACAATGTCTCTTTTAGTTTGAACTGAGAAGTTTGCATACTCAGAAACTGCTCTGTGATGTGAACCAAGTAGGTAAGTTAGGATGATCAGGAGATTTGCTTCAAAATTGCACCCTTGATCCAAACAAAAATGCTAAACCAGATGCACCCAAAGTATCTCAGTGTTAGAAGCACATTGCTACCTTTAGATCTCCTGTACTTGACTGGCTACCCAGGGAAAGAGTGTCAAGAGCTACATCCACATCTGCCTCATTTCAAAGAAAGCTGGTTTCCTATGAAAAAAGTCAAGGCAGTGTTTCCCAGCAATATTTTTAAAAGCTTCTCCGCTGGCTTAAAGTGGTAGTAGATGCGAGCAGAGAACAGGTATCCTGTAAAGACTATCCTTTTTCTACTGGAAATAAAAGTTATAGGCAGACTTTGGCCTAGTCCTTGATACCACTTCCAAATACAAGCTTATATGTGGCTAGATAGATGTATTTGAAAACTTGCTAAAAACATTTATGTCTGGTTGTTTCTCATGCATGCAAATTTGGCTCATCTGTCTTAATTCATCAGCAAAAGTCATCTCAACAAAAAAAATTATATGCTATATAATTATGATCAAAATGTAATCCCCAAAATCACTTAAATTCCTCTGGTATTAATTGAACAGGATTTTAAAAAGATTCAAAATACTTTCCATCAGGGATGAAGTATATTTAATCTTTTATTGCAAAAGCTCTTCTTCCTTAATGTCGGGTTAGAAGATATTCTAAGGACAGGGAAAAGAAAGGCTAATGACTAATCTATGTAAGCTTATTTTCCTGAAATTTGCCACTGTGGGAGTACTAATGTGCATAAATTGAAAGTATTGTTAACCACTGTTTATCTGTATCTTTTCTGAGTGGGGTTAAATAAGCAGATAGTTAAAATCCATAGCCTATACTAACTCCCACAACAGCTTACAGCAGGATTAGCAAAAGTGAAGCATTCTGCAAATGAAAGGCCAAGAGAGTTTTACTCCCAAATGCAGATATTTACAGACAAATCCGCAATAAAAGTGGAAAAATATACCTGTGTTGGGCAAACTTAAAAGGCACTTATTTACATTGTGTTTTGGAAGAATCCTCTATTTCTAACCAGTTACCCTCTGTTCATCTAATCTCAGATGTACAGTCAGACTCAGTAGCAAGATTTGGGGAAATTCAAAACTCAAGAATATTAACTCTTCAGGCTGTGTTGCTGTGAAAAGACAGCAGGACTTTTACCATATATACTCTGCAAGTGTCACGTCCAAAGATGCGAAGAAGTGTTTTTATGAGCAGATATCATACATAATGAGGCTCAGTGAACCATACTTGAACAGAGCATTACTCAAAGGTTTGTGATTTGAGGGAGGATAGGAAAAAGCAAAGGAAGAATGATGTTTCTTGTTTTGTAAATCCCCAGGTCCATAGTGTGGGCCAAAATTTGCACTGAATTATTTCATAAGAGACAACTAAATCGAATTGAATTTAAATTACATATCAGTCCAAATACTTTGAAAGCCTTGATTTGAATGGAAGGCAAAAGGTAAAACTATTACAGAGCTCACAAATGCCAGAGGAAGAGATTGTATTCTACAAAATGCAGAAAAAGAGTGAATTGCAAATTTAGCAAAATAAAAAAGAAACAAAGAAAAAAATTCATTAATCACACAGGCAAGATAAGTGACCTTATAAAGTTTGGTTCTTAACTGAAGCATTAATGAGGAAAAATCTCTTCATGTTACATAAAACCAACTCAAATTTAGCCCAAGTAGGGAAAGATTAGCAATCCTTTTTAAAAACCAGTGTTTTGAGTTCTTGATCTTCCTGCATATCTAATAATATTTTTAAAATAATGGAAATTTTTAGAGGAAGGGGGCTTCTTTGTACAGTTATTTGAGATCTCCAGATGAAATAGTCTGTTTCATTATACAAGTAGATTATGATGAACTGCTGCCCATTAAGGTTTGCCAGGCTTACTTCTCTAAAATTGATTAATAAATATCAGAAACCAAGTATTTTAACAAGGATATCAAAGTCTGAGATTGTAAAATGTACTACTTTCATCTCTGCAACTGGTATTTTACAGTTGCAATTCTCCTTTTCACCATTAAATTCCATATTAATTTCATTCAACTGACATGGAAGGTAAATCAAATCATAATGCATAGAATGAGACCAAGCATAAACTTTTTTTCCTGTACTCAGCTGCCTTTACCCCATTTCAGTTCTCTTTTGATTCCTGTTAGGCACTTGGCTCATGTAAAGGATGATGGAAAACTCTGGAAAAGACAACACTTCTTGATATGCTTGATATCTTCATAACCACCCTGAATTGATGCTGGTTGGAGTTGCAAGGACAGAAACTCTTCATTCACAGGCGAAAGGTAGATGGTAGGTTGGTATATATTCTGTTCCATAGAGTTCTATACAGTATAGTGTGGGAAAGACAAGACAAAATGAAGGAAAGGTTAATTATTTTACTGCTGTGTTCATCTATTCAGAATAGTGTTTCTGAGCAATAGCAATTACTTTTCCTTCACTTTTACATGTAGAAGGTTTGAGTAGCAGGTAGTAGAACAAAAGCAACAGAAATGTGTAGGGATATACATAAGTATTCCCCCATAAATGAGGTACCTGCTAAAACAGAGCAGCTGTCTTATCTGAATCTGAAAAATACTGCATGTTAAGGACTAAATTACCACATGCACATAAAAGAAAGAAAAAAAATTTGCAATAGGCAACAATAAAATGGCTTGGCTCTTTCACTGTATTTGTATGGCATTCTACTTCAAATCACTGAAGTCAATAGAGAGAAGAGCTCCTGGCCTTTTGGACTACTGGATCTAAAACACAATAAAGAATAGAATAGAATATTAGCATAGAAAATTACAACATGAAATTGAAAGCAGGAAGTAATCTTTCGTCAGTCTGGATCTCCCTGTCTGACAACAATATATTAATGTTCATATTTCCATGAAAGGATCTGAAAGCTAGCATTACTATCTACAGATAAGTAATAGAAGCAAAAAAGGTAGTGTGTCTTTTCCAAGGTCAGGGAATCAATCAGTGAAATAGCAGTCTGTTGCTAGGCCCTGTATTACTTATAAAACCATCCTTGTCTTTTTGTGCCTGGAGAATTCTTTTCCTCCTTTCTTCTCCCAAATAATTTTCTGGCCCTATTTTTCTCTCTTGCCTTTTTAAGTTTATCACTCCTCACTTAACCTCTGACTTTCTCTGATGCTATAAAAAGGGACAAAAGGCAAGAGGAACCAGCACAGTCAGACTCTTGTCCTTGTCCAGCACTGCCTTTTAATTTGTGGGAGAGAACAGTAGGGAAAGATAATTTCATACTGTGTATATTGCTGACATGTGGAGTCGGGAAAAACAGACACACTCCTGACTTCGAGAGTAACTTCCTCAGCCAGGATACCATTCCCTTAATGAAGCAGCCACACAATGCTAGGGCAGGCCAGCAACTTTTGTTGTAATATTTAAATCCTGTTTGCATGGCAACATTTTTTTGGCAGATCTGCTAGTACTCTTGTTACATTTATAGATGTGTTGGATTTTCAGGTTTTCAGTTTTTAAATTATCAGAATAAAAAATAGCTCAATCTTTCTCATTTATTTGCAAAAGTCCTATTTTTGTCACAACTGCCATATTTAAAAAGTAAATGTCCCAGATTTTGTTTTTTTGACTTGAAGAGGAGGTGTAATGCAGAAGATCCAACAATTAAAACTATGCAAAATACACTTTCATGTCTCTGAATGTTTCTATATTCTTTCAACTGTTCTGACTTTAAATTCCCCAAATCAAGATATGAAGCACATGAAAGGCTTGGCCTGTTCTACCTTTCACATCATTAAAATGTAGCGCTCTTCTTAGGATAAGCTTTGTTGCTGTCTGATAAATATTCATAAAAGTCAATGAATGCAATTCAGCAGAGTTCTGCAATCTCACAAAATAAATATTTCTAAAAATCTCATCAGCTCTGCTAAAATTGCCTTTACTTTTATACAGTTTTCTCAGCTAAAAAAAAGTCACTACTAAGAGTTGAGCATTATATTGTTATATATTACAGGCACAGAGTTATTAAAAAGTCTCTTTTAGTTTGGGGTTGGGTTTTTTTTTTATTCCCTGTGGTAACAATGATGTTGCAGAAGCTGGTAGATGTTGAAGCAACACCAGATAAGTAAGGAGTAGCGTAGCGTCCTGTAAGGACTGCAGGTCTGTGCCCTGCCTATACTCAGTGAGAGTTAAATGATGTAATTTATATGGAAAGTGCTGTTGGGTTTAGGTTGGATTAGTATAATTTGCATAAAACAAACTTACGCAAGACACAAAGATTTGAGTTCAACTAAAATATATTTTATTGTAGACATTATCAAGATAATCTTCCTTGAAGTTTTTATTTTAAAGCACCCAAAAGAGTAAAACAGGAAAGTAGCCAATGATAAATGGACCCTACAGTGATGCTGACATTGTGTCTTGGGGTTGACCTGCTGTGACTTAGCCTGTGAATGTTTGATCGCTTTAAAAAGCAGCTTTCCCACTGGGGTGGTTCTCCCGGCACACATTTGTCTGCGTTCCAGCTCTTGCTGTCATCAAATCAGCATTTTTGTCAGGCTGTACCTTGTAACCACGTTGATTATGAGCTTGACATTTGAATCACTCTTTTTTCCAGACCTGTTCAGCAGCAGAGCTATTTTCAGGGCAATCTGTATTTGCAAACAGGATGGAATTGTGGAACAGGGCAACAGGTCGTAGTGCTGTTCATTAAATGACCGCAGAAGTACACCTGACACTAACTAGTGCTTCTCCAGTTCGGTAAGGGCTGAAGAAAGAGCTGGAATATGTTGAGAAGCAGTCATGAATAAGCGATATTTTCTAGTCCTCTCTGCTAGTAGACCCCAAATTGCATCTCTAAGGTTATCCCACACCTGGTGTTGCACAGACATTTCCAGGGCAGCCTGCCTACCTGAGCACGAGAGTCTCTTTGGGAACCTCAGGAAGTCTCTCTGAGTTGAAGTAAGGACTTTCACTTATTCATGCTTGCAGTCATAAAGACTAAACTATGTTTTTGCCTTCATCATGTATGGCCTGGTGAGTCAGACCCCAGGAAGAGCCTTACTGGGTATTTTTGTTTCTCCCGCAGAGGCCAGAGGACAGGTGAAATGCATCACCCTATTTTCCTCCCCGTTTCACTCCCCGGTTGAAGGGATAAAGACAGGGCTGGAGGTTACTACCTGTCTCCTCAGGTGGTGGGGACGGACCTGGAGGGAGGTCCTCCCTTCCGCCTCAGCGGTCTCGTGGTGCCGTTCAGGGGGCAGTGCCGGCAATCTCCTTTTCCAACCTCCCGGGCGCCCTTCCTGTGCTAGGGCTCGCCCGTGACACGATACCCGCAGGGATGGAAGAAGCAGCAGGCCGCCGGTGACTAACGGGCACAGGCAGCTGGCAGGCCGGTGGGAAGCCCCGAGGCCAGCGGCGATACCCCGCTCCCGGGGCGGGGGGACCGGCAGCCTCCCAGGGGCTCTGAGGCGGGGCGGGCGGTGAGTGACGGCGCTAGCAGAAGCCGGGGGAAGAAGAGGCACCCCGGGCCGCCCGCTCGCCGCGGGGATCCTGTAACTGCAGACGAGGCCCCTGGCGCACCGAGGAGAGGGCGCGAATTTGCGAAGGGGGCGATTTCCCTGGGGGAAGGAGGGTTGGGGGGCGCTGGGGAGCGTGGGGCCGTCTGCCCTCTCAGTGGCGTCTCCTCCGGGAGGAGCGGCGGGGCAGCAGGAACTCAGCAGAGGCGTCTGCCTTCTGGGCGGCGGCGTGCGTGGGCGCTGGGAAAGGCTGACAGGGGACAGAGGTCCCTTCCTGGTCTTCCCGACCCCAGCCAGCTTTCCCCCCCGGCAGTGCCGCCTCTGGCCGCTGGGCCGTGTCCCCGCCGCCCGTTGTAGGCCTCTCTCTGCTGGTGCTCGTCGGCCAGGCACGAGGCGGAGCCGAGGAGCGCGACGCGTGCCGTCAACGTGCCGGGGCTGAGGCGGCGGCGACGGCGAGATGGAGCCCGATGGCGCGGTGAGGAGCCCGGCGGCGTGACGAGGCCGCCTTCCGCGGGGCCGGGGAGCCGCGACGGCGAGACGGCAGGGAGCGGCGGAGGGGGGGGGGGGGGGTCGAAGCGCAGCCTTTCCGCCAAAGCGCCCCTCGCTGGCCGCGGCCGTTGCGGCCCTGTTCCCGCCCCCGGGCTGCCGCCATTTCCTCTGTGGTGCGGCGCTTGGGGGTGGCCTCAAGTTCTGGTAAACCGCCCCCCTTGCCTCGGGCCTACAGCGGTACATGGTAGCTGGGAAAGATGGGCGTCTAATTTCTGACATTATAGGATACGGACTGCAAAGAGGAGGTTGTTTAGCTGGTAAGGTGGGATTAATCACCAGGCCTTTATAGTGTTTGGTTGTTTGACTGTGGATGCGTTACCATAAAAATGAAAATTCATAAGTTGTGGTGAAGAGCAGTTGTCAAACACACTAAACCCGTACTGTTTGGGGAAAAAGAAATGATAAAAAGTTTAAAAACTTGTAGAAACCCAAATGATGAGGCAAGTGACGTGCTGTTGGGAATGTAAGGAGTACATTTTGGCTGTGGTGTTAATTGTTACTTCATAGGTAAATTCAGATATTTTAGTCTTGTACACAATTGTCAGATAATTATACAAGTGGAATATTGTATTTGGTGTGAGAGATGAAGGAAATAACCTGTGTCATCGTCCTTCAAAAGTTGCTCTTGGCTGAAAACATTCCCCCTTCTACAGCCTTGGGGACTGTCGCAGTTATGACTGTTCCTTGCCTGTAAGTGATGGGGTTTTTTAGGCAGTATTCCCAGTAGGACAAATGCATACTTTCTCCTGAATGCATCAGGCTAAAGACTTGGGTTTTCCCGCTGCCCGCGATGTGAATTTGGAAAGGATTTTTGTTATCCCTAAAACTAAAAAGGTGTGGACTAAGGTGGATTTATTGTCTTTAATGGATTAATGCTGTTGTTTTGGATATTTTACTGAGAATTAGTAGGCCTAATTCTCAAGTAGCTAAGGAAATATCAAATTATCCTAGAAGGGCTTGCAGGTCAAATAAAAAGAACTTTTTTCGTAGCGTTTTTCTTCATTGTTGGTCTTCCATTTCTCACTATATATTTAACTGTCAGCCACCTTTTCTTTGTGTCTGTGCATTTTCTCCCAAAGATAAGTGATTTGTTATTATCTAGCAATGCTTAAAGGCAGAGATAAGAAATTGCTGTCCATGTGGATAAAATACTGTGCTGTAGTTAAGTGAGAGAGACAGGAGGTGAAACAGCGTAAACGAAAGGGGGATTTTGTCAGGAGGACTGTTTAAGAGCACTTCAATTTTTGCTCTAGTTTTTGAGATGCTAAAAGATAGGGATACCACAAGAAGCGAAAGAACGTTACTGTAAATTGTAAGGGTTGCACGATGGTAAGTAAAATACATGTCTCTTGAAATCCTTTCAAAAGAACAGTTGGAGACTGATAACCCTAGATTCCTACTTATAGTTTTCACTACTCTGCTTACTGTTGGTCATCTTATCTGCAGCCTGTGGCAGCCGCTTGTCTTTCACTTTGCGCTCCTTCCTTAGTGGTACTGTCAGGGCACTATAGCCCAGGAATGGCTTTAGTAAACTCTAGTTGGGGGGGGGGGAACCACAGCAATTATGGTCTTGAAGCCTGCTGCAATTCCTATTAGAGAAGTTAGTGACAGTACTACATGGTTGCTCTTCAGCTGTCATCTCACAGTTAGGGTTGACTTTGTAAGACAGTATTAGTTTGTTCTGTAAAGGGTTTCCCATGAAACGGAAGTCTGTATTGTTTCAGTGTTCACAGGTGTAAGCACAATGGAAGTTAGAACATCAGGCAGACTTTACTAAATAATGGTTTCCATAAAGTTCTCACTGTACTGCATTCCTCTCCTTTACTGGAGCAAGAGCAATCTGGTGGCTCTTTTGCAGAGGGAATTTCTGTTAGGATCACTGTGTACTGCATTTGTAGGCCAAGAGTGTTTAAATCTAAAGACTAGTCTTAAAGTGATGTTCTCATCAGTTGTAATGAGCTTGTTGATTTTATGTGGTGGAATTATAGGTGCTTGGCACTTGAAAAATCAAGCAGAAGCTGTTGCAGAGAGCAGAATTTTGTAGATGTGTGAGTGAAAGTTGGGTCAAATAGGTACTTTCTACATAGGCTTAAACTAAGGGGCTTCTAATAGGTATAAATTAATCTCTGAAATAGAGTTTGTAACTTGGGATTCATGCAGTAGGGTGCTGTGCAAACAGAAAAGATTGGGGGATTGGGCCCTAAATGTTTAATTCAGAAAAGTATTAAAATAAAATTCAAACTTCAGACCACAGTGTATTCACTAAGTTACTGAATTGCTTTAAACTTATGTTTAAATACTTTGCTGAGCTGCATTTGGAATAAAAATACATGGTTAATGTTCAGTTGTTCAGCATTTGCTGTGCCTCCCAAAAAATTCTGTATGTATTTTCTATTGAGATTTTTTATTTAATAGCTTATAATATGTAAGATTTTCAAAAATTTGAAAATATTTTCTTTCAATCAGCAGACCACAAATCAGACGCAAACAGAATCTTTATCTTCATCGCCCAACACTGTGTCACCAGTGCCATTAAATAATCTGACCAGTGCTCCAAGGTTTGGAACAGTTACTCCAAATCGCATCTTTGTAGGAGGAATTGATTTTAAGGTATTTTTTTTCTAATTTTACTACTAAATGATAGTTTGTAACCCTATAAAAATCAGTAGGAAAAAAGGTGAGACATAATCATTTGTGTGTCTGTTTCAGTGGTAAGTGCCCTTCACTATAATGTTCAAATGAACAGTAGAAAATAAAACTTTAAGCCTTGATTTACATAACTGTACTACAAAGTTGACTCTTTGTACATCTAGCTGCTAGAAGCTTTTGACATATTCTTCAGAACTTTCTCTTTTCAAAGAAGATGGCTTTTGTAATCAGCAGAGCTTACGGTAGAAAAGTATGTAGAAGTTCTTTATTATGTATAACATGTTACAGATTGCAAACAGAGCAGATGTCAGTAGCTTCAGTTCCTCTAGTGCTTTTCTTCCAGTTCATAGAAAGAAGGAGCATGTACTCACTTAGCATAGTAATTTTCTTAAAAGCAAGTGTTTTAAAACAAATAGTAAAGTTTCTCTGGGCAATTTGCAGTACTGATCTTAATTCTTGAATACTTATGTCTTTGCATATGCCTTAAACACCTCAAACAGCAGTGAATATTGAACCATTCTTACGTTGCTCCATCACTTTGAACATTTGTAGCAAGATATGTACCAGACCTTTATACCACTTACTCTCATTTTTCTTTCTCACCACTTCAGATAATAAGTTAAGTCGTTGACTTTTGCAAAATGTTGTTGGTCTGCTTTACTCTTTCTTTGTTCTCACCAACAGTATCTTCTCTGCCCTAATCCTCCTAGGCTGAGGACCTTTTCAGCACTGGCTCAGATGAAGAGGAGAAGAATGACAATTCACTCAGACTATTTTGCATAATAAATACAAGAAATTCCAGGATCTTCTGGCTCATTTGGCTGCGATAATTCAAATGGAGGTGTTCATAATTCAAGAGATATTGTATGAGGGCTTCAGTATATTTGGACTTAGCAAAGAGGCACAGTAGCTTTTTGCACTAGTAGTAAGCAAATTACTAGAGCTGTAGAAAGAACTGTCTTGCTGTTCTTCACTGCAATTTCAAAGGTTAAAACACTTCTGCATAACAAATCAATATTCTTGTTAATTGACAATTTATTCATTTTGAAGAGTCTCTTGGCTTTTTGGTTTGGTCACTGGTAGGTCAAAATCTATTATGAATCTTAACTTCAACAACAGAGGAATTAAGTGTATTTGTATCTGTAAGCATAAAGATAGATTTTAATTGGGAAAGGAAATAGAAGGTTTGAAACATCTGTAGACATTTTAGCTACTCTTCCATTATGCTGTAACTCTTTATCAAGTAGAGTCTTAAAATTTCTGTTCAAATCGTAGGATGTGTATGTCAGTCATGGATTGTGTTTATTGGGAATTTTATGGCAAAAACATTGTTTGTGGTTGTGGTTTGGTTGGGTTTCTTCCCCCCAGAGGTTGTCTTAAAGTCAGCTGGGGGGTGGGGGGGTGGGTTAAAACCTCCCCACTATTTACTTGTTTTTGTGAAAAAGGGAAACTTAATCAACAAAAAACCTATTTGCTTTCCAGCAAGCTCTTTTATCATTTTGCCAGACACTTCCATTTGGTCTGTCACTATAGCAGTGATTCCTACTTGTAAGAGGAAACATCTGGCCTCTTTAAATTTAGAGAAGGAATTCAGTAAGAGAAGTTACAGTTGGGTACATATTGGTCTGAAGAGCTCTTTCTTCCATGGGGTATGCCATATATCTTTGACATAGGTGAAGGCTTAACATTAGCCTTTCTTAAGAATCTGACAAGTGCCTTTGTCCTGTTCCTTTGTCAGGAAAAAGCAAGTTTTGAATGTGTTGCTGGCAAGCTTCTGGATACTATCTTTGTCCAGATAATGGCAAATTTCACTGTGAATCTTAGAACAGTGTTTCCTTCTTATTCTCCTTTAATACACTGCTCTGCAGATAAACCTTTGGCTTTCCAGGTTGATAGTCTTGTGTAGCCATCCTTCAGGTCCTTGAAGTATTGAATGACACTTTAAGCGCTAATCAATCTTAAAGGCTTTTCAGTTGTTTCTTGGCATGTTTTAGCTTTCAACTATTTTGTCATAGGTTCTTTTTCTCTGGTCTGTGAAGCAGCTGAGCTGCATGCAGCATAGGGATCTTAAAAGAAGCAGTCTCCCAGAAATGTGAAATTTTATCTGTAGGCCTTTCATTTCTAAGCAGATACATTTTGGTGTTCATTGGAGAAAATTTTAAGGGAAAGTAAAATCTCCACTATGAGATTTTTGTACTTTGTGCATGCTTTTTGTTACTTCAGAATGTGAAAAAGCTTCACAAGTGCTTTATATAAGCTATCAATTGTTTGACTGCACCTGTTTTTCTGCATACACAGGCTTTCACACTTGTGTTTAGGTGCAAAGTGTAATCATATATTCTAGAGAGTGGTTTTGGACTTCAGTCAATTTTTTTTAACCTTTCCATGCAGGCAGTTTCCAAGGAGAGGATGCGATTACTGGGCTTTAAAATGCTGAAGTATTACAAGTGCACTGAACAGGCATGAATCTATTACTCATCACACTGATTATTTTCTAATGTTTTAATGCCTGAATACTTGAATTAGTGAGGGAGATAAAGCGGTTTACCATCATTTCTTTCTGCTGGACTTAGAGGTTTTAGCAAGCAAGCTGCATTATTTCTTATTGTAAAATGTCTTGAGGGTAAAATTATTCAAAAAGAGCATTAACTTCATATTCTTTCCAGGTATGAAAGTTGTTTAAATTATTTTTTTTCTTAAGTTTTTTTTGCTTCTCAAACTTAGATGAGGCAGATAAGCCTTTGATGTGCAGGAGAGGATTTACTAAATTGTATACATACAGTTCAAAGTCATTCACTCAGAGGTAAAATAGTACTTCTGATGTACTTCCTTAAAATAACAAAGTACAGATGACTAGAAATTGCTTGAAGCGTATAGACATCCATGCATATAAGAATACTTCTTCCAGTGTTAGGTATAGTATTAACTATGGCCCATGTAGAACAAAACTTTAAAATCTGAAATGTGGTGATTAGGGCATGATATTTGATATATGCTTACATAGTGAAAGAAAACTGGTTCATAAAGGTAGACAAGTGTTCACATAGCTTAGATGTGCCTTTACACTAGGAACTTGTCTTCCTCCATGCATACTCAGAAGGGAACATTTTCTTCAGATTGCCTTTAGACCATTCTCCATTAAAAGGACATTTTCTTATTTAATTTATAATGGAGGCATTCCTGTGGTGTGCCTACACATATTTGCAGAGTCTTATATTAATTATACTTTAGAAAGAAGGATCATGGTATATTAGATGGATTTGATCATTAAGTCACTGTGGTTTGGTGGGGATTTTTTTTTTCATATGTAACCTAGCATATCCTTTATGGAAGCCTATGTACTCTGCTGTTCTAAAGTTTGAAAACCTTGCACTGATGTTTCATATTGCAAACTGTGCTCTGGTATGTAGTTTACAGAAAGCAAAATTCAGATCTAGTAAACCTACTTCAGTGGTCTTGTTTGTAAAGAGACAGTTGTTATGTAAATCCACTAAAAGAGGAATTTTAATATTTTAGTGGCTTTCTACCATATTACTGAGTATGAAAATAGAGTAACTAAACAGGGATGCTGTGCTCTCGCTGTGATGCTCATACATGTTCATTCTTCTCTTTTCTTATCCAGGTTTATAATTAGCTTGTAGGAAACTTTATCCTGAGTATATCCATTAAAAGTCTTATGGTAAATATTCATTGAATAACTATGCAAACCAACTTTTCTTCTTTTTTCCTCTCCCCCCCCGCTTGATTTACTCTGCTAGACTAATGAAAATGATCTGAGGAAGTTTTTTGCTCAGTATGGCAGTGTGAAAGAAGTGAAGATAGTAAATGACAGAGCTGGAGTATCAAAGGGGTTGGTATAGTAGAATAAGCATGTTGTGGGAATTGAAAATATAACAGAAAGCTGACTGAGTATAGTAAATTTGAGTATGATTTTCATAGCTCAGAATATTATTGATTTTGTCATCAATGTTCCCAGTTATTCCATGTATGCAACAATCTGCTCTTGTCATTTAACATTTACATATAAATGTCTTTGTAATTTGTATAACAGTAAAACTCTATAGTCATGTTATAATATAAGATGAAGCTGTGTACAACTAGGGAAAAAATAACGCTTTCAGTTTTTTTGACAATTTCAGTAGATAATCCAAAAAAAGGTTATTTAGTTGTTAAACATATATTTCTACTACTGAAAGCCAATGTGGAGAGGAGCCTAAGAATGGAGGAAGAGGCGAGATACACCTGATTGTCCAGAGCACATGGCAATAACTGTGATTTTTTTGTGAAGATTTTTGGAACAAGAACATAAGGGAAAAAATTTGACAATGAATCATGATTGCAGAAAAGGGGACTAAGACTGGAAGTCAAAAATAAAAGAAATGCCAAAGAGCAAATCTGGAAAAGGTTAAGACTGGGTAGTAAAGTTATTGCTAGAACCCAAAGGATAGTAAAGGAAATAAGGTAGGGAACTCTACTGCCACAGAAGGGTGGAAAGAGGCCTGAAGCAAAAAGGAATGCGCATGAGAATTTGTACCGGTTAAGTTCACTTTAGTCAGAAGTTCTCTTCTGAGCAGTAAGCCTGTGCTGTCCGATTCTCATGATTTTAAATGCTGTGAGCACTTAACATGTATCAGTAAATTACACACTGAGCTTCAGGTCTTAGCATAAGGTATACACCTGCATGGTGTGTTGGACTTCATCCTGGTCCCAGATCCATCACCAAGCCTCTTACCCTTTTACTAAATTCCAAGAAATGTCTAAGACTTGCAGTACATGTGTCCATAGAATACAATAACCCAAGAATATTCAATTATTATGCAGTTGTGATTGCTAACATATGTCTCAGAGTAAATATGTTGGAAAATAATTACTTTCAATGGTGTTGGGATTTCTATTGGAAGTAGGGTCCCAAGTTAGGAAAATACTTTGTTTTTTGAATTTGGGAATGTTTCCAAATTTCTTTAGAGAAGGCAATACAGGAAGAGCCCACAGATTTAAAAGCATAGCTGATCAGAGACTTATCAGACCTCTGTACTCAAATAAGCATGAAAACACTCAGAACAACATGTTGTATTGCAGCATTTGATCTGCTGGCTGGAATGACAGAAGCCTTCTTTGTATCTTCTGAAATCTGTCCCTGAGAAATGAGCCACAAACCTGAGAAATGGTGCATACCAGCTGCATACAAAACTACTAAAATAATTAAAGATTTGTTGATATTCAGAAAGTTTAATTGGGGGCGGGGGGGAAGATTTTTGTACATGGGTGTTGTGGTACAGACTTTAATTATGAGATCAGATACATATTTTTGCACAGGCCACACTTGGTGGCCTAGATTCTTTGGTAATGAATTTTGTACAGCAGGAGTTCTGTGTAGAAAGCCTGTTTGACTTGTTGCAGCAGTTAAAGAGGTATGGTGGAAGAGACCTAGTGTGTCATAAAATATGAGAATACTTCCTCCTTGATCAGCACAGAACTCTTGTTTAATGCTACTCATGTCAAGAATGACAAGAATAATGCACAGATAAACACTGTCTCTGCATTATTGCTTTTTCTGAGTATTCAATTTAATATAGTGGATATTGCTTGTGGAAGTGTGGAGTATTCACAGTTATTGCTGAAGTAGATGGGGAGCTGTGCCATAATGTGCACTATTAAAAAAAAAAAAAAATCCCAAGTGTCTCATCTTGGGCACCCATAATGAGTGAGAGCCTCAGATCAAAATCTTTGTTTGGAGGAACTAAAGATGTGCACTGAGTAACAAGGACAATACAGAGAGTCTTGCATAGCTTTCTACGTGGGCTATTCATTCACTGCATGGAAACAGTATTATATGACGATGTGCTTAAATACATTAGTAAGTAGACTATAACAAGAATGTTAATTTAAGATTACTGTTGTTACTGTTATCTTTATTTCTACAATTGATTTTTTCTATTAGTTTACCTTTTAATGTCACTTGTACTATATGTGAAGTAATGTACAATGTACGTAAACATGAACTTCAGAGACTTAGCTTCTGTAACTTTTATTTAGGTATGGCTTTGTTACTTTTGAAACCCAAGAAGATGCACAAAAAATTTTACAAGAGGTAAGTGGTAATCCCTGTTACGATGCTCTCTTAAATGAAATACTGTATTAGACACGAAGTAGCCATGGTTGTCTGGTCCTCTTCTGTTTGTCTTATATTTGAAGATCTGTTAAATTTGGTCTGTGTAGTTAAGATGATGTCTTAGAGAGGTCTGAGATTTATATTGGGATCTTCTGGAACAAGGGAAGGGAGTTGCCAGCTCATAGTAGAGGTCTTAGACTAAGAAAGTTACGACTGTACGTTAATATGTGGTCTATAGTACATAGAGCTGTAAAGACTATCCTTCACAATTGCTTTAATTTGCTTTACTAGAAAATCCATTGCTATCAAGATTTTGTGGGGAGTTGGGAAAGATGACTGCTGTCTCTTATTCTGACATGCTTGATTGTCAGAGATGACGTAATTCTTTTTAGGAATAATTAGATTCACTTGAAGTCTTACACACTGAAGCTCATCTTGTCATGTAACTGTTGCTTCTCCTCTTAGCTACATTACTGTCTTGATGCTCCTTGTAGAATCTCCCTTGAGAGATGGTTAGCTCTTCAGTTTGTGGGTTTTGTTTTGGTGGTTTTTTTTTAATGTGCACTCCATGTTCTGGTTGGAACGGATTGGAGACATCTGTTGGTCAGAATCTATTCATACATGTGAAGGCATCCAGATGCAGGGAAAAAAACCCAGAGAATAAGAGAATAGTATCCAAGGCTTGCAGATTGCCTTCTCCCAAATGTAAAGCTGGTTAAAATATTGAAATACTGAGCCTTTGTTGGAAATTCATGTATTAAAAATAAGAGCTAGGACATTTTCGAAGAAATTTTCAGAATGCGTTCAAAAAACATGGTTATGTGGAGCCAAAAAAAGTATACAGGTAGCAACTTCCTGAGTCAGCTACTTTTCTTCCCTTTTTTATTGTTTTGTTTCTGTGAACTAGAAGGATGCCAATGGTACTGAGTACCATTGTGGAAAAAATAGTTAATCTTTATATGTGAAATTGTCAGTTTGTGTACACGTGTGCCTTTATAAAGGCAGTAAATACAAAAGGAATGTAAAGGTAAGAAAAAATCTGCTGACAATTACAGGTATTGGTTGTTAGTCAAGAGGCTCCATAAGGAATAAGTAATATTTGAAATTACTAATGATTAATTTTGTCTATGTGAAGTCTAAGGTCAGATTGAAAAGGAATTAGTACAGCTTTTGGGTGTTTTTTTGCTGCACTGTAAGTAAAAAGCAGAGGAGTGTGAAACCTACTCTGATTTTTCTTTTCTTGGATGCCTAGATAGGTGTAGACAATACACATACTGAATGTCTTTTTTTCTTTAATTCTAGGCTAAAAAACTTAATTACAAGGATAAGAAATTGAATATTGGTCCAGCAATAAGAAAACAACAAATACGGAGTCCTCGTATGTATTTTTATTTACATTTGTACATTATGTAATTGCCACTATGAATGTAAGTTTTTAACCAAGATGTGCCTGGTAGTGCCCTGTAATAATGCTGTGCGTTGAATATGCTCAGAATGATTTGCAGTGGAAGTAAATGCATGCCAGTGTACATGTCCAAATATACAGATTTAGGATTATTGGTTCTTTTAGCTCTTTCAGTATGTTTATTTTCTTTCTTGGAAAAGATTAGGAACAAACTGAATGGAAATTTCTCTCAGTTGCCAAGTAGAATGTCAAATATAAACACATAGACTTCTTCACAGATGCTGCAGGATAAAGCAGGCTGTGCTGGTTGATTGGGTTGTTACTTATTTATATTAGCATGATCCATCAGGACTGTTGCATCTTGCTTTCTTTGGTAGAAACAATAAGGAGTTGGGTGGTTGCAGTCATTTACTTCTTAAGAGTTCTTTGCTGGAAGATAATGGAATGGATGCTGTATGTTCCTTTTCTGGCAAAGAACTTTTCAGACTGAACACTTATGTAAGAGGAGTATTGGTAAGGTTTTTGGGGTTTTTTTTCACTTGTGTTTTGGTTTTTTTGTCAGATGACTTCTTATCTTGAGCATGTATGCTGTTATGGTCTTTTGGGGGAGACAGGTTTTCTTCTAGAGAAGACGCCCTCCCCTTCTACCAGGGGCTATTTTATTTCTATAATATGCTACTGAAAATGTAGGATATAAATCACCAATTTTTAAGACAAGGTCTGTCAGGTTTTGGCATAGCAAGGCTTGCTGTTTTGTTATTGCTCAGTAAGGGCTATGTGTCAGATGTAAAATAATTCCTTTTATAAGTCCAGCAGGGAATGAACTGTACTTTTGTAACTTTGCTTCAGTATTTGTCCTATGGTACCTTTTGGAAGAGGGGGGGAAAAAACCCCACTTTTGCTCATGTTCTGTCTAAGGACAATACAGAGAATTTTAGTTTAATTCTAAAGCTTTCTTTAGTTGTTACTGTCATGTTATTGATTAAAAGTAGTTCACATGTGGACTAACACTGTTGGTGCAGACAGGAAATCTCCTCCCCTCATGCATAGGCATGCCCTTCTCCCTTCTAAGTGTGTAGGATAGTGTTTGCCCAGAGGAAATGGAATACTTAGTTTCAATTGTATAGTTGCTTTGCTTTAGAAACTATTCAGTGTGATCTTTGCTCAATCATCATCATGGGGTTATACACTTTTTTCCCCTGTGTTTTATTTCCCTTTCCATCTTTGACTCGGACTCTCTCAGCTGCATTGCCTGACTTGTGGTACTTCCTTCCTCTGACTCTTGTGCTGAATGTGTGTATTGATAGAAGAGGGGCATATCTCTTTAATTGAGACCTGGGGGAACAGAGGGGGGGGAAAAAAACCCTCAAACACTTTTTTGGAGAAGGCTGCTGTGTCCTTTTGAGATCTGTTTTTGGCCCTGTTTAACTCTGCCACTTCTTCCTCAGGCCTAGGATGGATCTGTAATACAAGATCATATTGGCACCTAGGGACGTATCTTGATCTGATTTTAGTGTATCTGCTCTCATGCTCAGCCTACTAAACTTAGTCACTAGGATACTTTGTCCTACTGCAGCTCATCTTGAGGTTCATGAAGCCATAAAAACCTAGATTTGCAGTATCACAGTAGGGTGGTGGTTCTATTCTATTTAGCAGGATTGGAGAGAGCCCATTTATTGCTGTATTCTCCAGCCTACCTGTAATCTTGTGGCTGTCTTCCCTACTATTAAGCAAAATAGTTTTTAGCTCTTCTGTCACTGTGGACCTCTTGTGCAAAGAGCCTTGAACATACTGGGAGGCCCCCTCAGTTTGCTTCTCCCCATCACCAAGTATTGTGAAAATGGGCGTTCTAAAAGCTGAAAGGTAGAAACTAAACCTGAACAACTGGAAGAAGAATGATGAATTGAATTTTGGATAGCTGTACTGCCCCCAAGTTGTTTTATTTTTCTGTCACAGTGGGTTTGATGGAGAATATTTCCTTTTCCTTTGCAAGAGACATTTTCAACAATAGAAGAAAGTTCTGTGCAGTGTACTTGGTACTTAGCAAAGTGGACAGGATTGTTGGCCATGGGATCCTGTTGGCCTCCTCATTTGAGGTATCAGTAACTACTATTCTAGATTGCTTACTGGAACTAAAGTAGCCTTTAACTTTTCTAAGGTCTGTTTAACACTATCCTAACAACCATCTTAGCCTGACCTGTCTATGGATAGTATTTCAGCTTCATTGTATCCAAGTGTCTTCAGACTTTTTGAGGAGTTAGTCAAACTCTTCAGAATTCTTAAAAGCTCTTGAATCATTGTGGGACCCTTCTTGGTCCTCCACTCAGCATTGTAGTAATCTCTTCAGTGTTGTGTCTGTCCATAAAATGGCACTTCCTTGTGGCACTTATCTTTGCAAAGATGAAAAACTAAAACTTGCTCAGTGATCTTCCTTACTGTGTTCTTCCTCAGTTTTTTGCATGCTGTGTTGCTACTTAATGATTTCAAGATTTCAATTCCAGTTACAGAATTAATTTTCCTTTTTTTCTATGGAAATCTTTTTATCTTTGGAAATGAAACTTGTCTTCATGTTTGACAAAGTTCTAGAGAAACTTGAAGTCCTGTTGTACTCCCCAAAACACAGACAGAAATAGAGCCTAGGTGATCTCAAAGGCAGTGTTTGAAAAAGATAAGCAACCTCTGCATAGGGGTAGATAACCCTTTATTTGAATAATGCTTCCTGTCAGTACTGTTAAAGTACCGGGTTTGTAGGTGGAACTCTGCTTTGGTATCAAACCATGCTCAATTATAGCTTCCACTGTAGCAGCAGCATTGCTGAGAAGTGTCTCTGTTGCTGACATCTAGATACCAGTTTGTAATTTTGCCAGGCAATGTGCCATCATAGAATGGTTTGGGTTGGAAGGGACCTTAAAGATCATCTAGTTCCAACCCCCCTGCTGCGGGCAGGGACACCCTCCACTAGACCACGTTGCCCAAAGCCTCATCCAACCTGGTCTTAAACACTTCCAGGGATGGGGCCTCCACAACCTCTCTGGGCAACCTGTGCCAGTACCTCACCACTCTAACAGTAAAGAATTTCTTTCAAACATCTCATCTATATCGTCCCTCCTTCAGCTTAAACCCATTACCCCTTGTCCTGTCACTACACTCCCTGATAAACAGTCCCTCTCCATCTTTCCTGTAGGCCCCTTCAGGTACTGGTAAGCCGCAATTAGATCTCCCCGGAGCCACCTTTTCTCCAGGCTGAACAACCCCAGCTCCCTCAGCCTGTCCTCATAGGAGAGGTGCTCCAGCCCTCTGATCAGCTTTGTAGCCTCCTCTGGACTTGCTCCAACAGCTCCATGTCTCTCCTGTACTGGGGCCCCCAGAGCTGGACGCAGTACTCCAGGTGGGGTCTCACAAGAGCAGAGTAGAGGGGCAGGATCACCTCCCTCGACCTGCTGGTCACACCTCTTTTGATGCAGCCCAGGACACAGCTGGCTTTCTGGGCTGCAAGCGCACACTGCCGGCTCATGTTGAGCTTCTCACCAATCAATACCCCCACGTCCTTCTCCTCGGGGCTGCTTTCAATCCATTCCTCACCCAGCCTACAGTCGTGCTTGGGATTGCACTGACCCACGTGCAGGACCTTGCCCTTGGCAATGTTGAACTTCATGCGGTTCGCACAGGCCTACCTCTCCCAGCCTGTCAAGGTCCCTCTGGATGGCATCCCTTCCCTCCAGCGTGTTGACTACACAGTCTTTGTGTGTTGGAAAAACTAGACTACACCTTTGTAATTAAATCATTCTGGTTTTAGTGCTTGGGTCCCGTTTCAGCTAAATATGACTATGTGGAGGTTACCAGTGAAAATCTCCTACAGTGCAAAGTTACCTCTGGACATTTGAAGATTTTTATATATATGTATGCACACACACTTGCCATATCTGTGTTTAGTAATTTATAAACATGTCATCTTTTGTACGCCTTCCTATCTACCTCTGGAGACATCCTGTAACCATCTGCTTTCATGATTTTGTTTGAGAAGGAATAGAGATGGCACTAGGTGCTCTGCCTCATGTTCTTTCCTTTGAGCATTTTGCTTCTCTGAAGATCAGAAATTATCTTTCTTGACCTACACATCTAAAAAAATAAAATTTACTGGTAAGTAAACTTCAAAATATTAATTCCAGGTTCTACTGTAATACCAGAAGCTGGTACAATGTACTTAACTACTTCAAGTGGATATCCTTATATATACCATAATGGAGTGGCTTATTTTCATACATCTGAAGCTGCTTCTGTTCCACAGCCATGGCCAGTAAGTAACTTATTTTTGTATATATGCTTTTCTGTGGACCAGGATGAACGCAGTGTTTTCAAGTTCTTCCTGTTTCCATTTTCTTCAGCTATGCCTTGTGTTTGTTTAAATGGCTTCCTTATATTAGTCTGTTTAATTTTTGTTTTTTAAATATTACTTACTTCTGTTGTTGTTCTGCCAGGGACTTTTGCTTTGATGTGACCCATTGGACAGGGTAGAACTTGAAGAGAATTTCTTGGGAAGTACAGGAAGGAGTTGTTGATCATGTCAGTTTTGTTTTGTGTTTTGCTTTTGTTGTTTGTATTTGGTTTCTGTGTTTCAAACAAATAGCACTTAGTCTTTCCAATTAGAAATAGTGCTGGCTCTTTTGGTTTCAGTTATTTACATGTTTAGTTTTCATCACTAGGAAAGTGCCTCTATAAAGAAGGTAAGGAAAAAAAAACCCTGAAAATTTGATGTTAAAACATTAATCAAATTAAAAATGTTAATACTTCTTGGTATGTATCATGCATGTGTAACAGTGCAGGTTGAGTCTTTTTGTTTTTCTCTCCATTTTGCATTTTCATATAGGGTAGAATGAATTAAAGTCGTTTTGGAGCTGTTCCTTCTGAAATATTTGCGGGAATGAGGGAGTTTCATGACATGGGAGTTACACATACTAGCTTTAACTAATCAGAACTAGATGTTGTCCTCTGCCATGGCCATATATTTCTGTCCCCCTTTTCTTTTACTGGTGTTTCTTGGACCCTCAACTGGGCTCCCACAAAACCCAGGCAGGTTTCTAGCTGGCTTAGCTCTCTAAACTGGCTTGCTGCCAAGTCGGATAAACGCTGGGACTAGTGTGAGGAAGGGAGTGGAAAAGGAAAGATTGGGTTGGGGATGTGGAGAGGTTAGGGATATGTCAGTGACAACTTAGATTGCCCTAAGCCTTTATAAAAATGTACCTATGGTCAGGGTAGTGATGGCCTAGTGCTTTCTGGAAAGAACTAAGTAAATATGCCAAAGATTTTTGTTTTGTCTGTAATGTAGGCTATTAAAAACAGTGGTTTTGAAGACTCATGAGTGTAAGTTAAAACTTGGTAAATCTGTTTTCAGAAGGGAGGGGAGGTAGTTCAGCATTATAGTACTTAAGACGTGTTCTTAATAGCAGTGACAATTTATGAAATTGCTGCATTAAGACTTGTAACTTCTTTCTTTTTAAGTCACGCTCTGTTTCCAGTTCACCTATGATGGTAGCTCAACCGATTTATCAGTCTCCTACATATCACTATCAGGTATCTATTCGAAAATGGGCTTCAGACCATCAGTATTCCTTCCAGCCATGCAGTTTTATTTGCAGCACTGTCTCAGGTCTGTTTATTCTTAGGCAATAAAAAGACTGTTCAAAATAGTCATATAAAACAGACTTTAATTTCATCAAAGGCTTCCTTTTCACTAGAATACAGTTTCTTCTGCCTACATAACTGTGGAAATGTAATAAATTTTTTCTTTGGTGTTGCTAGGCAAATGGCTTAGTACCATCCTTAACTTTTATCATCTGAGACAAACTTTTGCTCAAAGCAGGGCTGATTAGATCATGTTTCTCCGGAATTTGTCAAATTGAGTTTTAAGTATCTCCAGTGATTGAGACTTCACAACCTTTCTGGATAGCCTCTTCCAATATTTGACCCTTCTCATGATATAATACTTTTTTCCTTATAACTAATTAAAATTTTCAATGTTCCAGCCTGTGTCCATTGACTTTTGTGCTCTGAACACCTCTGAGAATCTGGCTCAGTCATTTATGCCCCCCCACTCCTTGGGTAGTTGTAGCCAGCAATAATTATCTCTTCCCACCCTTATCCTTCTCAAGGCTGAACAAACCCAATTCTCTCAGCGTCCTGATAGGTCTATTCCCCAGTCCCTTAACCATCTTGGTGGCCCGCTCCTGGATATATGAAGGAGGGACATGTTTTTAATGTGTATTGGAAAGTTAACTGCATTTTTGTATCTTCTGTTTTCCTAATTAGGCATGCTTCTTAGATGTTTCACTATTTTAGAAGCTTATGAAATGCCCAAGTCAGAGGCTGAGTGGAAGTAGACAAAACTATGTTCCTGAATTATTTGGGGGCTTATGAAAATCATATTTCTTCTTTTTAATTAAGAATTGATGATAGAGTTGAGGTAGTTTTGATTCTAGTGTGTTGGGAATTCTAGTATGTGTATGCATATGTTCTTAATCATGTAAGTAATCCCTCTTTTGTTTGAATTTAGGTGCCAACACAGTGTCTGCCAAGTCAATGGCAGTGGTCTGTTCCACAGGTAAATACAGTTCATAGTTGCAGCATTTTACCATTAGTTTGCATCTAGTTTAAAGGTATGGTGTGCTTATTTAACAGTGAAATTTCCCACTATTCACAACACTTCTGAAAGAAATAATTGATATATTTTAGCAATACATTTGCAACACTTGCTGTAGAAGGCATGAAATAGCATTTATTGAAACATCAAACACAAATCTGGTGTAAAGAAAGCATCTTCCCCTCCCTTCTTCTGGCAAAAAGTTTGTGTTGTCTAATAAGTTCTCAGAAGCAGGTAAAAACTGCAATATTTTGCCTGATAGAAGAAATTAGTATTAACTAGCTCATTGACTGATAATAACTATGGTGTTTCATTGGAGTATTCCTAGCAGAGGCATGTAGACACAGAGGTATGGTGAAATTAGACCCAGACCCTTGAAATAGGAGGCAGAACTTGAAACTGTTAACTTGGTAATTTTGGGGGGAGACTTCATCAGTTTTATGATCTCTGTAGCAGAAGAGCTGAATACAGAAATCTTGTTGCTCGAGGAACTTGAAGAGTTTGAAGTTGAAAGGAGGACCTCAGTCCCTTAAGCTTGAACGATTACAATGTGTCCTCATTATTTTGGTAGCAGCCAGCCTTGTCCAGTTACGGTCACTCTATTAGATGTCAGTCTGCTGCTTTGAAATCTGGGTGCTGAATTACAGAAATACTGTGGCTTTTGTTTTAAAACAAAAATACTGTGGTTTTAATATAACATTTTTGCAAGGGAAGATTAAACTGTATTATGGTTCTGTGATCTTGAGAGTAAGTGTCAATTTTATAAAGTTTAGGATTTCTCTAACAATGCTCTCAAAATGTAAATAAAATCTGAAAAATATATAAAAGCAATTAAAGGACATATTTGTTTTATCCTGCTACCTGACCTTTCTACCCACTTGCCCTTCACTTAGTTTCTTTACGTTATCAAAGATGAATTTGACGCTTTCTTTTAAAGCTTTATCTCTGTTTATATGTAGCAAAGACGACTGTAAAATAAGCTTTGGTATTTGTAGTGCATAAATCATATAATTTATGAAAATAATGTGCTTTATTTCAGTCTCCTGCCTCTTCACCTTCATTCTTGTATCTGCAACCATCTGAAGTAATTTACCAGCCAATAGGGATTACCCAGGAAAGTGGCTGTATACCTCCTCCTCTCCTAGTGGAAGCTGCAGTTCCTGAGGTATTTTTGTAAAAAGAAAAACAAACAAACAAAAAAAACCCAAAAACACCCAACCAACCAAACCAAAACTTACTTACAATTGAAGTGTTTATCTGTGATTGAAAAACATAATCTTTTAGTTTAAGCACAGGCAGTTCAGACCACTTATGTCAACTGTTCCCTGTACTTACCCCCACACCCATGCTGCTGCTGATAAATCATTTCAGTTGTCCTCAAGATTATCTCTTTCAGTTTTCTAGGAGGATGCTTTGATTCTGAAATATTTTAGAGGGTCACCAGTGTATGACAGACAGCAGTATAAAGACTAATCAATTTGTTTTCTTTGAAAATAATATTTAAAAAAAAATGAGAGTCACTCTTCAGAATGCCAGATCAGTTTACCTAAGCCGTAACAGTTTCTTAAAGTAATTTTTTCCTGTGTGAGTAGAAGCTTGTTTCTAAATATTCTGAAGATCAGAATGAATTAAGAGTAGTTGAATGACTAAATTTTTTTCTTTATTATTTTTTTGCTTCTATAACAATAGCATTTTCAATGTTTCTTAAGAGATTCTTAATGTACAATAAGGCCATTTCTTTATAATTGGATATTAAAAATGACAGTAAATAATTGGCTACAGAAAAACTTATAAAATTAAAAATATATTATGATTAAGTGGCACTTTCCTCTGACTCATTCCATTTTTGTACAAAGGTTGAAGAGTATTTTATTGCTACAGGAGAAGTTCCAAAACTGGTATTACAAACATCTTAAGTGGGAAATCCTGACATACCAAAGTAACTTAATTTCCCTACAAAGGTCTTGTATTATTCAAGACTTTGGTTGTTGGAGGTTTTTCTTTTTTTCTTTTTAAAGTGCATAAATGTTGGCTTTTATTGTATAATATATCTTATCGAGGTTTTCTATTTCATAAATCAGTTATCAGCTTATATAGAGAAATTTGAAATCTGTGAGCACTAAGAAAATACATGAAACTAGTTAAGGAATATTTGGATGTAACATGCTCTTAGTTCACAAGTACGTAATTTGTTGATGTTAAAGGAAAGCAGTATGTAGTAATTCAGAAAATGGTGTAAAATTCAAAGAAAAGCCTTGTATTATTTGTATGTAAATATCTTGTTAAGTGCAATAATGCTTGGAATTACACTTCAATATGCTAATCTACACATTTAAACAGTGTTCCAGTTAGAGCTGAATGAAATGCATTTGTAGTAGAGAAGTGTACTACTTCTGTCAAGGAAAGTGCTTCTTAACGCTGATCTAGATAAACTAAATTTACCAAA
This sequence comes from Grus americana, assembly GCF_028858705.1. NCBI lineage: Eukaryota > Metazoa > Chordata > Aves > Gruiformes > Gruidae > Grus > Grus americana. The sequence continues at coordinate 31,694,343 of NC_072857.1, forward strand.
CTTTGGTACAGTGGGGAAAACATAAATTTAAATATTGAAATTTTGGGTTTGAAAAAGGCAGTAGTTTATCTAAACGTAGCCCACAATTCGAGGTTTTAAACAATGTAAATTCATGTGAAAGGCTTGCAAAATCACAAAACTGAAACAAGCTTTTCTGGTCATTTTTTGTATTTTTTTAATACCAGCTGTATTCTGATCATGGAGTTCAAGCACCACATCACCAGCCTTACACCCAGAGTGCCATGGCCATGCCTGCACCTGTGAGTATCAAACTAAGATAGTTAAAGTAAGCACGGTAGTCAGGATCAAGGGTCAAGAGGGTCAGGGATGAACAAGTCTCTTATTAATTCATTAATAAATAAGGAAAACAGAAATGTTGCAGAGAAACTGAGATTTTTTTTTTTCTCACTCGAGGCTTTGTTATGGAGGACATAGGTGTTACTTATTTTGGAACTATTTAGGGAAACTAGAAAAAAAAGACTAGTTATTTTACAAGTTGATACATTTTTCATTTGCGGTTTTCTTTGTATTTTGAAAGAAAACGGGGAACCTTGTTCAGTTATTTGAAATGCTGGTTACATATCCTTGTCTCTGGATCTTGAGAAGTGGAATTCATTACTTGCAGCCTTAGACAAGCACCTCACACTGTGGTGAGGGTGGGGTTTTGGAACACGGAGCATGACAAACTGTGTCAGTTGGGCCCTTATGGGTGTTTTTTCTCTGCAGTTCTGATTTTGAATGGCAATTCTACAATGTGATTCTTCCATGTCACCTGACACAAGTTGTTGGGGGTTTTTTGGGTCCCGGTTTAAGGTCCTTTTGTTTAAATTATTAAGATGGTTAATGCAACATAAAAATAATGTCTAAACTAGATTTAGCCTAGATTTGCCTTATAACAAAGGACTAAAGGTATCAGTAGTTTTACTTGATATTACAGCACTTGCTCTTCTCTGAAAGATGCTTACTCAACTACAAATGACAGAGTAAATGCGAATGAATCAAAGCATGTTAGAGGCTTTAACATGTATTTTTTTAATTTATTTTTTTAAGAATCTTTTTTCCAGACTATTGTGTAACAATGTCTACTAAATATTTCCAGTAGAGGGGGCTGTAACGTTACATGTTGTCTTGGAATAAAATGCACGTATTCCAATTAAAAAAACAGAAGCTGAATATGAATTTGAGAATACTAATCTTGAGTGATTCATATTTTTAAGAAGTACTTAAAAGGGAGTTGGCATAACAGTGATCATAATATCCAGTTTATATTCCACTTTCTAACATTGTATGAAAACACTTTAAAAAAGGCAATAGTATTCTCCGAATCAAAAACAAGTACGTGCTTGCGTATCAAATAAAAACAAGCTTTTTCACCTTGAAACTTGACTTTTATTATCTTCCCTAGGACCAAGGCTATACAAACAAGATAGTGTCAATTAAGTTACCAGGTAGATCTAGAGCCTGACAGCTCTTCCTCTTCTACAGTAATTACTACAGTACTATGCTTTACCTTATAACAAAGGCAAAGTAGTTCACTCTGTGATAAGTGATAATGTGTTAATTTACAGTAGTATGTGCATGGTAAAAACATGTTCGGTTACTATGGCATAGGAAATGAGCTGCAAATTCAGACTCTTATTTATCCTCTGATACTCTAATTTCTATGGGTTTTTTCATTGCTTTAGAGGTGATTTCATGCACAGCCAAAGCTGGCGTAGCCCAGCAATTCCTTCCATTTTCCACACCTCCTGTGCTGGTAGAGGTTTTTGTGAGGCAATGTGGTAAATCAGGTCAGGGAACTGATGTAGTTAAAGATGAAGCCCCACTCCCACCACCCAAAAAGAGCTGACTTAAACTAGGATCAGTTCCTCAGACTAGTTTATCAAGCAACTGAACAAACTCTTGTACATATACAAGAAGTTTGGGATAGTATAGAGGAAGTAAGACTTGTGTTAGCAGTGCAGACTTAAACTTCACAAAACTGAGTATGAAATTGCTAATCCAGTCTATTCCTTCACTGTATTTCTTGCGCATTCTTACCCATTTTCTCAGAAGTCTTCCATTACCCATAACTGAAACTCTGCTCTGTTCAGGTCTCAAGAAGATTCACAGATACAGTTAAACCCTTATCAGGATTCAGCAAATCTTTGAATTTTATTCATTACAAGATGATGCCAAATAGGTTTAGACAAGTTTTAATTTTTTAGTTAGCTTCGTTTAGTAGTAACTAGTAATTCTGGACTGTAATTCTTCCTTTTCACATTTTGCCGTACATTTTCAGGTACCCAGTTAGTTTTGAATGTATTCCATGTGTAATAAATATGGTTATCTTGTATTGTGTCTGTCACTGTGGGTGAGCACTCAACAATGACTGAAAAAAGCAAATGTTGACAGCAGACTGCTATGTATTAAGCAAGTGGCTGTGTCATTTCCACCTGCTCCCCAGCTGCATAAAAATACTGCCTGCTGGCTGCAGTCTTGTTAAAATATCCCAACAAATGTATCTGCTGCTTGAAAATTGTCAAGTAGTGGCCGTATAAGAGAGAGCAGATGCCTAAAATAAGGACCTTACCTTGAAGATAACTTGCTAATTGCCTCTACTGCATTAGGAATAAACATATGTTTTATACTAGGAGTTGCAAGTTGTGGGGAAAGTAGGATGGGTACAGCCAGTGTCCAGGTATTTTTGGCAGTCGTAGACTTCTTACAGCTTTCAAATGCAGCTCAAAACAGAGCATGCACTGCAGTCATATTTTACTGAAGTCACAAGTGTGAGCAAACAAAATGGATGAAGTATTTATCGAGTAAGAAAATCACAAATTTCTAAGCCACTGTTTCCATTGCTGTTGTGCATGTGTAAAAAGAGAATTCGGGTGGTTAGTCACGTAAAACCATTTAGCACTTAAGAAAGGAAGCTTCAGTCCTGGCAATTCTCTAAGTTAGTTTTCATTCTCTCTACCACTTAAACAGCATTTGTTGATGTAACTTTTAGTTCAAAATTTGTAATAGTTTTAAACAAAAATTAGAAGAAAACATTTGACAATTTCCAACTATAATTTTTAGATCCAAATTTGTTATTTAAGATCAGGTTCGAATGAAAAATACTAATGCCCTCCCCTTGATCATGTGTTTGCTAATGATACTTTGTATTTACTTGAAGGTGTTTTCTTTTGGGGGGATTATAGTGTGTTTTTTCACATCTATACAAATGGATAAGGTTGACATTCTCAAAAGGCTGCTAGGTGACACTTGTTTTTTAGGAAGCATAAAAATTTTTTTATCTCTGCTGGATCTTGTGCAGTGTTTCGGATCTTAAATTGTCCTCTAATACATTGATTGATGTTTTAATGCTCCTAGAGGACAGGTATGAGATTGTAGACTACACAGATCTTACTACCAAACACAGTAACAGCAGAAACTTGAGGAAAGATTGAAATTCATGTTCTCTGGTTTCAGACCTGGGAGAAATACCTGTGAGTTTAATTTTTGTTTTGCTGGATGGTTATCTTTAGTTCTGAGTCACTGGCCTGGTAAATGTTTGTTGGATATTGTGTGTGTGAGGGAGATACCTGAGGCCTGGGGAGCTGAGTAACCCAGTTGCAGTCCACATAAACAGAGCAAAGGTGTAAAATGTTCTGGCACGTGGAGGTGGATAGGTAAATGGGGCTTGTTTTGTTTCATGCTTTTGGGTGTTTTATTCTTCTAAGTCATTCTTCCCACTGCAGTATACCTGTCAGGAGGTAGGCATAGTTCTAGTCTCAGAGGTTTTTTCTATTCCCATGGACTGTATCCAGCAGAATGTTTTGGCCGACATTAGCAGTATGGGATCGTATAGTGTCTTTTCCTATAGGAGACTTTTTAGGCCCTTGGGGGAGAAGAGGTGCTCTCTTTTATTTGAGCTTGGACATTTAGCTTCAAGAAAAAAAAATCAGTCTTATATTATCTAAACTCTTCACTCCTGTCCCCACAGTAGACTAGTTTTAGCTGACAAAGTCTGACAATCTTCCGTAATCCAGTTCTTGGAACCTAAAAGTGCTATGCACTGGATTGGAGTGCAGAGCTATAATACTTTAAGCTTACTCTTCAGAAAATGTTCTGGAAAGGCACAGAAGACTGCAAAGGTAGTAAGTATTTTAATGGTTTTTTTTTCTGACTACCCAATTAACTGAGTTCTAAAACAAGAACCCTTTAATGATAGAAGTGTATCCTGGCTTTCAGATTTGTTTGCGTGTTTGGGTTTTTGTCATACTTTGTTCTCTATTCCCCACAAGCTTTTTTGATAGCTTTAAAACTGAATTTTCCATGTAGTATAAGAAAATGCTTTCTAAAAAGGTCAAAGATTCTTTACTTGAGTATTTCCAGTCTACAGTATATTGCCTCTAACTGATAAAGTAGAAGAGGATCTTCCTTTGTCAAAACAGAATTTAGGGTATTCATTTGTAATATAGTTCATGTGTATATATGCATTCAGATCATAATGGTGCATGACGCTAACACATTGGCCTTCTGGTAGTGAACATTCTGTAAATTTAACGGAAATTAGAGCACTCCATTTTTCTCTGCAGTTAATTTTTCCTTATTACTCTTATGTTCTTTATGGGTATAATACACAAATACATATGTTTATACATGTTTGTATATACACATATGCATGTATATATACATAAATTGTGGCTTTTATAAGGGGAAGTCTTGGTGTAATCATTTTGGGAAAAGCATAGTAATTTTACACTAGTACTGGGTGCTCTTGTATGATATTCCATCTGGAACAAAAAAAATTAAAACTTAGAAATTTTGTGTATGGGTAAGTATTTTTTATTTATATATGCAGTAAAAATGATAGAATAAACCTTTTGTTTAAAGTTACCTTAGTCTCAGAAACATGAATCTAACCTTCTAGTTGTTATCATATATGATTAACAGGAGACTTGTTATCAGCTGTAGCAAGGTCTATTGCTTGTAAAAGGGGTATTTTAAACTCCACCAAAAACATACTTGTTAATTTTCTATTAACATAGAAAGGTGCAGATGGCATGCTTTTTCTCGGACTGTTTCCTTCTATATTTTCCTTACAATCTCATCTTTTTCTATTCTAATAGTTTGTTCTCATTCCAGTTTAGTGTTGGGGTGTTTTTTCCTTTTGCTTTCTCTGATCTGTATGTTCTCTCTCTTTACTTGACAGACACTATGGAGCATTCACTATTAAGCCATTTGGGCAGCTCTAGTCTACCTGTACTGATTTTCTTGTCCAGTCCTTCCCATGAGGCTGAGATCCATCATCAACATACCAGCTAGCAGCTGCCTGTTGTGAAACTTGGGGTCAGTTGTTCCATTGCCATGCTTGCTGTTTACAAATCGATAAATAATAAAACATGCTCAGATAGAATTTAGTATAGTCTGCAATATTACTTAGCTGCTTCCTGCATGTTTGTAAATTTCCTAATAACTCTTGTGTAAAACAATCTTTGTGTAATTCATGTAATTCATTTCTGGGATAATCATGTATATATTAATTTCATCATTATTTTTTTTCTAGTTCAACTTCCCAAGTTCTGTGTGTCTTTTGCATTATTTTCCTTCAACAGGAAATTTTCAGCACTTCTATGTATGTTTTTTATTTCTGAAACTGTTTTAATTCTTTTATTGACAACTCAACTTTCTCCCCTTTTCTCCCTATTTTGTGTGATTTACAGTGGTTTGTATTCATGGAGTTAAATTCTGGCAGGTGCTCACCCATGCTTTTTATTGTGAAAAAGGTGCTGCTTTTAGTTGCTTATACTTTAAAAAAGTTAGTATTTTAATAAAATGAAGCTAGGGAAGAGTACATGTTTTGCGCATGTTAAAATTTGTGTCCATTTCTTATTTGATAGCCTTTCAACAGCATAGTGATTTGTAGCAGGGTCTTGTTATTTGTTAAGGTGTGATTTCTTGTTTGTGTATGTGTCTGTGTGATTTATCCCCAGATGTGGCTTTTAAAAAAACACTAGGTTTGCCAGTGTGAAACTGAGCCTAGTTCTTTACTCTTGTGTTGGGATGAGGCAGTAGAGGAGAAAATGTGTTTGAGTCCTATCCTAACAGGAGTCAAAACTAAAGAAGGAGTAAGAGGAAAAAAAAGTCGGAGTACTGAAAAGGCCTGAGCTAAGAAGATATGGTTAGAAAACAAAAGTAGTTTGAGTCTGTCATGTGGCATAATGGAATGGGAAGAAAGGACTCCAGTTGGTTAAGTAAAAAGAATAAAACAGGTGGGAGTTCTGCAAATGGGATACAGAGCAGCTGAGATACAAAGGGAGACAGTAAGAGAATTTGATCTTAGGAAGAATAAACAGAGTAGTGCAAGTATTCTAAAAATGTTCTTAGTGACACTTAAAATGTGAGCCCTGTTTTCTGCATCTTGCCATCCTTTTGTCGGCAGCTAGTGGTGTCCACTGACAAATTATGTAATCACAGTCCATTGCCTCTTTGTCAGTTTACAAATAGGACAGCTATCAGCTATTCAGCTAAAGTTTTACAAATCTGAGTTTTAGCTACTAAAATTATGTAAGCATTATTATAAATTCCCATAGAATTGCATTGCTCTAATCTACAGAGAATGCAAAAGTAAAAAATAGAGCTGGTTTAGTTTTGCATTGTAACATAAATTTTCCCTATCCAATTAGAAAGAAGATACAATTGCTTTTAATAACTTGACATACTTTACTAAGCCTATATGATAAATGAACAAAACTTGATTTTTTTTTTAAGTAAATTAATTCTGAACTAATTCTAAGATTCCATCCTTGTAAATTAAGATACTTCTTGTCACTATTGATTTCACCTATGTACGTAATGGAAATGTGATTTTCCTTTTTGAACTAAATGTATCTAGCTGGCGCAATATCAAAATGGACTGTAACTTTTCATTGGAAGCATTATTAATTTAGTAAATGAGACACACTTTGAAACAGAAGAAACAACACAGCATTTTTCCCCTCTCTTTAGGAACCGAGGTTGCATTCTGTGAGAAGAAATTTTTCATTTCATTCATCCGTGAGTCTGAAACCTCAATATACACGAAGTCCCCATTTTCATCCTAGAAAAGATTACAGAATGGAAGATAAAATTCTTATGCCACCTTCTACAGATTCTGTAAAACAGATTTTTTTTATCTATTTTACTAACATACCTATTACGTGGAGGATATGTTCTTCCTAACTTCTAACATTTGTCTGAAAATGCCTAAGTTAAATACCACTCCTTTTTGTAAAGAAATAAAATGAAATTTTGTAGTTTGGATGGGTAAAAACACATGAAACCATGACTTTTTCCTGCATTTCCTTTCTTAATAAAAATACTGTTACAGGACAGAATGGTGATTTCTGATACACAGCCTACTATTAAATTTTGGTTAGTAAAATAGCATAGATTGAAAATCAGCATACTTTTATTAAAGGGAACACTTAACATTTAATTTCTGGATTACATAAATGTAAAAGATCCATTACTTACAAAGCAAAAACCACTTTCCCTCATACTGACAGCATTTATATGCTGTGGAGTAAAATCTGGTTATTTAAGTCTATGTGCATTTTGTTTCAATTCCAAAAGTTTGTCTAGTTTTAATTTTTTTGCCATCAGTATTCTCTGGTTTTATAAGATGTTTTACTTATGTGTCATTTTAGTCCTTGGGAATAATAACTTCTTAAAAATTTTGGACTACCACATTACAAAATTATTTATCCTCATATGAGTCTGACATTTTTCTTGTGTATGATAAGCAATTAAATTTGGTTTTATGGTATGTGTTTAGCTATAGAAAAAGGCAAGAATTGACTTCTTACCATTATAAGACCATTGAAAACTCCTCCTTTGACTTTTTCTGTTGTCTGTGCAAAACTTAGGAACTCATTGGCAGTATCACAAGTTGAGATGAAATACTACTTTCTCCTCAACTGCAGGGAGATAACTTTCTTTTTTTCCTTGCTTCTACTCTCACCCACTGGGATTCTTTCTGTGTTTAAGTCAGATTCCTCAAAGGTTAAAACACAGCCTCTGTAGCTAATAGGAGTGCAAGCCATGGCTTATTGCTTATGCAGCACTGAGGTCTTTGTTTTATGTATGTAAAATATCTTTGAGCTTTTCAATTTTTTTATCTGCTATGTAGTAATTTGGGGGGTTTCCTTTTGTGGCTTTGTGGTTGGTTGTTTTTTTTCTTTTAATCATTTAGGGATCTTAATAGAGTGGGCATTGTAGTCAGTAAATAATCCATGCATAATATGGAAATATATTTAAAGATGATTCTAGCAGTCAACAGCATTCTTTCATACTGTGCAGAAAGAGAGGTGGAGTCTGGTTCTGTTCGTATGCTGTTTTGAAGTTGTGAAAGGAGCTGCTGTGTACTATGTCTTGGTTGCAAGTTTCAAATGACTTTCCACTTTTGCTAGGTAGAAAAATTTACACAAAATATAATTTAATAGTTTCTGTTTTTAAAAACTTACCATAGCAACTGTGGGGGTTTGTTTTACCAATAAGTACTAAAAAAGATACACAATTCGTTGGATACATGGGGATCTCAGCCTGATTTTGAGGAGGAAAATACTCATCTGCTGCAGACTGCCACATTTCCAAGCCAATCTGTACCACTAAAAACATCTGTCCAGTTGTTCTTCTGTTTGATTTTTAGATTTTTAGAATCCATCTATATAAATATATTACAGAACTGTTGGCACATCCTAACAATAACTTATTTCCATGGAAGAACTTTTACATAGTAAATATTTTTTTAATGAAGTGGTGTTTCTGAAGGTGCCAAAGAAAGGCTGTGTGTTCTTAGAGCCTTATTTCTTGTATCATGAAAGAAATATGCATTTTACCCAATATTCAGAAGACTTAGTCCCAAGTCCGTATTTTTGGAACTCCCAGTTTGTTTACCAAACATGACTTCCCTGTTTTTAAAATGCTTTAGAAATCCAAGAAGTAAAATTTTACAGCAAGTACTAGATTAAAAAAAAAAAGTGCTTGCAGGGAAGTTGTTTAACCTAATTGCTTGAAAGTGTACAAATACTGTGCAGTCATTTGTGTCTTCAAATTGTGGCTCTAGTCCAGATACTCACAAAATGTAGTTTTTCCCATTAATTGGTACAGATGTTGCATTTTTGATAATGAGTTGATCCCGTGGCCTTTGCTTCAAAGAACATATATACTTTGCTTTTACTTCCATATGAACTTGATCATTTGGAGGGATATTCAGCATTGGGCACAGAAGTATACCTTCACTGTTCTGCTGTGGGGCCCATGACAGTAGTCTGGAGGTACTGGTGGTTAAGATTGTATCGCCAGGTCTTAACAATGCTTCATTTTTGATTTGAGAGACCTAGAAGAGACCAAGATGAAGCTCTGAATGTTGGCTTTCTCCAGGAACTGCAGGTTGCTGTTGAAATACTGAGGGCTCATCTTTCTTCAGAATACTTGCCAAGAATGATGGCATAACATCAATCAGTAATAACTGAACCTTTAAGCTTCCAGTAGTTGAATCCTTCTGTAGACACAGTTGAGGCACAGTAACTGACTTCTGTAATTTTGTTACAGGGATACACAAATGATATGTGCTGAGAAAGAACTACATCATTTCCTCAGGTAGTGCTTAAAATTGTGTTATCTTGACTTTTTAAATCTCTTACATTACACAGTATTATTCTTCTGCAACTTAGGAATTTCCATAATGTGGAAATTCCTGTGCCTTTATACAGAAGTCATTTAGCTAACTGCAGATACTAAGATCCCGATCCCTCACGGATTTTGGGAGCTGGAGAAGGATAACGTTCTCTCTGGTCTTCTGTGATTTCCCATTGATATTTGTAAGGCTTTACACACATGCTAGGAGGGAACACATCAGATTATGACTGTGCCCTATGGATATTCAGTAGCTCATGGCAAATATTCATCTTTGTCTTGTCACATTCATGTATTAGCAAATGAATTTTCTGGGTTCTATCCCCTAGAATTTAGAGGCCTGCTGGTATCTCTTGTTTTCTACTGAGCTAGTTCTTACAGTATTTCTAGCAACTGTTGTCTATTTAACATTATATTTATATGGTAAAATGTTGGTTCTAACATTCTCTGTTAGATAACACTGGAAAAAAACCTGTAGACAGGCTGAAAAGTTAACAAAGTTCTCTCTCCTGTATTTTTCTGTGTTTGATCAAGGACTGTTTTCTTGCATTAAGTAGAATTCTCTAGTTCAGTAACACTTTTGGTTCCTGCTACTTTTAAGCATCAAAAGTCCATTTGTTATCCCTGAAAAACTGTTTACACTCTTCATATTAAATTGGCAATTCTCTGTGTTCTGAAATTCATTTTTCAAAATAGATAATACTGTCAGTAAGCAAACTGCATTACAATAGTAACTGAGAAAAAACTAGCAGAACACATGGCTCTGAAATGTTTTTTTTCTCTTTAACATAGTTCTAAAATGTGAGAAGTTGTGTGGTTGTAAAATAGATTTTTACAGTAAAAATTATAATAAAATACGTTTGTGGCTTTGTAATGTTGAAGTACTATGGTAGTTTTATTTCACCCGGTATAGAAGTTTCTTATGTTTCCTATTTAAGTAAAAAATACACAGTTTAAATTAGTATTTTAAGGATCCAAAATATAATGCAAATGTTTTCATACACTTGTGCAATCCTAAATGCAAATCCTTGTATGCTGTTATGCAGAAAATCCAAATAGAAATACAGAAAGCAGAACAGAAATATGTAGTTCTCATTTTAATAATGTAGGTAAGATGCAATGGGAAAGCATAGGTCTTGTAAGGCCTTAAACTTTTTGAGTCACAACAAAGAAGTATTGAATCTGTAATTTTGAGGGCCATGGATGGTCATTTTGTACCTATCTTGGTGGAGCTGTAGTCTACATGTGCTTACATCAAAGGTAAACAGAGTACCATTCATATTTCCAGTTGTTTTTAATCAGAACATCCAGTTTAATTCTAGAATGCGGGATTTTAGTTGATCACATGGCTGTGTTTGATACTGTATTGCAGATACAGATGATCGAGTTACTGCAGCCTTGATAAGTGAGATACTGCGGATGTGCGTAGATAAAAACTTAATAGATTTCTAGATCTCATTTTAGAGAACTGTTAGCAATTTTATAGATCAAAAGCTCTTTCTGTTGAAACTATATGTAATACAGCAATAATAAACAAGTTTCTGTACTTTAACTTCTAGTAAAGTTCTGGGTTGGTAACTAAAAATTTAATTCAAATTGGTCCCTATCTACTGTTTGGATTGTAACTTCTGTTTGTTTAATTGTAGTATTGATGAGTAGTTTAAATATAAGTTTAGAAAAATACAAAAAATGGAATCAATGAACTCTTATCATTAAACTATGCTTTTGCAGTCAAAACAAACTATTGTCATCTCTGTTAATTATTTTTAGAACGTTAAGTTAAATATCATTTAAAAAGTTAAATAAGTTAAATATCATTAAGTTAAATATCATTTAAAAGCCAGCTTTCCTGCTCAAGTTAACGTGCTTAACAAGACTGTGTTCCTGTGACATTCACAAAATTATTCCTTCAAAGGGGAAAAAAAAAAAAATTGGGTGAAGGAAAAAAAAAATAAAATTAGAGTTGCCAAACCAAGGAGCCTTTAGAATGGAACACTGCTACTTTCTTAACATCTTTAAATAAATTCTGGACAAAACAGTTTTAATCAAATTGTTCTGCAGAAAAAAGAACTAAATGTCAGCGTTTTGTTTTAGTTAATAGTTCTTGGGGATGTGAAAAATATGACAATTGAATTGTAGAATTTTTCTGATGGAATTTTGTTTTTCTTCTTCTGTCATTATCCTGTCCCAAGCAAAAACTGTACATTTGCCTAGAGTCATAAAACAAAGGAAGTAAGCCTAAAAAGAAGTTCAGAGAGGAACTGTGAAGTTCAAAAGTGTTGCAATTTGAGATTATTAGTATTTAGTTATTTCTTAATGCATTGGTTTTGTGTGCAATATCTGTTCAGACAGCTTCAGGTTCTCGAGAAATCTGACTAATTTAGCTTGTGTTTGTAATTTGCCCCCTTGTGTCTTACTAATGTGTCTGTCCTGTTAAAAAACATTGTGTCAGTGATGACTGATCTGTAGCAGATAATAATGCTAATTTTTTTTTTTAAAGTGGTGCTCTTTTATGCCTTTGTAAGGTGCAAACATGGGTAGTTAAGATTTCAAGTGGGGAAACATATTTGGTCCGAATTTTTTATGTGTTTGACTTTGTCAGAGGAACTAAGAGTTATCCCTTCTGTTTTGTGTTAGTTGAGTCAGTTTTGGTCCTAGTGAAATCTTTATAAATAGCAATAATGTATTCTTTAGGTAATTGGTACGGTTTTAAGGTATTTGTATTTCTGATGCTCACTACTCTTTAACCTCAAGAATAGGAATGGATCTTTAAAGGTTGTGCAGCTTGTAATAGTGAATTTATTCCAGGTAAGCTCATCAGTCAAAATGCATTGAGTGAATAACCTTCTCACAGATGTTTCCCCAGTTATGTCTTCGTCCCACTGTTGGTCTGACAGGCTGGAAAGTGTGAGATGTTCTCCTCTCAGAAGCTTCAGCCAGTTCTAAATCATGTGAGTGAGCTGCAGTCATTTGTCATGACTGCAGTACTGCTTAAAAATTTTATAGCCCCTCTCATGAAGTCCTTGATATCTATTTCAAAATTTTAAATAAAATACTACTTTTTGAAGTTAATGTAGCATTACAACAGTGTGATTCCTTCTGCTTTTAACATAGTAGCCCATATCCTAATCAGGAAGAGAGACGCCTTTAAGGCAACATTTGCTATGGATCCTGGTACAGTTTGTTCTCTGAATTGCAGATTCAGTAGCATATGATCTTTCTGGAGTCCACTAAAAATTAAATGCTTAGAAGTCAATTTCCCTGAATTTTTATTTATTATTTTTACCTTTTATTTTGACATTTATTTTCATACACAGGCAAGGAAAATCTTTGGTGTACTTGCACTGTTTTCATAATTTTCCTTATGTTTTATGATTTTAGTCAACAGGAAGCTCAAATGACTTGAACATACTATTGCTAAGTACTGTCTCCCATTCTTGGTGTGGTTTTTTTTTTTTTTTTAAGATACTGGGGGAGACAAAGTTTAAACTGTATTTTATGAAATGATTTATGCAGGTCATATTTAGCTTTGGAGAAAAGTGGCATTCTTGTAAATAGGCTTTGTATTGAAGTTGGTTTGTTGCTGATGTTCCAAAATCAGTGTCATCTTTCTTATTCTAGCAAGAGAGATTTCACCAAAAAGGTGTGCCACCACCGCTTTTTTTGGCACCAGCACTGTAGAGAGAGAGCATGCCTTGGACAGTAATAGTGAGCAGCTCAGCACGGTGTCAGGAACAGAGGGACATCTATTTCGGAACGTGAGTTTCAAGCATCAGATGATGGCCTTACATTCAGTAAGTTCAGTAATGTAACAAGAAAGACAAAAATGCCTCCCACGCAAATGTTGACAAACCTCCTGTGACACTGACAACAGGGAACAGAATATGTCATAAGCCAAGGGACAGGAACAACCCTGAGGTGTGGGTAGACAGAAGGCTTGTCTTACTTTCTGGTCAAAACTACTGTGCAGAACTGCTGCCTCTTATCCTGTGCTGCCAGAAGACGGACAGTAGTCTGGCACTGGACCCATGCTCCTGTTGGTGCACTACTCTCTTGCCATCTTTGTATCATTTTTCCATTTCATCAAAATAAAAACTGTAGGGGGATCCTGGAAGCTTTCCACAGAAGCATAGTTCTTTGGATTAATTGGTCTGTTGTTTGGCTATCTTCTTCTTGTTTGCCTGTTTAAAAGTCTAAAAATGATACAAAGCTTCAATGAATGAGTCACGTGCTCTTTCAGTGGGAGTTGCTGTGACTACCATGCCTCAGTTAATCGCAGTGTGATTCTAGGGATCTGTTCTTCTCTGATACCAAATCCCAGAGCCTTACTATTCAGGCAGCTCCTTAAGCAGCTTTTGAATCCAGGAATCTTACGATCCTGTTCCTCTCCTGAGTCATTCAGGTGTCTTGATGCAGTTTTGAACTCCTGTGAAGGATGCTGCTAGTTCTTGGTTGGGTTTTTGTTTGAGTTTTTTCTTTATTTGAACGTGGGATCTTTGGTTTCATCGGTTCAGTCTAGTGACTTTTGAGTCAAGTCTGTAATGGCAGTTGTTGCCTGACTTCCAACTTGGAAGCTTGTAACTATTTGACTAATCTGGGGTTACCCAAAATAAGGACTGTTGGTTTTATCTGTAACAGTCTCTGTTGGTGTCATAAGAGTTTGTTTATACTATGAAAAATCCTGTCTTGGAGAGAGGGTTGAAATATGGTTTAAGCCTTGTCATGAAGAGTTAAAAATACAATATTCTGGCCTCATCAAAGATGTAGCTATCTTTAGTTAAATAAAATCAAAAAAAGCAACCAGCTGGCAAATGGTCTAGTGCTGCTAAAAGTTGTTTTACTTGCTGCTTAGTCATACCATGGCTTTATACTGGTGGTTACAGTGGATCTTAAGGACTCTGTGGAATGAAGCAGCAGGATTCTCAATCTTGAGTGGACAGTTTACATGTATGTCTGGTACAGCAACAATTCAGGGATGACCTTTACTGAAGAAAAAAAAAATTGTGTTTGGGAGCAATTTCTGTGTAAGCAGACATGCAGGAAGCTGAAGAATTCTGCTTATTTGGTATGTTTTCCTAGGTTTTAATCAAGAAGACAACACTGAGGGATTTCCTCTTGGTTTCAGTGCCTGGGAGCTTGTTTGAAAGACTGTAGGATTAAAGTAATTATTGCAGGGGCTCTGCACTCAATGATTTTTAAATTGTTCAAAAAATTAAGTAACTTTAAACTCTAGTGTGGATTTCAAAGGGGATATAGTCTGCAGACATTATTCCCTGGTAAGCTGCTTAAATAAAAGTTACATCACTTGGCTTGCAGTAGAACAGGAAGACAACCACAAATGGTTAATGCCTAACTTGCAATGATTGATTATAGAAAACATGAGCATTTTTTATAAGATTAATATTTTTCTGTGAAAAAAGTACAAAGCTTTTTAAATTCAAGTGTGCACTTCCTTGTATCTGAAATGGCATTATGAATCTCTGTTTTTTTTCTAGATGACTCTTAGTTTCTCTAGATGCAGTCTAAAAATGGTAAATTTTCTAACAGCTCATCCTGGCAGTAACAAGGCCTTAGAAAAATCTGTTAACTCTTCCTTTGTTTTCCATGCAATTATCATGGTCTGTATTAGCTGTAATACAGTTACAAGTGACTTGCAGTAGTTAATGTAAGAAGAATGAGAGCCCTTAAAATTATACTAAATTTTCAGGACTTAAAAGAAAAATACACTTGGGAGACAGTGGTGGAAGTCTGCGGCTGTACACGCTGAGGTCAGCCTGACAGGAGAAGGGGATTTCGGTTGTTCAACACCCATGAAAAAAGGGGAACAAGGTCTTGTAACTGTATTCACATATAACATTAAAGAAGTCTTTCTGATTTGAAATGAGGAATATTTCATTGTTGCTTTTCAGTGTCTATCAAAACCAATTACATAAGCTGATTTTTAGTGATGTAGGTGCTTATTGTATTCATATATTATTTTCTTGACAAGAAATTTTCTTTACTACATATTTTTACATTATTACAATATATTACACTATATTCACATTTTTTTTCCTTTGGAAGAAAGCTCCTGTGGAAAGGAAATACAAACCAAACTTTGTAATCTAAAATAAGGACTAAACTGCTTTTCATTTACTTTTTCTACCCTTTGAGATGCCAGAAGCAATTTCCTCTTGAAGCTGACTTCCTTTCTGGAAATGATTTTCGTCTCCAACCATGTTGAGGCTCTTTTCTCATTCTTTCATTCTGACTAACTTGCTTTTTTCCCCTCTGACTTGCTACTGCAGTTGAGTAGAACTTCTGGAGGTAAGGAATTACAGACAAGTTTTGCTCTAACTTTCTTTTTCAGTTCTTCTTCCCCCCCCCGCCACCCCCCCCTCACCCAGTCAGTCTAGAAGGACAAACAAAGCACTATTGGTGTCCTCTGCAAGAGAGCACTGATAGGGGGCTGGCTGTAAATTGACGTGGCATGGAAAATCTCTGCTAGTTTGTAGCAGCTCTAACATTGCTGCAAAATCAAGCCCACTCTTAGCAAGTTTGTAGCTTGAAATTGTCATTGGCTAACTGTTTCTATATAAAAAAAATGAATGGAAAGTACCTTCGCTTTTTGATTTGGGAACTGGACTTTTTCTGTATTTGGATTTACGGCTAGTAGAAAACAAAATTGAAGGGAATTATTTGGTTACTTTTTTTCCCCTCTAGCGAGAGCGACAGATCTTGCTGCTCCCCCCACCTTTTCCTGCGATTTAATCATTTGCAGATCTTGCCATGGGGTGCGGACTGAGAAAGCTGGAAGACCCAGATGATAGCAGCCCTGGAAAAATCTTTTCTACACTGAAGAGACCACAAGTGGAAACAAAGACGGATTCTGCTTTTGAATATGTATTGCTGGATTTTACTTTAGAAGGTATCTTTTTATGTTACATCTTTACTATTCTGACAAAGGAAGGAATAGGGTTTAACTTAGTTCTGTCTTGTTTGACTTACAGTAAGTCTTAGATACTTTTATCAAAGCTAGGCAAAACATAAGACTTTTATTTTGAAACACAAATCATGACGAAAGTCCTCACTTAGATAAAATTACAATGGAAACTACTGAAGTATTTTTAACAGCTGAACCCTCCAAATTACACAACTGTCCTTGTTAAGGAAGCTGGCTAAAAACTGTTAGAGATTTTCCTGGTTTCCTGTGAGTCAGATACTGCTATCCGTACTCACTTGAATAATGGTTGTTTGAATTCAGTGTGAGGGCTCAGAAAATACACTGTGCCAGAGCATTAATTGAAAAACAATCTTTTAAAATGCGCTCAACTTCAGAAAACAGGCTGTCATTGTCCTTGTTGTTTTATGCAGAAGTAAGTCCGTTATTTAGTTGTGTACCAGGAGTAGGTTCCCCTCTTATGCCTACCCCAGTCTCTTGGTAGATATTTTAGTGTGTTACAGTTTCATGTTACTATTTTTTTCCAAATGCTTTACTTGTTGAATAGTCTTTTGAAATCGTGACCAAAATGAAACAAAATTTGTATGCATAGCTAGAGGCAGACAGTGCTCTGTGGGATACTTCCTTCCCGAGGGTGTCCCGTCTCTAACAGAGCAACTCCCTGTTCCACAAAGTTGAAAACATAAACAAGCCCAGATGGCTGCCCTCTGAAAACAGACAGCTCAGTTTTGCAGTGACTTTGTACTAACCTGCATTTTATAGCAACCCAATCTGCTGGAAATTCTTAATAACAAGGATTTGAAATAAACGCAAGTGCTAGAAGGGGTTTGATAAAGGTTAAGTGCATGTTATACTTTCAGGAACTTTTTCATAAAACATAACTTGGCCTCCGCTTAGCTTTAACTTAAAGGACTGTAGTAATATTTTTAAATATTACTTTTAAATAATACACTTTTAAATAAAGTGCATTGGTCTGTTCATTGAAAAACTGCAAGATACTAATAGAAGCCACATTCTATTAAGTTATAGTACTTGACTTCCAATTACATTTGTTGTTCTCTTTATTTACCCAAAAAAGAGTATCTCACTGTTCTTTTTGAAGAAACAAAGCTTTGTGTTGAGTAAGTAATAGTGGTAATGTACTGGAAATAAAGCTAGGCTGTCTAATGCATACATGAATTACCTACTAATTGACTGATAACAGAAAGAATACTAGAACTTTTTTTTGAGACTGAAGAGCATTTAGTGTTCTTAAATAATAGTCTGTGTTCTGAATAGGTTTGCCATGTTTTAAAGTAAAAAGTTTCTGGGAGTGTTGCGTAAAGGATTCATTGTAAAGGTGGTTGTGACTTAGGAATATCAAACAAGTGCCAAAAAAGGTGCATCTCTATTTTAATAACTTGTTACTTCAGCAGTAAAGATACATTTTCTTCTGTTTAGTCTGATTTTTCAAAAGTGCTTAGCTTCAGTCACTTACTGTGGAATTATGAATGCTAAATAACAGTGCAATCTGTTTTGGATAATTGCTTAACTTGTTTTGGTTTCTAACTATAAGCAAGTGCATTTGTAAACACAGGTACCTTTCTGTTGAATCATTCTAGCTGTGTCTGTATTAGACTTGAAAATATTTTTTGCTTGAGATCTCTACTTTTTAGTGCTAAGATCATGAATACAGAAAAAAAATGGTGAATATACTGTCTTGGAGGCATTTCTGAATTCTGTTTGCTTATGAAATGTGGGATTAGCTAAAGTACTGTGGGAAATATGGTGGGGTTGTTTGGTTGGTTTGTTTTTCTTTCTGCCCCAATCAACTTGCTCACATACTTGTTGCTACTTGAATATCCTTTGGCTAAATGAAACCTAAGTGAGAGCTTTTTATCACTTGAGACCAAAGTTAGTTTTAACTCTGCTGTCAAGTTGTGTGTTCAGTCTTCATGGCACTCTGTATCTGCTGATTTCCAGAGCAAGATCTTACCCAACATCTGAAATTTCCGTTTGCCTGAGTGACTTCTTACCACTGGATCTGGCACCAAGTAAAACAGAAAATCTACGCTTAGTATCTTTTATAAGATCCTACAGTAAGCTATGTCCTGCATAAGATAAAAGTATAGCAAGCATAAATGCATTATTTCAGTTTAATACGCCTCATTCTCTGCTTCGTCAGATTCATGCTATGTGAAGTTGAAATGAGCCTGCTGGGGAGACTTTGAGGAGTCCCTGATCCTCTCCCAAGCCATGATGCAGATTAGGTCAACCATGCTGTAGTCTAAATACGCTGGCTGGAGTCCCTGCACATCTTAACTCGTTACCAGCAGTGTATTGTACCTTGGCTTCTCCCTTCCTGGTCTCCAAAATATTGCCATCCCTACTGTAAAAATCAGCTTTGAGTTTCGTGGAGATTCTTCTGCATCAGGACAATCTCAAACAAAAAAATTACAGCCAGTCTTTATTTTGGTGGGATTGAATTATGCAAAGAAAAGGGAACAGTGAAATCTGAAGTGTAATTTTAAATGCTTATCAAGGATTGTAAATTCTACTATCTCAATCATGAGGCATATCTCAGTTACAGAAACAGATGCTGTTTTTGGAGGTCACTTTAACCATAAAGTAGGGATAGTTTAAATACTCCTATTCAGACAAAATGCTTAGCCCTTTCTACAGCTCTCCTATTAAGGAAAAGAATATTGATGCAAGGGTATTTCACATCACCCCACTAAGATGACATGCTGTGAAGTTCTTGTCACTGAATAATAGTATGAATATGTATGCAGTACCTGCTTTGTCGTGATCTTGAATACTGTGCATCTGAAGTTTACTATAAAGCTAGCAAGTTAGCTGTAGTTCTGTTATTTGCGAAATTAGTTGGGCTACCTGTTGACAGCACATCAGGAAGGAAATTTTCTTAATGAAAAATGGTTCAGACATTTGCAAAATCAGTGAAGTGATGATCATGTTGTATACTTTCCTGGTTTTTTGCTTGTGGACTGTAGAGCAGTTGTTTCTTCAATACATATTAAATATCTCCTGGATTTACTATGAATGGAATCATGGGATGGAGGTTTTAAGGGCAAAATATCATCTGTCTATGAAAGGGATGGCTGTGATGTACTGTCTGCTTAAAAAATAAAAAAGGCAAGGTAGCACAAGAAAGTGCGACAGCCCTCTCCCTATGACTGAGAATGGCAGAGTTTACATTAATAGGTTGAGTTTGCTAGTTATCAGCAATGAACTGTCAATATTTGTTAGTGATATGTTTTGATAGTGTGCATTTCCTATGCTACACATTATTCTGGCTTATCCTGATAGCTTCTGAGCTGTTAAGGCTGTTACAGTGACATGCAAAGTAGGCCTCCATTCCTTTTTCCCTTTAGTAAAAGTTGGTATTTAAAACCATTTCAGTGTTGTAAAACATTAGTTTCTGAGTTTTGGACGTTCCTTTTCTCTGTGCAAAAGCTGTGGATCAGACCATTCAAAAAAAGGTTCTCCAAAAAGTTTTTATGTAGTTTCCCCCAATAGTTATGTAGTACCTACCTGTTGTATATTGATTGGAAATGCTTGCATGTATCCAAAGGGATCCTCCTTATAAATTACTGATACCATTTAGCTTACTTAAGGGATCATTTCTTAGGGATCTAAAAAAAAAGGTATTTACGAAAAACAAACCAATTACTCTAGGCTTAAATTCATTGTATGGGAGTTCACCTCACAACTAGGGTTGAAGGATACTGCTTCAGTATGTTTAAGGCTTTGGCTAGACAAAATAGTTGCTTAAGTACAGACCTCTTATGTGTTTAGATGTTGATGCAACTCTTAAATTAGTTTGGCAAATCTAGATCCAGTAGGAAGTGTTGCCAAATAGATTAAAAATAGATCATATTAACTTGTAAAAATATATACTTCAACTAGCTGAATGCTGCTGAATCAGCTGTGAGTCTGCTTTTCCTTGTATAAATAGAACTGTAGCTTTTTAGTAGATGCCTTGGGATATATTTTGTGTGGTTATATAAAAGGAACTCACTCAAAAAGTATGTATGAACATACACAGTCTAATGTGCTTCTCTTCTGCTTTCAATGCTTTTAGCTTCCTCAAATCCAGAAGTTATAAAGATCAATTCTGTGTTGGATATAGCATCTAAGGTGGAAGACTATTACAGCAAAGGATATGTTGTAGGAGCTGTTCATCCTATTATACTGCCAATTGGACGTAGAAGGAATTTCCCTGCAAGTCACATGTATCGAGTGGTACTTTCACGATTAAAATTAAGGTAACAGTGAAATAATTTGAATATATTGATCCATTACTTAAGCCATTTGTAAGTGGATTGCTCAGCATGCATAACTTAGTATCAACTTCAAATGAGCACCTTGGAGAGTCAAGTAACTGTTCCTTGTCTAGAAAGGCGAGCAAATTAGTAAAGTTGTTTTAATTAACACTAAGCACACAATAGGCTAACATTTATTTTGCCTTTGTAAATGTCCAAACAAAAATCCAAGGTTGCTTATCATAATTTGTGGGAAGATAAACTGTCAGTTTACCCTTTTTTAATACATCTTTATTTTAAAGTATCACCTGTCTTAGAACCTGCAGCAAATCCAAGATGAAACAAAACACTAGGAGAGTAACAGGCTGCTTTAGATTCTTTCACGTCTGTGTTTTCTATTTCATTTTCAAAACTCTTGTGTTTTCACTTTTCCCATAAGAGCATTACTCAGGGAAAATTATAAAGTGTGAATTCCTTAGTTTGTCAGAGATAAATAGTTTATTTTTCCTTCTTAGTAAGAAGGAAATAATTCTGTGACTAGGAGACATACAAAAGCTTGGTTTTGACACTGAGGGAGAGTCAAGAGTTTGTGTTTGTTCCAGCTCTATAGTCTTGTTTATTACTCTTGTTTTCATTGCATTGTAATCACCATGTGATAATAAAATGTACAAAGAAATTTCACTATTAGTTCCTTCAAATGCAAAGATTATAACCTTTTGTTCTTATTTTGAATAGCTAGAAAAGTGGCTTTCTTATTGCATTAAGAGCTGTCATGCTTCCCCTTCTCTCCTGAGTCCTAGTGTGATGTACAAAGGTTCTTTCATTTTCTCTTGGAAGACCAGAAGGGTGTGAGTTGGAAGATACCTCCTGCCACTCCAGTAATACTTCTGTAAAACGTGGTTCATTTGAGGGAGCTTCTCAAATGCTTTGCTGAAACAAGCATTGTCCATGGTATTTGCTGCTCATAAAACTTACCTTTTATAAATTCATCTGTAGACAAGGTGAATTTTGTCCATGTGAGCCAATGCTTGAGTAAGAAAAGCTGAATACTTGCTCTCTGGAGCTGAGGCTTCCAAGAGCTGACGCTGCTAGCACACGGCTCGCACAATTCACCTTATCCCTGTAGATGTGGGATCCTTATGAAGTTGTGGTTTGAACCTTTAGGCCCTTGAATAGGTGAAGGACAAGACCCTGCAGCCTACGTGTGAAACTGTTGGGTGTAGGTTCCCGATTTCTTATGCAGGTGCTATGTGTACTTAAGTTGGTTTTCTTATAGGCAAATACACCTTCTCCGACTACTATCTGGAAAGTTACCTTTTATATTTGAGTGTGTCTCAATAATGTTTCATTCCTAAGCAAAAGATTGTGTGAAGGAAACATCAAATAAAAATCTCATTATATTATTGATACTCAGACAACAATATTTGGTGTATAATAACCTGACTGGGTCTAGATAAAACACGATGAATACTGTTCTCTGACTTTAGATAAAACTTGTTGGATTCTCAAATCTGAGTGATTTAAACATTACCTAACACAAAGTAATTGTTTCTGCACTGTATTTCTAGTCTTTGCCTACACAGTGTTTCATTCTGTAGCTGCAACTCTGCTTTAGTTACAAAAACTAAACAGCAGCATGTTAGCAGTGTAAAAGTACCACTTCTATTTGTAGCATGTTTTCTTACAAAACTGAATCTGGTTTTATGCTTGTTAAATTTATAGCTTAAATTTGGGGTTTTTTGCATTATCAGAGATTTTGGGGGTTGTTTATTCCAAAAGCTGGGGCTGTTTGTCAATAAAGCTCAGTTTCCAAAAGAGGTCTATTAACAGTTTTCAGATGAAATTCCTAATAAATGTTAATATTCTTACCCTGACGTAATACACAGTACCTGCCACTTAGAGTAAGAAACAGAACAAAATGCCAAAAACCACTGAGCTCTAAATAAAAGCATGAAGAAGCATTGCCAGGCTTTCATTCATAACTATTCCAAAAGAAAAGAATTCTATATGCAAGCATTTGCCCAACTTAGCAGCAAACTACTGACAAAGACTGCTTTCTTTCTGTGTTCTAGCCAGAAGCATGCAGCACCCAGAGGACAAAGGCACCCCCGGCTGGTGATTGAGGAATGTCCTTTAATGTATGAAACACTGACAAATGAGGTAGTGAAAGAACTGTTAGAAAAGGTAATGAAGGTTTTTTCAAACTTATTTTGAGATTTTTATTTCTACCATACATTTAGTGGTGGTTTTTTTTTTTTTTTTACTTCTGAGTTTTAAGCTTGATTTATCTTATAGAAGCTACAAAGTCTTTTCTTGATGCAAAAGGAGTTATTTTTCTTCACTAGTTGCTTTTTCTAATTTAGGACTTAGTACTGAGACCTGTAAAGCTTTGGGAGACTGCCCACTTACAACACTGAAAGCAGAATCAGGCCCAAACCCTCAGTCAGTCTTTATAAAATGCTTGTATAATAGCTTTTTCTGGAATTAATATTTAAAAAAAAAAAAAAATCTGAAGTTTTATGTTGTTCTGGGTTAAGTAAGGTATTCCTAAGAACATGAATATATTAAATTTCTACGATTTTTTCCATTCTTTAACAGAAATACAAAATACACAGTAATTGTATTAAATATTTACTTGTCACAGCTTTTGAAAATACTGTGTGGCTAAAGAAAACTAAACTTCCACTGGAATGCAAGCTTCAGTTCTAGTCCTTTTTGTTTCACTTCCTCTGCAAAATTGAAGACTTGCTGAAACAGGAAGCTATTGTTATTACAAGAGTTAGGGTGATATCTTTTACATTAGTTGCCAAGGAAAGAAGTAGAGGAAAAAGCATATTGGAGATCTTTAATGATCTTTGACATTATCACAGAGTTGTCTAAAATTTCTAAATGGCTTATCTTGAAATTTTCAGATGTTTAAAATTTAAAATGGGATTCCATTACATGTTTATACTAGATGCGTATTGCCAGATTGGTCATATAGCATGCCAGACAAACATTTAAAGGAAAAATACACTTGAAATTAGCAGTCTTGCAAGCAAATCTGGAGCAGAAGTAGTAAGTGAAAATAACTTGCTTTTAAAGTGCTCCCAGTGTCTTAAAAAGACTGAGCCAGCAATCCAGTATAATTTTTTTTAAAGATCTGAACCCAAAGACTTTGTGGCATTTCAGGAAAAAGATTGTCTCATTACCGCTTTTTCTGCACGTCGCTTGTCGCATTTGGTTGTATTAAGAGCAGCAGCTCTGTATAATCACAGTGATCAACATATTGTATCACTGCTGTACATACATAATGGTGGTAGATGGTAACACTTCAGTCTATCATGGTACTAAAAAGGGATTGTAGTACCATCAGCTATTTGAGTGTTATTCACTCTCCTGATTAATAGTTTATGCGAGTTAACTGGGTAGAGATCCTTCTCTCTCTGCCCTCACTAATCCACTATTTCCCAGGTGACTTCTCCTTTCTGTACTGGGGTTTCTGTATTTTCCTGGAAAGACTTCATTGCACAGGGGAGCTTGTAGCATGAGATGCCAGTGGGATCACCTTCCTAAATGGCAGCACTTCTTAGCCCAGCAAAAAACTCCCTCCCTCCAAGAACAAACACATCCCACAGGTGGCACATGTTCTACAGTTGTATTTTGAGACTGCAGTGCAGAGAAAAAGACCCACTGCTGGCTGAAAGCAGAGTTAAGAGGGTTTTAATTTGCTTCTAGCTTATTCCTTTCTCTGCTCCTTTGCTATTCTCAGTAACAGTGAAGCTGAGTAGCCTGTAAGGCAACCAGGGGATCATGAATCATGACATGTGACAACTAGATATTTCTATAGTATTAGTGGTCAGTAATTTTAGTATGACTGGTATCACATGTTTAGAGAAACAATACTATTTATCGCACCAGTATACTGCTTATCACTGCAACACAGCAAGTAAAATATTTTTGATTTGTTCTAAATGAAGGATTTTATATACACTAAAGTCAGTATAAATGTTGGCCACCTTATTGGCCTGAGTCCAAAGACGTGTGGGAAGACTTCCGTTTACTTTGAAACATGGGCAGCGTACAAGAACAAGCCACCCTTCTGTAGTACAGTGTTGTGTCTTTATTCCTTGAAAATCAGCAGTTCAGTTAAACAGAACGTGTATATAAACGTTTGGGTTTTTTTTAAAAAGTTACGTGCAACTCTAAAATCACTTTGCAGATAAATTTCTGTTGTATATACAGGTTAATGAAGCTGCTAAAAGAGGAAAGAAGTTTGTGGGATTTGTAACACAACATTTTCCTCAAACTAAAGCCTGTAATGGAACAAGCACAGATGGAAGTGCAGAGCTGGAATCCACGCTGGGCAGAAGAAATAGGGAACACAGAAGAAAGAATTCTGACGAAAACTATAAAAACTGGAGTGAAGGGACATTGAGTGGTCACTCATCTGAGAGTGGGATAGAGGAGGAAATGCAGGGAGAAAGCAGCCTGTTACAGGACGCAGATTTCCAGTTTGGAAAAGAATTCAGCCCTGTTAAATCACAAAAAGGAGATGGTAAGCAATGCTGCTTGTTTGTTGCAGAAATAAGGTATTTTATTGAGCTGTTGCCTTAAAAAGGTGTTGGAAAAAAAATAACAGCATTCTATTGTATCGAATGCTCATTTTGGATGATGCATTTTCCTTAAATGCATACATGTTTCTAAAGTTGCCAGTTGAGGAAACAGAAGAAATATTTACCTTCTGCTCTATGTATGTGTGAACTGTGGTAATATATTAAAATATTTCAGTTCTTATATAGAATATTACACATGTACTGTCAAAATTCCAGTTTGTAATTTAAAGAAAAAGGAAAAAAAAAACCCCAAACAACCCCCCAAAAATCACCCACAGTGTAATTCTGATTTTAAATGTGGTGCAAACAGCTGCTTTTGCTTGATATGTGTATAACAAATATGTGATAGTTAAAATCTTTTTTCTTTTAGAAGGATGCAGTTGTTTTAAAACACTTTTGTAAATGCATATAGTTGTCACTTAAATCATAAAGGTATAATGGATTTCCAAGACTATGTTATGATTCCAGTTCTCCTGCCTGTTTTAAAACTGACAACAAAGAGATCCCCTTCCAGCTAGAGCTGTAACTTTATGTGCTTCTAGCCAGCTCACATAATGTACAGCAACCAAATCCGTTCATAATGGATTCTTTCTGGTTAACATGCCTTCAAGAAGCATCCTGAAAGAGATCACTTTAATTAATGCCTTGACCATGAAATCAAAGAGGATAATTGTTACAAAATGAATTTACACTAGAGAAAAGTAAGCATTAAAAAGTTGCATAGGAAGGAAAAGCATCATTGAAAAATGTTGGTGGTGGAAAACTTAGTTGTAGAAGAAACTTTCTGTGGTAGAAAACTTAGTTGTAGAAAAATCTGAGATAGTGTAGTCTGTGTCAGTGACTGTCTGAAATAGTGACTGCTGATACTGAAGCACTAAGGCCTCCTGGTTGGAAAAGAAGTAGTAATCTAAAGCATGAGAACTAATGCAAGATAGTACTGTGTAGAAAGCAGGCAGCATGAAACTTTCACATCAGATTGTATTTTGACATAATAGGTTCTTCCCTGATGGGCCGGACATGTTTTAATTGCTCTCAAAAGCAACCTTTTTACTTTCCTGTTAAGAGTTAAGCACCCTCTCCAGTTTGTAGGCTGTCAGGATAATGACTCTAAGCACTGAGATAATCAATGTCCCTCTTATTTTTAACACTTGAACTAAAGCAGTTCTCCTACAACATGCTGAGCCTTTATAGCATGATCTGTTAAAGCTTAACTCTTTCCTTACAGCTTGAAATAAGTGGGTTTGCAATATGTAGCAGAATAGAAATCCTGCAAGCAAAAAGTGGAAAACTCTTGGTTCTGTTAAGGAGCTTTGTTTGTACAGACTGGTGTGATCAGGTAGATTAGTAGCCAGTCCATCCCCTACATGCAGCATTCTCAGGAAATTCTTCAAAAAGGTTTGGGCAAGAACGTGCCAGGCTTCTCTGCTAGTAGTCAAATACTCAGTAAAGTTATTTGAGTTCCTAAGACAACACTTAAAAACCTTAACCACCTTTCTTTGTAAATGTTGTATGTAACCATCATTTTTAAAAAATACTGATGTGAATATTCAAAGTAAGTCTTACATGCATGTAGGCATGTACCGCCACTTCAGTATGCCATTTCTATTTAGGTCTGCTCAAAAGATGCAAAACTGTGTCTGAGTTCTAGATTTGGTGGTTGTAATGTATGAATTTTGATGATTTATAAATATACATATCACTTGCAGAGGCAAATTTGATACACATAAGCAATCGAATAGTTGTATTGGGAACTTTATTTTTTTCTGAAGAACAAATATAAAAGTAATCTCATTTTAGTATATGGGAAAGGAAATTAAGGTTTGTCAGGATAAACACATTTATGCTAATACAACCACCTGTGGAGGTGATAAAATAGAACTGTATGGAAAGGCGAGTCATCTCTCAGTGACAGAGTTCAAAATTTTGTCCTGCATTTACTCTACCTTATTCCAGGCACCTGATGTCACTTGCAGTGAGTGCGGTAACACTTCTCAAAACAGAGAGGGGTTCTCCTAGGGATTGATTCAGACTACTTACAGTCCAAACCCTACTTTAGAAATCTCCCTCTATTTCTGGAGCCTGGAGAGACTAGGATCTGAAGTGGGGTCATCTAAACCATGTTTCTTTGTTTTGGCAATGTGAATACCTCTGCTTTCTAAAGGTTTGTTTGTGTTGATTTAGGCTGCTCGAATGTTGAAGTATTAGACAATCTGAGAGCACTTTTTGGCAACTGCTTTGTGTTATTTCTCCATAGCAGTAACATGTGTGAGTGTATTTATAGAATGCATTTACATATCTAGGACTTCATAACTTGTCACCAGTGATTTCCTAAAATGATAGGGATTTGTGAATTTTAATTTTTAATGAATGCTTGTTTATGGCTCTGTTTTTGTAATAGTATTGTATTAATGCCTAGATATAAAAAGCAGTTGAGGATATGCAGGTTTTGTGTGCTTAACTCACACTCATCAGTTATTGTGTGGGGAAACCCCAGTAGGCAACTAATTATACCACTACTTCAGTAATCTTCAGGAAATAATGGGTGTAAATCAATACTGTACTAGGCATTCCTAATATTTAAAAATTTAGAAAATTGTCTTTAATCTTCAGTTATATTAATTGCAAATATTTGTAGTCGGAAGTTCCGTGACTAACAGAAATGAAGTCTCTTTCCACTGGGTTTTTCTTGGCTGTAGTATATTTTCTCTATGCAAAACCCACCTACCTAAGAGGTCCAGTGACAACCCAACTGTAATATGTTCAAATTTTTCTTGTATCCCAGAGCATACCCCCCTCACACCTTGTCCTGAGTGTGTTTAGGGCTCAAGCTGAGTACAATTACATCAGGAAACAATTCTTAAAACTGTTGCTTAAAATTGGAAAACCATGTTGCAGTAAGAGATTTATAATATTTTTTTCAGAGCACTGTCTTCCAGAGGTTCATTCCTCTTCCTTTTTCTTTCCTCAGACAAGCTATACACAGTCTTCAATGTTTTTGATGATGATTCTACCTGCTGGAGCTATCATGAAGGTGTTTTGTCTATGAAAGTATCAAGAAAGGGGCCAGTTATTAGTACACTGGAAGCCGACTGGTTAGAATTAACCACATTTTATTATAAACAAGGATTGTCCTTAATTGATTCTTTTGTACACTGGGAAACTTCTAAAGGTGAGTACTGTCCCAGAATAGCATGAAACTTTTACTTGTTTGTGTAGAACTACGTAATTTGCAAAAAGTAGATCATGTTTTGCTGCTTGTTGTGAAGGGCAACATGTAAACGTGTTCAGATAGTCATTGTAAATTTATAGAATCTGATACCTGGAAAGAGAATAACTTGTTTTTTGGGCAGTTGTAGCTCTGAATAATTGAAATTTCTGCTTTGCTTTATCAAATTGAGGATTTCCAAAGCAGGAAAGTAGTGTAGTGTTACAATGAAATAAACCTTTTGTGCTAGTTCTCTTTTCTTTGTTTTGTTTTTTAAAGGAAAAGATAATGGAGGGGAAAAAATCATTAGATATATGTTTCTCTGATGTTCATATAAGACTGATTATCAAGTGCAGCAGTTTACTTACTAGTGTATTAAAGTGGCTTTCATAAGTCATTTTACATCTGCATCTTATATGAATTATACAAGGAGGGTAGAATTACTGGGGGTTTGAGTAGTTTTTATATTTATGATATGCTTTATTTAATTTTTTTCTGATGTTTTGATTTAAAATTGTAAGCATTCAGTATCCCCTTCACAAGGCCTGGATTAGTGAAAGGCTTAAATAAAAATAAAAAAATGTTTAAAACATTTGAAATCTTTGGAAGTTAGATGACGTGGGCTCTTAAAAAATCAAACCCTGAATGAGAACTCTTCAGTTTTCGTTGTTCTCAGTAGTTTAGCTTTGTTGAATTACTGCACTTCTGTGGCTCTGCAATAAAGTAAATGTAGTGATTGTCAGAGGAACACAAGCGCACCAACATCACTATATTTACCTCAGATGGAATTTGGCAGCTATTCCCTCTCAAACTGCATATTTTGTGCACATAAACAGTCTAATGGCACAGTTTGTATTGGCCATCTTTTTTGCTCTTAAATTATAATTCCGATCTCTTGAAGTCAGTGGAAGAACGAAGTTTCCTTTGGGGGAGGAGAGGTGAGAAATCAGACTCTTAGTTTTCAATATAGATTTTTTTAGAGCTGGAAAATAACTCTCTGGAGATAAGTTACAATACACTGAGGGGTGTTTTTGACAGCTGTTGAAATTAATCTTTGCAGCTGTTGTCCAACAACAGTTTTGCAGTCTTCCCATTCCCCTGTAGCTGTCTGCTCTTCTCTATGTGAATAACTATCCCATCTTTAATACCCAGGTTATGACTGACTTGGGGATTTCATGCTGCCTCTTTGCAGCAGCTGGTGCTTCTGCTTCAGCCCCACTTGACTGGTATGTGTTTCAGTTAGACTAATGGGTGGGACGCTGCTGAATTAAACTGGATATATTCAAAGGCACAGCTCACTATGTGGCTGGAATTCTGCAGCTGATCAAGTATCTGTAACCGCAGTAAGAATTAATTTACCTACTGAGTTCTTGAGCTAAAATGTTTGTTTTTGAGGGGAACATTGGAGAGTTTTTTATAACTAGATAAAGTTTGGCATCCAACAGAGGGAAACCTAAAATGCTTTTCTGGGGAAAGAAAGTATTTAAGCACTTGCACTCATTACTAGAACTACTTCTTGTGTGTGTGCATGTACATTTGTCATCTTTACCTCACTTTTGTTTGCTTTTAGACTGTGGGATGTCTCTAGCAGTAGTTATCCTCTTATACAGCTTTAGTGAAGTGAGCACATTTTATAGTTATTGTTTTAATAAAAATAAAAACACTACATAAAGTCAGCTGCAAAAATCCTCCTCTGGTTTGGACTCTACAGTTGTTCTGCAGAGTCAGCAGAATTCTTTTGCTACCAGGATCAAAATGCAATACCCAGTTTAAGGCAGGAGGAAGTCTTAACATAAAAATAATTTAAAAATAAATTGTCAATTCTTAATAATTACAAACTTCTGTGTTCTGCTGCCAAAAGAGGATGCAGTCATAAGAATAATCCAGGTAAGTTCTCTTTTTAGCAGCCATTTGGATCCATTTGTAGCTGCTTTGGAGGCTCTTGTGATCATAGAAGTTACTTAAGATTAGTACAAGTGCTGTGGCAATATTTTTGCTTTTTCTGGTTTGTGTTCTCTGTCACACAGCACTTTTTTTTTAGTACTGATATTAACAAAGGTAATACTACTGTAATTGACAGAATGTGCAGGTCAACCAGTTAGTTGCACATGAAGTTTTTTCAGTAGAGGTGACTTTGACATGACATGTTCATGAATTAAGTTTGTCTCAAACTACTCCTGAGTGAAGGTGTCTTGTGTCAATAACTGTTCAAAATTTAGTTACTCTATCATGTTTGAACAATGATAGAAAAAGAAATATTCTAACATGTTCTAGGTGGACTGCCTTAACATTGAAGAAAGATCAAAGTCCATGAATTTATAAGACTGAGTATTTATGAATTATTAGGAGTTATGCAGATATTCATATGTTGGTGCCTGAAGCCATATATAAAGTTCCATGTACAATCACATTATATTTATGTGTAAACTAAAAATAAAGTATGTCAAATATCTCTACAAAAGCATGGAAGAAGTATATGCATGCAAGTATTTAAATAATTGTAGCTCAAACTACATAAATCTACATCCAATATAGTAAAAAATACTATGAATAAACAGCTGGTATTTAATGGTACATTAACAAGCATGCTCAAAAAACCCCCCAGGAATTCTTGGTTTACATAGCACAACTTCCAGAAAATGAACCAAGATTTGATGCACAGCTTTAGTTTGGCCCAAACGGATACTGTCAGGCTTCGACAAGTGAGTCAGGGAGTTGTGCTCTGAAACTTCCTTCCCATCAGGAATCTTCCTACAATTACTTCTCTTTCAGGCTCTTCCTGTGGCCATTTACGTATGTGTTTAGCAGTAGCTAGGCTTTGCAACTCATGCTTTGTTCATCTTGATGCTCTCTCCCACCACACTAAAAGCTGCATTTATTGTCAGGTGTACAATATTGAAGCTGAATAAAGAGGGTTGGTGCCTATCTGCTGCAGGGGATATGTTGAATACAGGAAACTGGAATTCAGATTTGAGCATGGAAGTGGCTAATACTTTTGAGAAAATGAAATGGTTCATACTTCAGTTTGTATAGAAAAGAGGTTTTGAATCCTAAGTTGACTTGCTGTCATGGTTTAACCCCAGCCAGCAGCTTACCCCCGCACAGCTGCTCGCCCGCTCCCCACCACAGTGGGATGGGGGAGAGAATCAGAAGAGTGAGAAAACTCATGGGTTGAGAAAAAGTTTAATAGGTAAAGCAAAAGTTGTGCATGCAAGCAAAGCAGAACAAGGAATTAAGTCACTGCTTCCCATTGGCAGGCAGATGTTCAGCCATCTCCAGGAGAGCAGGGCTCCATCATGCGTAATGGTTACTTGGAAAGACAAACACCATCACTACAAACATCCCCCTCTTCCTTTTTCCCCCACCTTTATTGCTGAGCATGACGTCATATGGTATGGAATATCCCTTTGGTCAGTTGGGGTCAGATGTCCTGGCTGTGTCCCCTCCCAGCTTCTTGTGTACCTCCAGCCTGCTTGCTGGTGGGGTGGTGTGAGAAGCAGAACAGGCCTTGGCTCTGTGTAAGCACTGCTCAGCAATAACGAAAACATCCCTGTGCTATGAACAGTGTTTTCAGCACAAATCCAAAATGTAGTCCCATACCAGCTACAGTGAAGAAAATTCACTCTATCCCAGCCAAACCCAACACTTGCATATTTCACCAAGTTGTAACTAGACAAAGAAATATCCACAAATTTGAGTTATTTGTTGTCTCAGTTCATTTTATTTTAGGACTGCTCAATGAGGAAAAAACAACCCATATGTACATCTCAGTAACATATAAATCTAAAACTTTATATTTCAGTTTATATTTGTCCTTATGTTCACAGGGGACTATCTGCCCAAATCTTTAGAAGGATTATTTATCTACGAAGAAGAAGGTGCTGGGGTTCCAGGTTCAAACAGGAAAGGAAATGATGCAATAGTTGTTGAACAATGGACAGTCATTGAGGTAAATTGGTGATTATTTAGCAATGCTATTTCCTACTTAGATTTTTCTTTGTTTTTTCCTTAGAATGCTTGTACCAGTGTTTGATAAGCATTCAGGGTGATTTGTTGAAGCCACTTGCATAAGCTAATCTAAAGCCTTGAATCATAACAATGAAGTCAGGCCTGTGGCTGTTGGTCAATATGCATAAAAGAAATGCACTGCAGGGATTGTGGCCTGATGCTTACAAAATGTTCATACCAACAAATACAACCACCAAAGAATTTTTTAAATGTGTGTTTCAGACCAATTTAGACATAATTTCAGCAAGTGCAACTCCACTGACAATGTTCTGAAGTATTTTTAAATAAAAAGGGGAAGAAAGTAGCAAAAACTAGAAACAGAACGAAAAAATGGATACTGAATTGAGTATGGTTTTCAGATGTATATTCTTAGTAAAATTTTACTGCTAAATATGAAAGACTTTTCCTAATCAACTTACATGTACTACTGGAGCATGGTACAGTAATAAAATTATGTAATGTTTTTGAATACTTTTATATTATTAGACTATTGGTATGAATTAATGACATCTGAAAGTAATTGTTGGAGGATACTAAGGGCTTGCTTTTGAAATATTCAATATTCAATACATTTACCAATGTGAAAAAAACCAGCATAAAACTAAGACCTTGCGTATTTAAAAAACCCTACAACCAAATAAAACAAATCCCAACCACCACACCCCAAAACCTTAAGTAAATAGCTAGGTGGTATGCTTGTTAGTCGGATGTGAAGTAAAAACATAAATATGTCAATTGAGACACCTATTCTGGTGTTTAAAAAGTTTCAGGCATTAATTTAGCAACATAAATTTAACAAGTGAGATGTGCTTTGAACGTCTTGCTGAATCAGGGCTTATACCTCAAGTTAATATTCTGTTTGTTTCCCTAGTCTTCTGTTGTCTTGAACTTTTCAAATTATTTTCAGTTTGAAGTAGTGAATCTCTACCAAACAATAAAGTTCAATGTCATCTCAAAGGATTGTCTCATTATAAATGACAAAAGAGTTGGTGTAGCTTGTATAGAAATGCAAATAAAACCTGTACAGAGTCTCTTTACTACTTTTTATAATTATTAATGTAGGGGTGTGAAATTAAAACAGATTATGGACCTTTATTGCACACGCTGGCTGAATTTGGATGGCTCCTGACCTGTGTCCTGCCTACACCTATTGTACGACATGACAGGTACCCAAACAATAGATTACAGCATTTTTGGTGTATGCGTCTCAGAACTGTGAAGTGATTACTTGCGTACTTAAATGAAAAAGGAAGAGAAATGCTAATAATTAACTGCATATAAAACTTGAGATGTAAGTAGCATTATGGTGGAATCTTTTTTTACCACACTGTTTTAGGACTACTGTCTTCAGTGAGTTTCAAACTAGACCAATAATCTGAAATTTGTAATAAATTGTTTATAGCTAAACATTAAAGATTTTATTTTGGAAATCTTTTCTCACATACCCAGTCCCTGGCAATGGGGTTACTCATGTGCTTCAAGTTTAAACAAGTGTTGAAATGTTTCACTAATTTAGGACCTTGGTGAATGACTGGTTCGGACTATGTAAGAAGTCATTTTGTCACAAGACAGTCATGCAGTATTTATTGCAAATTAGGGAGGAGAATGTGCTAATCCAGCAAATTATTGGGCTATTTTTCTTCTTTAATGTAGACATGTTTCATTTCAAATATAGTACCAAACTACTGGATTTCAGTTCTCTTACTGTAATATTTATTTAGATGACTGAGGGGGCCCTATATATATAAGAGCTAAATAACAGACCAAGATTCCCTGTAAGGTTTTGGTTTTAACAAAAAAAAGTACTGTGCTTTTCTTCACAATATCAAGCTAAAAAATGGCAAATGAAACACTGGATTAAGCATGCACCTCTTTTTCTCTTTTTTTTTTTTTTTTTAATTCTCCTTCCATTAGATTAAGATTGCCAAAGTTTGAAAACAAACAAATGTATGGAGGCATGGCTTAGGGCTCATTAAGGACAGTGGAAAGAGTGGGTGACTTGAGTAATCTTTGGATCCAGACCTCACTGTATTAAATCAAGACAGCATGAAAAAGTATGTGAATGAAAGGTTCTAAGAGAACCGCTCCAAGAAAGCAGAATTTTGTTCAAGTGATTTGACATAATTAAATCAACTCACCCATGTGAGAAGGAGGTTTTTCTGGTCATGAAATAGATGTTGGGGGTTGTTTTTTCTGTGGGTTTTTTAATAGTTGATTTTAGCCTACTGGTTAAATGCAAAGACAGAAGAAATCGTGGTAAAACAATAGGGCAAGTTCTGCTTGTTTTTAAGGGTGTCTGTATGTTTTGCTTTCTTCTGAAATTTATGACATTCTGAACTTGTAAAGCTCCTGTTCCAGAGAGAAGCAGTTTTCAGAATATGAAACAAAATGGTTATCCTTTAATTGCCTCAAACAAAATTTTGTGGTCTAAGTGTATTAGCTCTGAACATGGTGACTTGTAAGGGTCTGTGAACCACTGAGCCTAATTTTGATAAATAGCTGAAAATTTTGGCCAAATCTTAGAGCTTGAGAGTAAGCCTTCAGGATCCCCATCTCCTTCTTGAAGGATGTGAGTGAACAATGGGAGAGAAAGTTTTTTGTAGTCATGATGCACTGTGGGTCATAGGCTGAGAGGGAGGTTTTAACGTCAAACTTCTTTTGTCCCACAAGTGGTGTAACTGTACCCGTCCCTGTAGGGTTTAGACAGCAGGGACAAGATAGTCCTGAGCAGCTGCTGGTCAACCTCTCTGTGAGTATCAGTCTGTGCTTGCAGCAGGCACAATGGTGCTATTTTGTACCTCATAGATTGCAGAGAAAAGGCAGGGCCACTTAAAAGAAGCTAAGTGCTATAAGAAGGAAAAAAAAAAAAAGGAAAAAGTGCTGTAGGAAGTGCTAACAGATTCATTAGACTGGGACCTGTTTCTTGAACTGGTAAGAAGGTGATATTCCAGTAAGATATTTAAATTGCACTAGATGTCTGAAGTAGTGTTGCTTCCCAGGTGTGAAACAACCAGCCCATTAATAGCTGTGATCATGCAAAAGGGGGTTGTATCATGGCCAAATCTGAAGTTGAGTTAACTTTGTATCAACACTAGAATAATTCAGACTAATAAAAAGCATTTGTTTTCTGGCCTAAATGGTTGGCTAGGTGTCTGCATGAATTGTCTAATATTTGTTGTCTTAGTGTGGCTTGCAAGATACTTTTGGAAGAAATATGTTAAATCATATTTTGTGTGCCTGTAATATCTCATATACAGCTCTTCAATTTTCTTAAGTAAAAAAAAAAAAAAAAAAAAGAAAACCTGTGAACAAGAATTCCTAATTTGGAATTAAGAATTCTTCCAAGTCCAAAAAAGAATGTGTTTCTGTTCTGGTAGGCTAAGTAGTGATTGATAAATACTATTTTTAGGCATTGATGTTGATATTTAAAGAGGAGAAGAAATTCCTGGATGGTTACTATGTGTCTGATATGAAAGATGTCATTACTGTGGTTGTGGATTATCCTAGGAATGCAAGTTAAATGTCTCAAAGAAGGACACTTTTTGCTGCCGAACAGCTGGTCTTTTCCCAGACATGGAACTCTGACCTCAAAACCCAGCCTGAATGTTAATGGGCTTCAGAAACACTGAAAAAAAAAAAATTGGGATTCATGTTTTCATATTTAATTTAAAAAAAAAAAAGGAATTTGTACAAAGTATATAAAGAAAATTCTAAGAATAAGATGTTAGCAGGGCAGGCTGCTCCCCATTTTTATTCACCATAATATTTTGCTCTATTCTGTCTTCTCCTAACTTATTGCAAAACTTCCCCTCATCTCAGATCTTCTGTGACCTGTTCCTAGCCATTATGCCCACTGCTTGTCTGCAGATGAAGTGTGTGACCAACAGGCTAACAGGTTCTGGGGTGTGACAGGGTTGTCATGCGCTGATGTGTGCCTTTTTTTGGTTTTTACATGGTTAGGATTTGAAACAGTTTAAAAAACACCAGGCTGTCATGTCTGTTCCTGTATGGTTTTGTTGTTTGAAGTTTTTCTCTTTACATGTGTTCAGAAAATAAAATACCCTGTTGCATGGAGTGTCATGGCATGTGATAGCTGAATAGGCCTATTTAGTCCTTTAACTCCTACCTCAACGGCTACATCATGTTGGATGCAGGAAACATTTCCTTGAGAAGTGTTATCTTTGCTGTTGCAAATAGGGCAAAGGTAGATGTCATGTTCTTGAAACATGCAGAGTTGTTTTGTGCAGTGTTGCTTGAAAAATATAAGCACTGTGGGTGGGCTTTGGTGGGGATTTTTGGACAGTGCACTGTAAAACCCACAGAAGTTCCCTTCTTCTGTCAGTGAATCTCTTTTTCCAGGCGTGTGGGAAGACAGAGCATGACAAAAAAAAGTTCATATGATGATGTTTGTTGTATCCAACCATATCTTGGGTATTTAAGTTTTGTCAGCAGTCAATAAAGATTTTTTTCACCAAAAAAGAATACAGGACAGACCCACAATAATATTAGTGACCTAAAGGGCCTCCTGCATTATATACGACTCTTACTTAATAGGTAAATGTCTTCAAGACAAGAATTTGACAGTAATTATGCCAAGTTCAGAAGGTATATAGCAAGGATAAAATTAGTAGTGCTTTTAGGAGTTAAATCTAGGGGGGAGAAATACATTAGAAAATACTTTGCTGCTAACTTAGTGATACTGCAGTTACTAATATGATATTATTGTGAGTTTGTATAATTTCATACATGTTTGTGGTCTAAAATTACAGCTATTTCTAAAGATTTTTTAATGTTTTCATTAAACAGATCCTTTAAGCCAGGAGACTTACCCCAAGCTGGTGTGTGTGTGTCATAGCTGAAAGTCTAGATGCTACGCAATTCCAAAGGAGTGCAAAACTTTATTTTGGGAAATGCTCTTCCCTGCCCCCCTCCCTCCCCCCCCCCCCCCCAAAAGGGTTAAAAGAATTTATTATCTTGCTCCTTTTGTTCATTTTTCAGAAAACTTTGTCTAGCCTTAATTTTAAGTGCTTTGTGTATAAAATGTTCATGCATTAAAAAATAGACCTGTGAGAATCAGAACTAATGGCAGTACTAGTTAGCTTCTAGCTTGATGATTGTTTTGGGGGACTTATTAAATATATATGTATAAGAGGACAAACTTATTGCCCGTACAGCATAAGCAGACAAGCAAATTGCTGATGTTTTAACAAAAGAGTCTCTGTTGCTCTTCATCCCTCTTAAAAGAAGAGACAGGAAAAAGGCTTCAGCAGCCTTACTCTGCAGTGACCTTTATTTCCCCTCACTGAGTACTGTAGTCCCTGAAAATGGGCCAGGCAGACATACATGAGTGCCTGGAAGCAGGCAGGCAAATAAAGTGCAAAAACACTGACACTGTGGTTATTAATTTATCATGACAAACTACTTAATCTAAGTTTTCAAAATGCCCTGACTTGTGAGGCAAAGATGGAATGTGGAAATGTGAGGGAAGCTACAGAGTGGCTTGCTCTGAGCACTTTTTCTCATTTAAATTCTGTGGAAATCCCACTGTCATTGAGTTCTTTCTGAATTAAGCTCATAGCAGCTTTGTCGTGTGTGGCATTTTAATAAGGTCAGACTTAGAAAACTGTTAATTTACTTATTGTCTACTCACCATCGTGTCCTTTCCCTGTTCTAGTAGAATTTGTACGAGCTGTAGCTTAATGTTTGGGTTTTTTTTTTTTTTCCTGAAGGAATGCAGACACTGTTACAAAATATGCCGTAGGCTCTTCCCCTGTGCCAGGGACTATGCTCAGCCTTCTCGCTGAAGAGAGATTTCCCAATTGATATTATCAAAACAGACATAACTGAGGCAGGGAGAGATACCTAGCCAAGTGGAATAAGGTTGCAGGATGGCCGATTTCCTTGTCATAACATAAAATTGTAACATGTTTTCTTTCGATGAATACAGATAGCGAGGTAAAGGCTCTTAGAGCAGGAAACCTTGCTAACTTAAGGAAACTGAGTTTGTTCTCCTGCCTCCTTGTTTTCCCCACAAGCTGGAGTTTGTTCTCTGTTCTCATCCAAGGAAGACATGCAAAGATATGCCATGACCTGAGTTCAGCTAGAGTGAAAGGAAGATTGTGAGGGGCCAAACACCATCACAAAACCATCGTCACTGACTGTTGATCAGATGTAGCAGAATATGCTAGGAATCATGCTGTCTTGTGTGTTTTCTCAGGGCTTACTTCCAGAAGGTCTACTGGGGCAGGCTTTTAACAAGCTCTTCTTGATCTCATAGGAATAGTTTTAATCCCTGATTTTTCTTAGAGCAAGTGCCTAATGTTAAATATAAATTAATTCTAGCAGTTCTAGCCCTGGCACAAAACACCAATCCGTTTTCTCAACTTTGTGTGTGGTTACGATTATAACATACCCATACTGAAGTACAAACTTACATAATTTTAGTAGTTCTTTCCATAATGTTGTGTATAATAATACTTTTATGATTGATAGAACATATAGAATCATAGATACTTCAGATGAACTCACCAAATGTCTCTCTTGTGTTTCTATTTTGCTACTTTAGTGCACTCTTAAATCTGTAGTCGCTCTTCTGCCAAAGTGTTTCAGCATCTTTCCTTTATATATGCATAAAGATCTCATTGAATACTGCCCAGAAGTAG
Organism: Grus americana; assembly: GCF_028858705.1. Classification (NCBI taxonomy): domain Eukaryota; kingdom Metazoa; phylum Chordata; class Aves; order Gruiformes; family Gruidae; genus Grus; species Grus americana. The sequence continues at coordinate 31,733,663 of NC_072857.1, forward strand.
GAGTTGGAGGGAAAAAGAAGAGTTTATTGAAATAAAGCTCAGGTCTTGAAATTCTTGCACTCTTTCAGTGCCACAGAGTTAGGCTTTGTAGTACATAAGCAATCAGTGTGCTGACCTGTATTTCTGATGGAAAGGTGATGAAAATAAATAGATAAAAACTTCCAAGAGGATGTATCACCAGTACTAAGAGTGTGTAACACCTTTGAAACATCATATCAGTAACATCTGATTTGGTTTTGAGCAAAAACTTTGCCTTTTCACATTCATTTTTCTAAAACTATTTCCCTTTGGGGGAAAAAAACCCCACAACAATGCTCCTTTAAATTATATCTACCACAACAGCATCAACATTTGTCAAAGTTCCTCTTCCTTTTTTCTCCTTTATCTTACTGCTTTAGTGTCTTGTCCTTCCTATGCATGCACCTCCCATGTACAAAACAGCCAGTGTCACTTACCTCATTGTGGACATAGAGCTTATACAACTCAGGTGAGTCCTTTTATCCCTAGGTGGTGAGACAGCAAGTTTATCCTGCTGTGTCAGTCAGATGCCATGGTACAACCAGAAAACACCTTTTAGTTAGCAGTAAAGAATGTTACTTCCCAAGTTTCATACCAGAAAGTATCAAGGTCCTTCTTGAAGCTGTGCATCTATTGAGATTGGGTCTATTTGTTGTGGCGTTAATAGATAGTAATACCTTGCTGTATGTTTGACAGTGAAGATTAGATGAAAGAAGGATTCTTTGAGGTTAATTTCAGGCATAAAGGTACAGACTCTGATTAAAAGTAGGAGCTCTGGTACTTTAAACTTCAAGAGAAGACATGTTAAATAACTCTAATTGTAGTAATAAAAATTTTTGTTCTATACATATTTTCATGTGCAACACCTTAACTCAGCTCTGTGCTTTTTTTTTTTGAATGGGATTACAGAACTGTTTAGGAATTAATAAACTAGTTAATGCTTGGTAGTCTCTCTTATTCATGAACTTATGTACACACAACTTACACTTGACTCTGAAAGGTATGAATGTGTTAGTGACTGTTGCCTTTAAAATACTGAAACAATTTTATTTGAATTTTAGTGAAGGAAATCTGGCCACAAAGCAAGTAGTTTTTCTTCAGAGACCTGTTATGTGGAATTCTGCTGTCCAGACACCAGAGGTGAGTAACATGCTTATAGTATTAAACAAATTAGTACTTCACATAATGGTTAGGTATAGAAACATACTAGACCTCAAAATTAATGGGGGGGGAAAAAGCAGCAGCAAAGGGTTTCACTTGAAACAAGTTTGTGGAGGGCTCTTGCAGCTGAACTCATATGTTTGGAGTTTTTTCTCAGAGGTATACCTCTTAAACTAAGCCATTGAGAAAAGCATAAGCATGCTAAAAACCTGTTTTGTGCTAAGAAATTACTGTGTCTCAGGTGGGTGAGGCTGGCTATGCTCTAAGTATTTCTTTAGAAGTCTTCAGGAGGCCTTAAATGTTCTGATTCAAATCCTGGATCTCTTACACATGAAAAAAAAATATTTTGACCTCCAAAACTTCTACTTTCCCCCTTGTGGAAGAATACAAGTGTCAAGCTGTGCAAGGGATACTGTAGTCTGGAGGTTAACAGAGTGAAGGGGTGTTGGCTGTTGCTACATGAAAATGTGTGACAGAAATAGAGGATTTAAAACTCCTGCAGCTGGACCTCAACAACTCCCTGGCCTTGTTGAGTGAGGCTTTTAGCTTTAGAGGTTCTGACCCCATGCCTGACTCTGCAGTCTTTACATTCTTTCCTAATACATCTCTGAAACTGTGTTGGAACATAATTTTGATATCAGTATTATTGTAAATACATAAAAACCTTATTATGTCAGTCATTATCAAATTCAGATTTTTCCTGATGCTTCCCTACTTAATACTCTGTGTAACAACAGCATGGACTCCTGATATGAATCCTCTTTCCTTGGTAAGGCATGTTATTTCTAACTATAAGCATCTATTAAAAGGCAGCATAGCTACATGACACAAGTTAAAATGGTTAAGACTGGATTCTGCCAAGAGATGTAATACAAACCAGTTCTGTAAAAACATTCAGTCTAAGGAACTGATGAATCTGAGACATGGTTTAAAGTAAAAACAGGAAGCATTATGCTCACAGTTTAAATTCTGTTACCCAATTGGGAGGTAGGTGATCAGCAGCTGAATGATCTTTACATTCTTTGGTTTATACAAATAAAATGGTAATGTGTTTCATAGTGATTGTTTTACTTTATTGTAATAGGAAACTTTTGACTTAAGCATTAAGGTATTGGAAGTAAACAAGAAATAGCTGATTTGTAGCCATTTACATCAGGATTATGGTGTTTAAAATCTGAACAAACTTAGTATCTAAATGTGCTCCTTAAGTACCAGTGAATATTTTACTACTTCATCAGGAAATTTCAGTATGCTGAGGTCATTTTAGCATGGGATGAATAGGTAGTTCAGGCTGAAACTAAAACACTTAGCAGAGCTAACATTTTCCTTCTGTTTTTCCAATTATGTTGGTTTTCCCCTAAATTTTAATCCTTTTACTTCATTGCTTTTTTTAACCAGAATGTCTGAATTGACAGCCTATTACCTTTATTACAATTTAAATTCATAGATTTGTTAATAATACCTAAATGGTGTAGAATGTCATGCCAGCTTTCTGTTGAGTAGCTAGATTTCAGGTGCAAAATAAACTACTGAAATCTGAAAGCATTAAATCTTGCTCTAGCAACTTTAATAAATACACTTATTTAAAATGTCCCCTGAACATTGATGACAGAGCTGTACAATTTTACGCTTGCAAACATTTTGGTAAAAACATGTAATTCCTGTGATTCTACACTGTTGGGCATGACATTTTCATTTTTATTTGTGCTGTGTATCTTTTCATTGAAGTTCAAATTACATTGAAGCTCTTAAAAAAAAAAAGTTATGTCCACAACTTAGGACATTTTGGAAACATGGAAATACTTAAAATATCTAAGATGTTTTAACTTAAACTGTGATGCAAGGGTTTTCTTATGTCTATTTAAGCATATCCTTAGCATGTTTGCAACTCAGATACCTCAAGAAGAGTGCTACCTATGAGAGAGTCAAAATACAAAACCAGCAAAGCTCTTAACTGAATCTTAATAAGGAAGCAGCCTCACAGAGGCATCCTCAGACACTTAACTGCTGAGCTCCCAGAGCCCAACCCCATCACTTTCCAGCTCTCCGCAGCGTGGTGGGGAGTGGCCATGGCGGGAGCTTTGCCCCACTGTGACTTGTCTTCTGGAGGATGGCAATGCTGGGTACGGGCTGCTTTGTCTACTCAGGATTTTTTTTTTTTTTAATTATTGGGTCAAAGTTAGCATTGCCATTTCCAAAGGAAGTTTTGTTTCAGTAAGAATTGAGGAGAAAACCCCTGTTACCTGATCTCTGTTCCCACAGGGTCTCTTTTCTGAGGAGGGTATATTTTATGTCCTAGCAGCTCATCTCTCTGCCTTCTTTTATATTCATGGGACAGTGCATTATGCCCTGACTTATGATTTATGTAATGCTTCAAAGGCCTCTTGGATTAGAAGGGCTATACTGTCTCAGTGGGTTCTTTATTGCATACCACTTGCTTTTCTAAGAAAATAGGTCAGAGGAGGCAATCCAAGATTGAACCACACAGTGCTTGAGGGTTGTCTCTTTGGTTTTGTTTTTCTTTTCTCTTTTTTTCCTTTATTTCCCTTAGGCAGACTTCTCCATCCTCTTACTGTGGCATCCAGGCAAAGCTTATTTCCTTCTGTTTCTCCTGAGGCAACCCTGTTTCCCCTTAGTCTAATTTCCCAATGTCTCCTGTAACTGCTTCCCTAAATACATTTCCTTTAGCCACAAGGGCCATTGTTTTTACTGTTTCAGAAGAGTTTAAGGAAAATCTTAGTGATGTATAGAATGGGGGCACAGAACTTGACAGAGCATGGCAAAAACAGTTGTGGGGCGTTTTTGGTTTTAAAGTGTTTGCATTTGTGCAAATCTCCCTGCAAGAGTGCTTGTGTCCCTTACCCACCAGAACGCAGCTCTGTGCTGAGGCTGGATTCCTCCTTAGCTCCATGTCCTCCTTCCGTAGACGGGGCTGCGTCCCCTGGCAAAGCATCTCCTGGTTTAGCAGTGCTTGTGCTGACAGCAAGGCTCCAGGCAGAGAGCCAGGGCACTTCTGCCTTCTTGACCCTGCTTCTCTGTTACGACTCGAACTTGAGGCAATGTCAGTGGCTCTGGAGGTGCTGCATCATCACAGATCTGAGTACCTTAGGTAACTCCTGATGCTAAAATGAAATAAACCTTTTATTTATTCATCATCCTTCAGAGGACCCTTAGTGTAGTCTGATAGGGCCGTTGTTTGCGTAAATCATAATCTGCTTGCTTTTCTTTTTGGCGTTGGCAGTCATCACTTCAAGAAACATGTCAGACCTCAGTACTAATGTCAGATTGTATTCATTCCGAGTTCTTACTGTGCAAGGGCTCTTTAGACCCCGCTCAAAGGGCTGTACAGGACAGCCAAGATATGTTAGATGCTTACGTTAGGTGCAGAAATCATGCTTTCTTCAAGCTGCTGATTTTTAGCATGGGTTAAGACTTGTAAATCATTGCGGAGCTGCCAAGTACTACCTAAGAATTAAGCATTGTTGCAGTACTTTTTCTTAGCATTCATTTGTGCTTTCTTGACTATGTCTTGTATCTTCTTTGTCTCTCTTGAAATTTATTTATAGAGAACAAAAATATATCTGTTGGAGACTTTTTCTTCAGAGGAGTTCATGGTTTAAACTGGAGTGTTAAATGCTGCTTTATGTTAAAATGCAGTTCACATTAAATCCATGCATGACTCATTGCAAAATGTTTGGATTTTTTTTTCCTAAATAAGCTAACACTTAAACATCCTCTTGTGTTTCAGAAGAAATCCTTAAGACAAGTTATTGGGGAGGAAAAGGGCAAAGTCTCTAGCAGAAGCGTTGGATTAGACACAGCTACTTCTCGCCCTGTAGAAATCGGACAACCACCTGATGAGTTTCACCTATCTCCTTCTAAACAATGTTGGATCAAGGAGGGATCCTCCCAGTATGGAGGCTTTTCAGGGTTCAGTAGCAGCGATGGAGTATTAAGGGAACTGGACGATGGACAGTTTGACCAGGAAGATGGAGTCACTCAGGTCACATGTATGTGATAAGTAACTGCATCGGTGATAAAGTAAGTAACTGCACCAGATGGACATGTACATAATTCACTCAAATATTTTTGAAAAAAATCATACTACTTTAAATGCATTGGTATAATCCTATGACTCTTCCCAGACTCATTTTGTATTTTTGTCTTTGTTGTGTTAATCCTACTGTAGTAATAATACTGCTGCAAAATAATTTGGGGGTTTGTCTCTCTTCAATAGAATAACTACATGACTGGGTGCTCTGCTAACTTGTTAGTGATTTTGACATGCAAGGAAGCAAATGCTGCAGAACAGTGACAGTTTGAAATGTGTAAGAGGGAAAAGAATGAGGATGTTTATTTTTTACAAGCTGGGGGAATGGGTTTTTTTAAAAGGTGTTGTAAATATTGGTGGGGGAAAAATATTTGCTGTTGTTAGGTTTTAATGTAATTTTCACTTTACTTGCCTTGCATAAACTCAAAAGCCTAAAGAAATGTAAGTCTTACACTAAAGTGTAAATAATTTAAACTATGTTCAGACTTGGTATGTACAGAAAACCTCTGGAGGCTGTAGGCAGACACTTGCTCCTGTAATATAATTTCAGAGGCAGATTTTACCAGGGTTCCTTGTATATCTAAGCCAAAATCCATCTGACCATGGAGCTCATATAATGTGTTCATAATTTACTCACAAGTGGAAACTAAGAACCACTCACCCTCTGGAAGATAACTTGCAGTCTATGAAAAAGTAGTTTGAGAAACTTGCTAAGAAGCATTGACAGCAAAGTGCACACAGTGATGCTGATAACATACAGGAGGAAGAAGTAGGCTCAACTTACTAGGCAATATTAGATGACAGACAAAATGCAAATACACTGTGTATATATAAAAATTCTTAGCTAAATGTCTCACACTGGGTGAAGTGTATTCACTTGCATCAAATTCCAGAAGGAATGTTGAGAGGAAAGGATGAAGCTGCTGTGCTTCTATCCTCATGATGGGGAGGAGCTGCTTGCATTACTGGAGGTTAACGCTGGCAGGGCTCTGCGGGGAGAGGCATCAACAGGAATTATTTTTATGCTGCTGTCTTGAAATTACATTTTACAGAGGAGAAGCTGCATTAAAATGCATCCCCAGAAGATAAATGTGATTATAACTAAAAATTGCATTTTTCAGTTAGTTTTAGAAGCAAAAACTAAAAATGCTCATCACACTGAAGCTAATGGAAAATAATTTGGTCAAAATGAGAGATCAAAACAGAACTCAGCAAATGTATTCACAGCACTTCTCTCAATGTTTGCCGTACAGCAGACACATCACCCAGGGATTTTGATACCTGCCTGTGTGTGGTGTACTGCAAACATTGAGAGAAGTGCAGTGAATGCATTTACCACCACCACTCCGGTCCTCTGGGGTGGTACCCTACCCGCTGCCGTGGGACTCTCCCTGTCCACAGTGGTAGATGCTGGCACTAAGGGCAGTGGGCAAATTAATGCAGTGACAGGAACACCAGCCATTGACTCCAAACGAGCACCCCGTGAGATGACTGGGATGGCGGAAGTCAGCCCGCAATCTGTGGCGGGGAGCTGTGCAGAAAGAACACTGGCAGAAGCTGCTTATTTCAATAAGCAAAAAGTAACTCTTGAAAGACAAAAGTTAGGCTTGCTATGATAAGCAAAAGTAGTACAAAGCCTTAGTGCTATTTCAGTTTATTTTTACAAGGGGGGGCAGGGGAAACCCTTTTTACTTGCGTGATTGTCATTGTAGAGCTTGGAATGATTATTGCTTTGGAGCTGCTTCCCAATTTCATAATGAAATTGTTGTAGGCAGGCTTGTTTATTTTTTTCACTCTGGAAGAGCAACTCTAACAACTGTTTGTAGCAGGTTTGTGGGTTTTTCCCCCCAAAAAAATCCACAGCCCTGGAGCTGGAGACATTCCTTCAACTTCTCTTTCCTATTGCACATTGTTGAAAAGGGCAGCTTCTATTTTCTCACTTGAATTTCCTAAGAAAAAAGCTGGCAGCCTGGCAAAATAGTTCTGAATTGTGATTGTGTTAAAAGCCAGATGCATGCCAGCAGGAGGACTGTGCACACCGTGGGGAGTGATGGGAGCGCAGGAGCACCTGTGGTAGCAGACGTGGTAAGAAATCCATTCTTGCCAAGGCTTCTCCCCACTTTCCCACCGGCATCTCAAGGTCACAGATGTGGGGCACGAACCTGGTGTTTGTTCCCTGTCTGGGGGCATCATGTGGAGGAGCATCACGCCGCTAATGGGGAGCGTGCCGGGCTGGGTGTTCCCTGTGGAGTCTGCCCCAACCACTGCTTTCTCATGCAGCCGACTGCTCTGTGAGCAGTGGTCAGGGTCACGCAAAAGCAGGGATCTCCTCCATGGTATATAGGTGTGGAAAATGTCATAAAAAGACATGTTACAGCTGCCTTGGGCAGCAAGCCAAGTAACTCTACCATATTAAAAATGGGGTAACAGCTGGCCTTGTGCAACTTGGGATACATTGGTCTACTTCTAAAAGTATTTTTATGAGTTATCTGAAACTCTCATGGGAGTGTGTAATTTTAACTACTGGTGGTACTCCATACAAGTCCAACCTGTAAAAGCAGCAAAAATTGGTTCAAAAAACTGAATATTCCAACTTAAAGCTTTGATGTACTTCAAAAGAAATTACTGACCTTTTATAAAGCAGCATCCCTGCTTAAGATGGTTAACAGTAGTGAATCCTAAAACAAAACTGAACTATTTATATAACAAGTTACAATGTATAAAGGACTAAATTGAATGCAGTTAACCTTTCTAGAATACATGTATTGGATAAAAAGAATAATTTAACTTTTAACTGAGAACTTTTCATATCAGCTGTTGAGAATGCAGAAAAATTAAATAAATTAGTATCTTTTAAAAAGAACTCTATGATTAATGGCATGTACAGAAGGGAGATTGTGTTTTGGAACAAGGGTAGAAATTGTGTATGCTCTGGCTGTCCACAAGTACACTCTAGAACATCCCGACTTTTTGCAAGAAAGGCTTTTCTTAAAATGAATTAAAGCCATATTCCTTTTCAGTAGCCTAGTTCTAACTGTGCTTTAGTCCTGGCTCTTGAATCTCACAGGTGTTGACTGTGCTGCAAACCTCTGAATTTCTTTCTAGTCTTTTTAATTCAGTATAAAAATGCTAAATTGCTTCCTCTGAGCCTCCTCAGCAATTCCTATAGAGTTGAGGACAGCTGGTTTGGTTTTAATGCTATTTGTCTCACTGTATGTAAAGTTGCCCCTGCTGTAGAAACATGAATCTAGATTGTTTTCCTGGCACTCTATTATCGTTCACCTCACAGGGCTGCATTTAGGCTCTGTATTGGAAAAAAAAATTCAACAAAATACAATTCTTCACCTGGAAAAAAAGTCAGCTTGACAGGAGCCAAGATAGAGACCTGTAAAGTGAGTGGCATGGAGAGGGTAGCAAAGCAATAAATTCTTCAAGATTCTCTTTTTGATACAAGAACTGAAGGGAATCATGGAAGTGGCAAGTAGCAGGTTTGAAACCAATCAAGGTATCTGTTTAGCTAACTGTAGAACTCCTTGCTGCAGGACACTGTGTGTAAAACTACATAGATTTAAAAGGTGAGTGAAAAATTCCTGATAGGAAAAATTTGTCCTGTTTTCTCTGAAAGTCACAGAACCAGAAACTGTTGGAGACTGTGAAAGCTGCTCTGACTGACTGCTTATCCCCTTTAGATTATTGTAAGCACCAGTGCTTCATCCCTGGTGGGCATGTAGCTGAGTGTTCTCCTGCTGTAAGGCTGCCTTTCAAAAATCAGGGCAAGTTGCTTGCTCAGCCTGTGTGAAGCCTGTGTGAGAATTCCCTGACTTCATGCACGAGTTGAAGAACACAGAATAAACCATCCATCTTCCTAGGGCGTGCGTGCTGCAACAGCAATGACTGAAAATGCTTCTAAAGCAAGTGGTAGGAAATCTCTTTCTTTGTAGTTAAAAATTCTGAAAGCCAATGCTGCCTTACTTTGGGGAGGGTGCATTTTGGGTATGGGGGATTCTAATTTAACTATTTGTTTCATCACCGGGTCTTACACAGACTAGAGCATACAGGTATGCCTTTATTAGTGTGGTGACCGGCACCATCCATTAAACTAAGCTTGTAAATCAGAAAAGCTGTCAGAATAACTGGCAAGATTTTTTTTTTGTATGCTCCTATTTATATATATATATAAATAAACACACATTCTGTTCAGTTTTCATTTACAAATCAACTTAAAGCATGGATGCATTCTCTGACAAAAAAAAAAGTATGTTTAGTTATTCAGTAACAGGGCTTCAGTTAGGACTCTCTGTCTGAACTATGAGAGAAGGCCCTTATCTGTGTATGACAACAGAAATGCCCTGCAGCCATTGAAGAACAGAGATAGAAGGCAGCCAATGCTGTTCATGAACCTCTGTTCATACTTTCTGATTCTTAAATTGCTTGGAGAGGAAATACTTTTCTAGTGTTTACAAGGGAGAAACTATCCACTGTAAACAAAAATAAAAATATTTGTACTCATAACTGTCAGAACACTTTATTTACATACCTGGTCAACTGCAATAAACTGCTGCTTAACTTCTGTGTTTCTGGTCTGTAAAATGCTATTTTCCTTTTGCAAAGCCTAAGACCTTTTCTGTATTCCTGATAGGAGGCTTCTCCCCATTAAAAGCACTTACCAAATCAGCTACCAGTTTCTTTATTATGTTTGCCTCACACTGACATTAAATGGGTTAGATCAATGGGTACCTTTTCCTTGAGCCAGAATTACTTTTTTGCAGTTTTGTCTGCACCTCCATACAGCTCACGATGCAAAGCTTGTTAGACTTGCAACCATCTATTAACAGCTGATTAGGTTTTCCCTGTTCCTACTATATTCATCTCTTGAAGGTAAAAAGTGCAGGTTGCTGTCCTGACAATTCCCTATGACTTCACTTGGAGAACAGTGTTAGGTAAGATTTAGACTTTTCCTCTATCAGGATTTCAGCAGCTGGTGTGAATTCAAGAAGTGAACATTCCTGACTCCAGGTAAGCATAACTTGGGAGAGACACTGTGGTTTAGAGAACTGGTCTGACATGTTCTGATCTGTTCAAGCAGATAAACTTTGACAACCTCTGAGAGAATTCACATCTTAAAAGGAAAGTAGCCAAATCACTGTGGTGACCTGTTGCAAGATATGCTAAGCCAAACCTCAGTGACTAAGGAAAAAGTCATTTGTGAGTTGTCCTTTGCTTACGCTATGCCCTTGCATTGGTGATGTGCTGCCATTGTGTGCTTATTTTGGTATCTGGAAGTTCCTCTTCTAGCTCTCCCTTACTTTTTAATTGTAGAACCATCATTTTCTGATTTTGAGATGTATAAATTTGAGATCTGACTTTAAGATGCTAGTGAGTATTGTATTTTTCTACTTTTGAAGAAGAAATACAACTTCACTTCCGCCCACCCTGTAGCAGAAATGGGAAAGCACGTGGTTGCCTGCATTCTTGGATGGTGACATGAAAAATGAGAATCACTTACCAAAATATAGCGGTATGGATAAAGAAACAGTTTAATTTTATCCTTTTTTTTTTTTTACAATATAATTCAAAGACAGTCTTGATTTCCCTATCATGTAGAGTCTAAATTAAACCTGTTAATATTTATTAGACAAATCAATGGTTTGCTTAGGCTAACTGAAGTTGTATGGTACCATTCAGGCACATGTGTGTACACAGTACTCATGTAAACAATAGCAAGGGAAAATACAAGCAGTGTTTCACTTAGGCCTTATATAAAATCAGCTTAGTATAGCAAGTCAACTTTACAGTGCAAATCTGAATGAGAATGAACAGGATTAAAACCCCGAGTTTTGTTTTGAAGTGAAACTCTTAAAGCATAAGAGGAAGAAAAGAGGTTTGAAATTTTAATGCAGTCCTGAGCACCACATCACTTCTTCACTGCTGTAGAGGAAATGTAATTGGTAACACCAGTTACATGTTTCTGCCTGTCTCAGTCACCACAGCTGACATAAGCATGCAGAGTGACTGTACAAAGAACCGCACCACGCATGGTCCAACAGCTGACTGTAACAAAACTAAATACATTTTACTATCTCCAGAATACTCATCCTACCTGCAGTACAAACGTGAAAATTATCTATCAAAAATCAAGTAACCTGGTCTATACAAGGCAAGTTATAGCTAAGTGTATAGACGGTAACTACAGCTACTTTCACTTGGACAATATCTCATGCAATTACCCTGCTGACAATTAAATACAATGATAAACGTGAGACAAAAAGAGCTGCTGGAGAATACAGCTGTTGAAGTACTTAAGCTTAGTCTCTCTATTTTCTCATTGTTTAAATTCCCTTTACATCCAGGTGGTACAGTTGCTTGAGGTGTGCTTGATTCATATAAAGAAAAATAGATTTTAAGGCATGTTTAGTATATAATGAAAAAAGACTTATTAAAAATAGGTGGATTCCCTTCTTTCCAAGTAAGTACAACTTAGAAACTAGTTGAGTTAGCCCATTCTGACCTGCTTAAAAAAAGAAAAAGAGGGTCCCTGGCAACCTCAGAGAGAAACAACCAGCTAACTTCTTAAACAGCTAAGCAAAATTCATTTAATGTAAGAACACTGCTAGTGCTTTTAGACCCTGGATTCATGTACACTTAGCAGTATGTCTGCTATATTCCCCTCTAAAACATTTAATTCCATCATTCTAGACATAACACAATTAAGCAGCACTCATGGAAATTGTCAGTTATTGCAAATCTGCAAACACAACTTGAAATAAACATCTGATAGGGAACAGAAGCATGAATCCAAATCTTTCTGTCAAAGAATATAATTCAGGTGAATGAAGCAAAACTAAGTATGTTGAAAATATGATTTAATTCTTGTGAAGAATCGGGTTCAATATTTCAAGTACTTAAAATATTTTTACTAGGAATACAAGCAAAGACTGTGCTAGCGTGTTATGTAGTGCAACGTGAATAATTACGTGAGGTATAAGCTGTAAGCAGTTGCCATAAGTATGCACAGGTATAAGCCATTGACTTTTCTGCCACGGTTGTTCGTTAGAGAAGTTGTGGACACTGGAGAACAGCAGAAGTCTGCATTAACAGGACAGAACCTGTCCCTGCTGTGCACAAACCTCCACTGTTAACAAAAACAAGTCCAGAAAGTATGTTAGATGTATATCAAGAATATATATGTTCAACAGCATAGTGAAATTATCCTTTTGGTATTACTAATACTATAGATCCTATTAGTATTTGGATATACACATAAAGGAATATGTGCATCCAACAGTAAATCTTCAAAGCCATCTTAAAAAAATAAAAGCTAAATTAGGAATAAGCTACATTGCAAGAAGCTTCCTCCAGAATTCTATATTTAAGGTGATAATCTTTGAACTAAGACTTAATATAGCTACTGTATTAAAAAATGGCTTGCTCTGAAATCTTAATCTCACTTTTTCCCCACCCAATCAGACACACCTTCAGGATTGTGATTCAATGATTGTTTAGCAGCAATTTTAGAGAACTGTAAATTCTTTTATTAACAGGCATTATAAACAGATACTACTACTTTTATTTAAAAACCATGAGTGCCACATTGATGAATATACAGCTCATGAATAACTTAAAGTATTTCCCATATTAAAAGGCAATGCACACAGCATACAAAAAGTATACTAAACAAAGCTATGAGGATACGTGATTGAAGTGTCTAAAATGATATATACAGTACATAATTAATGTTTTATGTTCAGTACAGGCTTCTGTACTGCCATTCCCATCATGCCTCACTCTCCCCTGACACTGAATTCTGCACTTCTTCTTCCAAAATTGGTACAATCAGGTTATCCTTGGACATCAGATTATACTTCATCACAAATTTAGTGAACCGGTGACACAAGAAAGTTTCATTCTGGGGATGAAAAAAGGGGAAAAAACAATATATACAGAAGGAATATTTTTAAAATCTGAGGATAACATACTAAAAAAACCCCCTGCTTATATATAATTGCCTCATTAGATTTACAAGTCTTAGAAAGAAGCAGTAATGCTTAAATAGTAAATTTATATTACTTGTAAGTCTTTACTGCTTGCTTATAGTTACTGCAATTAACAAAAAAAAAACCATACTGAAGTTCAGGCTTAAGTCACAGCTCAATTCAACAGCACTTAGAGAAGAGTATATTCAAATTTCAATGTAGTCCTGATCTGCTCTCCTAAAGAGAATTTCCAGGTCTTGTGAACTCCTCCTAGATACTCTATGCCCAACAGAACAACCATTCCATAGCTGTTCCAGCAACCGTAAGTGGGATTTGCCAAAGGTTTCCTTTTACATCCTATACCCCTTACTGCTTTTTCTATCTATTAATTTATTCTTTTCCATTTAAAAAAAAAAAAAGTTGGAAGTTACTGGAGGTGCACCAGCTGCCACTGGTTACTGTTTCTTTGCAGTTTTACAATAATTCCTTAACTGTTGGGTAACATATACAAACAGGAAATGTCTATACATAAGCAGTACTAACTCTACCAGGTGCTTGAATAGAATTGGAATCACAGAATGGTTTGGGTTAGAAAGGACCTTAAGGCCCATCTAGTTCCAACCCCCCTGCTGCAGGCAGGGACACCCTCCACTAGCCCAGGCTCCCCAAAGCCCCATCCAACCTGGCCTTGAACACTTCCAGGGAGCAGACATCCACAGCTTCTCTGGGCAACCTGTGCCAGGGCCTCAGCATCCTCAAAGAGAAGAATTTCTTCCTGATATCTAATCTAAATCTACCCTCCTTCAGCGTAAAGCCATGACCCCTTGTCCTATCATGACATGCCCTTGTAAACAGTCCCTCTCATTCAGGAATCTTTAAAAAAAGATGAATTTGAGTTGTTTGTACAAAACTGCTCAAATTCTGACCTTTTATCCAAATGAAGGGAAAACATAACTGAGTAAAACAATTATATAAATTCATTTTCATTTATATATAACTTAGCATTTTAGTTATTATAAAACTGCAATCTAATCAACTACAATCAATACTCCACTTGAATGCAGATCTTCTGGTAGGATCAAAAGAAAACATGTAATACAATTACATCACAGCTACAACTTCAGTAAATGCCCTTCTTTCAAGATGCAATTTGAAACTACTTACTTCATATTCATCAAATATCTGCCGGTGATGAAAATAAGCATGTGAAAATATTCTGTAAATCCTTCGGCACACTGATCCTAATTTGGCTACAGAGGATTCCTTTATGCTAACCCTGTAAGCACCAGGAGAAAGGTTAAAGCAGGGCTACCAAAATGACTACTGAGACACATGTTAACATGAATTCTGATTGTTAAACTATACTATATAATTGCATGTGAAATTTAGACTAAAGCATTGCAGATATCTGTGTCTGCAATTGCTCAGTTTTGGAAGGAAAATAAAAATGTTGGTTCATATTCCACATTTAAAAATTGTACTCTGACAAAAAAAAAAAAGTTTTGCCTGTAATTAAACATCACCAGTTATTCTGGTAAGGGCTGGATTTCTGGTTTCTAGCACTGATGAGCAAAGGGGAAAAGACTTCCAGCTGTACCTCCTTGCCAATACCGGAGTCCTAGAGAAGCAGAATTTTGACTTCTCTAGTTAGGTTTCCATGATCCAATGTGTAGGCTGCCCATTCAAGACACTCAGTCTCTGTCTTCTGTGGTCACTGATGTCCCACAGTAGGTTGGTGTTGGCTTCTGGAGGCTTTCAGTGCCATAGTGTTTAAGTCCTTTGAGTCACTGCATCTCTCTAAAGGCCATCCTGTTACTCAGGTTGGCACTGCTCCAGTGGAAGCCTCGTAACACCAACAGATATTAGTAAAACAGTCTCCACCTAAAAAGCACCCGGCAGCTCTGGTAAATGGCACACTATTTCAATAGGTAGGAGTTCTTCCTTGGCTTAAAAGTGACAATAGTTCTACCAACAAGTGACACATATTGCAGGACTTCTGATATTTTCAGTAGTAGTCCATGAGAAATGCGTTATGCCTTTCGATGTCCTTTGTGTTGGATGCCACCTACTCCCTCCCTCTCTCCCTCCTCCCAAAGCATTTTTACCTGCTGGGGAAATATTTATTGCTATTCAGAAGACACGCAGCTCCATCAAGTGTATGTCTGGTGTAGTCTATAGCAGGACACTACAAAAATAGACAGTGAGTGAGCACATGTATGAGTGCATGCATGACATTAAACAAGTTGTTTGACAAAGAGAAACATTTTAATTATGTTTCCTGATGCTTTTAACTTCACTGGTCATTTTTATTCCCAGAAGTTTCACATGGCTTCTTTGAAGGTCTAACAACGTTTCCTCCTTAAGTGAGCTATTTCTTTTCTCTTGTTTCACAACCCACGTAAATTATTTCAAGAAAAAAGCTACTATGGAAATGTGATTATGCACACAAGTAGTGAATTTTACGCATCTCCTTAAGTAAAGCTGTATAAGAAGAATACATACTGGAAGCACACTAAAAGGAAAGAGGATTGTTACCTCACAGTTCATTTGTTTCCCACATAGTGAAGTTGCCAGGCTTTCTTTTACAGCCTAAATTAACACCTTATCAAAAAAAACCCAACCAAAACAAAAAACCCCAAACCCACACCTAAGTATACCAATGCTTTTTCCTTGGCAAAGAAAACCAAAACCATTAGTGTAGCTAAGTGTATAACAAGCAAGCCCTTGCTCAGCAATCAAGTACATACAAAAGAGAAGGAAGAAAGTAAAGCTGAACTGAGGCAGGCTGAGAGCAGGAATGTCTGTCCATTTTGCCATTCCCCAATGTCACAAAGAAGACTTCTCAGTGACACGTTTTTGTCAGCAGTTCAAGGTTGCAACACCCACTATCTGACCATTAGCTGATAGCTATCATCAACATGGAAAACAGTAGATGAATGATGTGTGTTCAGAGATGAAAAAGCAGCCTGAAGTTCTCCAGTCTAGCTGAGTAAAACAGACTTGCTGGATGCCAGTATACTCAGCGGGAACAAGGGTTAAAGAAGGGAGTAGGAAAGAAGTTGGCTTTCAGAGCTAAATCAAGGCATTTCAGGAAATCAAAATGTCTCAACACAAATTAAGAGAGAAAAGGGGAATGTGCAAAGTCTTTAATACTGTGGTAAAAAGCAGCTCCTTCCTACCTCATCCCGTTCTTTTGTAAACCACTACAGAATGGGAAAGAAGGAAACCTCAAGTGATATTCTTCACCCACATAAGTTCTCAGTTTGACTAAGCAGCCAGCTATAACGGTCTCCCCATAAACATATGAACTGTGAAAGGCTAATCCTACATCGCAGTTTTCCAAAATACATCCGTACCTCTTTGGGAGTTTTATGAGCTGCACAAAGAAAAATCCATTGTTCAGTTGCTGTCATCTGAGTACACGTGTCTGGGTGACATTCACTCTGTTAAAACAATTGTTCAGTTATGAAAACCACACAACGGCAGAAACGAGCTGTCCCCCACCAAAAAGCGTTATTTGCCAGAACTCTTTAAAACCCTAAAAAACTCTTACCTCAAACCACTGCTCAAGTCTATGTGTATAAATTTACAAGAAAGCTCTGCAAACTCTGCATCTTAGAATACAAAAAAAGTTTCCTCCCCGATACAATATAAAAATATCAAGAAAAGAATTACCTGAAGCTTGACAGCTAGTCCATTGAGCTCAAGGCAGAATTGTCTAAAAAAATTTGAACACAGCAGCATCAAAATCAACGATTTGTTTCCCCACTAGAAACATCTAGTACAAAACAAGGTTATGCATTCTGATTTTCATGGATCTCTTCATGTTTTTGGAAATGATTCTTGGAAAAAATACATCAGAACATGAAAAAAAATTCGTACTTAAAGAATACCACCAAATAATTTCAGCTGATGTCACACCTAAAAGGCAATAGGCTAGGAATTAACACACTATAAAAGGACGACAAGTTGAGAGAAACGGAATTTGCACCAGCATATTTTTTTTACTCAGCAAAACAATTAAATTTTTTAATTCTTACCTGACAGGAGAGGCTGACCTTAACAAATAATTTAGTGAAAGTGTTTAAGGTATCAACTTTGTTATGGAAGAAAGTGCTATTTCACAAATACAAATTTTAAAAAATAATCTTAAGAGTGTAAATTTTAAACTTGTATAGCTGGATCATTCCATCCTTCTAAGATATACTTCCTCCAGATCAATTAAGTGGCTAAAGTCTCGCCACAGATCATTAGCACAGTGGGACTTCTAAAAATACTGCTTTCACTAGAATGAACCTGAAAGTGCATTCTTTAAGAGAATTCACCTCTCCATCCTACAAGAAAAATCTGAAGAAATTTTCCAAAAGTGACAAGTATTCAGTGACAAGTCACTTCTGTGAATCTACAGTGATTTTTGGTGTAAGTGAAAGGACAGAGGGAATTCTTAAAATGTGCCTTTTGCCATTTTATGTGTACAGTTTTTCCTCTTTTGAGGATTCCCCACATCTATTGGAACTACTCCAGACCAGAGGAGAGAAAAAGAAAATGGGAGACAAAAAGTCAGGAAATATAAATCTGAGTTGCTTAGAACTATTCTTATTCCCGAAAGTGTATTTGATAAAGTTAGAAGACACACTTATAAGAAAAAAAAAAAATCAGGACACAAGGATACTAAAGTAATGCCAGGAAAAAGGATTAATATGTATTTATTAACAGGGTGTAAACCTAGACTACAACTGAAAAATACTTTCAGGCACAAACTACCGAGACTGAATGTATTTTTTATACTGCATAAAACAAATGAAGAGAAGGACAAAAGGTTTTGAGGTTCCTTACAACTAGAAAACAAACTGTAAGACACAGGTACTCTTGCTTTCCCAGCTAAAGCCTATTTTCTTGAAAGTTCCAGAAAAAGCACTTGGGAGCATCTTGAAATCACATTCCCGATTAGTGGAGATGAAGAGCTGATGATACTAGGAGAAAGTGCTATGGAAATTCATGACTATATTTTCATATTGAAAACATGCTAGTACAACTTCTGAAGTGAGGTACAAACATTTCCTTAAAAACATCAAAAAGACTAGATCAGAGCGCATCATAAAACTTTAGAACGAACAAGGAATTAATAAAATAATTAATACCAAAATATAAAAATATTTAATAGTAGAAATATAAAGTTTTAAGTTACTTTTGATCTGCCATATTCAAAAAGACTCACTACAATGAACAAAACTTAGAACGGGGACACTATGTTGACAAAAGATGGACTCTTACCTTAAATGTTCATACTTCCATACACCTTCATCCTGGCCTTCAGGAGGCTCCAGGATCTTATCAATGTTGGAACAGTCTGCCCTTATATTTTGCTGAATATACTAGGAGAGAGGGGAAAAGTAAATCTAGGTCTTCTTGTAATTATAGTAAGACAGTATATTTAGGACATTATATCTTTGAGGCACTTTTTACTTAAAAAGTGGTTTATGGACTAAAAAGTTAAAGAGTAGATGAGCAGGGTAAGAGAATTGGTTTAAGAACCCGTCAGATTTAAAAAATGCCTCTCCTCAATTAGAAAAGGTAAAAGAATGGGTAAATTTTACAGCTTTTTTACAACATCCTTCTCAAAACAAAAGAACCCCGCAGGAAACCCCACCATTTTCTTACATTTGATTTTTTTTAAACCAGACATGGGAATTCTAGTTATTTCTGCATACACAATTAATAGTTACAACTTTTTAAATATACGTAGGGTCCTTATGAAATTCACTCCGGTGCAGGAACATTCTAAGCAGATAAACAGCATGCACTGTTCCCTGGGGGTTTTTTTACCAATATACAAAACTTGGTAAACTGAACTTAGTAACAACATTTCACATAAGTAAGCATACCTGCTGAACAGCTAATGTACTATCCATTTCTTCAAAGGATTCATCAGGCCAATTGTAGAAATCCTGTTAAAAAAAAAAATCAATTTAACAAAAATAGAAGAGGAGGAAGAAAAGCGCACAACCTACAATAAGCTTGCGCATGCAGGAAAATAGATGTAGAGGTAGTTTATACAATTCCAGGAAGCTACATCTTAACAGAAGCAGGACACAATCTTGGCAAGAACAGGGTGAAATGGGACTTATGCTTCTAATGTCACACTAGTAGAACATCTTGAAATGAAAGTTCTGTGTGACTATAAACATTGTCTCTCCCCCACATCTTGCTGCAACACCTATATATCCTGTATTTTTTAAATTAAATATTTGCATACAGTGCCAATTTCACATGTTAGACCATGTAAGAATGGGGAAGGGGTCAGTACACAGTAGCATTATACAATGGTTATAAAACTAAAAATCCCAGTGTATCCTAGCAGTAACACACCACTGAAAACATCTTTCTAAGCTGAGATACTATAACGCAGTGTTGGCCTCACTTGGTACTGCATTCTCTTGGAACAGTCAGTATGCTGCACAACTGGACGGTTATCAGCTTCGCCAACCCATGGTGTTTAGTTTTGTTAATGATAAAACCCTCCTGAAGTTTCACCTCGGATCCAGCTGCACTGCAGTCTTCTGCAGCAATTCACATCTGGTGCAACTGTGATAGTCCCAGACATAGGCATTTTTTCACTTTGCATTTTTCACATCTAAAATTTAGTGCTACTCCCTCTTATTATGCAGAGATATTGCACATCAGCCTCCCATAGCCATCCTAGTAGACACAATGACTCAATGAAAATGTTCCAACTGTGAAGCTTACCAATCTGTTCTTGAGAGAATACAGGCTTCTCTAGAGAAAGGAGTGCATATCCAGTGTTGAAATATCACTAAGTAATGGTATTTACATACTGAACAGCTATACCACAGTGTCATCCAAAAACAAAACTTAAATACAGCCACAAAATAATCATATGATTGCATCACTATACCCAAAGTTCTTCAACCTAAATGAATTTTATAATATACTATATAATATTTGACTAAATCTAGGTCTATGTCCAGCTTACTGTTTTTCAGAATACCCCAAATTTATCAAACAGAAGGCACACAACGTTCCATTTCCTTCATAAACATGTATAGAATGAACAGATTTACAGGGTTGTGTAATAATTTTACCTCTGTACTTATGACAAAGAAGAAAAGATGTTCCTACAACATTGTGTCATACGCTGCTGTTGCTGACCACAAGCTCTCCTCACAAACGCAGAGTGAAAAAGTCTTGTATAAAGGCCTCTATCATCTCTGAAATAATCTAAAAAATGTGCTTCACATATTTGAGGTGTACCTTTTCAAGACGACCTTGAAAGCCCAGAAATAAATCGGTTTCATTTTGAGTAGGAGAAACGATGTGACAGCCGCCCAGGTTCAGCGCGAGAGGCGCGCAGGTTACGTAAGGGAGGGATGACTGATCTCTCCAGATGAACAGGGCAGGGATCGCCTGTCTGACGACGCAGAACTCCCAGCCAAAGGCTGGCTGTGCGATCATACAGTGGTCTCACTCAGATAATTATGCATTTAGTATTTTAATAGCAACAACAGCAATACACTGACGCGTATTAGAACAGCCCTGTGCCTGAAAAAAGCCCAAGGTCTGGGAAGCAGCACTCGGCCTCAGCTCATACCCGATGATTTCACAAGTGCTCGCCAACGCCGAGGACACCCCGGCCCGGGAGCGCACCGCCGATGACAGACAGCCATCACGCTCCGCAGCACCGGCCCGGGCGCGACGCGAACCGGAGCCTGGAAACCCCAGGGAAGCACGGCGCTCTCCCTGCCGGAAAGCCGCGGCGGGGGCCGGTGCCGCAGCGACCTTTTTTCCCGGGCCCGGCAGCCAAGCGCCCCATGGGATAGGCGGCCTCCACGACCCCCGGCCCGTGCCCCGCTCCCCCGCGCCCGGGTCTCGCCCAGGCCTCGACCCGGCCGCGGGGAACAAAGCTATCCCGCGGAGCGGGGCCCGCCGCCGCAGCCTGCCCGGCCCGGCGGGCAGCGCTGGGCCCCGGTAGGCCCGTCGAGGCCCGCGGCGACTCCCCGACGGCCAGGCGGGCCCGGCGCCTCGGCGGCGGCGCTGCCCGTCCCCGCGCGCGAACCGACCGCTCACCGCGCCGCGTCGGCGCCTCACCTGGGCCTTGGTGCCCGGCCTATTCCGCCTCAGCACTGCCGTTCCCTCCGCCATGACCATAGTGACAGCGGCGCCCAGGACCCGGATGCGGCAGCGCCGGGCGGGGCGGCGGGCGAGGGGGAGGAACGGGCGCTGCGGCTGCCGCGGCCGCCGGCGGAGGGAGGGAGGGAGAGAAGGAGGGAGGGGCGGAACAGCCACGGGCGAGCTGCGGCCGCCGCGGGGCGGGGAGCGGGAACAGCCGCGGGGCGGGGCGCGTGGGGCGGTGGTTCTCGCGAGAGGAGCCGGGAAGCAGTGGGAGGCCCTTCCCGCCCCCGGCGCGGGGAGGTGGCTCTGAGGGGAGGCGGGCGGCGAGACGGACCTTAGCCCCGGCCCCTGGCCTCTTCCCTTCCGTCTCCTCCCCTCCCCTCCCCTCCCACCGTCGCCGCTGCGGTACGTGCCGTTCCGTCTCCTGGCCGCGGGGGTGCGCGGAAGAGCCGTTCCCCGCGCGAGGCTGGGGGCCTGGGGACGCCGCGGCCGCTTCCTCGGCCTCTCAAGCGGGGCAGTGCCGGGTGGGCACCCGCGGGTTGCCCGGGGAGCTGCTTCGAAAGCAGAGCTTTCCTGGGAGGCTTGTGTTGGTGTGGGACAATGCCTCCCACCGCCTCACACACACGGGAGATGGGGGACGGTTTTAATGGTGGTCCCTGCCACTCTCTGTCCAGGTCCCTCGGTGCCCGCCCGAGGAAGCATGAGCGGCATGGTGAGGCCAGTTCCATCACGACAGGGCTGTAACAGTAAGCGGAGTTGGTCGTTTTGTGAGGTGAAGTCTCCAGACGTTAACGAGCTGACTTGACTGTTTGTTGAGAAAATGCATTCTTCAGACTTCATCCTGTTTCATCAGTATTCCTCTGTTGGCATCTGGCTGTGCGTGCTCTCCCGCAAGGTCAGTCCTCGCCTGCTCTGTACAAGTCTGTACAACACAACTGAGTCTATGAAATTTTGTACTATATAAACCATAAGGGTGTGAATTTTTAAAAATATTTCAAGTTCTATATTAAAGATACATAGTTGTTAATGCTAAGAATAATGAATAATAATAAAAACCCCACCAACAACAGTGATTTGGGGCAAAATACTTCCAACAAAGTAGGTACAAAGCCTTTCTAGGTCTTCAAAGGCAGGATTGACAGGCTGGCAAGTTTGGTGTGCAGAGGTCACAGGCTGCTGCGCTAATGGAAAACAGCTTGGGTTTCAGGGTTTACTAAGTTGAGTGTTATGTGTGTCGACTGTATTTGGGAAGAAAATATAAAAAGGCACTGTTAGCTTATAGTTGGCTGTTACAAGCAAGTAGACATTTTGGAAGACTGGAGTGGCTCATATTTTTTCTGTAGGATAAGCGAGAAGAAAATTATAAAACTATTTGGAAGCTGCTCTGTTTCTGGGGAATAGAAGGTAGGAAGGAGTACAGGATAGGTAAATAAGGATGAATTGCTTCTGTCTGTTAGCAAGAATGATTGGAGCAACCAGGTAGAGATGAGATACCTCCCCTTAGACAATCAATAAATAAATGGTTGCAGTTGCGTGTTGTTTCCTGGAAAATGGAGAATGCTGGTACCTCATGCTGCCCCTTCTTTATTCCACAGCACTACAGAGCAAATGCTAGGTGTGGTGTGTCCTGTGTCCCCCCCAAGTAATTTGCTCTAAGTAACATGTACTTCCTCAAGTTAAAACCTACTCTCTCATTAGGTAGAGGGAAGATGTGAAACGTTTCTGGATTTTAAACATTGAAAAATCTCTAATTAGGTGTTCCCATCAGAAAGCAAAGTGCGTTCTCAATACTTATTTTGCTTGGGCAATGCCACGACCAGGATGCTGCCTTGTTCTGGAGGGCAGGTTAGACCTGAAAGATCGGCAATGTGCGAGTGATGAGAAACAGGGAATGGGGTCATCTCCTGCCCGGGTGCATGCAGCCAGCTAACCAGCAGTTTATAGTGACAGCAGTGGCAGCTGCCTTCAGGTTACACTGTAACACAGAGGTGGCATTCCTAACTTCAGGCACCTGAATTCAGTTTGCTTAGTTACTTTTTTACTCCTGGTCAGCATTCCTGCCCCAGGGATGTTAGCTGTTTGGGTCATGTGGTGAAACTCAGCACACTGCTTAGCAGTTTTTGTAAGAAACCGTGAAAAGATTAACAAAGTTGGGAGAAATTGGTGCATTAGAATGAAGGGTATGAATGTCCTATTACCTCATTAGATCAGCTGTAATCCAACATTAATGTTTGATATAATTAGCCAATCCCAAAATAAAAGCAATTCTAGCTGTTTATGTCCATTAACGCTCAGCAGCTTGTTTGGATATTTTTATTTTTCTATCATCATATTCAAGGTTTAACTGATATCTAAAGCACAGAAGAATTGGGGATTTGACATTTCCATTTGTCCCTGAATTTTATTTCATGGACATCTTGCTTCTAAAATGGAAATAAATCTTGCAGTGAAGAAATACCTCTCAGGGAGAAATATGTATGTTAGTTCAATCTGCAACTGGCTCATGGGTTTGCAGAAAAAGGAAAGAAATCTGTAGTGTTTCTTAATGAAGATGTTAAAAGTCTGTAGATCTCTCATGTTGCCTCTTGATAATTAACCCTGTATTCCTGGAAGCTGCTCATTATTTGTGTTTTATTGGATTTCAAGTTGTTTTTAAACAAAATCTTATCAACAGTAATTTCACTTTTTGGTTTTTGCCTGGTCTTCATTGCCTCGTGAGCTTGAAGAATGAAAATGGAATATTTGGCCGAAATCTTATTGATTGTGGCTGTTAGGGACCTGGCCTTCCTTTCTTTTCTACTAGCGTGTAAAAGTTTCACCTTTTTCTTACTGTGGCAGGATAACATAACCAGAATGATAAAGGTTTTCTGAAAACAGTATAGCTGCTGCTAATGGCAGCTGTTCTGAAATGTTAAGAAGGGAACGTAGCAAAAGTAGAGGGAGTCCATCTTGTTCTCTTATGATTCAGCCTGAGGAAAGGCTGGGAAGGACTGTATCCCCCCCAAAAAAAGCAAGTAGGGCAATATGTAACATTTTTGCCAAAATTGAAGCTTTGAAATAGTCTAGAAAACAGTGGAATAAAGAAGTCTAAATTCCTACAGGAATGACACAGCTAAGAGTGAGCACTTGTGATTGATTCTGTCCTCCTCTATAGAACCTGAGGGATACAAAATTTGGCATGCTGTTGTGGACTGAGAAACAGTAACAGCAGCTGGATCACCTTGACTATGTAATAGTTACCTTGTCCTTGCTTGCAGTGATAGCCTCATGGTGCAAGAATACAATGTTCTCTGTCTATGGATCCAGCGGACGTTCAAGCATGTCCTCCATTTGATTAGGCCTAGGAATGCCTTTTTTTTTTTTCCTTCCACATCCATGAATTACTTATTCCCATGAAGTTTTCAGGAAAATGACTTTTGTTTTTAATCAGCTATGTAAACATTGGTAGATACAGCCATGCTAAATATTTTATTAAACAAACATGATATCAAGCTGCTGAAAATCTGCTGGGGCTGAAAGCATGAGTTGAGGGGGAGACAGGCTTGGGTGGTGCGTGCTCAGCAGCACCGCAGTGCAAGTTCAGCGTGATCCTGCTGGGGAGCTGGCTGGTGCCCTGGCCGAGGAGCACAGTGGGTGGGGGTCAGGCCGCACCCCCACAGATTGTAGTGGCTCCTCATAAATGAGAACTGTAAACACCATGAAATTATTTGCTGAGTGGGGACCCTATGTAATTCATCTCTAAAAGATTATTATTGAAAGAAATGCTGCAATGTTAGGGCTAAACATTCCTCTGTTGGGAATCAATTCCTACTATGTCTTTTTCTCATTGAGATGGCGTCTAGTTTCCATAAGTAGTTTGTAAATATGTTAAATACTTTCCCCTCTTTGGTATGTGACTCACCAGAATACCTGCTTTATCACGGAATATAAAGGCATGCTTGCTCTAGTGGAAAATAATGCTTCTCAATTAGTTTGTTTCATTACACAATTGTCTTTCAAGAAACTTGTAGTGTGATAATCCTGAGTTTCAGCTGTTATGTGCATTGCTGTAACTACTAAAGTAAAACTGCCATAGGGCAGATTTCAAGAAGTAGGCCTTTTATACTAAAACAAATTTTTTTTTTTTAATTTAGCATCTTCCCTGTTAGTACTTGTTTCAGTTCAGTGGGAGTTTAACCACCTGAAAGGTGTAACTTTTGCCTGGTTTGCCTACAGCTGCAAAGGGTAGGTGGTAACCAGCCAGCAAGCAGCACACTCCACAACTATGGGTAGCAAAAGACATTGCTGCAAAGATTGTCAAATGCAGCTCCTAATGGAATAGCTGGGTGATAACTGGCATTTGGGTAAAAAAAGTAGCTCCAGCTCACTTGTGTGCTGAAGTTTAGCTGTTGGGGGGAAGAAACTGAAACTGCCCTGGCAGAAAATGCCTTGTGTTTCAGAGTATGTCAAAGCTGAAGTCCCCAGCTACAGCTACTGAAGTTCTGAAAAATATTTTTCATTACAGTCATTTCCTGTTATCTCCAGAATAAGGCTTATCATGTATCCAGCAATGTTAATTTTGTAACAGCTTGAATGGAATGAGAAAGAAGTACCATTTAACTGCTGCTATTAAAACTTCAGTAGCTGTAAGTCATATATTGATTTATTTCACATAAAACTACATCAAAACATTTTAAGGTAGTGTCTGTTCTCAGACTGCACTAGATCAATGTATGCATACCAACTTTGAAAGCACCATTAGGAACACAGTGCATAAAGTGCAGATTGGTGTAGTCCTGTGTGAATAACCTTGAATCCTTTTCCAAAGATAGTGTGGTTAGAAATATGTGAATGTGATTTTCAGCATTACTTAAGTAAATGTCTTGCTATTTAAGAATGTTAAAGACAAAAGAAATACAATTTGTCAAATCACCTCTCTACTGTTATGGGAAAGCTGGAGATCAGGCCTGCAATAGCATAGTTACCAGCCCCAATTCTGCCTGATTAACTACTGGAAGTTATTTGTTTTCTATTGGTAAAATTCAGTGAGAGACAGGTAAGAAAAAACATTGTAATTCTTATCTGCTTCATCTATGAACTGGATGATTTTGTTCTAGCACAGGTATGACTAGTACCAAGCTCATTTTAGACTGCTGTGGGACAGGCTGTTTGTGGCAGGGTGGTTTGTGTGTGCTAGTCTTCCAGTGTACCAGTGCCTTAGCTATTGCCAAGACAGAAGAAGTTAAAATGTTATCTTAACATAAAGTTCAATGTGCAAGGGAGCTAGCTGAAAGTCCCCTTCATCACTGCATCTGTCTGATAACCATTGTAAACTCATTTCCCAACTTCAGACAAGTTTAGGGAAAATAACATATTACTGCAATTGAATAGTTTCAGAGAGATTAGTTCATCACAGAAGAGAGTTCTGAGAGTTCACTGAGACAGAAGCAGAACAGTTTTAGAAGTTTATTGTAAAGACCTTTACAATCTCAGTACAGAGAGAAGGATATAAAATGATGTTGTTTGGAATAGTTAAGGCTGGTTGGTGGTCATCTGAATTTCACTGTTCAATGGAACTCAAGCAAGAGCAACTGATTTCTGACTGTACATGTTTTTATTTGTGTTCCATCGTTACAGTGAGATCACAACTTCAGAGACTCAATGCCTGCTTATTATAAAATAAAGGACATTATTTACATGATGAAAGAAAAATTTCAGCGTTTTAGTGGAATGGATGACTGATACTGCAACAGGTTTAGTCCACGTATTTCCCAAGAATGTCACCATCTCTAAACAAGTAGTAGTCCTGCAAAGAAAAAAAACCACATTAGTACTTGTCATTATCAGTTGTTTTTTCAGTTGTTTTGTACGTACTGTCTTGTTCTGAAGTCAAGGCTACCACGGTCATGAAGCATGAAAATCAAAAGTGAGCTAAACAAGACTAGCTCTACATGTTGACTTCTTGAAAAGATTTTCTTGTTCATAAGACACTTTGGGAAAGCTACTGAGTTACTGTTTCTAGTAGTACCAAGTGCAAGAACTGTTAGAAGACAATTCTGCAAGCTTTCCCTGTCAAAAGCAAGGATACCCCCAGGAATTTCAAAGCCTTTTAGGGTTCCCTCTAATACATGCTTGGCATATGGAGCCACTTCGTCCACCCAGCAAAGGTAAGGCCAGAGGTTTCCTAGGTTACTTCCTTTTAAGCAGAGGTAGAAGTAGCAAGTACTACAGGTACCAGGAGCTGGTTGGATTCAGCTGCTGCCAACAACTTCATTTCTTGAATGCTGCTAACACTATGAAGTAACTACAGTATTTATCACTGGCAGTATGACATTTTGGGCACCAGCTTAATTTGCATTCACAAAGTTGGGAAACCTACCTTATCTTCTAGTACAATCTTAGTACCACCATATTCTGGTAGCAAAACCTTTTCACCAACTTTTACACTCACTGGCTGAATCTCACCATTCTGAAAGAAAAAAGAAATACTTAGTTTTCCACAATATAGACAGATGCAATAGAATTCCTCCAAACTACAACGATCCATCCACATGTAAAACATTCAGGAAATCACAACTCTGTATTTTCATTGTACAGTGAAACTAGAATATACAGGTTTACTAGGAAGAAAAGCACACCAGTCAGTTCTCAAGCACTGGTGTCCTGCAATGTTTAGGGAGTAGAACTGCAGTGACTTTCTGAATACAGTTAATTTTCATTTAGTTTTGAGTGTAAATACAACTGCGAGGTCTTTGCTTGACGTACTGGATAGGACTTTACTTGAAGAAAAAACAACTACCCAAGAAACCCGAGAAATTAAGTGACAGGCCATGAAACCACCTTCTAAAAATGGAAAAAGTCCATTTCCATGTTCTATAGCCAAGGCTTATTTCTCCAAGTGCCAGTTAAAAGTACCTTCCCATCTTTGTTACTTTGATGACTTGTCACTGTTGCTGGCAAATCAGTTGTTTAGAAACACCTGATAAAGTTTAACTATATTTTTGTATTATAAATAAAATATTACCATGTTAGCCAAATATTAGCACCATTTCACAGTATAAAGCTTTAAAAGTCAGGTACTGACAGAAACCAGTGTGATACCTACAGAGGGACTAACAGTAAAGAAAAAGTCCAAGTCAATATGCCCGAGTTGAAATTTAACCTGTTTTCCCACTACTGCTACTAACCGAACACTACTTTGGTGGGGAAAAACCCCTTTTGATGCTGAAGCCCATAGCCACTGTCTTTTTTGTGAACATTGTCCCAGATGTGTATTCGACACATAATTTTTTGTTAATTTTGCAACACAATTCTTTTGATTCCTGATTTTCTTTTGTCCAGTAAGCCTAATCCTTATGGACAATGGTATTTCCCGTAGCACAAGGCGGCGAATGCTACATTGTGGGATTCCACCCTGCTCACCAGTCGCAGAAATTGGGGCATACCATCATTGTAACAAAGATGGCTCCTGGTCCTTCATTTTGGCTGCAAAGTGATGAAACAAGCTATCCCCCAAAATGCTCTTCATCTATTTAAAATTAAAAAAACTCCAACCAAAACCACAAACAAAACGCAGAACCCAAGCCACCACCAAAACCCATATCGCTACTGTTTAAAGCTGCTTTTAAATATCAATAAATAATACTGATTTTTAAAAGGCAAGTATTTTCCATTCTACAAATGCTTACAGGAATACTGGAATTCAAGGTCAGAGCCAGTCAGGAGAACCTGAGATTTCTACCTCCTCTTTGAGTCTGTGCTTCCAACTTCAGTCATCACTGTAACCCATTTTTGTGAGCTATCACTAAATTTACACTACAGCCATCCCTTTCTTATGATAATATCCCAGCTACCACCACACCATTACTAATTCTACCCAAATGTAAAACATGCTTCAGGATATTTACCTTTCCTCTGGCTCCCGATCCAACTGCTACTACTGTTGCCTGTAGCACCTTCCCTTGAGCTTTTTCTGGAATCATGATGCCTCCTTTGGTTACTGTCTCAGCCGCGCATCGTTCAACCAGAACACGATCAAAGAGGGGAAGAAATTTCCTAAATGCTTTTCCTGCCTGTGGAAGCAATTGTAACAAGAGGAACATTAAAACAAAATTGCAATTAAGAGTTTAAAAAAAAAAAAGGCAAATTTGTCTCTTTTGAGAGAAATGATTAGTTTAAGAAAACTGCTGAGCATTTATTTTTAGTAGTAGCAAACACATGCCGTCTTTGATTGCATCAGAAATGGCTAAAGATACAAGCAGATGCTGGGCAATCCTGAGAGCTGGGCCGTAGGAAGATGTACTCCAGCCGGAGGGACACACCACCACCAGGTGGAGCAACCTCCTCCTCCTCCTCTGGCTGAAAGCCCTGCAGGCTTTTAATCCCAAACCCCGAGTTACTGTAGTTTGGTGAGCAAAATTATTGACTAGATGAACTGTATTTATTCAGTTCACAATCAGATTTAATGATGACTAAGGATCTCTTGGGACAGTTACATTTTTATTCGTGTAGCGGAGTGTTTTACAGTAAAGAAGCAAAAGCCTAGCCAGGTACCCCAGGTCAGTGTTTTTTTCAGGTATTCTCATGCCTGAGCATCTCACATAATGACATACAGCCTCCCAGCTTTGAAGTCTGAAACTAAAGTGTTGTTACTTGCATTGACTTCTACAAATAGACTACAACTTTAAAGAAATTTTAGGTTTAAGTCCCTAAAAATAGAAAAGTAGCATACTTCCACTGTGACTGCTTCAGTATCTACCTCTGCTTAAGCAGAGTTAGGGTTAGGGTGGGTGTTTTGTTGGATTTTTTTATTTTTTGGTTGGTTTTGGGTTTTTCTGCACCTACTTACTGCTACTTGGCTGCATTCCAGAAAGAGCAGTCTAACTGCCATGTACTAGATAAAAGCAAGCACCGACTCCCAGCCAGCAAGCAGGGGTCAGGAAAAAGGAACTTTGGGTTTTCAAAGGGAAGATACGGCACCTTGCCAAGTCACATGGCGACAGCGCTCCACTGGACAGGTACCCAGAGCCTGCGCTCACAGAAACAACTAGAAACATGGGCCTGGCATCCACGCAGCCTTTACTGGCACTCATCAATATCCACACGCGCTTGTAAAATTGGGAGAAAACACAGTTACAGGCAGAGCGTGAAAAAAGGCAGCACAGGAAAGATACGTGTCCCACCTAGTACTGTCACTACCACAGTGATGAAAAACAGTAAAGGGAAAAGGCTGCCCATCGTGATCATTCTCATTCTGAAAAAATAACATCTCTGATCCTTTTTTTTTTAAAGAGCTGTTCTGTTTAACAGAAATAAGCACCCAGAGTTATGACCGTGAGCATTTTACACTGTTTTAAGAAATGCTAACTCCTCACATTAGCAGGATCACAAGAACAATGTATCATTGCAAGAACAAGGGCAGCTCTGCCCTTACCCAGTTCTCCTTCGAGATGAGATCTCTATAAAGAGGTTCATAAAACAAAGAGAATGGGTGAACGAGAACGCAGCATAAACTGTTTCGGTTTACTCCCCAAGCTGCGCAGGACCACGCCGCGGTGCCTGCAGCCCTGCCCGTTAGCGGTAACGCGCCGGGGGAGAACATTCAGCTGAGGTCTCCGGGAAGCCAAAGGCAGCCCCTGCAAACACCCCGCCACGGCCTGGTCCGCAGCCCCCGCCACGCCGGTATAACCGTTTCTACGCCAAGGACTGCGTGACCTTGCGGCGCTCCCAGACCGCTGCGGACATCCCCCCCGCGGGCAGCGGCTCGCTGCTAACGCCCACCGGGGCCGGCGAGCGCCGCGCCGCACGGAGCCGCTGCGCCCGCGGGCCCGTCACCTCCCTCCCACGGCTCCACGGGCACGATAGGGACCATCGCCACCGGCCTGCGGCAGGCTGAGGGAACGCTCGGGCGCGGCGGCGTGGCCGCGGGATGCTCGGGGACCCAAGGCGGCGGCCCGCTCGCGGCAGACGCGTAGGCCCGCCACCAGGCCCTGCGGGGACCCTCCCCCCTTACGACACTGAGTCCGCTCAGCAGAGCTGGGCTCGGGCCCGGCGCAAGGAGAGAGGCGGGGGCGGCGCGGCGGGGCGCGGGCGGCAGGCACTCACCATGACGGCTCCTGCACTCCCCGCCACCAAGTGACCAGGCCGCCGCAGGCGCACGTGAGAAAGGTCACCGCCTGCGCATGCGCGTCCGGCGCCCCGCCCCGGGGCGGAGCCCGTCCCCCCGCCCCAGCCCCGGTCAGCTCTAATTCCGCCCTGTATTTTTTGCCCCCGGGGCTACGTCCCGTTCCCGGGGGTGCCGGACACCTCGGTGGTGCTGCGAAACGCGCTGCCCGACGCCTGCTGGCTCCCGGGGTCGGACGCTCGCCCGGAAGTGAGGTCATCTCAACTTTGACCTTCGGCGAGCATGAGCGTTCCAGAAGGTTCTGGAATTGGCGGGCCCCGGAACCTGAGTGATTCGTGCTGGAGCTCGCCGCGCACGCGCGCAGCGCGTCCGGCGCCCCAGTCCTGCAGGAGGGCTGTGGGCGGGCGCGGCCGCCCTCCTCCCGCCAGGGGCGGAGCCGCGGCGGCTATGCTGGTTCCCGGGCCGGGCGGTGCGGAGCCCCACATGGGTCGGTGCCTGGCTGGGGGCGGGGCAGAGGCGGTGAGTGCCGAGCGCTTTCCCGCTCCTGCGCGCAGACCTGCTCGCTCAGCTTTGAGTCCGGACGGCGGAGGTGCCTGCTGCTCCCCCAGCACTGCCCGCAGGTGAGCGCGGGAGCACAGCGCCCGGCCCGGCCCTGCCTGGGGAGGGGGTGCTGTCCCTGGCTCGCTTCTCCTGCGGCAGCGGTTGCCGTTGGGAGGGGGGGGAGAGGAGTGCCCGCGCGGTTAACGGCTGTGCCCGTTCCGAGCGCGCGGCGCTAACGGCCGCTTGCGCGCGGCGGGTGAAGAGGGGCGGTGGCAAGCTCGGGCGTTGCGGCGAGGCGGCCGGGCCGGGCCTGGCCTCCTCCGTCCCCACCCGCCTGGGGGCGATGCTGGCGCGGCGGGGCCCCGGCGGTGCAGCGCGGCCGGGCTGGCGGCAGGGGGCGAGCGGCTCTTGACCTTGCTGCGCGTGTCCTGACGGACGGGGACATGTGGCCGGGGGGCCCATCCCGCCCGCCCTGGGGGGGGGGGGGGGGGCCGGCAGGGCCCCGGTGCCCATTTCCGTCGTTCTGCGCCCCGGGGCGGCGGCCGCGGCCCTTCGTCTCCCCTCGTCCGGCCGCGTGGCGCGGGCTGCCCTTGCGACACGGAGCCGGTCGCGGGAGCCTGTCCCGGTGTCCGTCCGGACGGTGCCACGCCGCTGGCTGAGCCGCTGCCGGGGGGGAGCCGCCTGGCAAACCGAGCCGCTGGTCTTCCGCGGAGCCCTCGCGGTTTCCCGGCCTTTCTGCCAGGGAAGGCCCGGCGGGAGGAGCTCGGAGTCGCTGGAGGCTGCTCAGTGAGGAGCTGCTGCAGCCCAGATCGTGCCTTGAGGATCTGGGCTCCCCAGCTCTCTTGCTTGCAGTTGCTTGTATGTCTGCACTTCAGCTAGTCGAAAAACTGACAGTTCATGGTGACTTGCTTTACTTCCTAAATCCTTTTTTCTCCTTTTGTATTCTAGAAGTAGCTGCGCAAGGACATAATGCTTACATTTTTCTCTGGATTTGTTTTAATCTTTCAGACATGCTCCGTTTATCTACAGTGCTCCGTCAGATAAGGCCAGTGTCCAGAGCACTTGCCCCCCATCTAACACGAGCATATGCAAAAGATGTTAAGTTTGGAGCAGATGCTAGAGCTCTTATGCTTCAAGGAGTAGATCTTCTAGCAGATGCTGTAGCTGTCACCATGGGGCCAAAGGTAACAGAAGACTTTGCATTTGTTTTATGTTAGCACTTTGACCTGGTTAAAAACACTGTAGTAAAAAACAGTTTTTAGTTTTCCCTCAATAGAGATACGTGATTTACCCTTTGCAGATCTGTAACACAGAGATGTAGGGGTATGGACAAACCACTGCAAGCAGCCATGTTCTCATTTTGGTCACTCAAACCAGGACGATAGTGCATGTGCATGTGCTTTTTGTAGTAACAAAGTAAAATTATTTGGATTGCTGTAAAAGGTGCAGTATATTTATTTAAATGGTTTGAAGGTTAAAGGGATGTTCACAATAGATTACCATAGCTCAGCTGATAGTTTGTAACAATGCAGTACATAATTTAGCTATCTGTATCATTAAGTGGGTTAACTAGCATGTGATTTTATTTTATTTATTTTTTACAAATAATGGGTTTGTATCACTTTATCTTTTAGTATTAACAAGATAAACATCGGAAGTGTAATGTTGAGTTTTCAGTTGGCTGGTAAATATCAGCTTCAGTGAAAGCAACATATTATTATGCAACATATTGTTATGTTGCTTAATAGGACAGAATATAGTGTATGATTCCCTGTAAGTTCTAGGTCTTTTGAAAAACTAGCTACTGTATTCTGCATAGTCATGCAATGTGCAGTAAGGCTTGAAATGAGATTCCTTTTTTACAGAAGACCACTGACTTTCTTTGGGCTCATAGGAATATCTCTTCCGTATAATAACAGCATATGTACAGTAGTTCTCAAGGCTGCTTGGCTTTAGTAAAATTCATTCATGTATTTCTTGCACATTTTCAGTGCTCTTTAGCTTTATTCAAGGGCAAAAATGCCATAAACTGAGCAGGTGAAGGTTAAGGAACAGTGATCAGCAAGCTGTGGCTGTTTTCCATAAAGGAACAAAGTTTAAGTGTAGTCAGTTAATTTAACTCTTGTTTTTTTGGATCAGGCTGCTTTGTGAATGCCTAAGCACAGTTCTAATGCACTGGTTCAAGGGCAGGTCCTGATGCAACTTACTGTAACTTTGTGGGGGTTTTGTTCCAGTGTTCTCACTTTATCTGCTGTTCTCCGTTTCTTTGTAGAAATTCAGGGATTGTACTGTAATGCCTGATTCTGCTTCTAGCGTTTTTAAGAAATATCACTCTGGTGAGGAGACTTCCCTTTGGCATTGTTCTATATTCAAAGAAATGTGGTTTGCAGTCTCATGCAATCTTTTGATATTGCTGCCAACATGGTGTTTGCTTTGTCAGAACTAGTTTATGTGAGTGCTTGAATTCTTGGTATGTAGGATCATTTGAAATGCGGGTGTATTTACTGGTGGTGTTCCTTTTTTCAGAAACACAGATAAAGTGTTGGTTGAGTGTAAGTCCTTTAATGCGATCAAATATAAGTAGATTTTGTTGTGTTGCTCTCCTCATAGCTACCAAACATCTGGAATAAGACCATGTCCTAATAGAGAATAAAATTAAGCAAAACAAGAAGAGACTGCATGAAGAACTTAACAGTAGTGGGATCCTCCAGAGAGGATTTTCTTACTCTTGAACCACTTTTAGACTTAGGAGAAGTGCAGGCGAAACAAAACAGCAGTAAGAAGTCGGATTATGCATTGTTTTGGCATAATTGTTTTATAGCACAGTTAGAATTACGTAAGCTCTTCTGCAAGTTCAGTATCAGTAACCGAAGCTTAACGTTTCTTTTGCAGCTTCTAGGGCCAGTTGTACTTCAGGGTGTGTGGCAGGGATCCAAAGTTAGTTAAATCACTGATGCTGATGTGAATGGGCTCTGTGCAGGCAAGGAACACAGTGCACCGTAGCGGTAGCGCACTGTATGGGAGCCCTTAGCTAGCTCGCTTGGCATGTGATCCCAACTCTGGTTGGAGCTGAAGACATGCTGGTGTCTGCTCAGCTAGGAACGTGGTCAGAGGTGAGGGGGCTTGTGCGAGGTCAGCTGGGAGCGAGAGTGGCGAGGTGGGCAGCTGCTCTCCATTCCCCTCTTCGGCAGCTGTAGCTGTCACAATAGCTGAAGAGCGTCAGGGCAGGAGTGGACCAGAGGTGGCCCCTCATGCTTCTACTGCCTCCAGCTAAAACTGGAACGTGATTGACTGGGGCAGAGTCGAGCTATTGAATTCACTTAGGAACAAGCAGTCCTCTTGCGCAGGTGCATCTGCCCTGTGTTTCCTGTACGGTCCCTAGTTTCCCGTGGGTCTGTATCTATTGCATAGGATAGTCCAGCTTTTTAGTTAGGTGCAAGTGTGGGCAAAGAGAAAAAAGGCTTGTTAACTTCCAAGGTTTGAGAAATTACTGCAACACAGTAACACAAACTTGTTGCGTATTCTCAGTTCTCTTTTCTCAGTACTAATAAGGCTTGCAAGTATCTGGGTTTTGTTGTGGTTTTTTTTTTCAGAAGATGCAATGAATTGAGATTTGTGTTACTGTTTTTCAAGCATGTAGACTTTTTATTGTGGTTTGATGGAAATTTTGAAAAGTTAGTTCGGTATGTTACTATATTTTAATTTTAGGGGGAAATATCAGTGTTAGACTCAATTATTTTCCTCTGTAAGGCCAGTCTTATTTTAGTTGCAGACTTCTGAGTCTGGTATTAGGCATTATGGCTGGGGAATGAAGCCTCATTCTGTGAAAGTATAAAGCCTTTGAGTCATTTTTCCAGTTTTGCAAGACTCTGGTAATGTGTGTGCTTGAAAAAAGTCCTAGCTGAAAGCTCTGTGCAAGGTGATGTTCCTGTTTAGCTGTGGCTGTTCAAAAGGATCTTCATCTTCAGTTGAACTCTTTGAGTAACGTGCTGTGGATTATGTGGCTTTGATTAATATTTGTTCTTTGTCACCCTAGGGAAGAACAGTTATTATCGAGCAAAGCTGGGGAAGTCCCAAAGTGACGAAAGACGGTGTGACCGTAGCAAAGGCAATTGACTTGAAAGACAAATACAAAAATATTGGAGCCAGGTTAGTTCAAGATGTTGCCAACAATACAAATGAAGAAGCAGGAGATGGTACTACTACTGCAACGGTACTTGCACGTGCTATTGCCAAGGAAGGCTTTGAGAAGATCAGCAAAGGAGCTAATCCAGTAGAAATCAGGAGGGGTAATTTTTTTCCCTTGTTTTTAGTGTTTAATTACTGTCTTTTTACTCTTCATATACCAAATTTGACTGGCTTCCTGAATAAGTTGCCACCTTCTTGAAGAGCCACATAAAGCCTCATAGGAAGAATGAGGCGTA
This sequence comes from Grus americana, assembly GCF_028858705.1. Lineage (NCBI taxonomy): Eukaryota > Metazoa > Chordata > Aves > Gruiformes > Gruidae > Grus > Grus americana. Next base: position 31,770,062 of record NC_072857.1, read on the forward strand.
GGGAACTCACTTGTTTGTTACGTTACTTATGCTGAACAATTCTTTGTTTTTCTAACCATTTTACTATTTTACATGCGGTTAACTTGTTCAATTTGTCATAGGTAAACTCCATTTAAAGCCATTTCTGCATGTAATTTCTGATAAATATATAAATTTACTGATACCATGTATCATGCAAATAAATCTGCCCTAAATTTCGATCATGATGGAAAGTATGTCACACCAATTAAAAAAAAATTATCGCTAGTTATACAAATGACAATATGGAACTAGAACTGCCAGTCACTTGTTTTTAAACATGCAAACTTGATGCATTTTTGCAATGCGGACTTTGATTTGAAACTTAACCTGTTTGGGCGGGGGGGGGGTCTGTGCTGTATAGCTTGTTTTATTTGTTCACAAGTATTGTGTTCATCTTTAGGGGTGATGCTTGCAGTTGATGCTGTCATAGCTGAACTGAAAAAGCTGTCTAAACCTGTAACAACTCCAGAAGAAATTGCACAGGTAGGAAAAAAACCAAACATTTAAACCAACTTTATGTAGCTATTCTTCAGAAAAAGTTTTGTGAAGTCAGGTTTAATGGAGGTAGGTTGTGGGTGTATGATACCTAGATATTTATATATCAAGATCCAGAGTATGTTTTATTGAATGATCTTCATGGTAATGCTTTCATTTTCTTGAGTTATTTAAAATTCCCAGTCACTTCAACTACACTGCTAGAAGTTAGTTCAGAAGTAGGTCGTTCTTTCTCATCTTCAAGTCTAATTCCAAAATATGGTCTTAAAACATAAACGTGTGTACTTGGGAAGAATTGACGAGAGCAAAGATGTGTTTGTGGACGGGAGGGGATAGCAGACTTCTGGGAGTGCTGCGGATTTGCTGTGGGAGGCTCAGGTCGAGGTGGGTGCCCAACTGGGTCTCAGTGCGTTGGCCTTGGTGGCTTGTTTCTCCCTGTGGCCGCGGATTCAGATGGCCTGTGTGTGTTGCCTGAGCCCAGTGTGTGGGCTCTGGCCCTGTGCCCGAGCAGCCCAAGAGCCGTTAGCCCTTCTAACGGAGATCTTGGATCCTGGTGTGCTATGGTCAGCTGCCCTTCTTTGTCAGGAAATGGGAGAATTGAAAATAATTGTTCTCATTTTCTTTATAGTGAGGAAACAAATCACTTGTGTGAAATGAGATTAAATGGCTTACTGTTTCAGGTTGCCACAATATCAGCAAATGGAGATCAGGAAATTGGGAATATAATTTCTGATGCAATGAAGAAAGTTGGACGAAAGGGTGTAATCACTGTCAAGGTAAGAACTGCCAATGTACGGACTAAGTGCAGAGTGACTGTCTCTTCCCCCGTTAGGGCTGGCTTTTGTGCTGTCTGATGTAGCTGCTGCTGCTCACATATGGTATCTCACCGTAATTCCTCCCTCCCTAGCTCCTTCAGATCAGGGTTTGATTGCTGTTCCCTCTTGTAATCCTGTTATTTTGAAGGGGGAAGCACATAAAACTGCCATGTGGTGCAGAGCCTTTTGTTCTGTTGTGCATAGTATGCTAAAAATGTACTTGTGCCTTTGGTAGTAAAGGGATCCTTAACGCAGACTTTCTTGCATCTAAACAGGATGGAAAAACTCTAAATGATGAATTGGAAATCATTGAGGGTATGAAATTTGACAGAGGCTACATCTCTCCATATTTTATTAATACAACCAAAGGTGAGTTAACAGTAACACGTGTCAAATACCTTACGGTGGCTCTTTTAAGTTAAAAATAACTACCTGTCACAATGACTTCACAATCTGTTACGCTACCTGCCATGGCAATAGGACAGCGGGGTCCTTCCTTATCAGAAACTTTTAACTCTTGGTAAAAACTTGTAGTCTGTGGTTTGTTTTTTCTTCCTTCTCTGCTAAGTGTGGACAGTGCCCATGCTAACATCAAGCTGGCCTGCAACACTCCAGAACAATGTAGAATTGAAAGTGGAGTCTTGGAGAAAACAATTTGTATCTCTTATTAATGTTGTTGAGAAGTGCAAAAGTTGCTCCAAAGTAGCTCCTGAAGTTTAAGAGAATGCTTGATATGGTTTTATAACAGGATTGTTCAGATAACACATATTGTTTCTGCAGGGCAGAAATGTGAATTCCAGGACGCTTATGTTTTAATCAGTGAAAAGAAAATTTCTAGTGTACAGTCCATAGTTCCAGCTCTTGAAATTGCCAACGCTCACCGCAAACCTTTGGTCATTATTGCTGAAGATGTTGATGGAGAAGCCCTCAGCACTCTAGTCTTGAACAGGTGAGGCTTAAAATCTGTACTTTTAGACAAATACTGCTTTTTTTGTGTGTGTTTTCATCCTTTTAAAGGAATACATCCAAAAGCGTGTATTTGAATTTGCTACAGCGTAGTACTGTTGTCTGTTCTCTTATCAGTGTGAAAGAAACAGCAACTCTTGTACATTGCCGTACTTTATATCAGTTCAGACAGAATTTCAGTTGTTTTCTAACTTACCTTTTTGAGCCAAACCAGCTCAGTTCATGAAGGTCTCTGTTTGCTTGATTGTTAGAGTTGTACTGGAATAATTGGTTTTAGTAATTAAGACTCATTCTCTGAACACACATGGAATTTTGCTCTCTGAATTCTTCTCTTCAGACTGAAGGTTGGTCTTCAGGTTGTTGCTGTAAAAGCACCAGGATTTGGTGACAACAGGAAAAACCAGCTTAAGGATATGGCAATTGCTACAGGTGGTGCTGTAAGTAATGATGTTTTAATTGGCCCTTTGCTCTAAGAAATGCTAATGGTATTTAAGGAGGAAAAGAACATATGTATTTAGGTCCATGGCTTGTATTTGCCGCATTGTGGGCTGTGTCCTGTTCTTTCAAAAATGTAACAGTAACTCTGATGTTTGATGACTCTTTTTTTTTTTAAATGTGGATATTGATCATAACTGTGTAATACGGCCCTGACCAACCATGAGTAATATGTCCTTTTAACTGACTGACTGTAACTTTGAAGTTACACACGATTTCCTTGTAGCATTTAGGTTGTTAAGGGGAAGGAGGAACATCAAGGAAATGTCTTAGAAATAGCAAAGCTTTCTTGCCACCTTATAAAACTGTCTCATAACTGCCCAGACTCAAGTATGGCAAATAGAATTCTTTTAAATGTTTGGAATAGACTGGATAATTTTCTTTTGTACTCAACTTCTCAAAACACTTGATGTGCTGATTAGTGTCCTTTTATGCTGCTTTTTTTTTTTTACACACTTCAAAATCATAGTATGATACTGGGATCCAAAGGTGGTTATTGAAATACAACTTAGTGTTTAAGCTAAATGGAGTGTAAAGTAACAAAACGAGCAAACTCTATTCTAAAGCCAGTTTAGTGCCAACATTCAAAACTTCTCGAAATACGAGGAGGACGCTGTAACACAGCTAACTGCTTTCCAGGCACTCTGAATCTGTGAGTGACATTAGTCAGTCATGAATGAGAAGTTGGCAGCTCCCTATTCCATGAGGGCCAGTTTGGGAGGTACTTGCCTGCCTGCACTCTGTTAGGAAAAGGGAAGCATTTTGTTCAACTTAGCTGCAGTAGTGGGACTATTTTGTGCTGTTAGCCTGCTGTGTGTCTTTGTGTGTCTATAAATAAAACATTCCTGTATGGAGAAGCTGTCAGTTCCAACTTTTCATATAATTTGCTTCAGGTGTTTGGAGAAGAGGGTCTGAGCCTAAATGTGGAAGATATTCAGCCTCATGACTTTGGTAAAGTTGGAGAGGTCATTGTGACAAAAGATGACACCATGCTTCTAAAGGGGAAGGGTGAGAAGGCTCAAATTGAAAAACGTATTCAAGAAATTATTGAACAGCTGGAAGTTACCACAAGTGACTATGAAAAAGAGAAACTGAATGAGCGATTGGCCAAACTCTCTGATGGGGTAGCAGTATTGAAGGTGAGAAGTTCAACTTCTTAGGAAAGGGGTGGTATCAGTCCTTGATTGCTAATCAAGTTACTACTGTGTGGTTGTCTCATCATCTTAGCAGTTGATTTGGATAAGGAATTTGGCTTATCATAGTACTGCACCTTGGTATGAAAAGCTTGATGAAATAATCAACTAAAATTGTGTGCTGAGGCACAAAAGACCACAGCCAGTGGGAGGGCGTGGGTTTGCTTTCTGGCACTCTTCAGTCAATGACTGTTTAGTTTTGCGGCAGGGGTTCCATAGCCAGCAGTGCTCTCCCCCTCAGACTCCTTGTGCATGCCTTGATGTGTGGCTTGCTTGTTGTAGGTCGGTGGCACGAGTGATGTTGAAGTGAATGAGAAGAAAGACAGAGTTACCGATGCCCTGAACGCCACCCGTGCTGCTGTGGAGGAAGGCATTGTTCCAGGTGGTGGCTGTGCACTGCTTCGCTGCATTCCAGCATTAGATGCTTTAGCTCCAGCCAACGAAGATCAGAAAATCGGTAAGTAAATGACTCAAATGTGTGTGAAGTGTTAAGAATACCCTTTCTTCTGTCCTGAGGCTTTGTAAGAATAAATATAGACTGCTTTCAGGGAGCTTTTAGTTACTCAAGCTTTAGAACCTCATATTCCCTTGGCATGGTGGTCTCTGTGTTATGGTGGGAAGGACCCTCAGTGTGTCCCTTACTTGGATGTGAAAAGACCAGTACCAATAAAGCAGCATTGCTGCCTCCAAAGAATTACAAACCATTCAGTAAAGGAGAGTTGACTGTTACAGCCACTGCAGACAGACAAAATCTAAGAATGCTTAAGAGATTGTGCGGCAAATCAATGGAAAAAGGCTTTGTGCCACGTTACAATAATGCTCCTTACCACCTTTTGCAGAAGTAAAACTAAAGTGTGTGTGAACACCCTGTAATGTATTGTTTCATTTGTTGACAAATGTCAAGTAGTAGAGAACTTTTTTTTTTCCCCCCCCTGGAACCAATAAAAATAGCTTATGCTCTTGCTCAGAGGGTTCTCTTCTTGGATTGATCTCCAGCACATGAAGGCCTGCTTTGGCAATAGGAGCAGCCTATGTAATATGTAATGCTAAACACCCTTTTTCTTACAGGCATTGAAATAATAAAGAGAACACTGAAAATCCCAGCAATGACTATTGCAAAGAATGCAGGTGTTGAAGGATCACTAATAGTTGAAAAAATCCTGCAGAGTCCATCAGAAGTTGGCTATGATGCAATGCTTGGGGACTTTGTAAATATGGTAGAGAAAGGAATCATAGACCCAACAAAGGTAACCTAAAACAGTCTGAATTTGCAGCTTTCCTTCCTCCAGCTCCTGTGATAGTCAGCAGGTATTAAGTTCTTTCTTTTCTATTTTTAGGTTGTGAGAACTGCTCTGATGGATGCTGCAGGTGTTGCATCTCTCTTATCAACAGCAGAAGCAGTGGTGACTGAAATCCCTAAGGAAGAAAAGGAGCCAGCAATGGGTGGGATGGGTGGGATGGGCGGAGGTATGGGAGGTGGCATGTTCTAATTCCTGGGCTAGGGATGCATCATGAGCCGTGGTGTTTAAGACTGACAGTTCTGACTTTAAAAACTTTGGCTGTCAGTGCAAGAGGGTGGATAGTGACTGAAGTGAGGCTGGTGTTTAAAAGAATCACTGTAACCATCAGTTACTGGATTTCATTTAACACGTGTAATTGTTTACAGTCATTGTCCATGCCTACAGATAATTTATTTTGTATTTTTTGAATAAAGACATTTGTACATTCCTGATACCTGGGTGCAAGATCCATCTACCGAGGTCCCGATTTAAACTTAAGGCACTTGATATTCTGTTTCAGAATTTATTGGTGCTTGCCAGTACTAGGAAGAACTTGGAAGCCACTGTGCGTGAGACTAGGCAATTGTGTACAAAGTAGGCAAATATACAGTTATGTGACCTTTATGTAATAAAACAAACTGCTCAAAAGTTATGACATGTATCACGTTATTCATATGCACGCAAAGCCGTAGTCACAGGAGAACCCTGATAACCTGCTGCTCCTAGGATGTACCAGAAATCTGACACTTGTGCTTGGAAATGACAGGCCATTTCCCTCCAGGAAACATTCCTTTGTCTAGAATGTTTCTGAGAAATATAAGTGACTTGAAATTTGGTAAGAAATGGCTAAGCTGAACTGACACTACAGTTCTTTGCAATATTAAACAATGCTATGAAAATAAGGCATGTGCACTGACTTTATTTTGCCCTGTCTATACCGCTTGTTTCATGTGCTGGAACAGACCCAGTGCATCTTTCACAATGCTGTGGGAGAGAAAGTGCCCCCAAGGTATGAAACAGGTAAGTTTTCTTTGCTAAGAAAGGGTTGTGGGGTTTTTTTAATGCTTGTGCAAGTGTTGTAGGTGGTTACCTCTTTGCCTCAAGAGTTCCACCCTGGTCTTCCAGCTTTCTGGTAGTGGGCTCCAGGGTTTAGTTTGAATTGTTTTGCACTAGATGTTTCTTTACCCATAAAAATGACAGCTAGCTTTACCCCTTACTGTGTTCTTTCACCTGACACAGCTCATGATGTGGATGTGTAGTCTTTTCTGCTTTCCAAACTTCAAAACAATGCTGTTCCTCAACTTGTGTATGTTTAACTCTGTCTCAAAAAACAAAAGTGCTTTACAACTTCTCGGTGCTTTAAAACTGACCTCAATCCAGCTGTCACTTTCCCAGGTTCCCACCTTCAGTATGAACTTCACAGATAGGGTGTGTGAAGTTTCAATTGCTCTTTCTGGAAAAGTACCTAAATGGCCTGAAACTACTTCAAGGCCTGTCTTTGTGCTGAACCATACCGATATGCTATGCTGTAGTAACCCATGTGGGTTATGGACACCTTGGAGAAAGGACCAGCTTCAACACCTGACCTGAAGCTTCACCCAATTTCAGTAGGGAAATTTGGTAAAGCAAGGCAGCAGAGAGACAGGATTTACAATGTGTTCAAACCTATTCACTTACATTTCTTCAGAGACTGGAAAGAGAATTTTAATGTAAGGAATAGAACTACTAAAAATTAATCAAGATGGTTGGTACCATCACCGTGGACTGCTAATTAAATGGTAGCATGGTACTGAAAAAACTACCCCTAAGAACCATGGTTTAGCTCTCTGTTGTATGTTTTTGTGACAGCTGGCCATGGGTGTGCTTGTCTGCACAAGTGTTCCCTCCTTCCAAGGAGGACAGCACTGTGGTACAGAATGTTGTGCATCCCTGCCCCAGTTCTCAAAGAGGTAACGTTTATTTACTTGGTTTAAAGTTGTGTTAGAACTGGGAACAGTTTGCATTAGATGAAACATATCTACCATAACTAAAGTGCAATCTGTGACAGTGACAGAGGGGCAGGTAGGCGAGTTCAGCTTGCCAAACAAATTCAGCAGTGGCTAGAGCCCAGCCAGCCAAGAACCACTGCTACAGCTGAAACTGCTGCACTCGAACTTGTGTACCCCTTACGCTTCATTTCTGAAAACTCAAGAGTGTTCACGCTGTGTTGTTTTTAATATTGCAGTTGCTGGTTGGAGACTCCTGACTTACCCTTGTCATTCACTTGGATGAAAAGCACCTGCTACTCCATGCTTGACAAACTGTTCCGTGCTCCTCAAAGGTGAATGTCGGTTTCCCTTCACTTAGCCAGACGTGCGGTTACGTTCACACTACTGCTGACTGAAACTTGAGTTAGTATGTTGCAAAGCTGAAAAACCCCATATGCTTGGATAAGGCAGAACTTACACTGTGACCACACAAACCCTTTGGCAAGTTCACAAAGGGCAGCCTGAGATATCTTGTGTTACAGTAGCTGCCCACTGTCTGTTACTGGTAACACCTGAAGTTGCACTTGATTGCAGTTTGAACAGTCTATATACAGCTGGCTGACGGGTGTTGTACAGTATATAATCACACTCAAAGCTTGGATCTGAGATAGATGCCCCAAAGAAGGAGCATGGCACCTCTTGTACAAACAAGTTTATAATGGAGGTTGTTACAACTTTCTATTTTATGTTTGATGAACTTCATGAAGCATTAGCTCCCGAGGTATGTTTGTTTCTGGGCCGTGGAGTTTGGATGCTCTTCTTTCAAAGGCAGCTACCATCTGCTTTACCACTTCATCAAAAAATAGCGTAGCGAGTTTTGAGTGTAGAAGTGAACGAAATTCAAATGAAACCTGTTTAAGAAAATAGAGAAGAACTTGTTTTCCTGTATCTGCTGTACTAGTAAAATGCTGTTACAAATAGACCAGCTTCATTAAAGAATCTCCAATTAGTCTGCAAGTAAGCTGTGGGAGAAAGAACAGTTAAAATTGAACTATGGGTGAGTGTGTGAAGAAAAGCCTTATTCCTCGGTCAGGGGACTGTCTCCCTGGGCTTTTCAATTAGAAGAATTGTTTTGTTCTGTTCTCTAAAGTAATTGTTTTTATTTATCTAGCTGTATTTTACTTAATAAATGATGCATTGCAAAATGTAAGTAAAAGATTTGAGATAATGAAAAGCTACTGACAAACAATAACTTAGTTACTTTACACACAGAATTCACTTGACAAAAGTTGTCTGAAGAAAATCCTGCATGGCAAGACAGCAGACTCAGAGGTAAGCTGGAGCAAACCCAAGAGGCATTTAAAAGTAGCTTGAAATAGTTACCTATTAAATACCACCATTTAAAATCAGTCTTTCCATCTTGGTAGCTGTAGTTATGGTATGTTCAAACAACAGCAATTTACTGACTAAAGCAACAAATTTGCTTTTGTGTGCCATATCTCCTCCCTGAACACCACCTGCTCTCGACCTTTGCTGTCCTGACAGGGGCAGCCAATGTCAGAGTACAGACATACAGGTGAAGTCCCCTGTACCAAGCCCTTGGGCCTCCCACTGCGGTGCTCAGATTGCCTACGTTTTCTTTCAGCTACCGAATCTTACAGTTAAACTGTTATGGCAGGGGTACAGGGAGTCTGCTTTCTCCACTCTAAAAAGAAATGGTCACTCTTATGTTAAATAGCCTTCAGTGATGCTTTTGTGCTGTGCTGGCCTTTCTCTAGTTAAATAACGTTCCCCGAAGGCTATGGAATCACACTGGTTTGGAATACACAGCTTCCTGAAATGATTACAGGGTTTTCAGGAAAAGGAACAGGTTGCTCTTCTGTGATTTTTATCACTCCTGCTACAGCATGTCTTTTGGATTGAGATTTTAGAGCTGTCACTCCTGAGAAATTGGCAGATTAAATGCCAAACAGAGCAAATATAGCTTCTCTCAAGTTGCTTATGCATAATGCATATTAACTGTGAAACAGTAGCACAGAAGTAATTAAACCACTTGGATGGTAAGCCAGGTGTAGCTTCATTTACATTTGCTTGACCTCAAGCATCAGTAAAATTAATGTGCTTTTTGAAAGTCTGGGAGTTGTCATGTAGAGCGTATAGGGTTCTGCAGAGTGGGGATAATGAGTTTTGCATCATGTTCAATAACTGTATAAACTTGAATACATCTACAAGGCTTGTAGATGGTAAAAAATGGTGTTGTGCTTCAATCTATATACCAAATAATTTAAGAACTGAAACCAAACTGCAAAAATTCCCTGCTGTATGTATGTCTCCTGCCATCAGGCTGGCAGAACAGCGATGCAGTAGCTTGTGGGAACCAGCATAACCCAAACCTCAAATTACGTTTTCTAAAGCAAATGAGTGTTCTTGAAATCAAAGTTTTCTCTCTCAAGTATTTGTAATTGCACAGGCTATTTTGAGAAGTTTCTTGTGAAACGTTTATCACCCCTATCTGCAGAGGCCCAGAGGCAAGCAATGCAGCAGGTCAGTAACTAGCAAGGGTTGGAGTCCTTAAGGACTTGCCCTTGTGAGGCAACCCCCTGCTCAGCTGGTGACGCTTGCTTCTGCTGCCTCAAAATGGGGTAAGCAGTAAGAAGGATTGATAGTGCTTCCTCAAGAAAGTGAAAATGTACGTTTTCAGTTAAAGGGAGTCAAAACTGGACTTAAGTTCTTGACCTGAAATATCAAAAGGTGGCTTAGGTATGAGGTGGGGGAAAAGTTTTCCTCACAAACTCAGTATTTAGATTATAAGGGTTAAACACTTGCTTAGTTCAGATTTTCTCAACCAGTTTATGGCTTGAATTCAAAGCTAGCTTATGTATGGTCAGTAGCAGGAACTGGCATTTATTTGCCTGGAGAAATTCAAATCCCATGAGCAAATAACATGCAAACATTGCTGGCAAATCCCATGAGAAATGTATTTTTTTTGAGTGCCTATCGAGTAATTTTTACTGTTGAACTGTATGAAGTGCAATACAGCAATAAGTTTAAAGTTATTAGCCCAAGGACATTAACGTGCTAATTTACAAATACTCCCAAAGCTCTTTTTCATATTTATAGAAGATTTTTTTTAAAGCAGAGTATCCCAGTAGATGGCAGCAGGATCAACCCATTTCTGTGTACTTTCGTAGCGTATTCTGAACCCCAGCTTAGTTATGTTCTCAATGCAACACCTACTCTTAACACTGCAAGACATAAGAAAAAATGTGATGGCAGACTAAACAGACAAAATGGAAAAGCAGTAACTTGAGTGGAAAACAAGTTGTCTAGGAGTAGCAGGCTAAATCAGATACTGGATTTAAAGAGCAATAGTCTTGAGCTGCTGTGATATCCCACCATAGAGTAGAAAACCAGCAAAAATCTATTATACTTGTATTATAGAAGGAAAAAGTAAGACTTAATACATGAAAGAGTAAAATTGGAAGCCAGGAAATTAAATTGACCAAACTGCAGGCCAAACAGAACAGATGGGAGAAATACCTGCTTTCTGGTACCAAGAGCACTTAGGTTGTAGAGTAATTAGAGGAAATGGCAAAGTATGTTTAGTATTTCTCCCTCTATATTTGACTAATAACTTCAGCATGTTTAGAACTGTACAGTGAGAGAGAGGGTGAAAAATACCAATCCCCAGACTGTTTCATGACAGGCAGCCACCTCACAGAAGACTGCTGACGCTAAAGGACACTGTAGTGGTTTCCATGTGGTAAAGTTTGCAAAATTTTTTTTATAGTAGTGACTAAAACTAGCTTGTTTTCCATGCATGTATGTTTAAAAAAAACCCCACAACAAAAACTAGTACCAGCCATTCAAACAAAAAAACCCCGAGTTGAAGATACTGTTTCTATGCCCTGTTCCAAGCAGGTGGTAGTCTTAATTACAACACTTACCGAAAAATCCAATGTACATGTCCTTGGGTAACCAGGGATACCTGGGCTGAAACGCCACACTGTTTCCAAGTGATTAAATAGTTTTCCATCTGTGCAGGATGCCTAAAAGAAAGTTTAAGAAGTCAAGCTACAGTTAGGCTTTTACAGATGTGACAAATTGGTATTACTGAAGCTTGCATTTGCATTTTGTTAGACCAGTGAAGGTCACAGCATAATTAAAATTATTCTTATAGTGCAGCCAGCACAAGATCCTATTTGCACGGTGTCATTTACAGCAAAGTAATTGAATCCCTTTTAAGGGAGAAGAAAAATTTTTGTGTTGAGAGTCAAAACAGATCTCTAGCATGATGAACAGAACACCAAAATAATGCTATATGCTGGAATTTTGAACAACATTGTTTTAAGCAAAGAACATGGATATTTACTGGGTTTATTTTTTTTCCATTACATGTATAGAAATTTTTATATACTGATATATAGACTGGTAGTCTTGAGCTATAGGAAGACTTAGCATCAAAACAAACTTGACTGAATGTGATCTTTGTCACAAGATACTATTGTCATCAAGAGCTACCATGCAGTCAGTAAGACCATATACTCAAGTTCATAATCAGCTTATATGTTGTCTTTTAGTTACTAGCAAGCCATATTTAACTAATATTTCAGGAGTGCTTGCATACAATCCTACTTTAAAACAATAAAGTATTTGCAGTAGTTAGCTTCATAGTTCTCATGACAATAAGGTCCTTATTTTCACTCATTTTGCTTTTAGCATATATAACTAATTTTGTGTGGCTATATTTGTGATAGAAAAAGATTAAAAGACACATATTTCAAGATAACCCAGGTACATAATCTCAGTTGTCTTGGAATTTCTAGAGAGCATTTCTGTAACTGTTTAACACTTTTTTGTTTTTTACACAGGTCCTACTGCTACCACAAGCAGCTCTGCTCCAACAAGATTACCCATGATGAATAGGTGTTGCCGTGGTTTGAAAGCAGTGATAAGGTAAGCCTTCTCAAAAACTAACAAGCAGCACAAAAATACCTACACTTTTCTGCCCAGGAATGAGATGCAGTGTCTTGCTACTTCTACAACAGAAAGGGGAGGTGTAGAGGGAAGTTTAGACATGAAGAGCTGGGCTTGTTTTTCCAGCTGCTGCCGAAAGGGCAGGAAGAATGGGAAAATTGCCAGTATCCCAACCTTATAAGTAGCAAGCTCACTCCGTGCTTTCCTCTGTGGCAAGAGCTGCTGCTAGCAGTCTGATTTTTCCATTGCTTAAGTGCTGCTGCCGTAAGCAACAAATCCATGCTCATTTTGTCACCACCAGTAGCCCGCTATGTGAGACCAGCTTGCAAACTGCCTTTGCTTAGAGTTATTTCTGAGGACAGTGAAGTAGTCCAAACACACGGTCACTTCTCTAGAAATGTTCCTACAGTTATATGAACATAATGTAAATTTCTAGGAAAAATAATCCCAGCAGGGAAGATGCTAATAAGTCTAGGAGGAGGAAATCTAACGAAATTGTTCTCCTCATCACTTTCATGATCTTTTCTGAGACAAGAAATCCTCTTTTGAGTGAATTAGAGGTAAAAAGAGTTGGTAAGCCAGTCTGATAGCTATGTGAAAGGAGGAAAAAGGCAACCTTGTCAGGGAAGAGTAGAAAGGGAGAGCAATCTGCATGTAAAATGCAGATTTTCCATTGTAACTGTTCAACTTACTTAAGAAAGGGAGAGAGATTTTTTTTTCTTTCCAGAATCAGTAAGTACCTTGATTAAAGGCACTTTGCATATTCCTTTTCCAGTTCACGTCTCCCCTGTACTTAAGAAACCCAGTTTCTGTTTGAGCAGTGTCTCTTAAGAGGAAGCCTATAAAAGAATAGTGAAATAGGATATCCAAACAATTATCCTGAACAGCAATCAACTGTTGTAATTCCACTAGTTATTCCAAAAAATAGTCAAGATCTGCCATATGAAGGGAGGGGCAACTTTGCTGTAAGGAATCTGTTCGGAACTGTTCCTGACCAGAGCAGATTTGAACATAAGGCAAACTAGTTAAAAGATCCAGATGTCACTTAAAATTCCTCCTTTGATATTTTTCTTTTAATTACTGCACTTGAAAAGCTGAAGGGAGGAGAAATACAACTGCTGCTCCTTCAGAACAAATTCATTCCGAAAAAAATAGACTTAAAATCCACTCTATCTTCTCATCAATACACTGAATAACGAGCTCTTCAGCAGATCCTACTTAAAACTTCTAATTAGCTAGTTAAAATTGTCAGAAGTAATGACAGATACCAATTTTGCTATGGCGTCAGAAGCTACAGTGGTCAAAGATAATTTTTAAGTCCGTATTAATTTTGAATTTAGAGAGGATTGGACAAAATGATAACAAAACCAAAAATGGTATACCTTCCTTAATGGCTGCGTTTCTCCAGCAAAAGGAAATTAAAAGGTAATTCCCTCTCTCCCCCTGCCGCCATTTGTCAGCTTATGTTTTATAGGTGCATTTAAATTCTCTCCAGTTAACTTGTGTTGCTCTTGTTTAAAGACTTAGGTTTTAAGTCACACAAAGCGCTTCCAGCATCAATTTTCATTTTGAAGTATGAGTGAATTATTTGAGTTTCAACAAACAAGTTATGGAAAGTTACAGCTAAGAAAAAAAAAGTTACCTTAACTAAATGTGGTCTCACTAGGGTAATGACCGATGTATACCTCTCCACTACAGGAGGGAATCCTATTTCTAGCTGTGCTTTGCAATATCCAGAGCGCTTCGATAATATATCTGACTTTTTACACCAAGGAACAAATAGTTTGTAATTCTCCACAACAGCAACAACTTCATACATTTCCTGCATAGAATACCTGGGAACAGAAATATGAACATTACTTACAAGGCATTTTAACTTCAAATTCAGTATTAAAAAGTTTCAAAGATATAAATGGCATAGGCAGTTTGGAAGGTGAACATATAGTCACCTGAAAACACTACCACTGTTTTTGAAAATTAAAAAGGAAAAAAAACCCAAACTGGCAAAAGTTTTTGCATAAAGATGCAAAACACCACACAACATCCAGCAGTAAAGTTAGTGAACAGTGAACCTGGTGTCTGCTACTTTCTGCAATATCAGGTAAATATGCATACATTTCAAATAGAAAAATAGTTTTTCCAGCACAGCTGTGTCTTCATTTAGGTAGATCTTAGACATTCCACATTAAGAATCTACACTTCATGACTACCCACAAAAAGTGTATCAAAACCAAAGTACTTTATTTCACAATGTTTAAACAGAGGAACACTACTTTCCTTATTTCAGCCCAAATAAAAAAGCTTAATTAAATATATGCAATGGAAAAACATCACAGCATCACAGAACAGCTGTGGGTGGAAAGGACCTCTGGCGGTCATCTTGTCCAACCCCCCCACCCCACTCAAGTGGGATATTGAAATCATATGAAAGAATATGATGGCAACATTTTATTTGATTCTACTGTAATGTGGCAAAGTATTACATAGCTATGTTTTTTTAATTTTTAGTTCTGACTCAGAAAAGAATTGAAGCACATGCTTAATTCTATCTGTGTTTAAAATGAAGCATATGCTAAACTGCTCAGCAGTGAGTACTATTGGATAAAGGCTCTTTTAATGTGACTATGCAAAATCTGTTGCAGTTCAAGAACTATCACATAAATGAATGTTAAGCACAGTCAAAAAATTATGCTAATAAACAGTTCACTCTATTGTGGACTACAGACTGGGGGCAGATCCTAGTCTCACTAAATTAACTGGAATTCTCCCACTAGCTTTAAGACAAACGTGATTTCAAAATCTTTTTCTACGTGCCTAAGTTTCTTCATCACACAACTAATTATTTTCCTCCTTTTAAAGAAAGAAGAAAAATCTCAGGAAGTGAGAAGTACAACATAATGTAAGTGCAAACATTAGCACAGAATGGAACAAATGGAGAGTTTTGATACCTGTTGGTTTATTCCCATTTCACCAGATTAAATTAATAGGGTATTCTTCCCTTTCAGTGTTGTTTTTGTTTTATCATGGAATAGAAGGGTTATTTCTGTTGTTTCTTTTTATGAGGCAATGGTTTTGGGTTCCTATGGGTTTTTTTTATACTCAATTTCAGACTAGAAATTGATGACTACAAATTCTGAAAGCAAAAATTCTTTCTTACTCTCCAATTGAGCAGAGTCGTAGGGGCATGTGTCCTAGGGATGCTCAGTCTTTGGTGTTTCAGATTAATCACAGCAAACACAATATTGATAAACATATAAAGTCTCTTTCCACACTTCTATACAAACCCTATAATTCTTCTTTCAGAATATTCTTTTCTTTTATTTACTAGTGGAGCAGCAATGTTGAAGAAAGTTCTTGAAAAGGTATGGCTCAGTACAGGTACTTGCAAAGGAGAAATTCTGGTCATCAGAATACCACAAGAAGCCAAGTGCCTGAAACAGTGAAAATGCTTTTAGATGTGTTTCATATCAGCAAAATAAATAACAGCACATTCAGGTGAGACAATCTGTTGGGTAACATTCCAGAAAATGTCAGATTCAGATGGAAAAACAAAGGCTTGTAACAGTATACAAACTGTTAAAAACGTAAGAGTGGGTTTGGTTTTTTTCCCTTAGGAGAAACTAAAAATAGCCCCCAGTCACGAGAAAAGTAACTGGCAGAGTAAAATACAAAGGTCCCCATTAAATATCAGCTTCATGGCAGCCTGAGTTCATGTACAAGCCTCATATGCACTTCATTTGCAGAACAGGCTCTCTCAATAGCAAAATCCAGGCATAGTTGGCAATACTTTACCCTTTTGGAGTATGCAAAGAGGAGAAGGTTCCACTTAGAGATACAAAATTGAACTCTGCCATAATCCCTCTGCTGCCTTCCTTTTCTTAAAAGGACAGTTTCCGTGTGAAAGTCCTTTCAGAAAGTGCATTGCTTACCCAGATTTCAAAATTTCCTTCAGAAACTATCATGCAAAACCTTGGACACAGTGTTTTCACAAGTAAAACTTAAATTACCTTTAAATATGCTAGTGCACCTGTGTGTTCCATGTTCTTTAAAAATCAATGTAACTTTGAACGATAAGGAAATGCAGTAATAACCCAGAAATGACCATGTTAACTTATATCCTCACTGTATTAGGAGACAGGTAAATAAAAAATTGGTATTGAGTTTAGAGGAAAATAATTGTTACTATCAGCTGATTAGAAACAATCTGTACAGACTTTTTAAAGAAACAAGCAACTGTGATACTAACCAAGATGACTGACAACACAGATTGTAACCACTGCAGTTGAAAAGGAATTACTTAAGATGGGACAGCAGTATGGTGTTGAAATTAAAGAACAGGTTGACTTTAGAAGTCTTTAGACAACAAGCTCTGCAAATGTTTGCATCTGTATCTCAAGGGATGTGGACATAATCTGGGGTTTTTTTTCCCACACAGACTGGACAAGACTTAAGGAAAAACATTGCTTTGACACAAATGCTGGAAGGGTGCCAGGAAGGTTGTAGCTGCTTCAATCAGATTCATAGAAAGTGTTCAACTGTTTGGACCAGACATCATTCTGGACAGCTAATTTAAATGACTTTCTCCATCTGGGATTACATATAGTATACAGTCAAAACAAGTTGCCAGGTTTCTTCTCTTGGTTTGCTTTTTACTGTAATGCTATGTTAGTATATTGTTTCATACAGTCTTAGTTAGACTTGTTTCAGCTACAAGGCTGAAAAACAATCTCTACAAATAATCTTTTAGCTGTTGTAAGACAATTATATTGCCATTCAAGGAAGGCAAGGTTAAGAGAGGTTACAATGCTAACAGACCAGCTGAGGCTTCCTCTCTCTCCCAATTTTATCTGAAGAAAAACAGATGCTGTGAGAATGTCCTAGGTTCAGTCCCAGTTCAGGAAAGCATACCTCTTCAAGAAATCACAAAAGCATGGATTTCAATGGGCTGTCACACATGTTTTTTGAACCTGATCAAGGCCACAAAAGAAAAAACAAGTCCATGCTAGAATTCAGACACACCTACCACCTCTGTATTTATCCTCTGACAGTAATACAACCATATCTGCTCACACTGCTCTTACCGCCATTCATTCAATTCCTGCCACTTGTTGCTTTCCCTCTAAAGATTTGGGCACTGATCACAGTATCATCTGACTTCCATGAGCTGAGAAGGAAGCATTTACTGGTGTATGGCATACATGCCTAAGTGATCTATAGTCAGTGATTATTTTTAATAGCAACAAATTAACATATTCTTAAAAAGAGGGATCTTGAACTCCTGACTATAAAGACTGATGTTAATGGTAAGAGCATGCCTGGGCAATTGAGTTTACTGTTACCCCAACTGTTACCTCTATAAGGTTAGTGATATATGATGGCCATTTTATGGTCTGCGAGACATTAGTTGATCTCATTCAAATTCTTCCTCAACAGCTGTTCACATCCCAAAAAACAAGTGTTACCAACAAGTGTCTTCATTAGCATCTCAGTCTAAATAAGTACAGGAGACTAATTTAGCACCTGAGTCCTTGAAGTCTGCTACTCAGCACAGAAAGGGTTCTGCCGAGTTGACAACAGGTACAGAATGTACACCAATGACAACTGCAAGCTGTGAAAGCATACCCAGTTTCAAGGCTACAAATAATACAGCACTGTTCTGGATTCAGCTTGCACTTGCTTAAAACCAGCTGCCAAGATTCTTGCAGCTTATACTAGAAATATTTTCAAACTTAGTTTGCAATGAGTTACTTAATGAGTTTCCTTACACTAAACACCCTTCCCAGTGATTGATACAGCCCTCAATTCAGGACTCTAATATATTATTTTTAAAAATAGCAATTTTGTTTACTAGGATTGAACTATTTTAATACTGCAAATACATCTTAAATATAAAAACACAAAGGATATACAGTAAGAAATGTGGTCCAAGTAAGATGGATGACAGATTATACCACTGCACAGTAACAACTATGTCAAATGACTGCTTGAAATTTGACATCATGAACCAATATATATTCTACTTTTTCACTATTTTATGAGGATGACAGTAAGACTTTGTATTTATCAAAGAAACATAGCAGCGCTGCCATAACAGTAATTACAGGTGAACCTTTTTCCCTCCTAAGATTTTCAAATTACACTCTCATCTGCTTGTTCTTTTTCTTCCAATTACAAAAATCATCTCTTCTCCCAAAGCATATTTTGTTTTTCAAGCTGTTCCAGCCAGCCTTACATGTGATCAGGGGATAAGGAACTTGTTGCTTCTCTGAAGTGGAAAACATCTGGGCAGTTTACTCAGTTTTTAATTTCTTTTATGGATGGCTCAAAGTTATGCAGCTGGCTCAAGCAAAGAGGCAAGTTTATCATCTGAAAATCGTTTGTTCTTCCATCCACACTGGTCGCGTTGAAAGGCTCCAACAGCTACCGAAACTGAGGGCACCTCAGCCGCCCCCGCGGGACGCAGAGGACCCGGGATACCTTCCCTCTCCCTTTCCCCAAAGCAACCAGCTTCTCCGCGGGGCAGCGCCGCGCTCCCCCGGGCGGGGCTCACCGGCAGGGGCTCGCCCAGCACCGCCCCGCGGGCCGCAGGGCGCCCGGGAGCGTTCGCTCCGGAGCACACTGAGGGACGGCGCGCCTCAGGCGGCCCCACCCCGCCCCCGGGCCCAGCCCTGGCCGCGGCGCTCCGGGGCTACAAGCGGGGCCGCTCGGCGGGCTGAGGAGAACCGGGACGGCCGGGCGCGCCGAGGAGCGGTGCGGCGGCGGGGCCCCGGCACGGCATGCCACCCGCGGCGGCGGCGGGAGGAGCCGCGGCGGGGCCCTGGCCATCACCCCCGCGGTCGCTCCGCCTCGCCCCGCGTACCTGACAGCGGCCGCGCGCGGCGGTGGGGCGGCGGCGAGCCCGCCGGCCAGCGCCTTGCCGAGCGCCCGGCCGCTCCGCGCCATCTCGAGCCCCGCTCCTCGCCGGCTGCCCCGCCCGCCTCCGCGCGCTGCCTAACGGCGGCCGGCGGAAAGCCGCGCCCCCCGCGGCACAGCCCAACCGCCTATCGCCGCTCGGGGGCCGGCCTGCCGCTGGGGGGGGGCGGGCGCGCGCAGTCACGAGACAGCTCGGGCTGGCGCGGCGGGAGGGGGGAGAGCTCCTTCGCCTGATTGGCCCGGCGGCGCGCGAGCCCCGCGCACGGCTATAATTGGGCTTGTGCGCGCGAGTGCCCCCCGGTGCGGCAGCGGCAGCGGGTGGCTCGGCCCGGCCCTTCCCCGCCCTGCAGAGCGCGTGACCGGGGAGGCGGGCGGCATCGTCCGACAGACCGCGCCGAGGGGCGGGAGCGGCTCCGCTGGGGGCGGCGGCGGCGGCGGACCCTCCCTGTCCCGGTCCCTCCGCGGGAGCGCAGCCTCCGCGGCGGAAGGAGCTCGCGGAGCAGCCGGGTAAGAGCCCCCCGCGGTGGGGGTGGCCTAGAAAGGCCCCTTGTCGCCGGGGCGGGCGGGCGGCTGGTCTTCCCGCTCCCTGCGGGGCACCCGCTAATGCCGCGCATCGCCTCGCCTTCCCTCAGCAGGGGGCTGCTCAAGCAGATGCGTCGCAATCTGCTGCTTGGCCTGCTTCATCTCCATGCGGGCTGAAGTTTAGAGTAATCAACGTCATTGAAGCTTACTAGTACCTCCACAGACCTGACTATAGTAACGGGGCATCGTTTTACTACACAGTGAAGCAAAAAACTCCTTCCATATGCTTTCTCATGATTCACCTTTCAAGTACAGCCTCCCTCTGCAAAAGTGCATTTTACAACTGTCCTGCGATTGACGAACTATTGTTTAAATATCGTTTGTCTCAGCATACATTTCGTATTACATGTAACATCAAGTGTTACACAAGTTATTTAAAAGTAAATCTGCAAAATCTGTTTCCATAAAATAGTCCTTTTTAAAATTTAGTTCCTGGTGGGCTATTCTACTCTTGAACTGAGACATAACACTTAGACTTCATTGTGTTTACACATTCTTAACTTGAGCATATATCTGGGCTGTATCACACTAGAAGGTGAACAGCTTGGATATAGTGTGTCTGTATTTTAGTTAAAGCAGTTGAATGCTGAATACATGGAAACGGAGATTTCTGAACAAAATAACAGTTCAACTATGCAAATCCACATATACATCTCTTCAGAAAAGTCCTTATAACTATCTTAGTGTCCTTGCCATTAGCAAAACCTGTCATTATTAAGCAAGATGACCACCAATTTGGATAACTGAAACTAACTGGAGCAGCTCTTACTTTATCTCATCAGGGTATGGTGGTTTTCAGATAGGCTGTCCCATAGCGTGTTCTTCATACTGAACTTGATGAAAAACAGAAATGTATGAAAACCTGTACTCTCCAGTGCAGGTAGAAAAACAAACAGCAAAGCCAGAAATACCAAAAAAACCCCCCAAAAAAGCGCCCCAATCCTAGCCTGCCCATCCCCTCCCTCCAATCCTTGTTACCAACCTCATGTGCACGTTTTGCCGCTTCCATCAGAGCTGCTCTTATTGCTGGATTCTGTGTTTGCCGCGGGAATGTGTTCTGTATCTGTTGTTCTAGCTTGCTTCTGTGGATCACAAATTACCTCTTAGAGAGTTGGAGGTCTTTTAGCATTTAGAGTAACTGAAGGATGAAGTGTTGAGAAGCACAAGATGATAGATGTCTGAGGGAACTCTGAGGTTTTTTCCTTTATTTTTTTTCCTTGGTAGGCTCAGAAATAACAGTCCTTAGACCTTGCTTGATAATCTGCTGTTGGAAAAGAGATTTGCATTTACTAACTTTGACAGGAAGAGTGGCCCAAATTAATATTTAACACCAGAAAGATACATTTCTGATACACCAGAAAGAACCATGCTGTATGACCAAAAATAAATTTTTTTTTTTTGTAAATGCTATTTTTGTAATACCACCATCATGAGAAAAGCTTCAGCTTAAATCTAATGATGAGGTTTATACTATTTTAGAAACATTTAAGAACTTTAAGGACCCTTTTAAGTGGACAGAGAGACAGAGTCAATGTTAGATGTGGCAAGCATGTATCTGTTTAAAAGTAGGCTATTTTTTAGACAATACATTCAGCTGTGTTCCTATACATGACTGAATAGGGCAGGTAGTTTAGTGTGTTCCTTTGGCAGCCAAAGATATGCTGAGCAAAGCAAAAACAAACCCATTGTATTCCTATTTATAAATGAGTTTTGAATAATACTTGCCATTGAAATATCGCAAAAACTCTCACGATCACATGTTTAGGCTGGGAAGGATGATCTATAAGCAAGGGTGATGATTAAGTTGCTAGTTACATGATCCGCAAATGATGCAGCTAGGAATTAAGGGCAGATTTACCATTTCACACTTAAGTGGATTGATCAGGAGCTACAATATAAAATCAAGATAATTTTCTTTTTTTTCATATAGCACCAGTGAACTGTGTGTTTCTAGCACAGCAAGAATTAACGTATTTGGCTGTAAACCTGTTAGACTCGTTACACCTTGATAAGGTTTTGGTGGGCCTGTAAATCCAAAAAAGGTTGAAACCCGAGTGCATACTCACTTATAGCCAGTTTTGAAATCCAGCTGCTCTGTTCGTACCCTGTCCCACTTCCAAAGCAATGCAGGCCGTATTGATTTAACTGCTAAGGAGGAACACAATCAGCACTAAACCACCTAGACACCAGCCTCAGCATCTCACGGGCTGGAGGAGGATCGGTGCTGAGGAAGGCTGTGTCTTCTGCTTCTCCACAGGGCTGGTGCAGTCCCTACCCAACTGCCCTCCCCTGGCAGCCCTGGGCCGCTGTGCCAGCTGTGACGCAGGCCTCCTGAGGGCCTGAAGCCTGGTTCCTCTTGAGATAAAATCTATAAAAGCATCCTCAGACTCCTGCAGGGGAGCCCACAGTACTGTAGGAGCACAGATGACTGCCCCATCCCTTCCTTCGTGTTCCTCAGTCTGTCCTTACCAGCGGTGACAGACAAAGGGGGGTGGTTTGTCTTCCATTTACGCACATTATCTACTGGGCTGCAAAACACAAAGCAGCCCTCATTCAAACCTCTCCAAAGTTTATAATCCAAAGTGTGGGTTTTTTAACTCATTGGCTTTTCAGTGGGAAAAAGGATCCTTTCTACCTTACTAGCTCTTGACATCAGAAGCAAAAATGAGACTGGAAGAGATTTTATTTCATGCTATTTTTTTCTTGCTCATATTGTGTGAGAAACTTTAATTAAGTTTCTGTGGAGCTGAAACATAGCTGCTGCTGTTAAATATTTCCTCTCTGACAGTTAAGGATTTTTGCCCTTATCTTTAATAGACACATAAATGTCAGTAAACTGTCCCTGGCACATGAAGCTAAGCACAGACCTGGGGTAAATCGAAGGACTGGGAGTTTAAACCAGGTTTGTGGCTTTTTGCATAATGTCAGCTCATTGTCCAATTCTTTATAGCGTTGGGTGTGGGGAAAAAAAAAGATTGAATACAAATAAAAAGTTCTTTTTGGAAGAATCAGCAGGAGGGTGTAGTCAGAAGCATGGCTTCTTTGAATGAACCAGTGCCAGAAACTTCTACTGGCACAATAGACAGGGTCAATCAAGGACAGGCAAAGTGGCTGGATACTTCTTTTAGCAGCAGTGCCAGCTAGTGATAGCTTCAGCTGGCCATGAAATTGGACCTGAATCTCTTACGTAAAGCAGGACTTCACAGGTCTGTAACTTAGGTATGCTTCCAGATCTACAAAACTTATGGGCTCTTAAATCCAATCTCTTTCCAATCCATACAAGAATCTCCCTGAAGTGTATGTACATAATGTGTATATGGGGAAGGGGATGGGAACTTCAGCAGGCAAAATAGGACTGGTAAACCACTAAGGTACTACCTTGTCCCTATCCTGTGGAAGCTATGCGATAGAGATATCGCTCAGGAGGCAAAAGTATATAGATTGGGATTCAGGGCTTTGACAGGCAGACACAAATTAAAGAACCTGGAGCAGCACACAGAATTTGGCAGGGGAGGGAGGAAAAGACACAAGCACTTTACAATGCTTCATCATAGCATGGTTCCCCTCACAACACAGAAATCCCTCTTCTGCAGGAAATGGCATACTCCAGAACTACTATTTAAAAATGTTCCTTGGGATCACAACCCCTGAGCTCAGTTCTGTTTAATGACAGAGGAAATGCAATATTCCAACGGTTCTGCCTAACATAAGTTGGAAGTCAGGCTGAAGAAACAAGAGAAAGTTACTGCAAATTGATCTTCATAGTGAACCCGAGCATGTGACATTTACTTAAAATAGTTACATGCATTAAATTCTTGCAGTAGGGAATTACTCTCTGCCTCGACCTTACCCTCACATGTCCCTGGGCAGCTCAGTAAATATCTCCTTTTGTGGCCTATGAGTAGGTGCAAGTGCATCTTTCTAGAAATGCAGAACATGAGTTTAATAACACTAAGAAAAGAACCAGATGACCCTCTGCACCTTCAAATGACAGTCGCTCTTAGGAACAGTTGAATACATGTAGTTATGTAAAATATTACAAGTAGAACTTCAGCAAACTCCTGCAAGCTAAGCAATACAAAGCAGACAGATGTATAGATTGATAGATCAATCAAACATACATATTCACACACACACACACAAAACCTTGGCTTTATTTTCTTTAAGACAATTCTCAAAAAAACAGAATGTGAACTACCAGCTTTCATAAGGGGAATGATTAGTGAGTAGTGAAGATGAGTTTTGTCATCATGCATTTACCGCCCTTTTTGCAAATAATTTATACATTTTACCTTATCAGAAGTTCTGAAGTTGACTCAACTTTGCTTGTTGCAAAGGCTTCTGAGATTAAAAAATCAGTGGTTGTAGAATAAAACTCTGCATGATAATAAATAGCTGTATAAGATTATATATTACAGTGCTATGAAATATTATTAATGTGTGGTATGATTAAGCAATCATGGACTTTGAACTTAGGTTGTGTGGCCAGCTTTGGTGTTTTACTTAGGTTTGCGCTTACTACTACTAAAGTCGAGAGAATAAAAAATTAGTTCGTTCACAACACGACTATAAGGGAGAGTTTCCAGGGCTTTGCATGTGGACACAATCAATCCCATTCAGTTATGATGTATACTGTAGAGAGTGATGTTGAAATATGTATATATTTTGATAGAAATACGTGTGTGTATATATATATAAAATAGAACTGGGAAAAAAGTTCATAGTTTCCAAATGAAATGTGGAAGCTGCATAAGGACAGTTATTGCAGAACAGCTAAACAATTTCTGTTTACATTCCCACCTAGGTCATGTTTCATAAACCTCTGATCATTCCTCTGACTCTCTTCTCGACTACGTTGAGTTTGTCCATGTATTTGTTGAACTGCAGAGTCCCAAAATGAACTCCATCACCATGTACTCCATCAGTGGCTTTCACTGTGCCAAGTGACGTGACATGATTGCCTTCCAGGTTTTATATGCAATGCCACTTTTCATGGCCTAGAATTAGATTTACTTCTTCTGCAGCAGCATGTTGCTGCTGATAGACAATTAGCTTTGATTTGCTGTCCACATGTGATTACTTTCTGATTATTTTGGCTATTTTGAATTCATACACTTGATCTCAAATTTCAATATGTAGTATTTTTTGCTTTTTGTTATTAAAGTTCACCTTCTTGATCTCAGATTATTTCTTATGTGTATCAAGATAAGAATATTCTGAATTCCTTCTTCCACCCGCTGGCAGTTTTGGCCAGTTTGGTGTCATGTGCCAATTTTAGAAACACAGCTTCCATTTGCTCTTTCAAGCACTTACTAAAATATTGAATAGACTTGATCTGCCTGAAGTGCTGTCATCCAATTGTGCCCCCATCTTGTGGCAAATACACGTATATATGCTTTATTCTGGTATCTAGCAATTCATCTGTCCCTACTGGGCCAGTTGCCCTGATAAGATGAAACAAAGGTCAAGCAATTTGGCAAACACAGGAGAGTGTGCAAATTCCAGTGGGACCAACCCTCAGGAAGAAAGCAGTATCTGTGAGAAGCAAGTTTTTGGGAAACAGTTAACACGTTTGATGATTGCATTTTGACTGTCCACACAGTATACTGGAAGTATCATCATCATTTTGGTGTCTCAAATGGGAAGAAGACAGCTTGTAGACAGATAATGGAAGACTGCCATTAATTCCCTTCTCTAGCCTGAAGATAACAGAGGAGCACTGAAGTGCTTGTACCTTCATATACGTAATAGCTTCTTACTTGCATGAAGGCCAGAAGACACTGTCCCTTATGAACTGCCCTGAAAAGGACAGATGGTGGGAACCACTACGTTTACACAGATAAAAGATTTGCATCAGCATGGGGACAATGCTTTGGGGAGAGTGGAGTTGGCTGCACCCCCCAACTCGTCTGTCCCGGCACTGCAAATGGCTCAGCCCCCTTCCGAGCCTTGTCCTGCTCTCCCGGACAGCCGGCGGCCTCTTCTCCTGAGGCCTCCCCTTGTCCTGCGGCAGCGGGGGATGCTCTGGCACCCTCCCTGCTGTCAGCCGTCCACCGGGCTGTCAGGGCGACTCCCGAGCCTCTCACGGCGGGCTGACCTTCCCTCAGCCCACGGCGCATCCCGAGCCGTGCCCACGGCCTCCTCACCTCGTTCAAGACGGACCGTTAGTTACCGGTCATCTCAGCACCTACCCTCCAGCGTCCGCCTCCGTGCCGCTCAGCCACGCCGTCATTCGCCGACCGCGCCATCCATCAAGAAGTGGGCGGGGCTTTGGCCCTGGCCCGAAGGACTGCCCAACCGACAGAGTGGCGTCTGCTCGCCGCCGGTACTGCGCTTGCGCAAGGCGCCATCCGCCTCGCGGGACGCGGCGCGACCCACTGCCGCGCTTGCGCACTGACTTCTTGGCCTTCCCCCTTGTAGCGGAAGTGGCGGGGCCGCGCCAGTTCCGCCGCGGCGTTGTTCGCTCTGGACAAAATGGCGAAGATCGCCAAGACCCACGAAGGTAAAAAACCCCAGAAATACCCGCAGCGGCGCACCCTGTGCCTGCGTATTCGTCCAGCGTCTTTTGGTTGTGTTTATCCTTGGTTCTGGGCAGCGTCAGGGCCGGCTCCTCGGGCGGGGGCTGGGCGGGCTCCCCCCGCGGCAGGCGGGCCGGGCCTGTTTGTAATGGCGTCTCCGCTTGTGTCACCGCCATGCCCGGGCCGCCGCCTCGCGCTCGGGGGCCGAGGGAGCGGGCCTGCGGGGGCGGCCGAGGGGGAGCCTGACTTGAGGGGGGTGCTCCCGCTGTGTGCCTGTGAGGGGAGCGGGTGGCGGCTGCCAGGCCCGTGCGGGGGGGTGAGGGGGGACGGTGTCGCTTAGCTCCGGTTTTGCTGACGGGGCTGGCGGCGTCGCTGGGGCGCGGGTCCTTGTCGGGCTCCCGCCTGCCGGTACGAAGCCGAGACTGAGCAGCGCTTCCACGAAGGGCCGCCCGTGGGCCGCTCCTCGCCTCCGCTCCCGATCGCTGCGTGCACCTCCCCGCCGCCCCGGCCCCTTCCTGCCGCTCACGTCGAACCCTCGACAGGCGCTCAGTAAAAATCGCGCTGTACACCTACTCAGTTCTGCATCGTAAATGTCAGTAACACAAGTTTCTTCTCTTGGCTGAGCACTTCGACCTGGGTCCGCAGTAAACAAGGAGGCCGGAGAGGGAGGGTGAAGGGGTGTTGCCCGCTGAAAGCCAGCATGGCCCGAGTTGTTGCTAGGCGTCGTGGCGACGTAGTGCTCACTGAGAAAAATGCCCCGAAGGAGTGGAAAAACCGCCGTGAGGTCTCAAGCATTCCAACTGCCATTTTAGCACGGAGACTTCCTGCCGGCTGGGTGTTTACGTAGGAAAACTGGTCTCTGGGCGGTTTAATGAGCGAGGGCTTTCATAGGCGGAATGTTGCTCTCGGAGGTACTGTGTGGCTGTGTTCACTACTGCTTCCAGCTCTTTACAGCATGAATCAAAGCTTTCTTCTTGGACGATGTCTGTGGCTTGTTCTGTTCTTAAATATTTTCAGGCAAGGGAGAATAATTTTTAGAATTGTTCTGCTTCTGTCTTTTTGCTTTTGGGTTTTTACTCATGTTTCTGTTTATGATAGGCGGTCTGCTGTGTTTTATGTTAATTTACATCTGTAATTCATTAATCAAAAACTATCTCTGGACAGTGGTTGTACGCTGTGAGGTAGGCAGGGCGCTCAGGTATTCATCACCTTTGAGGGCAGTAAGTCTTGCACTGAAAAAACTTGTGAAATGGAGAGGCATCATCTTCCGTGGAAGTGAAGTTAATGTAGTCTTTAACACCACAGACCTGGTTTGAGTTTATGGATGAAGAAAAGCTTAAACTGCTGTCATCGCTTTTTTTAAAATTTATTTAATTCAGTTTTATTTTTTAGCATTATAGAACATTTTTGGAGAATATACAGAAGTTGTCTTTTGTTTATATGCTGTGACATGTAGAAGGCTTGCGTTGTGAGATACTACCCATCACAGTGCCTTTCCTGTGACCTAAAGAGCTTTTAATACTGAAGTAGTAGATTTATTTTTTTTTTAAACTTAAAATGCTTATTTATTGAAGCAAATGGTGGTCCATTTAAGTTTATGAAAACATTGACATACTTCCAGTTGTATGTGTTTTGATTAGTGTTGTATCAGAACAGGTTTTAAAGGGGGGGTGTATGTAGTTAAATAAAAATTATTTATACCTGGGTATGATCATGTAATAATGTCTTTCCCAACAAGGAGGTCTTAGCTGAACAGATTGATTATTTTTCTTCTGAGTTCTATCTTATGTTTTTTCAGTCCCTGATTTTTCAAATTGAGTTGTTACTAACTTGTCTTAGAAGATTTTTCACATCTCTATATTGTTTGTTAAAAACTCGTTGATTGATAAAAACTCATTGATTGATGTCTTCAAGACACAACTTGAAAGAGATACCAAAACAGTTTGAGATTGTTTCAGTTACATAACTTAAGGGGGAACCCTTTGTTTCAGGCTGGAAAGTAAAGTTTTAAAGGGCAGTTTATAAAGCACAAATGCTTGAGTTTTGAATGCTGTCAAAGGTAGTTTTAAATTTGCATAAGTTTTTTTCTTGCTCGGAAAAGAACAGAGAGATCTCCAAACAGACCTAACACGTATGAGACTGCTAAAGTAGCTAGAAATTCAGCTACACAGGGCAAGCTATATATGCAAAAGTATAAGGCATGAAAACATAAAAGCTATTTACACTGTAAAATAGTACTTCAGTACAGAGTCTGTAGTTCTTTCTTTTTTCATGCTGAATAATGTCTAATACGCCAAACATTGCAAGTAGAACTACATGTATGGTAATGGATTATATATTTTGAGAAAGGCTATCGTGATCTGGCTGTGAGCTAGATTTTCAGTGATTTTGAGTTCAGATATATTGACTTTAATAATATTCAACATTTACGGTATGTTTTGAATCAACTGTGTGTGTTAAAGTTACCTCTTTTAAAATACCAAAATATATTAGAGAAAAATACAGAAAAAGGCATGATCGGTACAATATTCTCTCCTTCCCTCCTTTTTTTATTTATTTTTTTTTTAGATCCTGCTCCCTTTACTGTTTCTCTGTCTTTGCCTGAAGTTTCTGTTTATGTCCTGGTTGTGTAAAGCAAAGTATTTGTTTGATGGTTTAATCAATGTATTTTTAAACTTTATGATTAGTCTGTCTTAATTTTGATATAAGTGCTTTGTTAAATAGGGTGTGAGCTTTTTCAAGAAAGTGCCAGTTAGCCCAAGGAAGGTAAACACATCTTTAATGTCAAAATAGCCTTTTCCACCTAAATATGTGATCCTTTCTAAACTGGCAGTCAGGCTACCTCTGAATGCAGATCTCTTAGACCTTCTGGTCGAAGGGGTTTTGGGTCGTGTCAAATGGGTGTTCTCTTCAAAGCGTGCTTCATTTAAGCTAGCTCTTAGAGACTGCATGGCATTAGTTCAAAATTATGGTGGCCATAACTGGGGGTTTGTAATGCCTGTAGACCCTATGCAGACTTTCTTTCATGATACATAACCCAGCAGGTTATGCTGTAAGAAAATGAGAGTGCTCCTTAGTCTGCAAACAGTTGTAGTCATTGTAATTTAAAGGAGAAGGCCAATAATAAATGAGATCTGTACCCTCTTCAGAAAATATAGCTATTTTAAAAATAAAATAAGAGAACAAGGCCTTAGTATGTAAAGTGTTAGTAAGAACTATTAATAGCAAAAATATTTTTGTGTTAACGCTTTTGCTGCAGAAATCCCACAATTGATTGAATAGACTCTGTTGATGGTGGTAGCATGGCAGGGTACTTGCTGGTGCTTTATTTGGCTAAGCTATATGGTCAGGTTCATTCAGTGGACAGATGATGGAAAGGCTTTTGTATTGTAGGCAAGATCTGTAGGCTTTTTTTACAGCTATGGATGCACAATCAGGACTTAATATGCTACTGAAGAGGCAGTGTGGTGTTCTAGTAACTGCTCTTTAGAAATAAGAAACAACGTCATTGTACTCTAAAAGCACTCGGTGCTAGTAGTGTTGTCCTTGGTAGCAATGGAAGCTTCAGTATTCCCTTTCACCCTAGCACTGCATTGCACCAGGCTGCAAAAGGAACCAGGAACTTGTTCTGCTCTTTGGAAGAAACAGAACTAAAAAATCTGTGAGAAAAGCATTTGAGTTGTATCAGTTCCATAATCATGCCATAGGACAACTTCACAAAAATGGAATACCTTCAGGTGATACTGGTAAACAGGATATGTGTGGTATGCCTCTGAAAATGATCAGAGACCTCTGTGGACAAGACAGGGCTCCCTAATTTGGCAGTAGTTTCTGCTGCTCCTGCAGGAAGTGACGTATTGGGGAGCAACTTTGGACTCACTGGAATCCCCTGTACTGTGCAGGATTTTAGGGGGAGCTGGATGTACTTGGGGGCAGGATTCAGCAGGTGATCATGGCCAGCAGTATAAAGCTTTTGTTGGTTTTCAGCTTCTTATGAGTTCAAGGCAGATGCCACTGGTTTCTGTAATGCAGAGGTGACTGTCCAAGTTACCCTGTTGTAGATACCTGCAAAAGCTTGATGGAAACCCTTAACTCGCTGGAGCAAGATTCTCCTTCTCAGCTACTATGATGTATTTTCCGTGCATGGGACTCTTGATGAGTTTAGAAACATACTTCTGCTGTTTCTTTCTTTCCCCACTAGACCACCACAGGAATTGCAGATTTGCTGTCAGGTTTACTGTGCTTAAAGTGTTTCTAACTGCCAGTTCTACAGACTGTACATGAACACTGAATCCTATTCTCACTCATAGCTGTTTAGCAAAGGTTTGTCAGGTGAAACTACGTGTTCAGTTACCTCTATAGAAAACATGCCTTTGTACAGGAGGCATAGTCTGGCTTACAGTGTTGGCAGTTTTTATTAGTGGCAGTTTGTGATAAGAAAAGGACCCAGCCTTGACTTCAAGTTTTGAAGTTTACAGGGCTGGCAGTTTAAACTTTTAAACTAAGCAATTCTGATCTGCAGTCTTTCTTTGTCATTAAAAACAAAACAACAAAAAAAAAAGCTCACCAAAGCCAACACCCCACCCCCCATTTATGTGTCAGGTCCAATAATTTGGATTAGCAATAATCTTGTCTCTAAAAAAAAAAAGGTATTCTAATCTTAATTTTTACCAGATTTGTTAGCAGATGTTGTGGTTTAATGTCTTTTGCAAGGTATCTCAGTGGTAAAACCTTGTGAAATTTATTAGTCCTGAAAAAGAGAAATGAGCAACAATAGTAATAATCCTAGTGAATAGTCAAGATTTAAGATTATTTGTAAATAGAATTTCCCGTGGGTTTTGTAAATTGGCAAATTTCCCTCAAGTTAATGAAGCAGGCGATACCACTTCAGATGGGAGACGTTGAATCACAGAATCGTTGAGGTTGGAAGGGACTTTTGAGACTGTATACTCCAACTTTCCTGCTCAAGCATGATCCTTGGTATTCCTTCAGCCATGAAATGCAACTCTTGAGTATTTTTTTGGCCGTGAAAATAATTGTTTGATATACTGAAATTCAGATGGAATAGTAATAACTTTTACGGAGATAGCTGTGCCTCAATATACCTGCATCACAGTTACATTTGTTGAATGTAGGTAACAGTTGGATTACTGTAACTTACGTTCTTGTTGCATTACAACATGTAGGAGGAAAACATGGTTTAATTTTGTTCCTTGTTTTCTGGGTTAACAAGTTAATGTTCTTTCTGAAAGTACCAAATTTTTAAGGTCAAAGATGGCCACCAAAGTTGATTAGAAGTCAGACCCTATTATGTTAAAAGAACAACAAAGCTCCCACTTGTCCTATTTGAAGGACATTATCCAGAAGAAATGTAGACTCTCAAAGATGGTGGTGCAGGCAGGAATACTCATGAGTAAATACCATTTGAGCTGTCAGAGTGAAAATAAACTGGTCCTAACTTTTTTTTTTTTTTTGCTAGCTTGGTATCCAGTAGCGTATTAGAGAGTTTTGGTTTTTTTATTTGGTTAAAGATAATACAGCTTTGCAATATGTTAGATAACATAATACAGTGTTGTTTTATTAAATGTTCTCGGATTTGACAGCTCATGCAGTAGCTCTTTTGAACAGATTTGTTTAAATCAGCAAAATTGGTTTGTTAATTGGTAATAACATCTTGAAAGGCTTTTTTAATGAGGGTTACATTCGTTGAGACAGTGTTGTGTTAGCGTATTGTTGAAAAATGTTGCCTTCTCTGCTATCTCTGTTGAAAGGTGAGATATGTTAATACATTAACAGTGGGTTTGAATAGTTTGCTTTAGGCCATACAACTGAAGTAGTCTGTGTTGGATAATATTACAACTTAAGTAAAAGCTACTTATAAACACTATGATTTTACAGTTTTATGTGTCATATTTGTTTATTTCTGTAGAGATACTCTTTGAAATTGGATGAAAAAAATTGCTGTACATAGTAACATGAGTCTTACATTTTGTGTGCTTGTTTAAAAAGACCTGATTTTTTGTGTGTGTCTTTACCCTAGATATTGAAGCACAAATTCGAGAAATTCAAGGAAAAAAGCCTGCCCTTGATGAAGCACAAGGAGTAGGCCTTGATTCCACAGGATATTATGATCAAGAAATCTATGGTGGCAGTGACAGCAGGTTTGCTGGATATGTCACTTCTATTGCAGCAACTGAATTGGAAGATGTAAGTGATTTTATGTATTTTTTTAGGGCATGCATTTTAAGTGTTTTGGAATTAATTTTGAGTAATTTTTAATAGCAGTTGCTGAAGTCTTATCTGGGAAGCTCCTAAGTTCTAAGTGTGGCTTGTACTTCATGAATGGTGCTTTGAAAGTTATGTAGGCCCAAGCAGAAGGCAAAAAGTTGTGGCCTGGTACTTAATCAGTGTTAGCCTTGACTGGAATAATTAACTTTGTTCTATTGTTGCTGCCAAGATGAAAAATGATGGTGAAAAAAATCTAATAAATCTTGGGCCAACAAACATGACTATTTTAAGATTTCCATTTCTACTACATTTCAAATTTCAGAGCAATTTTTTTTTTTTTTTTGCAAATTGACTTTTTCACTGTATTATATTCTCCTTATGTATCCTGCTTGTAAGATTTCTTGATGTTAATTTCTACTGTTAACCATTAGACCCCATGCTCAGTTGCAGGAGTAGTCAAACTATGGTTCTGACCAGAAATACGTAGGCAACTACATATTGCGCTGAATGAACTATATTTTTAAGAGGAAGGAAGATTGTTATGTTCAGTTTAGTACTATTCAGTTAGTTCAGTTAGTATATTCTTTTAGTGATGTACTATGTATCATTTGTAGACTTCTAAGAATTCCTTAATTAAAAATTTCCATTACAGGGTCTCACTGAAATCAGTGCATAGTTTTAAGAGCAGTTTGTCTTCTGGGTTGCTGTAAGTTATTGCACAGAAACTGGCTAATATGAGGAAATAGATAGCAAAAGCATTTTACACATTTTGAGTACTTGTTATTGTGATTGAGAAGGTGTAACTAAATTAACATTGTATTTCTGAATTTTTCACTGTTTCTGAAGCTTTTTTATAGGGTTATTTACTGAAGTTTTGTTCTATCTCTAGCTGGCTATTAAGAAGAAATGGTTTGAATTTCTGTGCACCAGTTTTCATATGCCAGCTAGGGAACTATATCAATAGTGCTAATATGAAATACAGACTTTTTGTATAACTAGTGTAGACAACGTGCTTGATTACATGTAGCATATCACAGAATACCTGAGTCTTGTAGAGAAAAAGTTAACTTAGTGATGTGGGTAGGTTCATCTGATTCAGCAGTTTAGGAGTAATAAAACAAGCCATATGAAAAAGCTTGCTAAAATTTGGAATTGACTATTCTAGTTGCCCATTTTAATCTTTTCTGTGACCACAGTATGTTAATTTGGCATTATTTTATTTAAATGTAATATCAACACAACAAATTTGCCATGTCTTTTTACTGACAGGATGATGATGACTACCCATCTACAAGTTTGCTTGGCCAGAAGAAGCCAGGCTACCATGCTCCAGTGGCATTGCTTAATGACATACCACAGTCTACTGAACAGGTACATCTTAACTGAAGGCACAAAAACCTACTGTTGTCGGTTTTAGGGGAAAGAAGTGTTAAAGTTTTTTGAGACCAGGTCTTATCTTCTGGACATACAAGATGTATGTAAAGGGCTAAGGTATTTTAATTTTGCTGTAAGCTCGTTACTGCTTTAGTTTAGAATTCCACAGGGTGATAAAAATTGGCACTTCTGCATGTAAAGGCAAAGTGGGCATATACACTAAACTACTAAAACCCCCATGTTTTGATAGGTCAGATAGTTCAAAAAAGAAAATAACTGGAAAACTTAATGTCCTTTATACTTGTATTTTTGTAAAGAAAATGTAATCACTTATGTTTTATATTCCTGGAGTATTTTTCTGTGAAATTTAAAAGCATATGAAGTAGCGTTAAGTCTCCCTGCAAAAAGAAGGGGAAAGGTTGACATGACAGCGTGAAGTACTTTGGTAACAAATGAATAAACTTCTTAAAATAGCAAATTTTTGTCAGACGTTATTTCATAAGAAATTCTGTTTAAAAAAAAAAATAAATAAATTCCAGTTACAGAAGTAAAGTTTCTATTAGCATAGTGTTTTGACATTCCTGCATAGCTGAGATTAAAAATAAAGTAGGCCTTTTTAGTAATACTGAAAATAAATACAGGCTTATGGTCACCAGACACTTTTCATATTGTTCTTCATACATATGTGACTAACAAGCTTTTTTTGGTTTTTAGTATGATCCTTTTGCAGAACACCGTCCTCAAAAGATTGCAGATCGGGAAGATGAGTACAAAAAGCACAGGCGGATGATGATAATTTCCCCTGAGCGTCTTGATCCTTTTGCAGATGGTAATTTATTTTGAATTTTCTATACCCTTTATGAGATTTGTTGTCTTTAATTGTCTTTAGCCCTTTGATTTCTGTTGGCATGCTTATAAACTTAGTTTTGTTTTAAACATCCCCTTTTCATAGAGATTTGGTTGAAAACCTAGATGCCATATTCTTCATCTTTATAATACAAGTTTTCTTTCCAGGTAGAAGGACAAGAAAATAATGAGCCATTGCCATAGAAACACAAAGGGTTAAAGGTTTCTCTTTTCATTTTGTTTTGGGTTGTGCATTATACTTTGAACAACTTGTCTATTGAGTGCTCAGATTCTTTCAGTACCTTGAAAGTTTTCATTCCAAGTCATAGATTTACAGGGTTACTGCTTTTGAAATGCTAGTTCTCAAAATAGAGCACCTAATTCTTACCATCCTATGTAAACTTAGGTGGTACAGCTAAAAAACAAAAGCATATATTAAGACTTTGATACTATTAATAGTTCAAGTCTGTTCTGGTATTTTTAGAATGCAAGTCAGGAAAAGGGGTGTTAGTGGGTCTGACAGAAACTTTCTTCAGGTGAGTGAGTTTCACGTGTGGCAATAAGGTGCCTGTTGGCTTAAAATGAGTAGCTATTTTGCAGGTTTTACAAATGAGAATTTCAGCCTGCATGAATTAATAGGGATATTAATTATTTTACTTGCTTAATTGTAATTGATATAAACATGTATTGTCAGAATTCACAGGCCCATACTAACTGTCCTTAATTTCTTTCCTACAGCAGTACTGCTATATGCCAGTCCTGTCTGCATTCTTAAGGGTGCAGTTCAACACATCCTGTGTAGATTATGGTGAAAAAGTATTCCAAAGGAAAGTCCTATCAAAGCTAGTGTCAGAATGACACAGCCAATTGGGCAATGATCTTCAGCATAGAAATGTTTAAGAAGTCTATTTTTTTCCCTAAATTATAATGCTATACCACTTGTATAGCAAATCTGCACATTTTTCTTAAAGAAAAGTGTTTTTCTTGACAAGTCTCATTTTTATAAAGTTGGGCTTCTTGTAAAGTATTTAAAAGATTAATTAACGCAAGATACACAGCATAAAACAACATATGGTATACAAAACCCATTACCTGTGAGTATCGTTGTGGCGGTATATGTACTGTATTACATTCAGCTCCCAATCACAATTGTACTTTGAGAAGAGGGGGAAAGTGTCATCATACAGTTTTTTTGGGGGTTTTTTGTTTTGTTTTGGTTTTTTAATGAAGCCCTTTTACAATATAACACTAGAAGATCTGGGAGACGTGTCCAGATTTGTCAAACTTATAAATGGGTCTTTATGGTAAAACATTTTAAACTTTACTTAGGTATGCAATAGTTATTTATAGTCAGAAAAAAACTAGGATTTAACAGCTTACACAAGGTAATGTTTTGAATATAAATATCTTTCCAAAGTGTTACTAATGGTAAAGAGATAATTTTCTAGGCTTCTATTCTGCTGCTTGAAGTCAGAACTGCTGATGGAGACAAAGGCACGAAAGTGTACGTATTCCGGATTAGCAACCCAGGAACCCATCACTTCTGAAGACTCTTAACTGTGTTGTCATTTTATCATTTATATCGGCTTTAAAATATTTGTTTGAAACTGCAGTAGTTATGTTTGTGTTCAAACAGGTTAAATTGATCAGCAAACTGAATAAACGTAAGATACATGTAATTTTAAAAATTTTCAATCAAAAAGTAAAATTAAATGATCATGGAATAATATAATATTAGAGCAGGACATTAGAAAAAGTCAATAGTTTCTGCTTATCCTGTACTCATTGTGCTCCATTCCTGTTGCTGTTCTCTTCCGCAGGAGGGAAGACACCAGATCCTAAAATGAATGCCAGAACATACATGGATGTTATGCGTGAACAGCATTTAACAAAAGAAGAGGTGTGTGGAGGGGACAGTTTTCCACCTGAGCTTAGTTTCATTTTACAACCTTTGAAAGCATGTTAAGAAAGTGGGAACGGAAATATATTGACTGTCTTGACTTAAAAGTCCTTTTCTTTGGAAAATCCTGTTATTCACGTGTTGAAAGTCAGTAGACGTTAAAGATGAAAGTTATGAAAAACACATGTTCTACATAATACCTAAACAATGAAGGGAGAAATAGCCTCAATATATTTTAATCTGGATTTTTTTATAGCACTTGGACTTTTTGTTTATTTTCTTTCAGAGGATGAGACACAAAACCTAACAGTCACCGAGGGGTATTCATTGTCAGAAATGTTTGGTTTTGTGAGCTCTGTGTGAGGGGAATCCAGGGAGGTTTTAAAAGGCTTTTGTTGAAAGCCTTAGAACAGATATTGCAGTACCAAGAACTGGTGTAAGGTTGACATTTGGTTTTAAATATTATAAAAAAAAAAAAAAAAGTACATGCTTTATTCATGGCTATTAAAAATTCATTTTAATAGGTAAGATGATGTTGGTAATATAATCAGATCTCTCGTGTAATACCTACAGTGCTATCTTGTTAATTGGAGCAAGATCTTGT
Source organism: Grus americana (assembly GCF_028858705.1). Lineage (NCBI taxonomy): Eukaryota > Metazoa > Chordata > Aves > Gruiformes > Gruidae > Grus > Grus americana. The sequence continues at coordinate 31,807,235 of NC_072857.1, forward strand.
AGTTCCAGTGACCTCTGTAGATGTACATTGACTTACCCTACTTAACTTACTTTAATTGAGGCATTAGTTCATAATTTTGACAATATTACTGTTTATGGATCCATTGATAAGTGAAAAACAGTCTAGATTAGTGTGCTTTAACAATGTCATCTCAGAATTTGAAATAAGAATTTCAGGGCTTTTTTTGTGTCATGGGAGTAACTCACGTAAACATGTTTTCTAACTCATACACTTTTAATTTACTGAAGTGGAACTTGTTTGGAACAGATGTGTAATGGTTTTAAGGCATACGTATCAGTGACAGAAACTGATAGCGCTCAAAATTCTCCATGCATTTGCATTTGTTGTAATAATGGCTTTTATAATAAATCGATTTAAAAACAGCCCCTCCAAACATATAGCTGCTCTGTCAGCATAGAAGAATTTGAAAAGAGAATGAGCTTGAAAGTAAAATAGCTAATTGCATGTTATTTGAGCAAAACCTCAAAAAATAGCATAAAAATACATGATACAGCTGAAGAAATCTTTTTTTAAAGGTATAATCTGAAGAGACCTTCTTAAGATATGTGTTTCTTATGTTTGTCTTTTTGTTCCCTTGAATAGAGGGAAATTAGGCAACAACTAGCTGAAAAAGCTAAAGCTGGAGAGCTTAAAGTCGTCAATGGAGCTGCATCTCAGCCACCTTCAAAACGCAAACGGCGTTGGGATCAGACAGCTGATCAGACTCCTGGTGCTACACCTAAAAAATTATCCAGTTGGGATCAAGCAGAGGTAACAATTCTGGTGTTCATCAGCTTATCTGCAGAAGACGTTAATGCTAATCCTCTTGAATTCCAGAAGTTTCTTACTCTACTGAAAAACTAGCAGTCTGTTACTGTATAGTGTGAGAGGGATTAACACTTTTGGTTTTGTCTTGCCTAGACTCCTGGACATACACCATCTCTGCGATGGGATGAAACTCCAGGCCGTGCAAAGGGTAGTGAAACTCCTGGTGCCACCCCAGGCTCAAAAATATGGGATCCGACTCCCAGTCATACACCAGCAGGAGCTGCAACACCCGGACGGGATACGCCTGGTCATGCAACACCAGGCCATGGAGGTGCCACTTCCAGCGCACGTAAAAATCGATGGGATGAAACACCTAAAACAGAGAGAGGTATTTATGGCAAACTGGAAAACATGTAATGAGTTTTGAATAGTTAATTGTATAGGATTTTTTCATCTTAAATAAACAGTAGATTCAGAAGTCAGGCAAGAAGTAATTCTATTCTGACCTCTAGTGGTTGATGTGGAGTGATGTTTTTGTCTGAATTTGTAGCATTGAATTCTGCCTCTTAGCTTAACTCACGACTGTGAAAGCACCTCAGCTCAAAAATTGAATCAATTATGGTACATCTGGTGACTGCCACAAGTTGGGATTTTAATGTGTAAAGGAGCTCATGTTGAATTGGTTTATATGATACATTTATGTGTATTGGTTTTGAGCTGTTTAATTTTTTTTTGAAGAGTTAGCATTAAAACAAGTTTTGGAAGCATTTTCTCACCTGCCTAATTTGAATAAAGTTCATGTGTCAGAGAACGGTGAAACACCATTGTTCCTTAATGCTTTTATGAATGAGTATGTGGAGTACTTTGTCCAGTTTCTAGAATATCTGAGTTCTTTTGTATTTTTAGAATTTTATCTATTCATGCTAAGATTCAGCAAGAAGATGACATGTTTTTTTCATAAAATGAAGTTCTCTGTTGGATGTTTGTAGTGTAATGCCTGTGTCTCTTCAATATTCACCAAAGTAGTCTTTACTTTGTCTAGTGTATTTATTTATCTGATACTGGTTAATTCATGTAGACATGGGGACGAGATATTAAAAATGGGTTTGGGTATTGATTATCTAGTTGGAGTATATACTGTTGAGCTTTCTGCAAAAATTGTTGTTTTTCGTTAGATACTCCGGGACACGGCAGTGGATGGGCTGAGACGCCTCGTACAGATAGAGGTGGTGACTCCATTGGTGAGACACCAACCCCAGGAGCTAGTAAAAGAAAGTCACGATGGGATGAAACACCTGCTAGCCAGATGGGTGGCAGCACTCCTGTTCTGACACCTGGCAAAACACCCATCGGTACACCAGCTATGAACATGGCAACTCCTACACCAGGTAAGCCCAGGCCATTCTCTAAGGCTTCACTTTCTTTTGTGGAAATGAAGCTTTCACCTTTATATTTTATTTTGAAATAGACTTCTGCCAAACATGTTCTCCTGCCTGTGTGAAAGCAGTCAGTATATGCTCAGTTTACCATTTTTAATGCTCACAGCAACTCAGTTCTGGAGGAGAATCGAGACTAAGGTTCTGTATCTGTTC